>NC_142867.1:15135000-15792500 GCF_051225735.1 Oryctolagus cuniculus | reverse complement strand
AAAGCAGTAGAAGACTCAGAAGAAGCTCCGGGTTCTCGGTTTTGGATCAGCTCAGCTCCAGTGGATGTAGCCATTTGGGGAGTGAACCAGAAGATAGATGGAAGACCTTTCTCTCTCTCTACCACTGCCTTTCTGTAATTCTGCCTTTCAAATAAATAAATAAAAATCTTAAAAAAAGAATTAATAGACAAATGAATGTCAAAGATAAGTTGAATCTGGAGCAAAAAAATTAAATTCACATATAGATTTTTTTCATAACATGCAGTTTTCCAAGAACTTTTTAAAAACCCAGTACTGGGGCTGGCGCTATGGCGCAGCAGGTTAACACCCTGGCCTGAAGCACTGGCATCCCATATGGGCACCAGTTCTAGTCCCAGCTGCTCCTCTTCCGATCCAGCTCTCTGCTGTGGCCTGGGAAAGCAGTAGAAGATGGCCCAAGTCCTTGGGCCACTGACTTGGAAGACCCAGAAGAAGCTCTGGGTTTTAGTTTTGGATCGCCCCAGCTCCAGTGGCTGTGGCCATTTGGGGAGTGAACCAGCAGATAGATAGAAGACATTTCTCTCTCTCTGCCTCTGCCTCTCTAATTCTGCCTTTCAAATAAATAAATAAAAATCTTTAAAAAAAAGAATTGATAGAAGAATGCCAAAAATAAGAAGATTCTGGTGCAAAAAAATTAAATTCACATATAGATTTTTCATAACATTCATTTTTCCAAGAACTTTTTAAAGACCCAATACTGTGTTTGACACTTCTCCAGTAGTTGTTTTCTGCCGTTTCTCTTCTGAAAAGCAAGCATATTGGAAACAGTAAAGGAATCTCGTTATTTGTTTCTCAGAAGAGATATCTTCCCTTTAACATTTACTTCACCCATTTATTAAAATAAAAGCTGTGTCAATTTTATTGTTGTGGGAGGGGGAAAGCCAATAGATTGGTGGCAAAATAAATGCATTATTTGTAGATACAGCTTCTTTTATTTTGCTGGACTATCATTCACCATCACTTAATAATCCTGTACTTGCAAAAATAAATCTCTAAATGAAAAAGTGTGTACATTGACAGACACATTCTATTCACTGTGTTGCTTAGGTGCCATAGAATTGAACCCGTTTTAAAAATATTGGTTCAGGGACCGGCACTATGGTGCCGTGGGTAAAGCTGCCGCCTGCAGTGCCGGCATCCCATATGGGTGCCGGTCGAGTCCTGGCTGCTCCACTTCAGATCCAGCTCTCTGCTATGGCCAGGGAAGGCAGTGGAGGTTGGCCAAAGTGCTTGGGCCCCTGCACTCATTTGGGAGACCCAGAAGAAGCTCCTGGCTCCTGCCTCTTGCCTCCTGGTTCCTGTCTTCAGATCAGCACAGCTCCGGCCGTTGCATTAAATTGGGGAGTGAACTAAAATGGAAGATTCTCTCTCTCTCTCTCTCTTTTTCTCTCTCTCTCTGCCTCTCCTTCTTTCTGTGTGTAACTCTGACTTCCAAATCAATCAATCAATCAATCAATATTTAAAAGGGTCAGGTGTTTATAGTGTTGGTTAAGACATCACTTCAGGCCGGCACCGCGGCTCACTAGGCTAATCCTCCACCTTGCGGCGCCAGCACACTGGGTTCTAGTCCTGGTCAGGGCACCGGATTCTGTCCCGGTTGCCCCTCTTCCAGGCCAGCTCTCTGCTGTGGCCCAGGAGTACAGTGGAGGATGGCCCAAGTGCTTGGGCCCTGCACCCCATGGGAGACCAGGATAAGTACCTGGCTCCTGCCATCAGATCAGCGCGGTGCGCCGGCCGCAGCGCACCAGCCACGGTGGCCACTGGAGGGTGAACCAACGGCAAAGGAAGACCTTTCTCTCTGTCTGTCTCTCTCTCACTGTCCACTCTGCCTGTCAAAAAAAAAAAAAAAAAAGACATCACTTCAGACACTTGGGTGCCATTTAGGAGAGCCTGGGTTCAATTCTCATCTCTGCATCCAGTTCTAGCTTCTAGTAAAAAAAAAAAAAAAAAAAAGGATTAATTTATTTATTCGAAAGGCAGAATTACACAGAGAGAAGAGACAGAAAGATCTTCCATCTGTTGATTCACTTCCCAAATGACTTCAACTACCAGAGGTAGTGGCAGAAGTCAAGGGACTTGGGCCATCTTCCACTGCTTTCCCCAGAGCAAGAAGCTGGATCGGAAGTAGAGCAGCCAGGACTTCAACAGGCATCTCTATGGGATGCTGGCATTGAAGGCCATGGCCTAACCTGTTGTACCACTGTACTGGCCCTCCAGCTCCCTCTCAATTCAGACCCTGGTGATTTCCCAAGTACTTGGTTCCTGCAACCCAGTTGGGGGACCCAGATTGTGTCCTGGACTTCTAGCTTCAGCCTGACCCAGCCTCAGCTGTTACTGGCATTTAAAGAGTACAACCGCAGATGGGTGAATTCACTCTCATTTTTATTGTCTCTGCCTTTCAAACAAAAAATAAAACTATAACATAGTCTTAGACTGCACCCAAGAAAATTCAAAGACTATATGACTGGATTCCTAGAAGGAAATCTTGTCCAGGAGCTTGTCCCAGGTAACACCCTCCCCAAGAATGCAGATCCTGGAGTCATCTGTACTTGAGAGTTAGCCTCTAAAGGTTTATAGAGACTCTCAACTCTCATTACTGCAGCCATTCTGAAGCAGATTCTGCATTAGAGGTGAGTAGGCGGTTTTTATCTTATTCTTGTTTAAAGGCCTTTAAAAACTCCACAATCATGTCCTAAATGGGCCACTTCATTCTCATTTTGGAAGATACTGGGAGTTTCATATAATAAAATAATATAATGCTTAAACTAGAATCTGTTCTCATGACTGTTAACTATTTTCAGGAATATAGAGCATCAAATATGATCAGCTATTTATGCTTCCAAATTAGAATTGGCATCATTATGTCTCATTTACTTAAGTAAATTATATCACTACCTAAACAGTAGATTTTAGTTCTTTGATGTTGTGTCAATTTTATTTTTAAAATATTATTGAAATGAAAATTGTATAACTGACAGGATAACATGTGAAACAAATAGACAGCTTCTCAAAGTTATATGATGACCTTTCTTGAGTGTAATTGCATATCACAATTTTTCTCAGAAAAATTACTCACTCCATTTGATAACATAAAGACTAATATTCTCCTGAAATACTACATGTAATCAAAACAACAGTGGACCATGTTTAGATTAACCACCTATTTTATAGTAAAATAAATCTGCCAACCTATAATATCTCACAAATGTCTTCCATTTAAAAAATATTCCATCTGAGAAATTTCACATAAGCAGTAACAAGATATTTTAAGAGACTGAACAGGGGCTGGAACTGTGGTTAAAATGTTGCCTGTGATGACAGCATCCCATATGGGCACTGCTGGCTCCATCTGCTCCACTTCCCTAGCCAAATCCCTGCAAATGGAGTTAGGAAAACAGCAGAAGATGACCCAAGTGCTTGGATTCATGCCACTCACATAGGATACAAAAGTGAAACTCCTGGCTCCTGGCTTCCACTTGGCCCAATCCCAATGCCAGCCATTGTGGCCATGTGGAGAGTAAACCAGTGAATGAAGATTCTCTCTCTCTCTCTCTCTCTCTCTCTCTCTCTCTCTGGCTCTTCATCTCTTTTTGTAAGTCTGCCTTTCAGTTAAACAAATACATCTAAATTCCAGATTTGATAGAAAAATAAAACTCAGAGAAAATATTCATTTCTGTGTTGTCTTTAGTAAAACTGACATAAAATAATATGCCTAGTATATGCAAACTCTTTCTAAAATAGACCTGAACATGCCTGGGGCATGATTAAGAATAATGTTCTTACATTGGCAACTACGTAGATGGAACTAGAAGTCATTATGTTAAGTGACATAAGCCAGACACAGGAAAAAAATACCCCACTTATATGTAGAGTCTATAAAAGTTGAACTCAGAAATTGAAAGCAGATTGTGGCTGCCAGAGGCTGTGGAGAGTCATGACAATGAAAACATGGGGACAGGTCACTTAATTGGTGTAAGTTATAGTTGGTTGGGAGAAAGAAATTCTGGTGTTGCATTGTACAGTAGACTGAGTAGAGAAATCAAATGAATAAAAGTTATGAGATGATTTTGAATGTTTTCACCTTAGAGAAATGATTAATGTTTGATAAAATATATGTGTTTACCCTGATTTGAACTTTGCAAAGTGTGTAAAAGCATCAAGACATGATGCGGTGGGGCTGGTGCTATGGCGCAGCGGGTTAACGCCCTGGCCTGAAGCACTGGCATCCCATATCGATGCCGGTTCGAGATCAGGCTGCTCCACTTCCTATCCAGCTCCCAGCTATGGCCTGGGAAAGCAGTACAAGATGGCCCAAGTGCTTGGGCCCCTGCACTCATTTGGGAGACCTGGAAGAAGATCCTGGCTCTGGCTCCTGGCTCCTGGCTTCAGATCGGAGCAGCTCCGGTCCTTGTGGTCAATTGGGGAGTGAACCATTGGATGGAAGACCCCCCCCCCACCTCTCTCTGCCTCTTCTCTCTCTGTAACTCTGACTTTCAAATAAATAAATAAATCTTAAAAAAAAAAAGACATGATGTGGTACTCCATTAATATGTATAGTTGTTCATAAATGAATTAGATATTTTAAAGCAAATGTTTATAATTTAATTAATTAATAATTAATACTCTGAATTGAATCTTTTTAGCTCAATTTGACACTATGTTCATTTACAGTTTCTGACTGCCTGCTGCCAACTACTCCACTATGTCATTTTGCAGGTAAGAGAGAGCCATCACTCTCACACATGAAGTTTCATCTTATAAGAATCAGTATGCGTGAGGATGCAGAGGGGTAGAGATGAAAATCAATCTTCATAACATGTCTTGTAGGATAGATACCCTGACTGACAAAGCAATATGGACATGATTGTGGAATACATTAAAATGAGTAAAGAGCATATAAAAATTTCTAACAAGTAGCTCAGATTACATGTATTAAGGATGGCGCCACGGTTCAATAGGTAATCCTATGCCTGTGACTCAGGTACCCCAGGTTCTAGTCCCGGTCAGGGTGCCAGATTCTGTCCCGGTTGCTCCTCTTCCAGTCCAGCTCTCTGCTGTGGTCCGGAAGTGCAGTGGAGGATGGCTCAAGTCCTTGGGCCCTGCACCTGTATGGGAGACCAGGAGAAGCACCTGGCTCCTGGCTTCGGATCAATGTGGTGTGCAGCCGCCAGCCATAGCGACTTGGGGGGGGGGGGGAACCAACAGAAAAGGAAGACTTTTCTCTCTGTCTCTCTCTCTCTTTCATTGTCCACGCTGCCTGTCACAAAAAAAGGAATAAAAATCATGAAGGTTGTACCTGCCAGTTAATCAGGTAATTACACCACGCTGAGTAGGAAGGAT
Organism: Oryctolagus cuniculus; assembly: GCF_051225735.1. Lineage (NCBI taxonomy): Eukaryota > Metazoa > Chordata > Mammalia > Lagomorpha > Leporidae > Oryctolagus > Oryctolagus cuniculus. The sequence goes on along the minus strand of NC_142867.1, from coordinate 15,787,121 downwards.
ATTCTTTGTTAATGACAATCTTAATGAAGGCTTGACCCCTGGAATTGGAAGAGATATCCCAGAATGAGGAAATATATATATAGAAATTAGCAAATAACACAATCTGTGTCTTTGAAAGGGAAAATTTGAAGGTGAATGGTATTTTCATGATTTAAAATAAGTTCTAATTATTATTGCATTTTAAATAAGATATAAAACCAGTAAGTAACACATTTTATTTTAACAGAATTGGAAGAGCTGCTATAATTTCAAAGCATTATTTTGATGGATAGTTATGTTTACCAAGGAAAATAATGGAGAAGATAAGTAATACCTTGTGGTGTATTTTTTGTAAATAAATGGAAAGCTAGCATATCAATAGCAGAGGGCCTGGCCTCATTGGAAAATGATGCAGATTCACTGAGGATCATAGAATGAATTTTCATTACAATTTAAAAATATATTTATTTTTTTTTAAATATTTATTTTATTTATTTGAAAGAGTTACAGAGAGAGGTAGAAACAGACAAAGAGGTTCCATCTGCTGGTTCACTCCCTAGATGGCCACAACGGCCTGAGCTGTGCCAATGCAGAGCCAGGAGCCAGGAGCTTCTTCCGGGTCTCCCATGTAGGTACAGGGGCCCAAGCACTTGGGCCATCTTCTACTGCTATCCCAGGCCATAGCAGAGAGGCTGAATTGGAAGAGGAGCAGCCGGACTAGAACCAGTACCCATATGGGATGCCGGGGTTTCAGGCCAGGGTTTTAACCTGCTGTGCCACAGTGCAGGCCCTTCATTACAATTTTAAAAGAAAGATAGTAGAAAAGAAAAACTATCTTGAAAAGTGGTAGGATGGAAAACATAGCATTACCTTACAAAGGATCTCCAATTAGACTCATAGCTGACTTCTCATCAGAAACCCTACAGACTAGGAGAGAACAGAGAGACATAGTCTAATTAAGAGAAAAAATCTGTCAACAAAGAATACTTTACCCTGCAAAGCTTTCATTTATGAATGAAGGTGAAAAAAACCTCTAAAAACAGAAATTAAAAGAATTTCTCACCACTTATTCAGTCTTACAAAAGATGCTTAAGGATGTGCTATACACAGAAACACAGAAAGATAGTCATCATTATGAAAGAATGTGAAAGCAGAAAATCTCCCAGTAAAAGTACAAAGGAAACCCAAAATAAACCTTAGGAATATTTATAGAAAAATGGCTGGATTAAGTCATTACCTATCAATAATAATCTTAAAAGTAAATGGATTTAATTCTCCCGTAAAGAGAAACAACTGGCTGAATGCATTAAAAATCAAGAATCATCTATTTGCTGCCTACAAGAAACATATCTCAACAACGAAGATACATGCAGACTGAAAGTGGAAGTTTGGAAAAAGATAGTCCATGCTAATGGAAAAAAAAGCTGGTCTAACCATCCTAATGCAGACATAATATATTTCAACACAAAAACTGTTAAATGAGACAGAGAAAGTCACTATTTAATGATTAAGGGATCGGTTCATCAAGAAGATGTGTCTACAATAAATGTATATGCACCCAGTTACAGGGTGCCTGGCTATTTAAAAAAATGTCAATGATTCTAAAGGGAGACATAGACTCCAATACAACACCCCACTTTCATCAATAGGAAGATAAATAAGATAGAAAATCTATAAAGAAACAACGGAGCTAATAGTATGGACCAAATGGACCTAACTGATACCTACAGAACTTTATATCCCACAGTTGCACGATGCACATTCTTGTCATTAGTGCATGGATCTTTTTCTAGGGTAGAACAAATTCTGGCCATAAAGCAAGTCTCACCAAATTAAAAAAAAATGAAAAGATACTATGCATTTTCACTGACCACAATCAAATGAATCTGGAATTCAACAACTTAATATCTAGAAGTTATGAAAACACATGAAGACTGAATATCATGCTCTTGAATGAGCAGTATGTCATAGAAGATATCAAAACTGAAATCAAAACATTTTTGGAAGTGAAAGAAGATGACAATGCAACATATCAAAACTCATGGGATGCAATAAAAGCCATGTTAAGAGGGAAGTTTGTAGCAGTTGGTGTTATATTGGAAAGACACCAAATACATGAGCTATCAATGTATTTCAAGGACCTTTAAAAGCAACAACAAACCAACCCAAAATTAGTAGGAGGAAAGAAATAATTAAAATTAGAGAAAAAATAAACAAAATTGAAACAAAAAAGCAATACAAAAGATCAGCAAAATGAAGACCTGTTTTTTTTTTTTAAATAAAATTGATGCATCATTGGTCCAACTAAGCAAAATAAATAGAAAGAAGAAGACCTAAATCAATAAAATGAGATGTAAAAGGAAATGTAACAGCTACCACAGAAATAAAAGGAATCACCAGAAATTACTACAAAAACTGTATGCCAACAAATCGGGAAAGCTGGAAGAAGAAATGGATAGATTGCTAAACACATAAATCTTAACAAAATTGAGCCATGAAGACATAGAAAACCTAAATATACCAATAAAAAAGGCCCAGACTGAATCCGTAATAAAACCTCTCGCAAGGAAGTACCAAGACCAGATGGCTTTGATGCTGAATTCTGCCAGACATTTAAAGAAGTACTAACTCCAATTCTACTCAAGCTACTCAAAACAATTGAGAGGGAGGGAATCCTCCCAACTCCTATTATGAAACTGATATCACCTTAATTCCTAAACCAGAAAAAGATACAACAGAAAAAGAGAACTATAGACCAATATCTCTGATGAACATAAATGCAAAAATCCTCAATAAGATACTAGCCAATCAAATCCGACAAATCATCAGAAAGATCATTCACCTGGAGAAAGTGGGGTTTATTCCTAGTATTCAGGGATGGTGCAACATTTGCAAAGCAATAAATGTGATACATCAAATTAATAAACTGAAGAACAAAAACCTTATGATTATCTTAATAGATTCAGGAAAAGCATTTGATAAAACACAGCATCCTTTCATAATGAAAACCTTACACAAATTGTGTATAGAAGGAACATTCCTCAAAACAAATCAAGGCAATCTATGACAAACCCACGGCCAGCACTTTCTGAATGGGGAAAAGTTGGAAGCATTCCCCCATAAGATCCTGAACCAACAAGGATGCCCATTTTCATCATTTCCACTCAATATAGTCCTAGAAGTTTTAGCCAGAGCCATTAGGCAAGAAAAAGAAATCAAAAGGATATGAATTCAGAAGGAAGAAGTCAAACTATCCCTAGTGTAGATGAAGTGATTCTAATATGATAGACACAAAAGACTTCACTAAGAGACTATTGGAGTTTGAGAAAGTGGCAGGATATAAATTTAACACAAAAAATCAACAGCCTTTGTATACACAGAAATGCCATGGCTGAGAAAGAGCTACTAAGATCAAACCCATTCACAAAAATCAAATACATTGGAATAAATTTAAACAAGAGTATCTAAGATCCCTATGATGAAAATTGAAGCAATAAAGGAAGAAAGAGTAGAAGGCACAAAAAATGGAAAAATGTTCCATGTTCATGGATTGGAAGAATCAATATAATCAGAATGTCAATACTATTAAAAAAATTAACATATTCAATGTGACCCCAATAAAAAACCAACAACATTCATCTCAGATCTAGAAAAAACAATGTCAAAATTAATATGGAAACACAAGAGACCCCAAATAGCTAAAACAATCCTAAATAACAGAATCAAAGCTGGGGGCATCACAACATTAGATCTTAAGACATACTATGGCATCACAACTCCAGATCTCAAGCCATACTGCATGGCACTTATAATAAAAATGGCCTATTATTTGCAAAAAATAATAATAATAATATGTGCAGACAAAAGGTACAGAATAGAAACTGCAGAAATCAACCCACACATCTACAACCAAGTTATCTTTGACAAAAGGAGATAAAATCAATCCCTGTGTAAGAACAGTCTCTTCAACAGATGATGCTGGGAAAACTGTATCTCTACCCACAGAAATGTGAAACAAGACCCTAGCTTACACCTTACAAGAAAATCCACTCAAAATGAATCAAAGATGTAGCTCATTGATCTGATACCATCAAATTACTGGAGAACATTTAGGAAACCCTATAAGACATTGGCATAAGCAAAGCCTTCTCAGAAACCAAGCCAGAACCATAGGCATCAGCACCAAAATAGACAAATGGGATTACATCAAGCTGAGAAGTTTCTGTACTGCAAAGGAAAACTCAGAAAAGTGAAGAGGCAACTGATAGACTGGCTCAAAATATTTGCAAACTATGCAACTAATAAAAAATTAATAGTCAGAATTTGTAAAGTATTTGAGGATTCATACCTTTTGATCGTGTAAGGTTATGATTTACAAATAAAGATATTAATAGTGCCATATAATGAAAAAAATCTGTGAATCAATTATGTTTCCAACCATAGAATAAATGTGGATGTTATATTGACAACTTAATGATTAGGTGGAGAGTCCCAAGTCAGAAGTACATGGATTTGAAAGCCAACTATTTTCATATCAGCAGTCTGATTTTTATTCTGGTAGATTTGTGCCATTCTTCACTTCTTTGTGTGTAAAATGGGTGCAATACCATATTTAGATTAATGCTTAGTCAGATACACTAGGTAAATAAGCACTACACTTTCCATAAATCATCTTTACCGTAAGAAGTTCTTCCAAGTGAATCATATCTACTGAATCATGAAAATTCCTTATCTTAACTCATTACTATCATTCTCCGCTGTAAAATTTCTATTTTAATAGAATCAGTTTCTTTATTGATGATCCAGACTTTTTATTTTTTTTCCTTAAGTACTTTAAATGTGATTGCTTTCTATCCTTTGAAATACTAGTCACTGTTTCCTGGATGAAGCTGTCTGCTAAATTCAACATCTGAATGCAGTAATAGACAGTTCCCACTCACTACAAGCTTTCCACATCAAGCAGGCTTCAGTCCTTCCTTTTTCTGTTTTTCGTGACTCATAGATCTTTGCTGAAAATTACTCAGTTTGTGATATGTTTTCATAACTCTGAATTAAACTTTTTCCCTTTTTGCACTAAGGGTAATTGCTCCAGCCATGTTCCTTACATTCAATTTTGTTAATTCATTTTAATTTCAATTGTAGGGAATTAACTGGTGCGATTTTTGGCTACAAATTTCGCTTGGCTCCTGCACCCACATGGGAGACCCAGAAGAAGCTCCTAGCTCCTGGCTTCAGATCAGCTCAGCTCTGGCCATTGAGGCTAATTGGAGAGTGGACCAGCGGATGGAAGACCTCTCTCTCTCTGTCTCCCCTCTCTCTGTGTAACTCTGACTTTCGAATAAATAAATAAATCTTTTTTTTTTTTTTTGACAGGCAGAGTGGACAGTGAGAGAGCGAGACAGAGAGAAAGGTCTTCCTTTTGCCGTTGGTTCACCCTCCAATGGCCGCCGCGGCTGGCGCACTGCGCTGATCCGATGGCAGTTGCCAGGTACTTATCCTGGTCTCCCATGGGGTGCAGGGCCCAAGCACTTGGGCCATCCTCCACTGCACTCCCTGGCCACGGCAGAGAGCTGGCCTGGAAGAGGGGCAACCGGGACAGAATCCGGCACCCTGACCGGGACTAGAACCGGGTGTGCCGGCGCTGCTAGGTGGAGGATTAGCCTATTGAGCCACGGCGCCGGCTAAAATAAATCTTTAAACATATATATATATATATATATATATATATATATATATTGGAGATTAAATATGGCTTAAGGAGATGCAGGTGAGTACCAGACTAAAAAAGGGTGGACTAACGATGGATGTGCCAACTCCACGGGCTATATGTTGACCAGACGACTGGCAAAAATTATTTCTGGGTGTTCCATCAAGTGTGTTTTTAGCAAAGATTAGAATTTGAGTAGAATGAGTAAAGCAAATGACCCTCATCAGTGATGGTGGGCATCAGTCCAATCCATAGGGGCCCTGCATCTAATAAAAAGGCAGAGGAAGGATGAAGTTGTTCTAGATTTGCCTTGCAGCTACAATTTCAGCCCAGAGTTTGAAAAACGGGAATCACTGGCTTCTCAGCAAACATAATATTTGCCGATTCCTTATAATACTTATCTATTAATCTGCCCATCAATCCTATTCTGTTTCTCTGAAGAATCCTAGTGCACACATTAGAAAACATGCATTGCCCTTGACAATTAACACACAGTCTCTAGACGGTCTATTATGCACTCAAATGCTTTATGGACAATCAACAAACTGCATTTCCTCAGGGAAAGTCTCCAAAAAGTGAATAAAATCCATAAATTGTTCTAAGTAGGCCATATGTGAAACACAGGGTGGACACAAGAGAGAGGGAGAAAGAATGTTTCATAGACTGCTACGTAGTCACAATGTTCCAGGGGCGTAGTGAAGCTCCACTTTAATTTGCCAGCACAATCATAGAAAACTGCTAACGTCTGTCATTCAGTTCTGTGCTTTCCACTAATCACCGAAGCCTGAGAAGAAATGAGATGTGTCAGTTTTTCATGTCAGGTGAACTTTTGAAATATTTTTACATGTTTTGAGAGGCTTGCTGCTTACGAGCATCTTTGAAACACATCTTGAATTGCCTATAAATTATCAATTTTACATAAATAATTTTATCTTCAGATGAAGCCAAAACACGAAGAAGGTAGCACATCTAAAAAGTCTGAATTATTTTTAAATGTCAAGATTTAGGACTGCTAATATTTATTTGCTCATGTCATTGTTCTTCTAAGTACCTGGTTATTTAGTTACTGCACTTCTATGATTTTTAAAAACAAATAGTGAATGTTAAAATATATGTGTAGGTATTATTAATTCCCCGTTTCCTGAAATAAAGGTTTTTTTCCTCATACTCAGCTTTGAAAAGCATAATTTCCATATTAGAAAACTTTTAAGACAACAGATTTATGTCAGAATACAGCATTAATATGCACTTTAATTTTCAGAGGGATCTGACAAAAACGCATGTAATTTTCTCAAAGAGTATATGTTTTTTAAAGGTAATTGATATTCAGTAAAACATTAAAATTGAAAAAGCAATCTTGTACTTTTTCTAGAATTCCAAGGACTGTCAGATGAAGCTCATTTATCTTTTCTTGCATGACAATAAAACAAATGTTTATCAACTGTATTATTTTTATTTGACTTTCATAATTGCAAAAGAAAACAAGATTCAAGATTTATATGGCATTGCATTGCATTTGCTGAGTTTTTTCATAATATCATTATCTGCTGGTACACATTTCCATATTTCTAAGATAAGAAAGGTGTGTTCATGGTGTCAAGGCAGGATAACAAGAAGTCACAATCTTATAAATGATATTTTAATTGATTTAACTGCAAATTACCTACAATCCTCTTTGTGTTTAGTATGTTTTTTTATATTTTATTTTTATTTATAGCTGAGACAAAGATTATTGTCAATACAATTCTTTGTAAATAGCAAATTTTTTCTTTGTTAGCAGCATTTGGGATTATAAATTTTTAAAAAAATAATTCTTCTATTCTGGTTTGTTTTTATTCTTCAGATTATTATTGATAGTCAAGCATGTTTAAATAATTATATACGTTTAACTGCATTATATGTTATATCATAATTTGTGTATAACTCTTATTTAGAGCATTTTATTTACAATATCATTATATTCAAGTGGTTTTAAACAACTTTTTTCTTAATGTTTTTATTCAAACATAAGTTTTCATAAATTTATGTCCAGTGACTTCTCCTTTTCTCAATTTGCTCAGATTGCCTCATTTTCAATTTTTTTTCATGATAAACTGCGTTTCATTGTTTCATTAATGTATCTCCATTGTAATGACAATGCCCTGTGAGGAATAGTAAAACAGTTTTATGTGAAAATAATTTATGTGAAAATTTATTAAAACAGTTATGGAAATAGAAAATAAGCAATCCAAATGAATAATCCATTGATTGCCGAATTTTGTCGTAGATGGGGGAGTGATTTGAAGAATGGGATGAGTTTCAAGTACCACAACCTGTTTGGTCTGCTTCTTACTTAAGCATCATTATACCCTGACAGAAAAGTTAACTCATAATTCAGAATATGTTATAGGTATGTATGCAAGGAAATATTTTTCAGGTAGGACACAGTCACAAGCTCATAAACAAACACAAATCTCACTATGCACTTGTTATTTAAAAGCTATTTCATGTTGGTATAAATACGCTGAATAATTTAATCTTCCCTCATCCTTGCCAACAACACATTTGCTTTTGAAGATGACAGTAAATGAGTTTTAGATAAATTATTTGTCCAAAGTAACCTTTTAAATATACCATAAATTAAGATACACCACAAAATATCTCTCCATACATGTATATCCTGATATTTTCCTCAATAAAAATTAAAAATAATTATCATAGTGACCTATTATTCTGTGCTTTTATATATATATACATATATATATATATCCAATATTTGTCAAGTGTATTGAAATTTCCACTATACTACATCTAAGGGTAAGAGTTTTTAAAAGACCATTTTTTTTTATTTTAAAGTAAGCAAATTTCATGTACCCCATATACGAAATTAAGGAACATAGCAATACCTTCCAAGCATCTCCTACCCTTCCTCCTTTTTCCTTTCTTCGTCCCTTTCCTAATTTTTACAATGATCTACTTTTGGTTGACTTTATATTCCTAAGATTAATCCTACACTAGTAAAGAGTTCAACAAATAGTAAGAAAAAAACACAGGACCATGGTTTAAAGCAAGTTGCTATATGCATTTTGGGGATTTATGGTTTGAGTTTTTTTGTAATACCGCAGTTTTTGTGATATATAATTACATTTAGTTTATAAATATGTTTGCAAGATTGTATAATTTATAAATATGCTTATAAGATTATAAATACTATAATAATCAGCCATATATCAAGTATCTTGAACTTTTATACTCTTTCCTCCCTTAGAATTCTTGTTTATATGAGTAATTACACAATATCTATCTACTGTTTCTATCTACCACTTATTTATTTGTTCAACATTGTTCTTCAATCTTAACACTATTGTTACTTTGGGGTGGCTATTTTTATGCAGACATTGGATAAAGTAGGATTCTAGAAGTTTAAATGTTCTCTAACAATGATAGATAAACAACAGCTATCTCTCAGAAGTGACAAAGAAAATGTCTTTAGGTACTGGAAATTTTATTTTGTGAGTAAAAGTAGCCCAAGTTGAGTTAATATGTATATATGGATAGAGAGAGAGATAGAGAGAGATAGAGATAGAGAGAGAGAGATCCTTATCTGTGACAGATGGGTCCAATTTCAAATATCATAAAATGGAAAGTTTTGGGATATCTTATTTATTATGACATAAAATATCTCCCACTAAACAAAACAGAAAACTTATTAATTATGATGATGTCTTTCTCTGAAATAGGGTTTCTGATTAACCTGGATGGAAAAACACAACCTCACAGTGGTGAAGGAATTCATTCTGATGGGAATCACAGATCGCCCTGAGCTGAAGGCCCCATTATTTGCATTGTTCCTCATCATCTATCTGATCTCAGCAGTGGGTAACCTGGGTATGATCATCCTCACCAAGATAGACAGCAGGCTACAAACACCCATGTACTTTTTTCTCAGACACCTGGCTATTACAGATCTTGGTTACTCTACAGCTGTGGGACCCAAAATGTTAGTAAATTTTGTTGTGGAGCAAAACATAATATCCTATTATTTTTGTGCTACGCAGCTAGTCTTCTTTCTTGTATTCATTGGTTCTGAACTTTTTATTTTGTCGGCAATGTCTTATGATCGTTATGTGGCCATCTGTAACCCTCTGCTCTACACAGTCATCATGTCAGAAATGGTATGTCACATACTGGTGGCAATCCCCTATCTCTACTGCACATTTGTGTCTCTTCTAATCACCATAAAGATCTTTAATTTACCCTTCTGTGGTGACAATGTCGTTAGTCATTTTTACTGTGATAGTCTCCCCTTGCTATCTTTGCTCTGCTCAAATACACACGAAATAGAGTTGATCATTCTGATCATAGCAGCTGTTGACTTGATTTCTTCTCTGCTGGTGGTCCTTGGGTCTTACCTGCTGATCCTAAGAGCCATTCTCAGGATGAACTCTGCTGAGGGCAGACGCAAAGCTTTTTCCACCTGTGGATCTCACCTGACAGTAGTCACCGTATTCTATGGGACTTTGATATTTATGTATGCACAACCCAAATCTACCCATTCTTTTAACACTGATAAAGTGGCTTCCATATTTTACACCTTGATTATACCCATGCTGAATCCTTTGATATACAGTTTAAGGAACAAAGATGTTACTTGTGCCCTAAAAAGGACATGGAATAATGTGTGCAGTATTTTTTCTTCAAGTGTGCATACAACATGATTTATGTAAGTTAGGTTGTGAGTGTCAATCTCAGCTCTGTGTGCCTCTAAAATCAGTAAGAAGAACAAATAGGTTCAATATATGTTTTCTGTTGTCTTTGCATTGTTGTTCATAGATGAATGAGCAAAATAATAAAAATATTTGCCTTTTTTTCTTAATGATAATTTTATAGAACATTAGGTCATGCCACCCAGATAAAGACCAAATGAAACTGGGCAAGAAAAGTGAGTTTGCTGAGGGGGAATTAAGAACTATGTTAACTCAGAATGAAATGATGAGGACTTCTGTGATTTCAACTGTTTCCATGTTAACTCTCCTGCATTTCTTTGCTGCATTTGGAATTGTATCCCAAATCAGTTATTTACATGACCTGTGTTGTTGATTTGAATGTTTGTAAATGCACTGAATTAAAAATTATTCCGAACATTGGAACCCAATTTTCCCTTAACAAAGGCTTTGATTTGGCTCACCTCTGGCCATTGCTGCCATTGGGGAGTGAACCAGTGGATGGAAGATCTTATCCTCTGTTTCTCCCTCTCTCTCTTTGTAATATTACTTCCCAAATAAATAAATAAATAAATAAAATCTTTAAAATTGTAAACACAAAGAAAGTGATCTGATCCAAAGCCAGGAGCCAGGAGCTTTTTTTGGTTTCCCACAAAGAGTGCAGGACCCCAAGCACTTGGGCAATATTCCGCTGCTTTCCCAGGAAAAGAGCTGGATCAGAAGAGGAGCAGCCAGGCCACGCACTGGTGCCTACACTGGATGCCAGCACTGCCCGCCGAGCCTTAGCCTATTATGCCACCCACTGAACTGTCCTCTGATGATTGTTGTTAGTGAACTATCTTTTCACTGACTTTCCCAGTTTAACTGCATCAGTTGATTGCTGTGGATGTGAGAGACAAAAATAGGAAAAATCACATATGCAGTACAATACCATATTTCTACTCTAGATTTTGGAAATGTCTCTTGGTGGTTACAGACTTTCATTATCACAAGTGAGGTCTGATGTTTAGCTAAAGTGCAATTATCTTGCCTAACACTGGAAATAGTTGTACCATGTAACTTCCTACAATATTCCATGTAAATTTGTTAATTTTAAAAAATATCCTATTTTCTTAGTTCACCATGATGAAATTAAATTCCACATACTGCCAATGAAAGTTGATTGAATACTTCTTGTTGGAGTTGGATTGATATATAGAAGCATATAGTGCATAGTTATATGAATATAAATATCACATTGTTTATGCAAATAAAATGAATCTTTAAGATAGTTACAGGAGCTACAGGGTAATAATGATGTTTTACACTTACTCGGTACTCTGTTATAGACATTCTTCTAGTCTACATTAATTTAGTCATCACCACACCAGTAAATTCAGTTAATCAAAATATTAGATATTAGAACTGTTTTTCAAAGTCAGATTACCTAGCTCCAGATATTTTAATGTTAACAACTACCCAAAATTATATCTTAACCTTATTTTCTTCATTGATGACAGTCTGAATTGATAAAGAGTAAAATCCCACATTGGCAGGTGTCAGAATAGAAGAGGAGACTCTCAGGGATTAGTTTTTAATACAAATAAGTTCTGGAAATCAAAGGTATGATGTGGTGAGTATGGTTCATAACACTGCATTTTTACTTGAATTTTATTGAGATGGCAGCATTCAAGCATCCTTACCTGCCCATATCTTCACACACACTTACATAGAGGGTAAATAAGAGTGGTAATAATTATGTTAATTAATTCAGTTGTAGTAATCACTATATGTATACTCTAGACATAGAAATCATATCTTATTTATCTATTTAATACTCTATATAAAATAAATAAGAGTAAAGATGCCTAATACCTTGCTAAAATAAAAAATGAATTAAGTAGACATAATTAATTAAATAATAGTCTCAAAAATAAATGCTTATGTCCTTTTTAGATGAGTGACTTTGCTGAGATAGAAAATCATTACAAACTGGTTAGATGTAGATGGTTTGAGTAGTTTTTTTTTTTAATAAATTGTGGAGTAATTATTAGCATTAAGTAGTCAAGAATGTTCAAAACAAGAAATAATCAACTATTTCCATTATTTCTGTCCAGAGAAATTCAAACACTTTTCGGAAAGGGAGATTACAGAGAAGCAGAGTTGGAAAAAAAAAAGGCTACAGGTTATTACTGTTGATTAAGTGGAAGAAGACTACCAGGGTGAAAAATAATAAATTCTCCTTCCCAAAATGAGATATCTGTGAGGTTTAAATTTATTCCTTATCATCTTCTTCTTGCAACTGAAATATTTTATGTGAGCTTTTCAACTATTTGGGGTAATAATTTAATAATAAACACACTGGTACTTATACTATTGAGCTTCTCAGGTAACAAAGATGAAAGTCACCCAACTCTAATATTAGAAAACTGTCTTTTTATTAAACAGTTTTCATTAAGCACCATTTCTGAGGAGACCATTACTCATATAGTGAAATATTTTCTAAGTGAAACAATGGAGAACAAACAAGGCAAACATTTGTGAAGGCTGGACAACATATTGTTCCAAACTGTTTGCTTCATGAAGGCTAGAGTGAAAAAGAATACATATCTCAAAGATGCACCATATATTGAGTATTACTATGACTAATGCAAACATCCAAAGTTACCCACAACAATAAGCAGACAGATGAAAAGGAACATCATATAACTAAAAATGTCTATGAACCTCAAGAAAATAAATTTTACTAGTTAATCTATATAATTTGTCATGAAAGAATTCCTGAAAATGAGAAAAGGGATAGTTACAAAGGAATTTGAGCATGAAAGTTAAATATTATCATCTTTAGGATTACAATTCCTCTGCAATTTGAAAAAATGCCATGACCTAAAACCATCTCCATATTCCCAAGTGTCCAGCTGAGTCTTCACATGATTTCTCAATTGAGGGATGTACCACCAAGTGGAAAGGAATGAGGAATGACAAATTGGGAATTCTCCTGAGAAAGAGTGAACTATTTAAGGTCTAAAAGCAGTAAAGAGGATTCCACAGGCGAAAAACAGGTGTAGCTACATTTTAATCTTCAGAATTTTAGCATTCCGCCCTTGGAGAAGGAGCAGTAAAGCCTTTACAAGGGCATGTGATCCTTCTCCTCTGACCTCAACTGTGTCATATCTGAGCAGAAGTCACCTTGTATTTACAATTAACCTTAAATTCATAAGCTTCTCCATGATAAAATATAATATTTGTATGATATTCATTAAATCTCAACAAAGAAGCCTTATATAATACATGAGATAATAAGATATGAAATTGTACTTACTCCTATAATTGATAGCTTAATATTCATTTACCACTCACAGTAATAAAAACCATCCACACTATGGTGCACAAAATAAAAACGCGTTTTTCATTCCTTTGTAGAAAATTGTAGCATTTTAAATAGTCATCTTTTCTGGATCAAGTACTTGGGGACTGGTTTTTGCAACCGTTTGGAGAATGAATCAATGGATAGAAGATTCTCTCTCTTTCTCTCTCTCTCATCTCTCCCTCTTTTTATCTCTCCATCACTATCAATCTGCCTTTCAAATACACAAAAATTTTAAAAAACAAACTAAAAACAGAAGCTCATCTCATCATGTAATTTTTGACCATTGTATCTGATATCAACTCTATGAAACTTATGTATTTATTTTAAAAATAATTGATTTAAAACTAATAAATACTCTCAAGGCTTTCCTTTTAACAAATCATTAAATTTTCAAGTATTTTGAATATAAATCAATAAATTTAGTAATTATGGAATGACCATAGTTTCTTACTTCTGTGGAATGGTTTATTTGTAAATGATCTATAATTTCAGATCAGGATTATAAATTTACTTTTTTCCAGTTTTATTTTATGCCAGTTTGTTTGAAGTATAGTCACAGATCATGTAACTTATTTGTTTTCACTTTACAAGTCATTGGATTTCATATTCACAAAATTGGTGTGTATATCTCAACAATCAATTTTAGAACAAATTCATGGATCCAAGATGGAGCAGGTGCATTGACAATTGGTCCTCATTGCTCCTCAATACCTCTTGCACTCAGCTCTGAGGAAATCAGCAAACTATATTTGAGTCTCTATGGATTTGCCAATTCTGAAATTTTCAAATAGACATAATCACAAAATAGGTGGTTCTTTATCATTAGATTCTTTCACATTAGAAGAAACCTGGACATTTTGTGTTATATTCTGAGACTAGACATTATTGAATTATTTGTTTTTTTTTTTTTTTCTGAATTTCTTTGATAATCTCTGGTAGAAAAGGAGGAATTAAGTCTTTACTACCACATGCTTCACCTGATCTTCATGAACAGCTGAAGCTGGGGAAGAAGCCCTTAAACATCTGAACAGATCTGAGAGGCCCAGCACCAACATGGTCTCCACTATTGCTGCATTGGTGATGACCTCATTACTACTGGGAAATACCCTGCTCAAGTACTACTCTAGCAAAGAAGGAGAAAGAAAGATGTCTCTTCTGTGTTCTGCTGGACTTCTAGGACCCATACAGGCCTCCAATGACATCATATATTAAGAGGGAGGAGTTTCTTTACTAGAAAGTAGGGAAGAAAGTCCCGGCTTCTACTTGGTCTTCTTAAACCTCACACACACCGATGTGTTAACAAAATCATAGCAAATTCCTGACCATATTATCTCACATTGGACTTTGTCTGTGTGGGTGAGAATGGGAAGAGAGGTAGGAGATGTGACAGACACCATAACTTCAGTAGCTGATGAAGTGACTCGGGTCAGAGCACCTATCTACCAGCAGCGAGAAAGCACTATTGTGAAACGGCAGGGACCTGTGACTCATGGCTCTTGTTTACATGTGTGACACAGGGTTTTTACCAGAGGGAAATATCTGTTTTCCACATTGACTTCTAGACTGGCTGGGAGAATTGCTAGGGGCTAGGCACCGACATAGAACTGTGAAGTGTGCCCAGTGTCTCAACATCTCACAGGCTCTGGGGTTGAAACTGTGTAAGTGGAGCACCCATAGGCAGCTGGCTCTGAGAACTTCTCTACTTCTCTGTGGACAGGAAAGTCTCGTGGTGTGGAGAGGATCCTCTGCACACTGTGAATATGGAAGCTTTGTATGGTTAACCTTGGGAACTGTGACTAAATGACAGTGCAGTGTGGTTGGGTCTCAGGGCAATAACTATAAGCAACTCCATAGGCTCAGAGCTCCCTGATTACCTGAGATGGGTTATTGCAACAGGATCTGTGTTCACATTGAGGACAGTGCAAATCCTTTGTGCAGTACTTATGGAAGCACAGATGAGCATGGCAACCATTGTGGGCTAACACCCAGGTTTTGATCACCTAAGAAGAGAGGAGGTGAGGGTGTGAATATACCAACAGATGTAAAAAAAAAAAAAAAAAAAAAAAAAAAAAAAAACCTTCGCTGATTAAAAAAAGAGGAGATCTACTGCGCATATCGTGGGGTGTTACCTTGGATACTTGCCCCACCTAGAACACTGACCAGAGCTCCCTGGCCATACCCAGCACATATCTCTGGGTGTCAATGAAGGAACAGACATTCCACTAAGCCACAGAAGATTAGTTGGAAGATAGAAGCTATCAGAGGAAAAACTCAACAAATATCTCCACAAATGCTCAAAAATAAATGCAGAAATTCAAGAAACAAGAATAAGGAAGACAACATGACCCACACCTTAGGGAACACAAAGATACTTCAATATTAAAATGTGAAGAGGAAAAGATTGATTAAATGACTGAAACAGAATTCAAGATATTAATCATAGAATTACTCAGAAGCAAATTCATGAATTAAAGAAATCCCTATATGATATGAATGAAAACTTTATCCATGAAACTGAGATTTTAAATTAAATAGTATAGATGAAGAATTCAACAGATCAAACAAAAATTGCAGTGAAAAGCCTTAAAAAACAATTTGGTGAATCAGAGCAAAGAACACCTGAGCTAGAAGTTAAATTGTTGGAAATTTTTCATTCAGACCAAAAAAAAAAAAGAAATTCAAAAAATTAAACACAGTGTTGGAGATTCATGGGATACTATCAAACAACCAACATTCTGGTCTTAGGATTTCCTGAAGGAATGGAAACCAAAGAATGGATTGGAAGGCCTATTTAGTGAAATAATTACAGAAAACTTCCCCAATTTGGAGAAACAAAGAGTTGTTCAATTACAGAAAACATGTAGAACTCCTACTAGACAAGTGTTGGGGAATAGTCCACGGCAGTATCGCTAGGCGGAGGTTTTTAGTTTCGGTTTTGACGGGGGGGGGGGGGGGGGGGGCTTTCCTACGGGCGGGGCTCTCCGCCTCCGGCAAACAACAAGATGGCGCCAGGACCCCCGCAGTGAGTCTGCCTGCCTGCCTGCTGCGTGACACCTCACCTGATTGGCCGAAGGACGCGTGCCCTTCACGTGAACAGAGACGGGATTGGTGTGCCTGATGCATGGACTCTAGCTTGCTCCTGATTGGTCACATTGTGTATATAAGCCGCGGGTATAAGGAGGAAGCTCTCTTTCTCTCCTCCTTTCCTCCTTCCTCTTTACCTCTGTCACATTTTCTTTCTCTAATAAAAAGTCTACTGAAGACCGATAAACGTCGTTCATTCTTTTCTCGCCCGAGATACCGTCGTCGTGGGCCCTGGGTTGAGTCTGCTGGCCAGACTCCCCGAGACGCTCGCGGCAGACAAGACCAGAAAAGATTTTCACCACAACATATTGTAGTAAAACTTTCAACAGTAAATCAAAAAAATGATTCTAAAATGTGCATGAGAGAAGTACCAGATTACTTTCAGAGGATCTCTAATTAAACTCACAGCTGAGTTTTCAACAGAAACCATACAGATTAGAAATGAAAGATCTCTGTGAGTGAGATCCCAGTGGAAAGAACGGGCCATCAAAGAAGGAGGTACCTTTCTCTGAAGGGAGGAGAGAACTTCCACTTTGACTAGGGCTTTGTCTAAATAAGATCGGAGTTGGTAAACTCAAGAGGCTTCCATAGCCTTGGCAGCTCATGACAAGAGCTGGGGTGATTACTGCCATCAAAAATAAGAGTGTCAATTGTTAAATCAACAACAGGAGTCACTGTGCACCTGCTCCCCATGTAGGACCTCTGTCCTTCATGTGTTGTACTATGCAAATTAATGGTAAAACTACTACCCAAACAGTACTCTATACTTTGTGTGTCTTTGTGGGTGCAGTCTGTTGAAATCTTCATGTAGTATATACTAAGTTGATCTTCAGTATATAAAGATAATAGAAAATGAAGCTTGATGAAGAATTAGATGGGAGACGGAGTGGGAGATGGGATGGTTGTGGGTGAGAGTGAGGTTATGGGAGGGGAAAGCTGCTCTAATTCAAAAGTTTTACTGTGCAAATTTATATTTATTAAATAAAAGTTTTTTTTTTTTAAAGAATAGATAAACATAGTACAAGTAAGAGAGTAAACTGCCAACCTAGAATACTATACCCAGCAAAGATCTCATTATGAATGAAGGTGAAATTAAAACCTTCCATAACAGAAATTAAAAGAATTTGTCACTACACATTCAGCTTTACAAAAGATGGTTAAGGATGTGTTACACACAGTAGCACAAAACAATAGTCATCATTATGAAAGAATGTGAAGGCAGAAAATCTCCCACTAAAAGTACAAAAGAAACCCAAAGTAAAAAACACAAATGTTGATGGAAAAAAGCAAGGCCAAGTCATTACTTATCAGTAGGAATCTTGAATGTAAATAGTCTCAACTCTCCAATTAAAAGATACACACTGGCTGATTGAATTAAGAGCCAAGACTCATCTAATGCTACGTAGAAGAAACACAACTCAACTACAGATACAAGTAGATTGAAACTGAAAGGACAAAAAAAGATATCCCATGCTAATGGAAAGGAAAAAAAAAAAAGAGCTGCTGTATCCACTCTTAATATCAGCCAAAATGGACTTTAACCTAAAACTGTTAAAGGCACATAAAAGGGAACTATTTAATTATAAAGGTGTCAATTCAAAAAATGAACATATGTCTATAATAAATGTATTAGAACCCAACTACAGGGAGCCTGGCTATTTGAAAAATTAAGTTAGTGGGTAAAAGGAGACATACACTCCAATACAATAGTAATGGGGGACTTTATCACCCAACTTTCCTCAATGAACAGATTAATCAGATAGAAAATCAACAGAGAAATAACAGAGTTAAATGAAAGTATGGACAAAATGGACCTAACAGTAGCAGAATACACATTGTTGTTATCAGTGCATTGAAGTTTCTCTAACTGAGCACCAAAAAGGAAACCTGTTAAAGTGAAATGAACACTATGAGAAACAGTGACTTGATCAGCCCTCAACCTGACTGTTGATGAGCAACTTAATATATTATCCCTCTTAGTATTTTTGTTTGTCTGTTCTACTTAATACTTTTGGTTGAATACTGTAATCAATACACAATTCTTCTTAAGTGCTGAAACTTAACTGAAAAGTGATCACTGTTAAATATAAGAGTGGGAATAAGAGAGGGAAGAGATGTGCAATTTGGGACATGCTCAAGCTGACTTACCTCAAACGGTAGAGTTAGAAATATACCAGGGGATTCCAATTCAATCCCATCAAGGTGGCATGTACCAATGCCATCTCACGAGTCCCAGTGATCAATTTCTGTTCACAATTGATCATAATGAAAGGACTAAGAACCAAAGGGATCACATAAACAAGAATAGTGTCTGCAAATACTAGCTGATAGAATCAAAAAGGGAGAGAATGATCCAACATGGGATGTGAGATACACAGCAGACCCATAGAATGGCAGATGTCCTAAACAGCACTCTGGCCTCAGAATCAGTCCTTAAGGCATGCGGATCTGGCTAAAAAGCCCATGAGAGTATTTCAGGCATGGAAAGCCAAGACACTCTGGGGAAAAAAAAAAAAAAAAAAAACCTAAATGAAAGATCTCCGCGAGTGAGATGTGAGATCCCAGTGGAAAGAATGGGTCATCAAAGAAGGAGGTACCTTTCTCTGAAGGGAGGAGAGAACTTTCACTTTGACCATGGCCTTGTCTAAATATGATCAGAGTCGGTGAACTCAGGGGGCTTCCATAGCCTTGGCAGCTCATGACAAGAGCCTAGGGTGATTACTGAGGCCATAAACAAGAGTGTCACTTTGTTAAGTCAACAACAGGAGTCACTGTGCACTTACTCCTCGTGTAGGATCTTTGTCCTTAGTGTGCTGTACATTGAGATTTAATGCTATAACTAGTACTCAAACAGTATTTTGCACTTTATGTTTCTGTGTGGGAGCAAACTGTTGAAATCTTTACTTAATGTATGCTAAACTTATCTTCTGTATATAAAGAGAAACGAAAATGAATCTTGATGTGAATGGAAGGGGAGAGGGATTGGGAGAGGGGAGGGTTGCGGGTGGGAGGGATGTTATGGGGGGGGAAGCCATTGTAATCCATAAGCTGTACTTTGGAAATTTATATTCATTAAATAAAAGTTAAAAAAAAATACTGGCCAATCAAATTCTACAACACATGAGAAAGAAAGATCTTTCACTTGAGACAAGTGGGATTTAGCCCTGGAGTGCAAGGATGCTTTCACATTTCCAAATCAATAAATGTGATACATCAAATTAAAAAAACTGAGAACAAAAACTATATGATTATCTCAATCAATTCAGAGAAAGCAATTCATAAAATACAACATCCTTTCATGATGAAAACCTTAAGCAAATCGTGTATATAAAGAAAATTCCTCAACACTATCAAGGCAATCTATGACAAATTCACAGCCAGCATCACATTGAATAAGAAATAGTTGGAAGCATTCCTAGTAAGATCCAGAACCAGACAAGGATGCTCATTTTCACCATTGCTATTCAATATAGTCTGGAAGTTTTAGGCAGAGCCATTAGGCAAGGAAATGATATCAAACAGATACAAATTGGGAAGGAGGAAATCATATTATCCCTATTTGCAGATGACATAAAACTATGTATAGGGGATTCAAAAAACTGAATTAAGAGATTATTGGAACTCATAAAAAAGTTTGGTAAAGTAGAAGTATACAAAATCAACAGACAAAAATCAATAGCTTTTATCTACACAGACAATGTGATGGCTGAGAAAAAACATCAATCCCATTCACAATCACTGCAAAAGAAAACCTAGAAATAAATTTAACTAAGGAGGTTAAAGATATCTGCAATGAAAATTAAAAACATTAGAGAAAAAAAATAATAGAAACACAAAACAATGGAAAAAATCTTCCATGTTCATGGATTGGAAGAATCAATATCATCAAAATGTCCATACTACCAAAAGCAATGTACAGATTCAATGTGATCCCAATCAAAATACCAATGACATTCTTCTCAGATCTAGAAAAATGATGCTAAAATTAACATGGAAACACAAGAGACCCCAAATTGCTAAAGCAATCCTAAACAACAAAAACAAAGCTGGGGCATCACAACACAAGTTCTCAAAACTTACTACATGCACTTATAATCAAAACAGGCTGATACTAGCAAAAACAAAAGATGTATAGAAAAAAGAAACAGAATAGAAACTCCAGAAATCAGTCCAAGCATCTATACCCAACTTATCTTTGACAAAGGAGCTAAAATCAATCCCTGGAATAAGAGCAATTTCTTTAATAAATGATGCTGTTAAAACTGGATTTCCCCACACAGAAGTATGCAATAAGATCCCTACCTTGCATGTTACATAAAAGTGTACTCATAATGCATGAAGACCTAAATCTATGACCTGATACCAACAAATTACCAGAGAACATTATGGAAACCCTACAAGACATTGACATAGGCAATGACTTCATGGAAAAAACCCAAAAGCATAGAAAATCAAAGCCAAAATTGAGAAATGGCATTATCTCAAACAGAGAAGCTCCTGCACTCAAAAAAAAATAGCACTCTAAAAAGTGATGAGGCAACCAACAGATTGGGAGAAAATATTTCCAAACTATGCAACTGATACATGATTAATGTCCAGAATCTATAAAGAACTCAATAAACACAACAACAATAAGACAAACAATACAGTTAAGGAGTATTCAAAGGATTTGAAAAGGCATTTTTCAAGAGAGGAAATTCAAATGGCCAACAGACACTTGAAAAATGCTCAGGATCACTTGCAATCAGGATTGCTAGTGCAATGAGGTTTCCCCTCACCCCAGTTAGAATGGCTTTTGTATAGAAAACAACAACAAAAAAACCCAAATTATTAGGTACCCTAATCCATTGTTGCTGGGAATGTAAACTGGTACAGCCACTGTAGAAGACAGTTTGGAGATACCTCAACGATCTGAATATAGACATAAACATATGATCTAACACCTCACTCCTGGGAACTTACCCAGAAGAAAAGAGATCAGCAAATGAAAGAGTGATATGTACACCCATGTTTATAGCAGCTCAACTCACAATAGCTAAAATATGGAATCAACCCAAGTTTCTTTCAGCTGAAGACTGGATAAAGAAAATATTATATATATATATATAATATATATATATATATATACAATATGGAATACTATACAGTGGTAAAAAATGAAATTTTGTCATTTGCAACAAAATAGATGCAACTGGACATAATTATACTTAGTGAAATAAACCAATACCAAAAAGATAAGTACTATTTGTTCTTTCTGATATATGGTAACTAATAGAGTACCTAACAAGTAACTTAAAGGAGTGAAATTGACATTTTGAGATGCAATGATTTAGAAAAGCCCTTGTCTAGAATGTTGAGGAACCATTTTTTTTTAACTCTTTACATAAGGTAGGATTAATTTTATGAGCATGAAGTGAACTGAAAAGAGATATTTGAATATTAAGAATTGGAATAGGAGAGGGAAGAGGAAGAAAGATGGAAGTAACAGTGGGAGGAAGAGTAGGGTGGGAATAATCACTATGTACCTAAGTTTGTATATATAAAATGCATGAGACTTGTATAACTTAAAAATAATTTAAAGAGATATTGAACTTCTATGACAGAATAAAAATTAATATGTAAGATATAATAAAATATTACCCACATCTTCAATTTTTAAGAAAGATAAAAGCATTGCAAGAAAAACAACCTGATATAAACAAGTGTATTTTTTAAAGAATTATTTTATTTATTTGAAAGATTTACAGAGAGAGGTAGAGCCAGAGAGAAAGAGGTCTTCCATTCTGCTGGTTCACTCTGCAAAATGACTGCAATGACCAGAGCTGAGCTGAACCAAAACCAGGAGCCTCTTCTGGGTCTCCCACGTGGGTTGGGCCATACCCCATTGCTTTCCTAGGCCATAACAGAGAGCTGGATCCGAAGAGGAACAGCTGGGGTACTAACCTGCGCCCACATGGGATGCTGGTGCTGCAGGCTGGGGTTTTAATCCATTGCACCACAGTGTCGGTTCCAAATAAATGCATTTTTAAATCTTTGGGGAAGTTATATTATAATGGATTTTATGTATTATTTTCAAATTATTTGAAATCCCAAGACATAGTAGCAGTTTCAAGTGGAGGGCAGGAAGAGACACAGATAAAAACGTTCCATCACTGGTTCACTCTGCAAATATCTGCAACAGCCAACATGAAGCAAAGAGCCTAGAACTCAATCTGTCTCCCATGTGGGTGACAGGGATTCAACTCCTTGAATTTTCACCTGCTGCCTTCAAGCATACATATTAATAGGAAGCTGGAATCAGAAACAAAGTCAGTACTTGAATCCAGGCATTCTGATTTGCTATGTAGGCATCCTAAACTGTGTTTAACCACTGCACTCACATCTGCCCTAGGGAATATTGATTTTACTCATTTTAATGTATCATAAAACTATTGGCCATTCATCCCATTTGATCATGTAATGTTATGAATGAGAGACAAAGTTACTTATAAAGTCATATAATGAAAAGATCTTGGAATAAATTATTTTTCCAAGCATTGAATAAATGTGGATGTTATTGAGAGCAAAATGATTAGGTGTGGACTCCCAAGTCAGAAATATATGGATTTGAAAGCCAACTCAGATCAGCAGCCTGACACTTTTCTGCCATTTTTCTTTTGTGTAAAATGGGTGTAATAATGTGAATTTTTCATCAAGGATTAGTCAGATATAATGAGGTAAATAAGTATTGCACTTTATTTAATTACTTATTTATTTATTTATTTATTGACAGGCAGAGTAGACAGTGAGAGAGAGAGACAGAGAAAAAGGTCTTCCTTTTCCATTGGTTCAACCCCCAATGGCCGCTGTGGCCGGCACACTGCACTGATCTGAAGCCAGGAGCCAGGTGCTTCTCCTGGTCTCCCATGACGGTGCAGGGCCCAAGCACTTGGGCCATCCTCCACTGCACTCCCAGGCCACAGCAGAAAGCTGGACTGGAAGAGGAGCAACTGGGACAGAATCCGGCACCACAACTGGGATTAGAACCAGGGGTGCCAGCGCCGGAGGTGGAGGATTAGCCTTTTGAGACGCGGCGCTGACTGCATTGCACTTTATTTTTTTTTTTTTTTTTATTTTTTTTTTTTTTTTTTTGACAGGCAGAGTGGACAGTGAGAGAGAGAGACAGAGAGAGAAAGGTCTTCCTTTTGCCGTTGGTTCACCCTCCAATGGCCGCCGCTGCAGCCGGCGCACTGCGCTGATCCTGGCAGGAGCCAGGAGCCAGGTGCTTTTCCTGGTCTCCCATGGGGTGCAGGGCCCAAGCACCTGGGCCATCCTCCACTGCACTCCCTGGCCATAGCAGAGAGCTGGCCTGGAAGAGGGGCAACCGGGACAGAATCCGGCGCCCCAACCGGGACTAGAACCCGGTGTGCCGGCGCCGCAAGGTGGAGGATTAGCCTATTGAGCCACGGCGCCGGCTAACATTGCACTTTAAATACAGTTATTTTCTTTACCATAAGCAGTTTTTCTGGTTGAACCATATCTGCTAAATCATGAAAATGGGGCCGGCGCTGTGGCACAGTGGGTTAAAGCCCTGTACTGAAGCACTGGCATCCCATATGGGCACCGGTTGTTGTCCTGGCTGCTCTGCTTCCAATCCAGCTCCCTGCCGTGGCCTGGGATACCAGTGGAAGATGGCCCAAAACCCTGGGCCCCTGCACTCACATGGGAAACCTGGAAGAAGCTCCTGGCTCCTGGCTTCAGATAGGTGCAGCTCCAGCCGTTGTGGCCATCTGGGGTGTGAATCAGTGGATGAAAGACCTCTCTCTCTATCTCTACCTCTCTCTGTAACTCTGTCTTTCAAAAAAATAAAATAAATCTTTAAAAAATCATGAAAATCATTTATCCTAACTTGTTGCTATCATTCTCCACTCTAAAATTTCTATTTTAATAGAATCAATTTCTTTATTGATGATTCCTACTTTTTATTTATTTCCTAAAGTACTTTAAATATGATACTTTTCTATCTTTTGAAATACTATTCACTGTTTCATTGATGTGCCTTCCTGCTAAATTCAGCATCTGGACACACAGACAGTTCCCACTCACTACAAACTTCCCACCTCAAACCAGGCTTCACTCTTTCCATTTTCTGTTTTTTGTGACTCACTGGCTTTTACTGAAAACTACATATGTTGTGATATGTATTCAAAAATCTGAATTGGATTTTCTCCTATGGTTACTTGCTGCTTCCATGTTTCTTACATTTAAATTTTGTTAATTCATTTTAATTTCAGTTGTATGGAATTAGCATGTGGAATTTGACCAGCAATTCCTTTGCTCAGTATCTTTTTTAATCTTATGTTTCAGCATGTCTTGTTAGTAGCCAATCAACGATTGTTAGTAGCCAATCAACGATTGTTCACTGCACCAGGGAATGACACCGTGACCAGCTGGGGCATTTTTTAAGGCAAAAGGAATACAAAAGGTGTAGTAGAAGAAAACACTTATAAATACTAGCTCCTATCAAGTATTCTCTTCAAGCACTGAGGATTGTAAATGTCTTAAGTATTACCTCTTTATTTTGTAACAAATATTGTCTATGCTTATTAAGCAAATATAGTTTCTGTTTCTTTAGTCCCTAACAACTTAACACAAGAAATATTAACTTTATATAAGCATTTAAATATAATTAACTTTGCATCGTAGAAGGAATGTCAGGATATTAAGAGAAGAGTTAACATTCATCATCTAATATACTTCCTCTTCTGGAAAAGGGATCAGTGAGTTTTCATTTGCTTGCGGTACAACTGATTCACATAAGGCAGGACTATAACATTGTTATTGTCTTTATCTGGAGATTAAATCTGGCTTAGGAGATGAGGTGAGTACCAGGTTAACAAAGGGTGGACTAGTGATGGACACGCATGTGTGTCAACTCTGGGCTCTACGTTGGCCAGAGGATGGTCAAAGTCCTTTCTGGGTGTTCCACTGAGCATGTTTCTGACAAAGATTAGAATCTGAATGACTGAGTAAAGGAAGTCACTCTCATTGGTGATGTGGCATCAATCCAATCCAAAGTGGTCCTGGACTGAATAAAAAGCCAGAGATAGGTGAATGTGCCCCATGCTGGAGGTTGCATTCATCTTCCCCTGCTATCAGATACTGGCCTCCTGGGTTTGCATCCTAGGAATTTGTATTTTGGCCTGCATCATTGTCTTCCTCTCTTCTAAAGCTCAGGTTTGCCCTCAGCTACAATGAAGACTCAGAGTTTAAAGAATGCAAATCACAGGACTTCTCAGCCTACATGATTACATGTGCCAGTTCCTCATAATATCTACCCATCTACCCATCATCCTATTCCGTTTATCTGAAGAATCCTAGTGTGCACACTGGTAAATATGCATTGCCCTTGACAATTAACACACAGTCTCTAGGCAGTCTATTATGCACTCAAATGCTTTAGGGACAATCAACAAATTGTTTGCATCTCCTTGGGGAAAGTCTCCTAAAGTGAAGAAAATCCATAAATTGTTCTCAGTAGGCCATGTGTGAAGCACAGGGTGGACACAAGACAGAGGTAAAAAAAAAATGTTTCATACAGAGCTACGTATTCACAATGTTTCAGGGCAGAGTGAAATTCCGCTTGACTTTCCCAGCACAATCATAGCAAACTGTGCACGTCTGTCATTGAGTTCTCTATGCTTTCCGCTGACCACTGATGGTGCAGAAGAAATGAGAGGTCTCGATTTGCCATGTCAGGTACTCTTCTGGTTTACTTTAACGTTGTTCAGAGCTTGATGCTTATAAGTATCTTTGAAACACCATCTTGAATTTCTTATAAAATATTAATTTTACCTAAGTAATTTAACGCCAGATAAGGTCAAAACACATAAAAGATAGCACACCTAAAAGGTATGAATTGTTTTTAAATAGCAAGATGAAGGGACTGCAAATATTTATTTGCTGAAGTTATTGTTCTTCTAAGTACTTAGTTATCTAGTGACTGGACTCCTTATGTTGTTTTTAAAAGTAATTTAACAATCAGTGATTATATTTAAATACATGTGTAGGTATTATCATTTCCCCATCTCCTGAAATAAATAAAGGGTTTTCTTTCTCATACTCAATTTGAAAAACATAATTTGAAGATTAGGACACTTTAGAGACAAAAGATTTATGTCAGAATACAGTATTAAAATGTACTTTAATTTTCAAAAGGAATTGTCGAAAAGCAGATACAATTTTCTCAAAAAGTATGTATTTTTAAATGCAGTTGGTATTCAATGAAATATTAAAATTAGAAAATCAATGTTTCTTTCTCCTTAACTCCAAGAATTGTGAGATGAAGTTCATTTCTCTTTTCTTGCCTAACAATAAAATAAATGTTTATCAATTGTGGTATTATTTGGTTTTGACTTTCACAATTGCAGAAGAAAATACATTGCTTTGCATTGCATTTACTGAGATTTTTTATGTCACTACCTACTGGTACATATTTCCAAATTTCTAATATAACAAAGATGTGCTTATGATGTCAACGTAGGATAATATGAAGCCACAGTCTTATATTCAATATTTTAATTGATTTAACTGCAAGTTACCTGCAATCCTCTTAAAACTAGCATTTTTAAATTATATTTTATTTTAGTTTATAGTTGACACAAAATCAATTGTCACTAAAATTCTTTGTGAATAGTGTAATTTTTCTTTATTTGAGAGCACCATTTGGGGTTATAAAATTTATGGCCGACACTGCGGCTCAATAGGCTAATCCTCCACCTGCGGCGCCAGCATCCCATTTGGGTACCAATTCTAGTCCTGATTGCTCCTCTTCCAGGCCAGCTCTCTGCTATGGCCCAGGCGTGCAGTGGAGAATGGCCCAAGTCCTTGGGCCCTGCACCCTCATGGGAGACCAGGAGAAGCACCTGGCTCTTGGCTTCGGATCAGCGCAGTGCGCCGGCTGCAGTGCACCTGCCACAGCGGCCATTGGGAGGTGAACCAACAGAAAAGGAAGACCTTTTTCTCTCTCTCTCTCTCTCTCTCACTGTCCACTCTGCCTGTCAGGAAAAAAAAAAAAAAAGCAAAAAAAAATTAAATCAATAATAGTTCTCTTACTTTTACATATCTCAATCTTCTGTTTGGGTTTATTTTTATTCTGCAGGTTTTTATTGATATTCAAACATGTTTAAATTATTATATACATTTACCTGCATTATATGCTATATCATAATGATTTGTGTACAACTCTTATTTAGAGCATTTTGTCTTTATAACTTTATACTCTAGTGGTTTTAAACAATTATTTCTAATGTTTTTATTCAAAGAGGAGTCTTCATAAATTTATGTCCAGTGACTTATTTTCTCAATTTGCTCATTTGCCTCATACTCAATATTTTGCATGATAAAGTGCATTTCACTATCAAATACAAATGATAGCATCTCCTTTATAATGAAAATGCCCTCAGAGGAACATTAAAACAATTTATGTGAAAATAATTTATGTTTAAAATGTCATTAAATTAGCTATGAAATAAATGATAAATAATTGAAATCAATAATCGTTTGATTTCCAAATTTTGTCTTAAATGGGGGAGTAATTTGAGGAAAGGAATAAGTTCCAAGTAACACAACCTTTTTGGTCTCCTCCTGACATCACCATAGCCCTGACAGAAAAGTTAATTCACAATGCCGAATAAGCTATATGTATGCATGTAAAGAAAATCTCTTTCAGGTAGGGCCCAGCCACAAATTAATAAAAAACAAACACAAATTTTACTATGAACTTGTTATTTCAGAAATATTCCCTGGTGGCAAAAACACACTGAATCATTTTATTTTCCCTCACCCTTGTCAACAATACATTGCTCTTGGAAATGAGAAGAAATGAGTTTTAGATAAATTATGCATCCAAAGTAACCTTTCAAATATACCATAAATTAAGATATATCACAGAATGTATCTACAGACTTGTATCTCCTAATACTTCCCTCCATAAATAAAAATTACCATCATTGTGACATGTTATTCCATTTTTATTTGTATACCCATCTCATATTTTCAATGTATTAAAATTTCCATTGTACCACTTCTAAGGATAAGTGTATTCAGAGGACTATGTTTTCTTTGTTTTTTAATATATATTTTATTTAAGTTATTCAAGTGTCATATATTTCCTTTATATCATTAGAGGAACATAGTGGCACTTCCCCATCCGCCCTCCCACCCGTGCTCCAACCCTTCCTCCCCCTCCTCTCATATTCCCAGTCTCAATTTTTACAGTGATCATTTTTTAGTACACTTAATGCTCGTAGAGTTCAAGCTACCCTAAGTAAAATATTTCAACAAATATTATGTGGAAAAAAATAAAGCAATGTGCAACAAAATACTGTTCCTAAATAAAAAAACAAGGGCTAAAATCCATCATTGATTTTCGAAATGTGTATTTCACTTCAATACACTTTATTCCAGGTACTCTATTCATGTCTCTGAGCAGGGAAAGCATAGGATATCTGTCTTCAGGATTGGCTTGTTTCACAAAACATAATGGCTTCCAGTTGCCATCATCTTGTTGCACAACACAGGATTTCATTTTTTATTTCACCCTTGATCCAGCCATCTCACTCCTGGAAATTTACCCAAAATTCAAAAGAAATCAGTATATGAAAGAGTTATCTATAACTCCATGTTCACTGCAGCATAATTCATAATAGCCAAGACATGGAATCAATACAGATGTCCATCAACTGATGACTGGATAAAGAAATTATGGTGTATGTGTACACTATGGAGTACTACTCAGAGGACTATGTTTTAAAGCAAATTGTCTTATGCATTTGGAAGATTTGTGGATTGAGCTTTTTGTAATACTGGAGTTTTTGTGAAACATTATCACATTTAATTTGTAAATATGTTTATAAGGTTGAAATACCATGGTAATAATGCATATATTAAACACTCAGAATTTTAATACTGTTTACCTTTTTTTTTTAAACTTTTATTTAATGAATATAAATTTCCAAAGTACAGCTTATGGATTAAAATGGCTTCCCCCCCATAACGTCCCTCCCACCCGCAACCCTCCCCTTTCCCACTCCCTCTCCCCTTCCATTCACTTCAAGATTAATTTTTGATTCTCTTTATATACAGAAGATCAGTTTACATTAAGTAAAGATTTCAACAGTTTGCTCCCACACAGAAACATAAAGTGAAAAATACTGTTTGAGTACTAGTTATAGCATTAAATCTCAATGTACAGCACACTAAGGACAAAGATCCTACATGAGGAGTTAGTACATAGTGACTCCTGTTGTTGACTTAACAAATTGACACTCTTGTTTATGGCATCAGTAATCAACCTAGGCTCTTGTCATGAGCTGCCAAGGCTATGGAAGCCCCCTGAGTTCACTGACTCTGATAATTTTTAGACAAGGCCATGGTCAAAGTGGAAGCTCTCCTCCCTTCAGAGAAAGGTACCTCCTTCTTTGATGACCCATTCTTTCCACTGGGATCTCACTCACAGAGATCTTTCATTTAGGTTTTTTTGTTTTTGTTTTTGTTTTTGTTTTTGTTTTTGTTTTTTTCTCCAGAGAGTCTTGGTTTTCCATGCCTGAAATACTCTCATGGGCTTTTCAGCCGGATCTGCATGCCTTAAGGGCTGATTCTGAGGCCAGAGTGCTGTTTAGGACATCTGCCATTCTATGGGTCTGCTGTGTATCTCACTTCCCATGTTGGATCATTCTCTCCCTTTTTGATTCTATCAGCTAGTATTTGCAGACACTAGTCTTGTTTATGTGATCCCTTTGGTTCTTAGTCCTATCATTATGATCAATTGTGAATAGAAATTGATCACTGGGACTAGTGAGATGGCATTGATACATGCCACCTTGAGGGGATTGAATTGGAATCCCCTGGTATGTTTCTAACTCTACCATTTGGGGTAAGTCAGCTTGAGCATGTCCCAAATTGTACATCTCTTCCCTCTCTTATTCCCACTCTTATATTTAACAGTGATCACTTTTCAGTTAAGTTTCAGCACTTAAGAAGAATTGTGTATTGATTACAGTATTCAACCAAAAGTATTAAGTAGAACAAACAAAAAAAAATACTAAGAGGGATAACATTTCAAGTTGCTCATCAACAGTCAGGATGAGGGCTGATCAAGTCACCGTTTCTCATAGTGTTCATTTCACTTTAACAGGTTTCCTTTTTGGTGCTCAGTTAGTTGTCACCTATCTAGGAGAACAAGTGTTATTTGTCCCTTTGAGATTGGCTTATTTCACTCAGCATAATGTTTTCCAAATTCCTAACGGGGATCAGTTTTCAGTTAAAATTTAAACACCTAAGAATAATTGTGTGTTAATTACAGAACTCTGTAATACTATTTACCTTTTAAAATTTTGTTTACATATTTAATTTAACTTTATAAGTAATTACATAACATCTCTGTCTATCATTGGTCTATTTTATCGATGTTTTTCAAACTTAGCAATATTGATACCTTGGGTTGGTTGTTTTTGTTATACAGATGTTGGACAAAGTAGGATTTTAGGAATTTAAATGGTTTCTAATAATTAGGATAAACTGCAGCCAATCTCCCAGCAGTGACAAAGAAAATGTCTTGGATATATTATTTGGTGAGTAAAATCAACCCAAGTAGAGAACAATTAACCTATACCTGTCTATGTCTCTTCTTTACAAACACAAACACACACATACACACAAATATCCTTATCTGTGACAGATTGGTCTATTTTCAAATATCATAAATTAGAAAGTTTTTATGTATCTTACTTGTAATGGTTTTGTGTAATAAAAAATTCACCATTTAAAACAGAAAAATAATTGAATGCGATGATATCTTTATCTGGTATAGGTTTTCTGATCAACCTGGATGGAAAAACATAACCTCACAGTGGTGAAGGAATTCATTCTGATGGGAATCACAGATCGCCCTGAGCTGAAGGCCCCATTATTTGCATTGTTCCTCATCATCTATCTGATCTCAGCAGTGGGCAACCTGGGTATGATCATCCTCACCAAGATAGACAGCAGGCTACAAACACCCATGTACTTTTTTCTCAGACACCTGGCTATTACAGATCTTGGTTACTCTACAGCTGTGGGACCCAAAATGTTAGTAAATTTTATTGTGGAGCAAAACATAATACCCTATTATTTTTGTGCTATACAGCTAGCTTTCTTTCTCCTGTTCATTGTTTGTGAACTTTTTATTTTGTCGGCAATGTCCTATGACCGCTATGTGGCCATCTGTAACCCTCTGCTCTACACAGTCATCATGTCAGAAACGGTATGTCACATACTGGTGGCAATCCCCTATCTCTACTGCACATTTGTGTCTCTTCTAGTCACCATAAAGATCTTTAATTTACCCTTCTGTGGTGACAATGTCGTTAGTCATTTTTACTGTGATAGTCTCCCCTTGCTATCTTTGCTCTGCTCAAATACACACGAAATAGAGTTGATCATTCTGACCTTAGCAGCTGTTGATTTGATTTCTTCTCTGCTGGTGGTCCTTGGGTCTTACCTGCTGATCCTAAGAGCCATTCTCAGGATGAACTCTGCTGAGGGCAGACGCAAAGCTTTTTCCACCTGTGGATCTCACCTGACAGTGGTCACCGTATTCTATGGGACTTTGATATTTATGTATGTGCAACCCAAATCTACTCATTCTTTTAACACTGATAAAGTGGCTTCCATATTTTACACTTTGGTTATACCCATGCTGAATCCTTTGATATACAGTTTAAGGAACAAAGATGTTACTTGTGCCCTAAAAAGGACATGGAATAATGTGCGCAGTATTTTTTCTTCAAGTGTGCATACAACATGATTTATGTAAGTTACATTGTGTGTGTCGGTCTCTGCTCTGTGTGCCTCTAAAATCAGGAAGAAGAACAAATAGGTTCAATATATGTTGCCTATTTTCTTGCATATGCTCTGTTTGGCCTATTGCACTGCTGCTCATATATGAATGAGCAAAATAATAAAAATATTTGCATTTTTTCTAGGGATAGATGGAGTGTTAAACATAATGGCAATTTTATAGAATATTAGATCATATCACATGGAAATGAAATTAAGCAACAAAGTGATTTTGCTGTTGGGGAGTAAGGAACTGTGGTAATTCAGAAAGAATTATGAGGAGTCTTGTGACTTATGACCTGTCAGAGTAGAATTTTTAGTATTCATGTCTGTGTGTATGTCAGCTGTTTCTATATTAACTCCCATAAATTTCTTGCTATATTTGGAGTTGTATCTAAAATCAGTTATTTACGTGACCTGTGATGATTTTAATGGTTGTAAATGTACTGAAATAAAAATTATCCAAACATTCGAATATAATTACTTTCTTAACAATGTGAGTTGAACATATTTCATTATTCAATGATTCAAATATTGTAGTAAGTATCTGACTTTGTCTTAGCCTTCTAATTTTGACACTAGGGGACATATCAGTTTAGATAGATTTTTTAAAATTTATATAACTTCTCAGGTTAGTGTTTTTACTATAATATTTGACCCTCATTATTAAATGATTTTTTGTTTCATATATTTGTTTCTTTAATTATTTTAGTAACTGGCTTCCCATATTTTATAATGTGCTCAAGTGTTTTCATAATTTGAGGAATGATGCATATTCTATGATGAATTAAATTTTTGGCTCACTTTCTTTGTGTTTACATATCTCAATTTTGAATAAATGTTGAAGATTAACTATTTTTTTTTGCTTTTTCCCCATTTAAGTACTTCCATCAATTGTTGGGATATGAGAGACAAAAAGAAAACAATCAGATTATTGTACAATATCATATTTCTAGTCCATCGTTGGGAAGTGTTTCTTGGTGGTTACAGACTTAAACTATCACAAGTGAGGTCTGATGTGTAGGCAAAGATGTAATTATCTTGCCTAACACAGGACAGAATTGTTCCGTGTAACTCCATACAATGTCTCATGAATATTTGCTAACTTAAAAAAAATCCTAAGATATTTTCTTAGTTTATCATAGTGAAATAAAATTCCACATGCTGTCAATGCAAGTTGCTTAAATATCTTTTAATGGATTGAAATATAGAAGTATATAGTACATTGTTTATGAGGATAAATATCATCATATTGTTCATGCAATTAAAATGAATCTTTAAGATAGTCCTAGGAGCTACAGGTTAGTAATGATATTTCATACTTATTGGGTACTCTATGATAGATATTCTTCTAGTCTACATTAATTTGGTCATCACCGCATCAGTGAATAGAGTTCATCAAGATATTAGGTATTGGAGCTAGTTTTCAAAGTGAGATTATCTGGGTCCAGATATTTTATTCTTAACAACCATCCAATATTGTCTCTTTTTTTTATTTTTATTTTATTTTTTTTTTTGACAGGCAGAGTGGACAGTGAGAGAGATAGAGAGAAAGGTCTTCCTTTGCCGTTGGTTCACCCTCCAATGGCCGCCGCGGCCGGTGCGCTGCGGCCAGCGCACCGCGCTGATCCGATGGCAGGAGCCAGGAGCCAGGTGCTTTTCCTGGTCTCCCATGGGGTGCAGGGCCCAAGCACCTGGGCCATCCTCCACTGCACTCCCGGGCCACAGCAGAGGACTGGCCTGGAAGAGGGGCAACCGGGACAGAATCTGGCACCCCGACCGGGACTGGAACCCGGTGTGCCGGCGCCGCTAGGCAGAGGATTAGCCTAGTGAGTCGTGGCGCCAGCCAATATTGTCTCTTAATATTATTTTTCTTCTTCATTGATGTCAGTCTGAGATGATAAAGAGTGAAATCCCACATTGGCAGGTGTCAGATTAGAAGAGGAGACTCTCAGGGACTAGTTTAAAGATTAAAAAATTCTGGGACTTTAATGTAGGGTGTGGTAACCCTGGTTTGTAATATTGCATTTTTACTTGAGTTTTGTTGAGTAGCAGCTTTAAAATATCCTTACCCACCCCATCCTTACACACATCCAAGCAGTAGGTAAATAGGAGTGGTGATTGAAATGTTAATTAATTCAGTTGTAGTAATCACTATATGTATACTCTAGACATGGAAATATATTTTATTTATTTGTTGAATATTCCAAATAAAATAAAGTATAATGAATGCCTAAGACTTTGCTAAGCATAGAAAATAAATTATACAAATATATAATTAATTAATAAATAATCTCTAAAACATCAGCTAACAATTCCATTTTAGATGAGTAACAGTGCTAATATAGAAAATCATTACAAACTGGATGGGTATAGATAGGTTGAACAGATTTTTAATAAATTGTAGAGAAATTATTCACATTTAATAATTAAGAATATTCTAAACAAGAAATAATCAACTTGTTTCCTTGATTTCTGTTCTGAGAAATTCGGCCACTTTTCAGAAAGGAAGCTTAAAGTGTAGCAGATTTTTTAAAAGGTTATTGCTGTTGATTCAAAGGGAGAACTCTACCAGGGTGAAAAATAATAGAAAAATTCTCCTTCCCCAAAACGGTATGCCTGTGAGGCTTTAATGTAGTCTCTATTATCATTTCTTTCTTGAAATTGAAACATTTTATGTGAGCCTCTACTATTTGGGGTAATAATTTAATAATAAGCACACTGGCTCCTATATTGTTGAGCTTCTGATGCAACAAAAATGAAAGCCACCATGCTCTAATATTAGAAAACTGATTTTGAATTCTGCTGTTTTTATTAACCAGTATTTTTGAGCATTACTTACATGACCAAATAATATCTAAATGACACAACGGAGATAGAAGAAACACTGCAAATCCTTGTGAAGTTTGGGCAATATATTATTCCTAGTTGGGTGGTTCATACAGGCTAGAATGAGAAGAATATTTTCTCCAATAAAATGTAAGTTTCTCAAATAAAAAGAGCTTGATGATTATTTATGAAATAATGAGTGGGTAAGAATTGTTATTTGGGGGACTGGTTTTGTGGTGCTGTCACCTGTGATGCTGGCATCCCATATCATTTTGTAAGTTATGTTATCTTGGTACTTTTCTTATTAAAAATAAATATATTATAAATGCAAATTGAAATATATGTTAATATTGAGGGGATGGAAAATTTTAAATTTGTTTAATTACTAAAAAGTGGAAAAACTCCATGAAATCTGTGAGTGTAACAAGTCAATTAATGAAATTCTGTATACATTTTCAAATACAAGGAAACATAAGTATTACTCTGTTATAAAGATTTATTTATTTTATTTGAAAGGCAGACTTACAGAGAGAGAGGGATGGAGACAGAGAGATCTTCCGTCCACTGATTCACCCTGCAAATGACCACAATGGCTGCAACTGTCACATACCAAAGCCAGGAGCCAGGAGATTCTGCCAGGTCTATCACATGGGTGCAGAAGACCAAGGATTTGGGCCATCTTCAGCTGCTTTCCAAGGCACATTAGCAGGCAGCTGGATAGGAAGTGGAGCAGCCAAGAAGTGAGGAATCAAACCAGCATCCAAATGGAATGCTGTCACTGTAGGAGCTGGTTTAACTTGCTACACCAGAGCGCTGGCCCCCAGAACTATTCATAATTACCACTCCTATATCAGGAGAAATAGCAATATTTCATAAGTATAATTGATTTTGAGTCACATAAAATACTAGTCATCAAATAAAATCTCATAAACTCCATTTCTCACTTGCCACATCCTACAAATGCCTGAAGTTATGCTAATGAACCAAGATCTTGGTAAAGTATGGGTGAGTGGGATTAACTGATTTTAGCTAACATCATATTTTTGAAATTTCACAAAGATATATTATTTTGTGATTTCAGTACTGAAGCCCAACTCATAGCCTTGGAAATACAAAGGAAGGAATTTAAAATTTGAGTTTCATTAGCTTCATGATATCTCTGCTCCTCCATTTAAGAATATCCACACAAATCATCAGAAAAAAATAGAAGTGCATTAAAAAATCTGTGATAAAATAAAGCAAATAAAATAAATAAATGTAAAATAAAGTCTACCAATTATATATTAACATTTATAGAATTTTGCTATCAATGGACATATTGCAAACTAAAGTATCACTATTTAGAGATTTACCTATGCAATAACACAAGGATCATAATGCTTTAGATACCAATTTCATGGCACTACATAATCTTTATGATGATGCAGCATTTCCTTTTCAACTCACAGAAGTGGCAGTGTTCACAGAATCTCATTTTCCACCCACTTTAAACACTTATCACGCTCTACATTAATAAATTATGTTTTCAATTTTTTAAAATGAGTATATTCTCAGTCTTGTTTCCATTGCATATTCTGATGCCAAAACACATTGCAAATAAAAGAATCCCTAGAAGAAAACCTATATTTAGATAAAATGTTGTTGTTACCATTGTTGTTTTGTAAATCTTTTGCCAATCTCCGCCTTTTGATTGAGCTCTATTTCATTTGCTTATAAAGTAATGATAGATAATGAAGAACATATTTTTGACAATGTTATTTGTTTCTTATATGGCATATATTTTTGTTGTTATTCTTAACATATTCCTTCATTACAAGTTCCCACTTGAGTTTCTTGCCAAACTTTTAAATATGTAGGTATGCACAGACTGCCCAAAAATCACATAAAAATGGCACATGAAAGCTGAACAATTCCCAGGGATTATACTGGAAAGGGAGACATTTGATTCCAAAAAAGCCAGATTATACTGTTCTCATTCCATGCTTGGGTAATCTGTGGAGAACTCAGGGGAAAAGTTCTTTTGGATTCCTTTAATAGCTTGAAAACAATTCTCAAACAGAGACTTTGGAAGTTTGTTTAAAACATTCCTGAGGAAAATAATACAAAACTAAACAACAAACTAAACTAAATTTCACAATCATTATCATAAAAGTCACAATGTGCAGTATCTAATCACATAAACTAGAAATATCAGAAAACCAAAGCATGTAACTTTATTGAGGAGATAATAGTTTTACTGATCTGAAACTATTTTAAAACTTACTGAATAAGAGTAAAATAAATAAAATTTCATTTTATTATTTTAAAGCCCTTGCCTATATCCATGCTGAGCTGTGGTCTTTTAAATTTTTATTTGCTGAACTCTTTATTTAGTGGAGAATTAAGTCTTTGTAAACATAAATTTAAAATGTTACCTCAAAAATTTAAAAATTAAAATATTTAGAAATACATATTCTGAAATGGCAGTGGTGAGAAAATCAGCAGGTAAGGACGTTGTAAGGCTACTATTAATATTTTCAAAATACTAGATAACTTAACAAAAACATAAACATTGTTCAAAATAATTAAGATCTGTAGAGAAGAATATACAATATCAGATATAAGCAAATGTTTCTTGAAGGAGAATACTGAGTATCAAATATTAAAAAAGAAAAATGACTTAATTCAAAAATAGTACTATATAGATTACACACAATGAAGTGAGAAATAATCTCAAATACTGAACAAAATCCATGAAAAATACTCTCAATAATCTGCAGAATAATAATGTCACCTTTCAAATTAATTTTACACAAAAGAGGAAAGGAAACATTATAACGAACAGAAAGAAATGGGAAAAAAACTTCAAGCAGCATAAATACAAAGAAAAATACACCAAAGTGACATCACAATAAAATTTCTGAAAACCATGGATAAAGAAATTTTTGGAAACAACCAGAGATAGATAAGACTTATTATAAATACATGATGAAATGGTTTCCTTCCAGAAACCAGACAGTGTTTTATCTCAACCTATAAATATATATAATATATTTATATATTATATATATAACCTTTATTCACAATGTTAAATTATCAAGTATTTTGAAAATATTAATAGTCTTATAATGTTCTTATCTGCTGGTTTTCTCATCACTGCCATTTCAGGATATATATATATATATATATATATATATATATATATCTCCATCAAAATACCCTTTAGCAATGAATGTAGTTTGAAATATCGCATATTGTGGCAGTGTTCATTCTTCCATTTACTCATAAACTGTGGGAGGGGTGGATTTGGAGGGGAGTGAGTTTACCAGATATTGTGTAACTGAATTTCTGGCAAAGATTTATTAAGTGCTATTTCCAGTGTTTAGTGACA
The DNA here is from genome assembly GCF_051225735.1 of Oryctolagus cuniculus. Taxonomy (NCBI): domain Eukaryota; kingdom Metazoa; phylum Chordata; class Mammalia; order Lagomorpha; family Leporidae; genus Oryctolagus; species Oryctolagus cuniculus. The sequence continues at coordinate 15,748,239 of NC_142867.1, read as the reverse complement.
TTGCATACTTTATTTTGTTCAGTTAGACTTCGCTGTGAGAATTTTGACTTTTCCTAATGGAACATTCAGAGGATAATTAACAGATAGAGAGCACTTCCTCAGGTAATTACCTGTAATTTGTTTATCTTTCAATGCATATTAAAACTTTCACAAAATGAGTCTCAAAGGAGTAAAAGAAATTTAAATCCATTCTGAATCAACTTGTGAGGATTAAACAGCAGGAAGCTAAAGCAGCTTATCTATTACAGTAAGTAGAACCATTGATCTTTGAAAATTTCCAAGAGCATACAGCTTAAACTGGGGCCCCATCAAACATCTTGGATAAAGTTTTCTTTCTTTGCAATACACTTTCTGTCATCAATAATATTAATGTCAAGATAAACTAATTACACTTCCAATACTCCATAGTTTTCATTACTTATAAAACTTTGGTTTTGCAATTAACTACTGATTCAGTTATCAATTTAACAAGATTTTTTATCATTATATTCCTAGTGCTGCTCCTGCTCATTCTTCATTTTCTATCTACTCAGGATGTCCTTAATGGAAAGATAGCACTGTACTGTGTTTATGAGAATATATTCTGAATGATTTTATTTGAATCCTGAAGCCACCAATTATGATCAGAGTAATCTTGTAAAGTTATCCAACTCTCTGTGTTTCAATTTCTCATTTCAAGTGGAGATACTACTACTTACTTCTTGAGTAATTATGTAGATGATACAGTTAATATCTGTAAGTTTTTTGGAATTTGGCCTGCATACAATGAATTTTGTTTCTTGATGTTTAATTCTACTCTTTTTTTTTTTCCACTGGACCTCTTTTTGTGATTCTCTATTAAGTGATCATAAGTAATCAGAATGGTCAGGTCTCTGTGCAGCAGACTGGGATAATGACAAATGTGGCAAATGCAGACAAATAGGTTTCTGAGAAATTCTAAGATTAACACATGGCATTAGTTTTTTTTTTGTTTTTTTTTTGTTTGTTTTTTGTTTTTTTTTTTGTTTTGTTTTGTTTTTTTGTTTTGTTTTTTTTTTGACAGGCAGTGTGGACAGTGAGAGAGAGAGACAGAGAGAAAGGTCTTCCTTTGCCGTTGGTTCACCCTCCAATGGCCGCCGCAGCAGGCGCACCGTGCTGATCCGATGGCAGGAGCCAGGTGCTTTTCCTGGTCTCCCCTGGGGTGCAGGGCCCAAGCACTTGGGCCATCCTCCACTGCACTCCTGGGCCACAGCAGAGAGCTGACCTGGAAGAGGGGCAACCGGGACTAGAACCGGTGTGCCTGCGCTGCAAGGCGGAGGATTAGCCTAGTGATCCGTGGCGCCGGCCCAGCATTAGTTTTTGTACAAGATAAAGAAGTTGAATTTATAGTGACAAATTTTAAGACACTGACTTATAAGAAGTTTATCACAACTTGATTGATTACCAATAATTTGGAAAGTATTTTCTTTGCTTTGGTCCTTTAAATAGCCATGATAGTTGGCAATAGGTAAGGTTTATTGTTTGGATATCGATAATGTTTGTATAAATTACTTTAAAAATTCACAAGTTGAATTAAAATAGCTGTTTTCTTGCTTTTTTATTTTTAAAACTTCTATTAATATAAAGAGAACAGATTTTATGTATTTCATAGATACAGTTCTAAGAAGATAACCATATTTCCTTCCTTCCCTCCCTCAATCTTCAAGACTTGAGATAAAAAGAAATAAGTCATAGAGCAACATTAAAACAACAACGTCAAAATCTCTCTCCCCTATAATTTCAAAAATATGAGTGCAACTGCGTGTGGTTTGGGCATGATGAGCCGGAGTTTCTGCTTTTCATTTTCAATGAACGAAATGTCTCTTTATCACATTTATCGTGTTGTGAATTCTCTTAAAGGATAGCATCTCAGATATATTAAGTGTTGATGTTATACTTTACCCAGGTTGCAAGGATGAAGCACATTGAGAAACTCAATCTTACTGCTGGGACACAGGTTACTGAATTCATTATCATGGGGATCACCGATAACCCTGGACTGCAGGCGCCACTCTTCGGAATCTTCCTCATCATATACTTGGTCACAGTGATGGGCAATCTGGGCATGATTATACTGACCTATTTGGACTCCAAGCTCCACACCCCTATGTACTTTTTCCTTAGACATTTGTCAGTTACTGATCTTGGTTACTCTACTGCCATTGGCCCAAAGATGATGGTCAATTTTGTGGCAAACAAAAATGCTATTTCCTACAATTTGTGTGCCACCCAGCTAGCATTCTTTGAGATCTTCATCATCACTGAACTGTTTATCCTATCAGCAATGGCCTATGATCGCTATGTGGCCATTTGCAAACCACTTGTATACATGGTTATCATGGAGGAGAAAGTGTGTTGGGTGCTGGTTCTTATTCCTTATCTCTATAGTACATTTGTGTCACTATTGCTCACAGTTAAGCTATTTTCATTGTCCTTCTGTGGCTCTAACATCATCAGGTATTTTTACTGTGACTGTCTCCCTCTCATATCTATGCTCTGTTCAGACACTCATGAATTAGAATTGATCATTTTGATCTTCTCAGGCTGTAACTTGCTCTCCTCCCTCTTGATTGTTCTAGTATCCTACATGTTTATCCTAGTAGCTATCCTCAGAATGAACACAACAGAGGGGAGGTACAAAGCCTTCTCCACCTGTAGCTCTCATCTAACAGTAGTGATCGTGTTCTATGGGACATTATTGTTCATTTATCTGCAACCTAAATCAAGCCACACCTTTGATATTGATAAAATGGCTTCTGTGTTTTACACCCTAGTGATCCCTATGCTGAATCCACTGATTTACAGCCTACGGAACAAAGAAGTAAAAAATGCACTGAAAAGAACTTTAATGAATCTGATTAAAATGCACACATGATGCCCTAATATTCAGATGCACAATTGAACTCACAAACCATTTTCTAGTAATCTGTGAGACTAATCATAGCATCAAAGAGTAGAAATAGTTTCCCAGCCTAAGTTTCTTCTTTTTTCTGAGTGAAAAATTCCCTCTTCTATCAGCCTGTACCCTTCTCAATCTCAATAGAATAAATAAATATTGTGGCTAGATAATACAAATAAAACCTCTAAGTGATTTTCTTTTTTTTTTTTAAATAAAAGTAAATCTTTCTTAATATAAAATGGTTTTCAGAATGTGCCACACAGCAAATCTGACTGAATGCTATTTGGAAGAGACAGATTTAAACAAAAACATCTGGGCCGGTGCCGCAGCTCACTAGGCTAATCCTCCGCCTTGCGGTGCCAGCACACCGGGTTCTAGTCCTGGTCAGGGCGCCGGATTCTGTCCTGGTTGCCCCTCTTCCAGGCCAGCTCTCTGCTGTGGCCAGGGAGGGCAGTGGAGGATGGCCCAAGTGCTTGGGCCCTGCACCCCATGGGAGACCAGGAGAAGCACCTGGCTCCTGCCATCGGATCAGCGCGGTGTGCAGGCTGCAGCGCGCCAGCCATGGCGGCCACTGGAGGGTGAACCAACCGCAAAAGGAAGACCTTTCTCTCTGTCTCTCTCTCTCACTGTCCACTCTGCCTGTCAAAAAAAAAAAAAAAAATTGGAAAATTTGAGAATTAAATACATACCAGAGAAACAGAAACAGAAGGCAGAAATGGGTATGTTAAAATCACTTAACATGCAAATCAAGATGAAGATCATAAAATGAGGAAAGAAGGATGTTTTAATATGGAAGGGGTGTAATCCAGTGAAAATGCATTTATAAATATAAACACTCAGTAATATAAATCCTTACTGTGTTTCTGTATTTGCAAGACAAATATGTGGCATATATTTTTTCTGTGCATGATTTATTTTGTTCACCATAATGCTCTCCAGTTTCATCCATCTGATGCAAATGCCAGGCTTTCATTATTTTTTTATTGCTGAGTAACATTTCATATTGTGTGTATACTGAATTTTCTTATCCAGTCATACACAGCTTAGATCTAGGCTAGTCCCCTAACTTTTGCCCTTGGTTCACCCTCCAATGGCTGCTGCGGCTCGCATGCTGCGCTGATCCGAAGCCAGGAGCCAGGTGCTTCTCCAGGTCTCCCATGGGGTACAGGGCCCAAGCACTTGGGCCATCCTCCACTGCACTCCCGGGCCACAGCAGAGAGCTGGCCTGGAAGAGGGGCAACCGAGACAGAATCCGGCGCCCCGACCGGGACTAGAACCCTGTGTGCTGGCACCGCTAGGTGGAGGATTAGCCTGTTGAGCCGCAGCGCTGGCCTCACAATGGCTTTAATAGTTTTCTCTCCATCAATGGTGTATTAAGGTTCCTTTTCCCAACAAATTAACCAGCATTTGTTACTTTTATTCATTTTGAGAACAGTCATTTTCACTTTCATTGTGATTTTTATTTGCATTTCATGATGGCCAATGATACTCAGCATTTTTCCTTCTATTTGGAATCATCCATATTTCTTCTTTTGAAAAGTGTTCATTCACATTCATCTTAACTACATGGTTTGTTGTTGAACTTTTGTATTCCTTATGTAGCCTAGATATTAATTTCCTTATTCATATGAAAAGTTTGAAATGTTTTCTTTGATTCTGTCTATTATCTCTTCAATTTTGATTTTTTTCATTGCTTTGTAGAAGCTTTTCAGTTTAATAAAATCACATTTTTTCTATTTTTTTAATTTATTGCTTCTGCTTTTCGGCTCTTACCTAACAAAGCATTGCTTATGCCAACATCTTGGAGTATTTTCTGTATGTTTCATAATTTTTGTCTTAGGTTTACCTCTTTGATCCATTTTGAGTTGAATTTTGTCTAAGTTGAAAGGTCAGGGTTCTTTCAAAATCCAGCATTTGGAAATCCAGTTTTCATAGCATTACTTATTGATGAGGCTGCCTTTCCCCAGAAACTATTTTAACACTTTTTTTCAAAGATAAGTTTGTTGTAAATTCATGGATTTACTTCTGGGTGTTTTATTCTCTTCTATTTGGTCTACGTGCATTTTTTTATGCCAATGCAGTTCTGTTTTTGCTATAGTATCCCTGAAAAATGTATTGAAACCTGATACAGTGATGCCTCCAGCTTTGTATCTGTTTAAATTACTTTGACAAGTAAGGATCTTTTGTATTTCTGCATGAATTTTAGGATTATTTTCTAGTTCTGTGAAGAATTTTTTGGTATTTTGATGGGAATTCACTGAATCCATATATTGCTTGGGTAGTGTGGACTTTTTGAGTATGTTCATTCCTCTAATCCATGAACATGAAAGGCCTTTTCACTTTTTTGTATCTTCCTCAACTCGTTTCATTACTGTTTTGCAAATTCCTTTGCAGTGGCCTTCACATACTTAGATAAATTTATTCAAAACTTTTATTTTTTGTAGTTAATGTGAATGAGAGTACTCTCATAAATTCTTTCTTAGTGAGTTCATGATTGCCATATAAAAATGCTACTGATTTTTTGTGTACTGATTTTGCAACTTCACTGAATTCACTTATTCAAATAGTTTCTTGATGGAATTTTCTTTTTTTCCTATATGTGTAGAATCATGTCACTTAAAGTTAATTTTCTAGGTTATATAGAAATCTATATAAATTAGCCTAATAAAGATTTGGTCAGACTTTCAGAAAAAAAAAAGTCTTAGGTTGATAAACTGGAACAAAATTAACTAGAAAATTAGTAATAGGTATTTCATAGAAGTCACCAAGCATTAAATAAGAAATATGATTGAACCATGAAAAATGTGTAGACTAGAGAGGAGCAGAGTAAAATGTGAGTATAACTCAGCATGCAAATACTGTTTCCAAAATCTGTGCTAAGTAGGAAATAAAGCATTCTACTTCAGATTGAGATTTATAATTAGATTACCAATATTTGATATGTCATGGATTAGGTGAGCATCTGTGAAGATTTTATTAGGAGCTATGATAAATACGGCATGAATTTAGATCCTCTTTGCCAGATCCTCACACCATAGCACAGTGATTAATGATAGCTTACTGTTAAGATGACTTATAATTGATAACTTTAAGAAAAATGAATGATCTGCTAATAGAATGACATCAATGGGCCGGCGCCGCGGCTCACAAGGCTAATCCTCTGCCTTGCGGTGCCGGCACACCGGGTTCTAGTCCCGGTCGGGGCGCCGGATTCTGTCCTGGTTGCCCCTCTTCCAGGCCAGCTCTCTGCTGTGGCCCGGGAGTGCAGTGGAGGATGGCCCAAGTACTTGGGCCCTGCACCCCATGGGAGACCTGGAGAAGCACCTGGCTCCTGCCATCCGATCAGCGCGGTGCGCCGGCTGCAGCGGCCATTGGAGGGTGAACCAACGGCAAAGGAAGACCTTTCTCTCTGTCTCTCTCTCTCTCACTGTCCACTCTGCCTGTCAAAAAAAAAAAAAAAAAATGACATCAATGACCTGAAAAAATCTGTGGAGGTGAAAACATGTATTAAAGTTAACCCACATATTCAAAATTTAATTGCATTTTATGTGCGTCCGTTTTGGTCTCCTTTAGGAGCATGAATACAGAGTGGCAATACTTGGTTCACTGCCCAAGTTCCCACAATAGCAAGGACTGACCAAGACTGAAACCAGGAACCTGGGACTCTATCTAGGTCTCACACACAAGTGGCAGGAACCCAAGTACTTGAGCTATAGTCTGCTGCCTCCCAGGGTGTGCATAAGCAGTAAGCTGATTTAGAAGTGGAGATGGTACTCTATCCCAAGCACTCCTTTATGGGATGCAAGTATCCCAAGCAACTGCTTTAATCCACTGTGCCAAAATACTCATGCTTGATATTAATACATAGTTCACATTAATTCCTATGTTCAGTCCTAAGGACCATCCACTTTTTTTTTATTTTTAACTTTTATTAAATGAATATAAATTTCCAAAGTACAGCTTATGGATTACAATGGCTTCTCCCCCATAACGTCCCTCCCACCCGCAACCCTCCCCTTTCCCACTCCCTCTCCCCTCCCATTCACATCAAGATTCATTTTCAATTCTCTTTATATACAGAAGATCAGTTTAGCATACATTAAGTAAAGATTTCAACAGTTTGCTCCCACACAGAAACATAAAGTGAAAAATACTGTTTGAGTACTAGTTATAGCATTAAATCTCAATGCACAGCACACTAAGGACAGAGTAACTACTCGAAAGTGCTTAATGTGAATCTTTTTTGTGCATGCATTCTTATAAAGTAGACATTACTGTTCCATGTGAGTGCATTTATACTTTATAGAAATGTCACCATGGCATATTTGTTCACCATAAATTTTAATTTAAGGCATGTAGGGGGCAATCTTGTCTCTCTCTCTCTCTCTCTCTCACACACACACAGAATGACTCTTCAATAAGTTCATAGAAGGGTATATAATTAAAAAATTACACAAAAATTTCAAAATGTTTTACACAAAGACAAACTTGTTTAGTCAAATTTTCAATAAACTCTTTGAAGTTATCACATATATCCAGATTTTATATATATATGATATTTCTATAAATGATGTATGGAATGTCTATACATATCATATATATATGTATTTATACATCTGCAGAAAGGTCCTCTTTTTAGAAAAGTTTCATTTAATAAATATAAATTTCAAAAGTATAACTTTTGGATTGTAGCAATTTTCCCCCCATAACCACCCTCGCACCCACAAACCATCCCATCTCTTATTCCCTCTCCCATATCATTCTCCATTAAGATTCATTTTCAATTATCTTTATAAACAGAAGATCAACTTAGTATATATTAAGTAAAGATTTCAATGAATTGCACCCACACAGACACACAAAATATAAAGTACTGTTTGAAGACTAGTTTTACCATTAATTCACATAGTACAACACATTAAGGACAGAGCTCCTACATGGAGAGTAAGTGCACAGAGACTCCTGTTGTTGATTTAACAATTGACACTCTTATTTATGACGTCAGTAACCACCCGAGGCTCTTGTCATGAGCTGCCAAGGCCATGGAAGCCTCTTCAGTTCGCCAACTCCGATCTTCTTTAGACAAGGCCATAGTCAAAGCGGAAGTTCTCTCCTCCCTTGCAGAAAGGTCTTACTCCAAAGGCAAATTTTTGTCAACCAATGCATGCAAAAAAGCCATGTGTATACATTTTTTGGTGTTCTAAAAATTGCATTTGTATTTCAGGAAATTTATAGACATGTCCAAACATAATACAAAGGCTTTATTTTACAATAGCATGTTCGACTCTTCTCCAGTAGTTGTTTCTTTTCTTTTCTGAAATGTAAGCACAAAGGAAATAAGTAAAAGGATAATTTTATTTCTTGAGGAATGCATTTGGAGGACACATCCTTAACGTCCACTTTACCCCATTCTTTGAAATAATGACTATGCATATTTGGTTTTTCAAGTAAAATGGGGAGGAGCAGTTTCTGGCAGTGAGGGTGGTTTAATAAACATGGTATGTGTGCTAGTTTCACTTCTAGCCCATCAACTGCCATCTCAAAAAGTCTGTGCAATAATGAGCTGAGAATTGAAATGAGGTACTTGGACAATAACACACTAATATCAGTGTCCCTTATCTGTCTTTGAATTGAACTCATTTCAATAACATTGGCTCAAACTCCCAAGAAGCAAACACAAAGGGTGTTCCTTTAGATTCCTACAGGGATGCTTTGTTAAAGAGCACATCCCTGGTGCCATCTTCCCCAAGGGTATAAAAAGCAATGTGAGGATCCTGGAGTCACCTGTCTTTCGGAGTTAGGGTCTAAGTGTTTAGAGACCCAGCCACCCACTTTGCTGCAGCTGCGAAGAGACACTCACTAACAACCTGAATTAGATTCTCCCTTCGAGGTGGGTAGGAAGTATTGATCTCATTCTTGTTTATTAGCCTTTTTAAACAATTCAAAGCCATCTCTTAAAATGAACCATTTCACTTTTATTTTAGAAAGCACTTGGAATTATATTTAATCAAAGAACATAATGTTTAAACTTATGTCACTTTCTAAGATTTATGACTGATTTTGAAATACAAAGTGTCAATTTTTTTTCCTAATTAAAATGGGCATCATTACGCCTTACATATTTAAGCAAATTTTATCTTTACTGAAATGATGGGTGTTTGCTCACTAATATTGTTTTATTTTAGTTTTATGTTTGCAATGTTATCTAAATTCAAAAATGAATGCTTTAGAGGATAACCTGTGAATAGAAATAGGATACACATCTACTGAAAATCTCAAAATGGAACTATAGATCACCAATATTCTAAGGAAAAAAAGTACATACATCTCATAACATACATATGCATGCATATATATACACTTATATTCAATACAGCAATGGAAATGTTTAGATAAGTCATTTATTTTACAGGAGAAATCTGCCAACATTTTAGCTGAGTAGATGGATTCCATTAGATATCAAAAAGATAACATACCATTTAAGGAGAGTCATTTGTGTATGCAGGAGGAAGATGTGATATGAAAACTGCAAAGGGGATAGTGCTGTGGCATAGCCGGTAAAGCCGCTGCCTGCAGTACCAGCATCCCAAATGGGCACCGGTTCAAGTCCTGGCTGCTCCACTTCTGATCCAGCTCTCTGTTATGGCCTGGGAAAGCAATGGAAGATGGTTCAAGTCTTTGGGTCCCTGTACCCACGTGGAGACCCTGAAGAAGCTCCTGGTTCCTGGCTCCTGACTCCTGGCTCCTGGCTCCTGGCTCCTGGCTCCTGGCTCCTGGCTCCTGGCTTCAGATCGGTGCAGCTCCAGCCATTGTAGCCATCTGAGGAATGAATCATCAGATGGAAAAAATCTCTCTCTGTGTACCTCTGCCTCTCTGTAACTTGAATTTCAAATAAATAAATAAATCTTGGAAAAAAAAAAAAACTACAGAACCCTAGATTCCTGTTTCGATAAAACAGAAAATCTATCACATTATCAACAGGAAAATTCCTGGTCCTCCTTAGTTCACCTAACCTAAAATACAATCCTCTAAAATGAACTTTGTTTTTAATCTCCATTACACTATAATCCCAAGATAAGACAGCTGGACTTAATTGAAGTAGAATATGAATGAGTAAGGAACATATTAGGAGTTTTGTTTACAAATTGAAATAGATTTTTAATCACCCTACCATGAGCTGGGTTGGCATTTCACAAGCACTTGCAACCCTAACTATACCAGTATATTGCAGACTTAAATATTAGTTGGCCTATGTGGTAGAAATATGCTTCATAAGCAGCTAAAGCTTAAAATGTCAAAAACACCATTCTGATCACTTGTTCCATCTTACTTCTAGAATTCTGACACCCAAACAACGGGAAACTGAAATTATTAGACCTAAAATCTCGAGCTGAGTAACTGAAGCAGATTAATACATAATTCAAGGAACCTTCAACAAGTAATTGACCTTGCTATCTAATAGCAACCCCAGAAAGTAAGTCTTAAAGTTAGTAACCACTTCTTTTCTTCCTCAAACAGATGAAGTTCCCACTCCTGCATGGCTCCTGGAAATTTGAGCCAGGTCACTGAATTTATTCTTATAGGAGTCTCAGAGCGTCCAGAGCTGCAGCTCCCCCTCTTCTGTGTGTTCCTGGTGATCTATGGTCTGACCGTGGTGGGGAACCTGGGCATCATCACCCTCACCAGCGTTGACTCACGACTTCACACCCCCATGTACTTCTTCCTCCGACATTTGGCTATCATCAACCTGGGCAACTCTACAGTCATTGCTCCTAAAATGTTGATCAATTTTTTAGTGAAGAGGAAAACTACATCCTACTATGAATGTGCCACTCAGCTGGGTGGATTCTTGGTTTTCATTGTGTCTGAGATCTTCATGCTGGCCGTGATGGCTTATGACCGCTATGTGGCCATTTGTAATCCCCTGCTCTACATGGTGGTGGTATCTCGGCAGATCTGCCTGCTGCTCGTTTCCCTGACGTATCTCTATGGCCTCTTCACAGCTATCATGGTTTCATCTTGTGTGTTCTCTGTGTCTTATTGTTCCTCCAATGTCATCAATCACTTTTACTGTGATAATGTGCCTCTCTTAGCTTTATCTTGTTCTGATACTTATATTCCAGAAACAGTAGTCTTTGTATCCGCAGCTACAAACTTATTTTTTTCTATGACTATAGTTCTCATATCTTATTTCAACATTGTCTTGTCCATCCTAAGGATACGTTCAACAGAAGGAAGGAAGAAAGCCTTTTCCACCTGTGGCTCACATATGATGGCAGTCACAGTGTTCTATGGGACACTGCTGTTTATGTATTTACAGCCTAGAAGTAATCATTCATTAGACACTGATAAAATGGCCTCTGTGTTTTACACTCTGGTGATCCCTATGCTGAATCCCATGATCTACAGTCTGAGGAATAAGGATGTGAAGGCTGCCTTACAGAGACTCATGGCAAGTCCGTGCTATTCCTTTAAGTCAATGTAATTTTAGAAACATGTAGGTAAATGAAGAAGTGGTTAAGATTAAGCTTTAAACACATCAGAGAGCAAAAGAAGTTTGATGGCTGACTTACAATTTTTCCAGAAATCCGGAAAAGCAAAAGATTCTAGGAGTTGGAAAGTACTGAATTTGAGTAACACACTGGGGATCTCTGAGTTATGAGAGTAGCACAGTAGCAAAGATGTTCTTCACTAACTTTTTCTGGTAATAAGCAGGTAGCTGGTTTGGAAGAAATGTTTCAGGAGTTATGAGAGAGATATTTATTAAGATTACATCAATGTGGACAGAATAATAATATATGGATGGGAAGTCAAACATATACTACCAATAAGTATATTTTGAAATCTTATCAGAGTCAGAATACATTTGAAATCATTCTATTTCAAAGAACATTGTTTAGATAATTTAGATGATTTTAAATGAAATCACCCTGTATCATCACAGAATACATTTTCATTTTCATGCTGTATTTCATTTGCAAGCATACTGAATTCTATAAAGATTTTCCTTTCTTCATGCTCTAAGCATCATTCTATTTTAGCATATAAAATAAGTGTCTTGTATTATGATATTATTACACATTTAAAAAGAAATTATCCTGAAAGTTTCTTACATAATTAGAAGAAACATTTAATTGTTTTTATAAAAATAGTTTATATTTTCTGATAGTTCTTAATTATTGAGTATGCACCTAAATCTGTTGTGCACCTTTGCATTTATATAGGAGGAACACAGCCATCTCTCAGAACTATTGTATCAGAATAATATAATCAAGGTCATATTTTAATAAGCTTTATGGAGGAGTCTACAAGATAACTTTAAACATGAATCTTGACATTTAATCAAATAATTAGACTGGGAATAGCACATTAACATTATATATGCATGTTCACTATACTTGTGAGTCACTGTGCTAAAGAGTTTCTTCAAGTATAGTGACAACATCTTTGGGCATCATGATAACAAGACAAGAAATATAGTGCTGCAAGAAAAATTAGAGATATAGAAGAGTTGTAAGTTGTATATCTTTCTGTTGCCTTAGTGTTGAAATACAGAATTTATTTTTGTGTCAACATTTCTTCACCTTGCTTTGAGATGAAAAATCGGAAGAAAGATATCATGTAAAAGTTGAAATTCTGATCTAATAATGCTCTCTTGTTTCAGTACCACCCCATGCCCATTTAAATTTTTATATTTCTCCTTGTTATGCCTTTGTTTGCAAGTATATGACTTTATATTCCTGAATTTTTATAAAATACATATTCAATAAGTATTACTTTGTATAAATAGGCAAGTTTAGATCTCAATGAATTATTTTCTAGATAGGTCTTCTATTGAAATGTGTACTACACATGACAACACAATGCACGACAACCTAATAATTAAATTTTTGTTCTACAAAACTAGCTATATAATCTGCTATTAAGACACTTTCCAAGTGACAATTTTTGGACTTAGTTAAAAATGATATAAGATTGGAAAATTATGTGTTGCTATTTAGAATAATGAGATATATTTGATTCAATAACATATATTCTACAATGATGTCAAGTTTTAACTGAATTTTCAAGTCAAATCAGTTAAATATTTCACAATTTAGCAATCATTGTAACACAATGTGATAATAAATTGGTGCTGTATTGTTTACATGTTTGCATATAAATATGTTGGGTATATCCAATGGAGGAGAGCAATTATCCTTGTTTGAAATTAATTTACTAAAAATATTTGAACTTCTAGTCTAGCTGTGTATTTGCTACTGTGAAGAATAGCCCAGAAAACATTTTGGAACCTAAAGAATGTTCAAAACTTAGTGTATAAAGTTGTATAAAGACAATGCTTACCTTTTTTAAAAAAAAACATTTATTTTATTTATTTGAAAGGCAGAGTTACAGAGAGGCAGAGGTAGAGGGAGGGAGAGAGAGAGAGAGAGGCCTTCCATCTGCTGGTTCACTTCCCCAGAATGATTGCAATGGGCAGAGCTGCACAGATCCTAAGCCAAGAGCAAGGAGCTTCCAGGTCTCCCATACAGGGAGCAGGGACATAAGGACTTGGGCCACCATCTAATGCTTTCCTAGGCCATAGAAGAGAGCTGGATCGGAAGTGGAGCAGCCCGAACTCAAACCAGCGCCCATATGGTATGCTGGCACTGCAGGCAGCTGCTTTTCCCACTGTGCCACAGTGCTGGCCCTGCTTATCTTTTTGAAAAAACAAATGTGTTATATAAACTAACAGTGCTTGGAGTACAATTTTTTTGGAAGGAAATTTCTGTATATTCCTGGATCTTTAGGTTTTCATAAAACCATTGGGTAATTATTTCCCATTCCTGTCTATTTTATACCTCCTCTTCTGCAAATCACTTCATTTGAATATCATCTTTACTTTCATTTTCAAATTACTTTTAGCAATATATGACATGTTAAGCAGACAATACTTAACAGCAATTAAGTGATGACTATAAATTTACTATTTATATGAATGCACAGACATACCCCTCTTACCAGTGTAAATATAAATGATCAGACTTAGAAAGATTATTATTTATTAAGGGAAATGGAAGTTTAAAACTAAGAAGGAGCATCCTTTCACCAGGGTAATACCAATGACATTGTTTCTTGCCACAAGTATGATGGGAGAGGGTGTGGTCCAAGGTCAGGCTGTTATCTAGAATAAATTCATAGTAGGAACACGAATGGAGTGAACTAAAAGGACAAAAGATAATGAGGTGTGAAATAAATGTAGTAGAATACATAAAAAATGCAGTAAGGAGTCTTAGACTGTATTTTCTATGTGTTCATAGCTTAAACATCTTTTAAGAACACACATAATAATAAACATACTACAAGATCATCACATTATAATGAATGGAAAAACATTACCAGAAAATTATGGGGCACTTCTAAATTGCCAGTATATTAACCATAGAAGGAAGGAAAGAATTAGAAACCAACACATCAGACAGAAAATTTCCCTGAAGCCTAGCATCTTCCGATCTGCAATAGAGACTGACACTGTTCATTGTGACCTACCTTGATCATATGTTATGAAAAAGTCTAGGGTCCATGAAAAACTAAGAACTAAATAAATCTTGATGATAAGCACAGTTCCCAAAAGAGGAAAATATCATGAAATGCTAAAATCAAAATTTTTATATGATCAATCCCTTATGACCATATTTCAAGATAAAGAATCCATTTCTGATTTGTTAATTAATTTATGTTAAAAGACTTAAAATAAGTAGTAAAAATATAAAAGATTTAACTTGTGGCTGTTATAATTTTATGAACTATAATATCTCTGATGGTGTGTTACATAATTTGTAGACATTAGTTAGTTGTATAATCACAAAAATCCATTTGTTCTTTAACCTAATTCAAAATAATATCTGCATTTTAAGCAATTTTTCAAATAAGGCAATTAAATCTTCATGAAGATCAAATAAAATTCATATTTTCCAGCTAATAAATGACAGAACATGGGTCTAAACCAGGAATTTTACTGAGAAGCCCACATTCCTAACCCTACCCAAAATCGCACAGTTACCAAACATTTTAATTTATATTTTCATTGAAAAAAGATTCGATTATATTTAAATACTGATAATGTGTATGTGGTAATTAATCAACACAGATTTTTTTTTAATGGCCAGATGATTTGGGTTTCACTTCAAATCCCTATATTGTTTTTGATGATTATATAAAAATATTACTTGTTTGAGAGTTGACAGAGAGAAAGAGAGAGAGAGAGAGCTGCCATCTGCTTGTTTACTCTCCAAATGCCAACAGCATGGGGATACTGAACTTGGAGCAGGAAACTCAATATCTGCGATATGAGCAAGAAGATCTCAATCACTTGAGCCATATTGGCAGGAAGTTGAAATTACGAAATAAATACATAAATTGATTCCAGGTGGTTGGATGTGGGTTGCAAGTGACACAAGGGGCAGCTTAACTGCTAGGCCAATCACTTGCTTGCTGGATGAGGTTTCTGACAACTTTATTGAGGTATGATGTACACAACCATAAAATTCACCAATGGTAAATAGATAGAAGAAAATTTATTTTAGTAAATGTGTAGGCTCATCCAACAGCAACACTACGTAGATCCAGTTCTTTTTTTTTTTTATTTAGTAAATATAAATTTCAAAATACAATGGCTTTCCCCCCCCATAATTTCCCTCCCACTCGCACCCCTCCCATCTCCCACTCCCTCTCCCATTGCATTCACATCAAGATTCATTTGCAATTCTCTTTATATACAGAAGATCAGTTTAGCATACATTAAGTAAAGATTTCATCAGTTTGCACCCACACAGAAACACAAAGTGTAAAATACTGTTTCAGTACTAGTTATAGCATTAATTCACATTGGATAACACATTAAGGACAGATCCCACATGAGAAGTAAGTACACAGTGACTGCTGTTGTTGACTTAACAAATTGACACTCTTGTTTCTGGCGTCAGTAATCTCCCTAGACTCTAGTCATGAGTTCTCAAGGCTGTGGAAGCCTGTTGAATTCGCTGACTTTGATCTTATTCCGACAGGGTCATAGTCAAAGTGGAAGTTCTCTCCTCTCTTCAGAGAAAGGTACCTCCTTCTTTGATGGCTGTTATGTCCACTGGGATCTCACTCGCAGAGATCTTTCATTTAGGTCTTCATTTTTTTTTCCAGGGTGTCTTGGCTTTCCATGCCTGAAATACTCTCATGGGCTCTTCAGCCAGATCCAAATGCCTTAAGGGCTGATTCTGAGGCCAGAGTGCTATTTAGGACATCTGCCATTCTATGAGTCTACTGTGTATCCCGCTTCCTATGTTGGATCGTTCTCTCCCTTTTTCATTCTATCGGTTAGTATTAGCAGACACTAGTCTTGTTTGTGTGCTTCCTTTGACTCTTAGACCTATCAGTGTGATCAATTGTGAACTGAAATTGGTCACTTGGACTAGTGAGATGGCATTGGTATGTGCCACCTTGATGATATTGTATTGGAATCCCCTGGCACATTTCTAACTCCACCATTTGGGGCAAGTCATTTTGAGCATGTCCCAAATTGTACATCTCCTCCCTCTCTTATTCCCACTCTTATATTTAACAGGGATCACTTTTCAGTTAAAATTTTTTAAACACCTAAGAATAATTGTGTGTTCATTACATAGTTCAACCAATAGTACTAGAACAAAAGAAAAAACACTAAAATGGATAAAGTATTACATTGTACATCAACAGTCAGCACAAGAGCTCATGAGTGAATTAAGCCAGTCCCAAAGGGATAAATATCATATGTTCTCCCTGATCGGCGACAACTAACTGAGCACCAAAGGGGAAACCTGTTGAAGTGAAATGGACACTATGAGATCCAGTTCTAAGTTAATCAGTTTACAACCAGTGTTCATGAATAAACTCATGGTATCCCACACATATGGCCTTAATATGATTATGAATATCCCATCACCACAAAAATTCCCATTTGCTTATTTCCAGTAAATTCACATCCTCATTCACAACTACACACAATACTGATCTATGTCATATTTGCTAATTGGAGAATTATCATAAAAATAGAACCATATAAATTATAGTGTTGGTTTCTTTCACTTAGCATAAGGTTGTGTGTGTTTCCTCTAAAAAGAGTGACACCTCAGAAGTAACAAAATGAATAGCCAAATCTTGGTCTCTGAAGACTCAGTGGTTCTATTAGCGGTTAAGTCCATGGCTCTTAATGACCCATGTTCACCTCTCTTTCTTCTCCCAGGATAAAGCAACCATATATTTTTATGGGAAAAAAAATAGTAGACTTGGTTACATGGAACTGCTGTGATCTTCAGAGTGCTATTTTTAAACTAAAAGTCTGGTTCCTTATAAGGAAGACGTGGAGGTAATGCCACAATCTCAGCAGCTTGAGCAATGTTGATAAATGTCAGCTATTTTTGTTGTTGATAAAGTCCATCATTTATTCAGATTTACTTAGCTTTTACTCACTGTCCATTTTATGTTCCAGGGTCTCATCCAGAATAGAATATTACATCTGATCATCATGTTTTCTTAAACTCCTCTAAGCTGTCACTTTGTATAGACTTTTCTTATTTCCTATGACTGCCACAGTATTGAGAATTGGTCAAGTTGGGAATATCTTCTGTTGGGCTTTCTAGTGATGTTTTTCTCATGATAAAACCGGGGGAATGAATTTCAGGGAGGAAAATCAGAAAAGTGAATTGACAAACTAATCACATTACATAACAAGGATACGTACTACCAAGGTACCTTACAATGGCTGACAATAACTTTGAAGTGAAGGCTGAGCTAGTCTTTATTAGGCTTCTCCACTTGAAGTTACTCCTTGCTTCTTCCATACTGTAGTCTATAGACAGAAGTCGCTATTTGCACTCACACTGAAGGAGTGCAAGTTACACACCACCTGCTTGAGAGCAGAGTATCTACATATATTATTACTGGGAATAATTCTGTGTGGCACATTTTTCTGTTCTCTATTTACAATTTACTAATTTATTTCTCTTATTGTGGTGTGGGAATTTATTTTATACTTAGGATGATAATAACATTCTGAATTATTTATATTAGTTTTCAAAGTGTTGTGATATATGGGAAACTTTGCAGTTGGCACCTGTGTTATTTTGATATACCCTGCCATTGTTCTCTCTCTCTCTCTTTCTCTCTCTCTCCTCTTTTCCCTCTCTCTCTCCTTTCCTTTTCTTCCTGCTCCTCCACCTCCTCCTTTTTTTCTTATCTCTCTTTTCTTTATTTTCCCTATTTCTCTTGCACATCTTTACTGTAATATGCATTGGGATCATCACAGGTATTTTCAACTCTGTCTCATTCAGGTTAAGAATTACACATCCACAAGTATCTATCTAATCAAAATGACTGACAGTATCAAGTATTAATGAGGATAGGAAGAACGTAGAACACTCATTTTATTAGCAAGAATGAAAACATTGGAGACATTTTTGAAAGTTTCTGAAAAGATTTATAATAAACTTTCCAATCAGCCAGAAATTCTGGTCATAATTATTAACCCAATACAAAAGTGACACACAAATGTCATAGTAGCTTTCTTTGTATTAGGTGGAAAATAGAATAGTCCTAATGTTGATCAACTGATGAATGCATAAACAAAATGTATTGTATCCACAGAGGCAAATATTGATCGGCAATAAGAACACTGATGAACACTGATTGTAAACTGTTAAACTTAAAACTGGATCTACATAGTATTATGATTGCATAAGCCTACACATTTATTAAAATGATTTATTCAATTATTTAAATAACATTTATTTCAGACAGACTTGGAATTCTAGAAATTGCATATTATCAGTGATATTATCATTTCCCATAAACATGCAAAAGTCTCCATACTATTGAAGATAACTATTTTGTTTAAGCAGACCCTTATCACAGCATTCTCTTATAATAATCCCCCCTTGCATCTCAGGAGGGAGTGTGAATAACTAGCAGTGTCTCAGTGGTGCCATCTCAGGCAACATGGGATGTAAACATAACTCATTTCTAATTCCCTAGAGCTTGAGCATGAGGAATAGGACCATTGCGACTCACAAATTCCATCTACATATGTCAAAGTGGGAAAAATGCTGAGCAAACAAAGCTTCTCCATGAGGGTGGAGAGAGCACTGGATTTAGCTTACAAGGATTATCAAGAATTTTTCTGTGGTTATGCAGGACATTGGATTCACTACATTAGGCAGACCTGTCCTGTAATTCTGTTGACCCATGCCACAGATGTTAGAACAGCTATCTCTATTTATTATTTATTTTTTGTTTGTTCATTTCTTAATAGTTGATGAAGCTATTAAAAGTATCATTCCTTGAACTTTTAGAATTTCTCATATATATGTATATATACATCTATACATATACACATATATATGTATATACACACATATATATGTATACATATATATGTACTGTTATATACTTGCTTAAAAAGAGAGAGAGAGCACTAAATTTGTTCAAGGTAGTGTTTTAGGTCCCAAAGTACCTTGAAGAATAAAACAGCATCTTCTTTGCAGAACTTCTATCCTAGTGAAAAGGTGGATAGCACACAGTATAATACAGTATCAGAGAGTTAACAGGACTTGTGTCTTCATGGAGAAAAGTGTCTCAGGCAGAGGAAATGGCAAGAGTACAGATCTTGAGACCTGAACGTAATCACATAACACTGTTAGAATGTCAGTGTGACTACAGATTAGCTATCTTGGAAGAGAAGCACATGGAATGATTCTAAAGAAGAAAATAGGGTCCTTTGAAACAATGAAAAAAGGAATCAATATTCCAGAGTCTTGATTAATAGATGAGTGAGTTATTAAAATTCAGTCAGGGGAGCAGGTGTTTAACGTAGCACTCAAGGTACCCACATTGGAGTACCTGTGTTGAACTCCATGCTCCAGTTTCCTAATAATGCAGATCTGGGAGGCAGCTGTGATGGCCCAAGTAATTTCACCCATGTGAAAGATGTAGATTGAGTTCCCATTCCTGGCTTGAGCCCTGGCCCAGCCCAAGTCACTGAGTGAATTAAGGACTGAACTAACAAATGGGAATTCAGTATTTCTTTCTCTCTCTATCTCTCTCTCCCTCCCCTCTGAAATAAAAAGTTAAATTCAGTCAGTTGCACATGGCCATTGAGTGTCATTATTATGTTGAAATAGTTCTACTGGAGACTATTATATTAGTCATCAACACTGAATCTTAAACCATGTAGGAGGAATATGGAATCAATAAGACTCTCCTTCAATTGTTTTCTTTACTATTATCATTATCCATTGGAGAACCCAAGCACTTGGGCCATCCTCCACTGCCTTCCTGGGCCACAGCAGAGAGCTGGACTGGAAGAGGAGCAACCTGGAGAACCAATGAAACTAGTGAAAGTAACTCTTGATTAATAAACTGTATCTATTAACTGGAAGGCCACGGAGAAGCTTTTCTTCTAAACTCTAATGTAGGAGGCAGAAACCTGAGTCATATCAGAAAAAAAAGATTCCTTTTGCCATTTAAATGAACACTGTGGTAGCTTTTTTAGTTGTTATAGGGCATTCTTCCCTGCGTTTTATTGAAAGATTCTCAATGAAGATCCACATTTTAGAATGGGAAAATTTAGCAGATGCTACAGTCACCAAGGAGGCTCTAGTGTTTCAGGGTCTGTTATTTCCCTAAAATACTGAAACTCATATCAGATGAGGGATTCACTGGTGAACTAATAGAAAGAATAGAATTATTTAGATCCTTTGGTTTCCATTCATTTATCAAGCAATTTTATCACTTCTATATTTATCTAGCCTAATGTTAAAAATGAAAATTCTTTTTTTTTCTATTTGACAGGCAGAGTTAAACAGTGAGAGAGAAAGACAGAGAGAAAGGTCTTCCTTCTATTGGTTCACCCCCCGAAATGTCTGCTATGGCCGGCATACTGCACCAATCCGAAGCCAGGAGCCAGGTGTTTCCTCCTGGTCTCCCATGTGGGTGCAGTGGCCCAAGCACTTGGGCCATCCTCCACTGCCTTCCTGGGCCGCAGCAGAGAGCTGAACTTGAAGAGGAACAACCTGGACTAGAACCCGTTTCCCATATGGGATGTCAGCGCCGCAGGCAGAGGATTAACCAAGTAAGCCATAGCGCCGGCCCCACAAATGAAAATTCTTAACATCTGTGCAGCCAACCTCTGTGCACTGATGCATGGCTGGATTACATGACTATTCATGGACATAATACAATAAATCTTTTTGTGGTAAAAGATAGTAGTTGGGAAGCAGATGCTGCAGGAGGAACTAAACCAGGAGTTTATAATCCCTATCCTATTATCACAATATAACCAGGTTCTGATTTCTAAGCATTGGCTACATTATCTGTTTCAAAGTGCTGTGTTCTTAGGTAATGAAAAAGAAATACAAGATTCTGTCTTTCCAATCATTATACCTCACCTAGCATAGTTTATGGTTGGACATTTGTGGTCACTTAGAATTGTTGTTGCAACTCTGAATTACAAATTTAAGACCTTTTGTTTTAAAAATACAAACAGATCAAATACACACACTATTCAGAAATTTATAAACATTTATTTTACAAAGACAAATCTTGAGTGCATGCAGTATTACCTGCTTACTGTTTCTGAACTGTCTTTTTTAATCAAAGTAACTTCAGTTTTGACATTCCATGCACTCTGTAACATATCTTCTATCAGTTATAAAAGTCAGTTAGTTATTTTGTCTCATATTTAAAAAAAGAAAGTTGGGGTCGGGATTGGACACAGTGTTAAGCACTTAACATTGTTAACCATATTAACCATGCTGTTTGTGATTTTCATATCTCATATGGGAGTGCCTGGGTTTGAGTCTTGGCTTCACTCCTCATTCCAGCTTAATGAAAATGAACACTCTGTAAGCAGCAATAGTGGCTCAAGTAGGTGGGTCCCTTTCAACCTCATGGGTGACCCACTTTGAGTTCCAGACACTTGACTTCTGTCTGGCCCAACCCTGGTAGTTGCAGGCTTGTGGAGATTGAACCAGCAGATAGAAATTCTCTGCCTCTGTCTCTCTACCTTCCAAAAAAAAAAAAAAAATACAAAGTAAAAATGGAGAAGTCAAAAGCAATTTTCAGACTCTTTAAATATATTTGATTCATTGGGAAGATTCCTCTTAATTTCTTTTGTAGTCTAATGGTCTGTCTGGCTGACCATCCAAAGTCCTGAATTCTGTATGTGTCTGTGTTGTTTGGGTGTATATAATATTTCATGTATCAACTGAGTATCTCAGTACCAGAATAAAAATTAAGGAACTTTGTTAAAAAGAACAAAATGGAACATTAAGCCTATTATATCAGAGGCATTCTCCCACTTGAAGAAAATAAAATATTTATTAAAAGAAGAAATATTTAATATATGGGATAAGCAATTCACACACAGTACTTTCTATCGTGATGGTCATTTGCATAATATAGTCCAATTTTGATTTCAAAACATGTGGTACATTTTTGTTTTCAGCCAAAATATGTTATTCATACACCATGGAAATGAAATATAAAGTTCTGTCTTTCAACTTTATACCTCAGCCCAGTGTCATGTTTAGAAATTCATTTAATATAAACCATGGCAAGTTTTTAACACACCATCTGTATGTAAACACACAAATCCATTCTTCTTAGCCACACAATAAATCTGTGTTATATTTTTGGGAGCAGAATGTAAACAAATGTAAACATATGACCAGAAGTTTGTTTGTTTTTTTGTTTGTTTTTGACAGGCAGAGTTAGACAGTGAGAGAGAGAGACAGAGAGAAAGCTCTTCCTTCTGTTGGTTCACTCCCCAAATGGCCACTACGGCCGGCGCGCTGCACTGATCCGAAGCCAGGAGCCAGTTGCTTCCTCCAGGTCTCCAATGTGGGTGCAGCGCCAAAGCACTTGGGCCATCCTCCACTGCCTCCCCAGACCAGAGCTTTTAACAAATGCCTACGCATACAATATTGAAATGTATGATCCTTTGATAAATTGGGTCCACATTCCCTAAAGAACTATTTGCAGTAAATTTCCAAAGACAGTTCCCACCTTCCTTTCTTAACCAATTTAAGATTGACATTAATGAGTTAAAACAGCAACTTTTTAAACACGCACAGTATTTTGTGAGTTAGGGAATCTTTAGCAAAGTCATACGAATCACAAAACTGTAGTTCAGTAGTTCTTCAAGAGCAAAGAATCACATCAATACATCTCCCAAAAGAGTATGGGATGTAAATATTCCTGATAATTTAGTTTAATCATGTGCTGCAGTAAGATCCTTTGGGACAGAGGCACTAACAAAACCAAGCAACCTGCTGTTTGCACTCAGTATTCAGAAAAACAGATGTACCCACTGCCTAGGAAAGTTAACAGAGTTGCGGACTGTGACTAACTGATGGGATATAGAGTCACTTTAGATGCTGAAGGTAATTTTTAAATTAAAAGCATGTAATTTGTTTTATTAAATGAAAGAGTGGAATTGCTTTTTGTAAAATAAAGACAAACTTTTTTTCTGATTTTCTTTTAGTTTGCATGCTGCATACATTATGATTTTAAATTAATTGATATATTGAAATGAGCAACAATTCCAATTTGGAATCTATGAAATTTGGAAAAATCAGAACCATAATTTGTATCAAAATTGTGTTTTTGTTCTCTCAGTAGCTACTGATTTTACCTGGGATCAGTGAAGAGTTCGTTAGACAAAACTTGTCAGTGTGACCCCAGATGTATTCTCCAAAGCAAAGAATTAAACTTAAGAGTAGGAAAAGAAATATTCAAATAGTATTACCCCAATTAATCTTTAATTTCTCAAAACCTATCATGCAGAAGAGACAACATTAGAAAAACACTATGGGTGTCAACCACCTAAACTCTATCAGGGGAACAATTATACAAATGGTAATGACAAATGGGAGAATAATACACATAAGGCATGACTAAATTGTTTCTTGAATACAAATAGGAAAGGTACTAACTCAACAAAGGAAAGAAAAAACCTTGAAGAATAAAGTAGGGCTTTTCCCTTTTGCTGTCCTTTTTTCTCATGGCAAATTATACTAAGAAAGACCATGGAAATACATGTTGTTACAGACAAATGGAGATGTATCATTTATTAGACAAAATGGAGAAAAAAGCTTGGATGTGGAAGCTAGTATTGTAGTGGATGAATTTGGTATAAGCAGCCTAAATTACAAAAATTCTATTTTGTATAAAAATTTACTTCCTTTTTTCTCTATCCTTTCTCACTTTTGGGCTCAAAATTCACTTATATTTTTAACACAAAAAGTAGAGATTTGGAATTTATGGGTTCTTAAGTCCTATTTCCACTTTGCTCTGATCAATTATTAAATTTCATCTGTGTTAGGCTGTCAGGAGAGCATATACAATTAAGTTATGATAAAAATAAGATGGCTGAGTATAACTTAAAAGCTATTAATTTTGATAAAAAATAACTAGCTTTTGATACACCGAAAAATAGTTCAAATATTCAAATGATATTAGTTAAATCTGAAGAACTGTAGAGAATAGAATCACAGGATCTTATTTTATTAATATGACTATTCACAGAGTAACTCAGAGAATGAGTAAACGTATTTTCATCTTTAGATATAAAGGTAAAAGGGAGAGAAAAATAATTCAAAAGAAGTATGAGAAAATTGACATTTGACATTTAAATATTCAATTCACTCATTAAAATTAATCAAAATTAATAAGAAAAAACAGAGAAATATTTTCAATTTTAAATTCACTAGAAAATAAATATTAATATACAAAATATAATTCTATTCCACATTAGAGTACCCACATTTGATACAGGGCTCCAATTCCTAACTCCAGTTTCCTGCTAAAGCAGACGCTGGAAGGCAGGATTGAAGACCCAAGTAATTGACTCTCTGTCACCCATGTGAATATCTGGACTCCTGAATTGAGTTCTCTGCTCCTGGTTTTGATATCTGCCCAACCCATCTATCACAGGCATTTGGGAGTAAAATGGCAGATGGCAGCTCTCTCTGTGTGTCTTTTGTCTGTCTCTCTCTAGTTCTCAAATAAGTAAATTTTTTTATAAAGATGTGTTATGTGTTTCTTTGGTGAAAGACAAAAACATCAAGAGACATAAAGTCACACCTAAATATCTTGAAAAGCATCTATCAATTTTAGCTTCATTTACTATAAGATTATATGAGGATTCATTATCCTTTGATCATGTAAGTTTATGCTTGAGAGATAATGATTTTTTTACAATATGGAAATAATTTAGGTTTCCACCAACAGAATAAATAGAATGTAGAATATGAAGAATATAAAATGCAGATATGTGGACTCTTGAGTCAGAAGCAAATAGATGTGATGCCCAGCTGTACTCAAACCAGCTATCTGATTTTTTTTTCAGATGTTTATTTGTCATTCTCCTCTTCCTGATCTTTAAAATGTACAAAGAAATGAGACTTTTAAATCAAGATTTTTTGACATTAAACAAGGTAAACAATAGATTTCACATTCCATAAAGTTAGCTATTTTCAATATTTTATTAACACATCATGAAGGTTATATTGCAGTTGACACGCTTATACATGATGTTATCTGTGTAAAATTTTAAAAACAAAATTGTTTTTCTGCCAGCTTTGGGACAATGGCAGTTGAGTGTGCAAGGATAAGATGACAAATATGTCAGAGTGATGTGTCTTCAGATTTATTTTATGTCACTAATACCAACATCTGTTAAATAAAAAGAGCTTCAACTTTTTAACATGTCACATTATAGTTTTAGATAACGGAAAGTACAAAATGTTAAACGGAATCGTTGACAATATACACTATTTTGCAGCTTTCATCTTTGTCCATAAAAAATGTTTGGGGGGTGGGATAGGCCTTTCCTACAGATATGCTTTCTTCTATCCATCCCATTCCCAGAACTTCCCTATATGTTGTAATCCCTACATTGGGAAACAAAAAATCTTTACAAGATAGTGAAACATAAAAACACTACTTTCAGAAAAGGCATAAATATACTACTTGGATTGAATTCTTCTCCCAACTTGTGCATCCAGACTCCCTGAAGACACATGGCTCAGAACAACTGTACTCAGGTGACAGAGTTTGTTCTTGTGGGTCTCACGGATCGTCAGGTGTTGAAGATGCCCCTCTTTGTTATATTCTTATCCATCTACCTTTTCACAGTGGTGGGCAACCTAGGCTTGGTCATAATCATTAGAACAGATGCAAGACTCAATACACCAATGTATTTCTTCCTTAGCAACCTGGCTTTTGTTGATTTCTGCTATACTTCTGTCATTACACCCAAAATGCTTGGGAATTTCTTATACAAACAAAATGTTATATCCTTCAATGCTTGTGCGGCTCAGTTGGGCTGCTTTCTCACCTTCATGGTTTCAGAGTGCTTGTTGTTGGCCTCCATGGCTTATGATAGATACGTGGCCATTTGTAACCCCCTCTTTTACATGATAACAATGTCTCCAGGAACCTGCATTCAGCTTGTAGCTGCCCCCTATAGCTACAGCCTCCTGATGGCACTGTTTCATACTACCCTCACCTTTCGACTGTGCTATTGTCACTCTAATACTGTCAATCATTTCTATTGTGATGACATGCCCCTCCTCCGGCTAACATGCTCAGACACTCACTCCAAACAACTCTGGATTTTGACCTGTGCTGGAATCACATTCATTTCCTCTGTTCTGATTGTTTTTGTTTCTTACATGTTCATTATTTTTGCCATCCTGAGGATGCGCTCAGCTGAGGGGAGGCGGAAAGCCTTCTCTACATGTAGCTCCCACATGCTGGCAGTCACCATATTCTATGGGACTCTGATCTTCATGTATTTACAGCCCAGTTCTAAACATTCTCTAGACACAGATAAGATGGCCTCTGTCTTCTACACAGTGATCATCCCCATGTTGAACCCCTTAATCTACAGTCTCCGCAACAAGGATGTGAAGGAAGCCCTCAAGAAAATCCTCATCAATGGAAACAAGGCTTTTGTGTTTGTGAAGTTAAGAAAATGACTCCAGATGGACAGAAGGGGAGTTTACTTTATGATGTGTCTTTTGCATATTAATATTAGTAAGTGCCTGGTTTATATGATAAAGATTTATTTATAGTAAGATGAAATCATTCCCTGCTTCTGCTTTTCATATGCAGGAGTCATCGTGAGAAGTTACATCAAATAGTAACTTGCATGAGAAAATATATTTTGCCTGTTTATTATATCTTCTAATAGCTAGACAATTACATTTTACCGATGAGTAGACAACAGTGAATACATAATGAATTCTCAGTTTAAAATGATAAAAATTCTTTAGTAATTCATTTATGAGTATTTTAATAACAAAGTAGATCTAAATAAAATTTCCCAAATTATTTGTAATATCTCAATTAAATTGCAATGGTTTCAACAGTGGGTAATTTTTTTCTTTTTAGGAAACATTTGTTGATACATGAACATACTGTTTTTGCTTGAGACAGAATGGAGTGAAGGAATACTAATGCTATTGAAAGGGTAGATACCAGATATGATACAAAATAATATTTAATTTACAGAACAGCTCCGCAATTACAAAAAAAAATTATCCAATCCAAAATGGTAATACTGCCAATATTACCATATACTGCCATACTGCCATAAACAATATATTTCAGTAACTCTGAAATCTGATTTTTTTTTTCTTCTGAAGGACGTTGCTATTGCTGAGCTCAGCTATTGCTGAGTCTTTCTCTATTGATTTTGGAAAGTATCTTATCTGGACTTAATTTGTAATGTGGTCACTTATTCATCAGATCAAGATTTCTTTTTCTTTCTTATCCTTTCACAAGTGTCAGAAAGTTGTTGCTTTTCCTGCTAGACTAGCACTTAATTACTGGTGAGTAGTCGTGCTGAAACCTTTCGAGTCTGTAAACCTCCAACCCAACCCTCATTTGTCAGTCTATATCTGGTTTGTAGAGTATATTTGATGTTTTATTAGTGTTAAAGAAATTACTTTCTGCTGATCAGTATCAAATCTCCATTCTTCGAGATATAGGTCATCAGACAGATCAAGATATGTGAAAAATTGGGCTGTGTATCAAATTCATCAAAGGCCAATTCCTGTCTGGGTTCTCTCTATTAAATTCTAGCTAGTCCTACCTACAATTGTTCACTTGCTCCTATTGGTACCATGCCCTAACTCTTGGAGAGCTGCGTTTACTACCATGGCATAGGTTTTCTTAACTTGTTCTTTTTCTTTCTTTTTTTTTTTTTTTTTTTTTTTTTTTTTTTTGACAGGCAGAGTGGACAGTGAGAGAGAGAGACAGAGAGAAAGGTCTTCCTTTGCCGTTGGTTCACCCTCCAATGGCCGCCGCGGCCGGCGCGCTGCGGCCGGCGCACCGCGCTGATCCGATGGCAGGAGCCAGGAGCCAGGTGCTTTTCCTGGTCTCCCATGGGGTGCAGGGCCCAAGCACCTGGGCCATCCTCCACTGCACTCCCTGGCCACAGCAGAGGGCTGGCCTGGAAGAGGGGCAACCGGGACAGAATCCGGCGCCCCGACCGGGACTAGAACCCGGTGTGCCGGCGCCGCTAGGCGGAGGATTAGCCTAGTGAGCCGCGGCGCCGGCTGTTCTTTTTCTTTCTTGAAACAAAATATATTTATTTTGTTGCAATTGTTTTTCTTTTTGTTTTGTTTTGTTCCTTTAAAATTTGTGACCAGAGACTGGCATTTTGATGTAACAGGAAAAGCTGGTGCCTGCAACACCAGCATCCCTTATGACCACCAATTTGTATCCCAGCTGCTCCATTTCCAATCTAACTTCCTGTTAAGGACCTGCGGAAAGGAACAGAAGATGGCCCAAGTGTTTGGGCCCCTGATACCCACTTGGGAGACCAAGATAAAACTTCTGGTTCCTGACTTTGGCCTGTCCCAGCGCTGGTAGTTGGGGCCATCTGGGGAGTGAATCAGCAGATGGAAGATTGCTCTCTCCTTGTGTGCATCTCTCTCTTGTAATCTGTACCTCTATCCAATAAATGAATAAATCTTTGAAATAAATACATAAGCAAAATTTATGACTAATGTATAATTGTATCTCTTTATTGGGCACAGTGCAATGTTTCAGCACAGGCATGCAGTATAAAGGGATCAGTCGGGGTGATCAGCATCTCCACCTCCCCACCTTCCTCCAGGTTTGGACCTTGCCAATTCCTCTCCTCCCACTGTTGAGTGTTCCACTCTTTACTCCATGTGGAAGGCACTCTGCCTGCCTTGGCCATGAAGCTGCTTGCTTCATGTCCGTGCCTGCCTTGAACAGTCTTAGGTGTGGCTTGGGGATAACCTCTGCCAAGATTGCCACAGACTTGCACTGTTCTTATCTAAAATTTTTCAGTTTTATAGAAATATGACTTTCTTTTCCTTCTTTCCCATATTTCAAGAGACCTGAAACTATTGAATTATTGGTTTTAATATTTTGGAGATACAATGAATTTGGGAAAAACTTGCCAAAATCTCCACTTTTGATTACCCAAAAATCCTATCACAAAAATATAGACCCAAATCAAATAATTGAACCCTCCAAACAACATTATTTACCATATAATTTGCTGATTCTTGAGGAAATGTAAGTAAAAACAAAATCTTCTCTCAACGCAGGAGATCTCTCTGCAAAGATAGAAGAGAAAGAAAAGAGTTGTGTTATTGACTGAGCATTAAACCGGAATATGATGTGTATCACAGGCAATCCCCTGAGAGACTACAAAAAAAAAATCCCAAGGTTTTATACAAGGAACAGAAAGAATCAAGTATACATGTGTTCCCCAAATAAACAGTGAATATGACTGAAATAAGAGAACTTGATGGCACCAACTTCAACATACATTTCATCCTTAATGCATTTCATAATTTTGAACCATCTGCATTAGCTCATTCTCATCCAAATGTAAAATAAACTCTTGTCTTCAAGACTAGAGGTAGTTTGCAGGTTGGAGCAAATCCATCTAATTAAGGCTCATCCTCCTATAAAATCTATGATATAGGAACACTCTCTTCCTTAATGATTGTATGTCAGAGATACTTCCAGGATATTTAACAAAGGTATTCCTGGGGCTCGCTCTGTGGCATAGTAGGCTAAGCCTCCACCTAGGACACCAGCATCTCATATGGACCCTGGTTCATGTCCCAGCTGCTCCTCTTCCAATCCAGCTCCCTGCTTATGGCCTGGGAAAGCAGTAGACAAAGGCCCAAGTGCTGGGGCCCCTGCACCTGAAGCCCCAGGACAAGCTCTTGGCTCTTGGCTTCGAGTTGGCCAAGCTCCAGCCTTTGTGGCTATCTAGGGAGTGAACCAGCAGTTGGAAGAGTTGGAAGACATTTCTCTCTGTTTCTTCCTTTCTCTCTCTGTAACCCTGCCTCTCAAATAAATAAATAAAAGCTTTAAAAAAGAAAGATATTCCTATGCCTTAGAGCAGTTGGTGAAAGACTATTATTTTATTGAAAATTTAAGATGTTATATGCACTTCTAAGAAACAGAGACATAATTAAAACAATGTGCAATCACAAAATGTCTGTAGTAAATATTCTAAGATAGGGTATGCATGAGTGGGAATGGGGGAAAGGTGAGAAGTCTCTTCCATTATTTCAACAGAAAAAATTAAGCCACTTATTTTTTATGTTTTTATTTATCATTATATACCTCTCCTAGTTAAAGCCTTTTTGACTATAAAACTTCAGTGAATCAGCAGTAGATAATATATTGCAAAAGTAGGCACTTCTCTATAAAATAAATATCAAAATATAGTTAAAAATATGAAGCCTTCCCTAAGAATCCTCTAATCTACTTGGAGTTTGACTCTAGCTCTAGTTTCCCAATTTACTCTCTCTTTTTTCCTCCATGCTAATCTACATTCTAGTAAGCAAATTAATTCATCATAACATTTGTTGTTGTTCAGTAGAGTTAAGTCAGAGATTCAACGGAATGATCCTAAAATAAATGCAAACATTCCAGCTCTTTACCACTTTGTTTTCTCTCTCTCTCTTAGATTGAAAGGGGGAATCTCAAACTTCCTTGGAATGTATGCAGGGCAGCTGTACTCCCCGAACCTTCTGCTCCCAAACTCATGTACCTAAACTATCTAAGTTATAGACACATAAATGGACCTTCCATTTAAAACAGAGTTACCTAGTATAAGACAATTGCTATTTAGGATATACATAACACGATTACTGTGGTTTTTCAAAGAGTAAGATAGTATTTGGAATTGATGCAATCAATGTCTTGCGCAAATGAACCATTTTTGATTTGTTCTTAAACCTGAGCATGCATCGGTGTCACGTGGAGAGCTTATCAAAGCGTAGGCTGCTGAGTCAAATTCTCAGGGCATAAAGTCAAGCATGGATTCAAAACAGTTGCATCCTACCAAGCTCTCAAGTTTTCCTGATGCTTCCTGCATATGCCAGATTTTAATAACCACTGTTCCCTAAGCTCCATCTGCCATATGTGTACAGCAACTCCTGGTGTCTTTTCTCTCTCAAGAGCTAGTACCTACATCTCTGTGAGGAAACTGTCTCAGGCTTCCTTTGGTTCTTTAGCTTACGTGTGAGGTGAATCAGAAGTTGCTAGGAATTTACTTCTTAGGAGAAAGCCCTTAACCAATAACTGCAATTAACAGAGGATACATTCAACCTCCCCTGTTCATTAGAGTAATTCAGGGGTTGGACCCACCCTATCCCCAGAATTCTCCCACAGGAATATAACCAAAGTTAGTGCCCCAGACTTTGCTGTTACAGCTCATTGGATATGCTTTCTTCTTTGGTCCCACTTCTCACACAATAACTGTTCTTGGGCACAATTCCTAACAAATGACTTCTACACAAATCTTTGACTTTTTCTAAAGGATCCCAACCTAATTCCTGAACCTTATAGCATTTGTATAACTTACCAGAAAACAGCTCTATCTACTTTGCTTCTAGTCACAAAATCCTGAGAGTTTTCTGTTCTGGGTAAAGGATGCTCCATGAAAAGTTGACTTTCAGGACATGGGGACCTCACTATGAATAGAACCACAAACTGACTATACTTGGAAAATTCATTATTTCCTTCTTTGTGTCTGGATTTTCTCATTGACAAAATGGTGGTGCTATGCTAACAAACAATAGGGTTTTTATTTTTTTTTTAGTTTGTAAATTTTTTGTATAAAAATGAATTTTTAAAGATGTATTTATTTATTTGAAAGTCAGAGTTGCAGGGAGAGAGGGAGAGACAGTGAGAGAGAGAGAAAGATCTTCCATCCACTGGTTCATTCCCTAGGTGGCTGTAATGGTCAGGGCTGAGCCAGGCCATAGCCAGGAGCTTGGAGCTTCATCCAGGCCCTGCACAGGAGTAACAGGGGAGCAAAGCACTTGGTCCATCCTCTGTCGCTTTTTCTAGGTCTTTAGTAGCACATTAGAAAGAAGCCAGATCAGAGGTAGAACAGCTAGGAGCCAGGACATCAACTGGAACCCACATGGGATTGATATAGAGAATAGATTTCAAGTGTTTCATTATGTACAGTTTTTTTTGTTTGCTTGTTTGTTTGTTTGTTTGTTTGTTTACAGGCAGAGTGGACAGTGAGAGAGACAGAGAAAGGTCTTCCTTTTTGCTGTTGATTCACCCTCCAATGGCCGCCATGGCCGGCGCACCGCACTGATCCGATGGCAGGAGTCAGGTATTTATCCTGGTCTCCCATTTGGGTGCAGGGCCCAAGGACTTGGGCCATCCTCCACTGCACTCCCTGGCCACAGCAGAGAGCGGGCCTGCAAGAGGGGCAACTGGGACAGAATCCGGCACCCCGACCCGGACTAGAACCCAGTGTGCTGGTGCTGCAAGGCAAAGGTTTGCCTAGTGAGCTGCGGTGCTGGCCTCATTATCATTATGTACAGTTCTAAGATGATAACTGTATTTCACTCTCCCTTGTCTCCCTCCCTTGTTACCCCTCCTTTTTTTTTTTTTTTTTTTTTTGGATTTATTCAGACAGAGGATGGGAGGGAGAGGGAGGGAGAGAGAGAAAGAGAAAGAGAATCTTTTGTCTGCTGTCCCACTCCCCAAATGGCCACAATGCGCAGAGCTGGGCCAGGCTAAAGCCAGGAGCCAGGAGCTTCTTCTGGGTTTCCCAGTTGGATGCAGGGGAGCAAGCAGCCATTTTCTGCTGCTTTCTCAGGCCATTCGCTGGGAGCTGGATCAGAAGTAGAGCACCAGGGACTAAAACCAGCACACATATGGGATACTGGCATTGCAGGTAGAGGCCTAAAGAGTAATGGCCCTGGCCGGCGCCGCGGCTCACTAGGCTAATCCTCCGCCTAGCAGCACCAGCACACAGGGTTCTAGTCCCGGTTGGGGCGCCGGATTCTGTCCCGGTTGCCCCTCTTCCAGGCCAGCTCTCTGCTGTGGCCAGGGAGTGCAGTGGAGGATGGCCCAGGTGCTTGGGCCCTGCACCCCATGGGAGACCAGGAAAAGCACCTGGCTCCTGGCTCCTGCCATCGGATCAGCGCGGTGCGCCGGCCGCAGCGCGCCGGCCGTGGCGGCCATTGGAGGGTGAACCAACGGCAAAGGAAGACCTTTCTCTCTGTCTCTCTCTCTCACTGTCCACTCTGCCTGTCAAAAAAAAAAAAAAAAAAGAGTAATGGCCTTTTTTTCCTTTTTTCTTTAATTTTTGCAGAGACATAATTTCAACCTACTCTAATTACAAGCTTAATTCACCACTAAATATTATATTCAAAAAAATAAAAGCTAGAAAGAGCACAGTTCCACAGGATTATAAACAAGGAATGAAAACAATAATCATATCACAAAATATCCATTTAATTCCTACACTGTTTTTGGAATTCTATATTAACTGTCACATGTTAGAGAAAGTATATCATGATATTTGTCTTTTTTGGGAATGTTATTTTTCACTAAATAATGTTTTCCATTATGGTTTCCAGTTGCATACATTTTGCTGCAAAAAACAGGATTTCATTATTTTTTATTGCTGATCAGTACTCCATAGTGTATATTTGTAATTTCTTTTATCCACTTGTCAGATGATGGACAGCTGGGATGTTTCCATATTTGAATTATTGTGAACTGAGCTACAATAAATATGAGGGTACAAATAATTCTTTCACGTTCTGATTTGTTTGTTTGGGTAAGTTTCCAGAAGTGGGACAGCTGACTCATGTGCTAGATCTATTTTTGCATTTCGAAGACATCTCCGTACTGTCTTCCATTATGGTTGTGCTAGTTTACATTTCCATCAGCAGTGTATTAGGGTACCATTTTCCTGACATCCTCAGCAGCATTTATTGTTTTCGCTTTTCAGATGAGAGCCATTCTAACTGAGGTAAGATGAAATCTCATTGTAATTTTGATTTGCATTTCCCTGATGGCACCCCACTTGCTGGTGTTAGAGCTACAGCTGTGACCAGCTGTGGGAACTGCCATATTGGACTTTGGGTCTGTTGCCCATCTTCCAGGAAGGGCAGAAGTCCCTATAGGAGCCACCATCTTGGCAACCACGTGTTTTTACTGGAAGTCACCATATTGGGGCTAAAGTCTCACCCTCTGAGGCAAGAAGTGGAACCTCCACCATGTTTGGATACCCCTCTTCCTGATGCTATCATGGTTACTAGGCAACAGAAAGTGTTCTCCCACCCAAAACTAGCATGCCTGATTTGAAAGCCAAAAACCTGTGGCAAAGCAATTGTTGGTAACCATAAAACCATTCCATGAAACTAAAGGCTTAAGTTTTAACCTCCTTAAGTGCGTAAATTATCCTTAAAAACACATTACAAGTAATTTGGAAACATTTATATATTGGTAAACACTAGTAAACTGCACGCTCTTTTTCACACCTTTCCTACCACATCTCATTAATACTAATAGTCTGTATTGGCCTCTTGTTTCCCAAAAGCTACCAAAATCAGAAAGATAAAAGATACTAATCTTTGCATTTTAGCTGCTCTACTCAAACCATGAGCACTGAGAGAAGAGACTGGGAAAGAAAAAAACTTTCAGGATTTTGAAACTGTACATTGCCAAGACAATGCATTTAGGCTCCGGCACACTGGGTTCTAGTCCCGGTCAGGGTGCCTGATTCTGTCCCAGTTGCCCCTCTTCCAGGCCCGCTCTCTGCTGTGGCCAGGGAGTGCAGTGGAGGATGGCCCAAGTCCTTGGGCCCTGCACCCCATGGGAGACCAGGATAAGTACCTGGCTCCTGCCATCGGATCAGCGCGGTGCGCTGGCTGCAGCGCGCCGGCCACGGTGGCCATTGAAGGGTGAACCAGCGTCAAAGGAAGACCTTTCTCTCTGTCTCTCTCTCTCTCACTGTCCACTCTGCCTGTCAAAAAAAAAAAAATGCATTTAAGTTCCACTTACCATACTGTTACTGCTGCTTTTGAAATATTGTTCCTCCCTGGCTGGCTCACCAATATGTTGTGGGAAAAATTAGGCCCAAAGTCCTATTTCAGGCACTTGCCTTTTATTTAGAGAATTCTAAGTACAAGCACAAACACAATATGCAGTGTGAAAAGTTTTATTTTTAGAGTGAGAAGGATACACAAAAATATGATGGCTTTATTTTAGGGAGATTGGGCCAAGAAATGTTAGGAGAGACTTCTATAACCTGATTTCCTTGGGCCCATGAGGGGAGAAAAAGCCCCCTACCCTTCACCAAACTTCTTAAGAGCCTCAAAAAGGGGAGTGGTTACATGGTACTGCCCCCAGGTCCCAGGTAGAAGGAGGTACATCCTGGGGAGGGGTCATCTGAATGACAGGTGGATTGATAGGATTACATGAGAGTGGGGGAGGCATGGCCTTCAGCTCCTGACCTATCTCCCTGGCTTTTCCCACATGAAATGTAAACAGAAGAATTTGTCTTGATTATTGTTTCAAAGTCCAAATAACAAAACACCAAGTCATATATTTTATAGAAAGATATATACAATATTTTAATGTCTAAAAATATTCTTATTTACAACAAAATTAGATATTTTGTCCTCATAGATGGATTAATATCCCATAGAAAGTATGTGGAAAATTTTATATGCAAAGCCAATATGTGAAAGAGAAAAGCCCACCCATTTCCCCTCAAATTATATTAACCTAAGTTACACAATATCAAATCCAGAATCCCTGAAAATACAAGCTTTTTGCTCTGAATCCCAGAGTTTGTATCCAATGCCTTCCTGGTCTCGCACCAGTGTGTCTTTTTAGTGTTTTCCCCAATGAAAACATTTTATGATTTTTCCTTCTTCCTGTTTGACCTTCTTACAAGATATATAAAGGGTATTTAGGTCATACTCAGCTAAAAACTGATCCCTCTAAATTACTGAGAAGACAGAAGGAAACACTTTATTTTTAGAAAAAGGAATGCCATAAATAATTGCTTGCCCTCCTCCATTTGAAAACTCTCCCAAATATTTTTACATTGCGGATGACTAATTTTCTTCCTCAGAGATGCATCTTATTTGGTTCAGGCCATTAAAAAAATTAGGGTACTCCTAAAAATACATGAAAAGGGGAATTAAAAAAAAGTTCAGTAAAAAATTTGAAATTCATGAATAATTTTTCATAGTATGCGTTTTATCAACTTTTTTGAAAATCCATATACCTTATGACCCCATCCTGTCCTCATTAAATCTCAAAGAATCCGACTCCAAATACCATCATCTCAGTAGGAACTGAGAATTCAGTGTGTGAATTATGACAGGGACACAAATCATCCCATAGCAGATGAATGACTCCTTAGCAAGTATTAATACCATTTTGTTCTCCTGCTATGATTACAGATTGGCTTAGAAAAAAATCTGGAAAAGTACTGTGTTAGGGTCGACCACCCGAAAAACGTCACCAAGAGACGTCTCTTATGCAAACAGCAAGGGGAAGCTTTATTGATTATCCAGCATGCTGGGGCTGTCTGATCATCATGAGCAGAGCAGCCCCGAATAACCAAAGGTTAGGGTTTATAAAGGCAAAAACCGCAAAACCGGGAAGGGGGGAATACACAGTTGCTATGCACGGTTGCTATACACAGTTGCTAAGATCAAAAGAGAGTACATAAAATCAAAAGAGAGTATATGGTTACTGGGGTCAACATAACCTAAAACCTAAGTGAAATTAATATTTATCATAATCTTGACAATACCAGTTACAATCTTACAATTAGAATTAGGACATGATATTAATGTAAGACACAGACAAATCACATCTTCATTATTAGCCCAGGTAACCCAGGTGCAACCTTTCTACTTTTAAGCTTGAGCAATCATGCTAGGGGGTTTTTGTGCTCTGCCAAGGGTGATGTAGTGCACTGCTATTGTCTGACTATTTGAGATCATAGTTTCAGACCAGAGTCTCACGGTGGGGGGATGCTTTCTCAGAATGGAGTCTCAAGTGCTCCAAAATGGAGTCCCTACTGTCAAGGTGCTACTTCACTCTGTCTTATTTTCACAGCTGTACCAGGAAGGTTTAAACCTGTAAGCTTAAGCTTAACTTTTTACACCCGCACATATTCAATTTTAACTCTTCACTGTTTAGACCAAGTAAATAAGGAAACTAAATAATGACAGAGAACAATCTTGAAGAGGAACCAAATATTTCAGAGTAAGCCCTATCTATCTATCTATCTATTTATTTGCCAGGCAGAGTTAGACAGTGAGAGAGAGAGACAGAGAGATTTATAGACAGTGAGAGACAGAGAGAAAGGTCTTCCTTCTGTTAGTTCACTCCCCTAATGGCTGCTATGGCCGGAGCTACACAGATCCGAAACCAGGAGCCAGGTGCTTCCTCCTGGTCTCCCATGCGGGTGCAGAGACCCAAACACTAGGGCCATCCTCCACTGCCTTCCCAGGCCACAGCAGAGAGCTGGGCTGGAAGAGGCGCAACCGGGACTAGTACCTGGTACCCCAACTGGGACTAGAACCCGGGGTGCCGGCGGCACAGGCACCGACTGAGCCATGGCACCAGCCCAAGCCTTATCTTTTAAAAAAAGTTTTTGTTTTATTTATTTGAAAGAGTGAAAGAGAGTGGGAGAGACAGACAGAAAGAATTCTTATATCCTCTGATTCACTCCCACAAATGGCTGGGAATGTCAGAGCTGGACGAGGCAAAAGCCAGGATCCAGGAAATACATCCAGGTCCCCGTGTGAGTCGCGGGGATCCAAGCATTTGGGCCATCCTCTACTTCCTTCCCAGGCCCATTAGCAGGGAGCTGGATTGGAAGTGGAGCAGCCAGGACTCAAAAAAGCACTCATATGTGTGTGGGCAGTGGCTCAAACCACTGCACTACAAGACTAGCCCAAATTACTAATATCTTTTAACATTCTTGAATAAGCCTTTGATACGTGGCAATTCAGATCTTTGAAAGATATGCTTAAGGGTTTTCTGATAATTTTTATCTTTCTTGTGAAGAAAACTTCAAACCTGTCACTTAGCAACAACATTAGCAATTAAAATAAGAATAAATAGGTATTATAAATTTAAATAAATGCTATTATTAATCAATGGAATCACTAAATACGTAAATATATATTCTAAAAATGAAAACATTAGGACAGCAATGTCATGTTAAAGGCAGATATACAGATCTGTGGTTCCTAGAAACCAGAGAATAATATTAATTGGTCTCTAGCCAATCTTGGGATCTCTAAAGGGCACACACTGATGATCTTGCATCATACTCCTAAGTAAGGTCTTTTGGGACAGAGTTATGACAAAAGCTTACAGATTGTTGCTGCTCAACCCACTTGTAGAAGAAATAGGAACACCCTCTCCCCATTACAACATGCAACTCAGTCTATAGGAACACCCTCTACCCAAGTAAGTTCAAAGAAAATATTAACTTGGGGTCAAGATAAGCATCTCAAAAAATAAGTATAATTGAATTTAGTGGACTTTGTAATAAAAGATGTTAAGTGGCATTTTTCCAGAATGAGACTAAATAATATTAACTATAATTTAGTTATATGAGAGTACTTTCAAAATTTCATGGAAATGTATTTAAATAAAAAAACAGCTGAGCATAGATTTTTTTTTAAATTTTTGAATAAAATTCTCCTTTTAACCCAAATTCCATGAACTTTTAAAGTTATCATTGTATGTATGTATGTTATAGAAATATATTTCTTATTAGTTTAAGATGAAAAAATCTGAGAATTTCAAGTTAAATCTATTAGAATGCTTGGAAATATTAGGTATTTAATATACTAGGTTGACGTCTAAGACAAAACGTTCCTTCTCAGTTTCTGCAAAAGCTAGTAATTTACCCAAATTAAGTTTACATATCAAAACTAAGTCACTGGGGGCCGGAACAGTGCCATGGGGGGCTAATTCTTTGCCTGTGGTGCAGGCATCCCATATGGGTGCTGTTTCTAGACCCGCTGCTCCTCTTCTGATCCAGCTTTCTACTGTATTCTGGGAAAGCAGTAGAAGATGGCCCAGATACTTGGGCCCCTCCACCTGCGTGGGAGACCCAGCGGAGGTTCCTGTCTCCTGGCTTTGGATCAGCCCAGCTCCTGACATTGCTGCCATTTGAGGAGTGAACTAGTGGATGGAAGACCTTTCTCTCTGTTTCTCCCTCTCCATGTAGCTCTACCTCTCAAATAAATAAAATCTTAAAAAAAAAAAATTCAGCACTATGTTACTTAATATATTTGATATGTGTAAGAAAATTAATTATGAATAAGGCATATAAACGGAAATGTTATTGAACATTTTCATATTTAATTTCTTATTATCCAGCATTGAGAAGGAACTACATTAGCAAATGACAAAAAAATTGTGGCTTGTACCAATGGAGTCCACAATCTATTAGGAGAAGAAATATGAAGATAGATGGCTGCTATTTATGCAGGAGGATATGTAAATGAGTTACATATCTTGCATCTCCAGATGACAAAGATGAAAGGAGTTAACATAAGGTGGAAATTAAAAATCAGAGATGTATTTAAGGACAAACAGGATTTTTCCCTTTGATTCACCAATCATAACTCTACCAGTAGAGATATGCAAAGGGAAAAGTACATAAAAAAGCAGGGAAGCATGTGAAGGCAAATCATATTAGAGGACTGCAAAACAATTACTCTAGTTAGATTACTGAGTGTTGGTTGTGACAAATGAGAAGAGATGTGGCTAGAATTTGAATGTAATGCATAATGGGCTATAATGTAAAAATTCAAATAAAATATATTTTCAAGCGTAATTTATACTCTACCTTAGACATAAGGTGAAGTAGCAAAGTGAACATGAAATTGGGCAAACACTGCAGTCTTATCTGGTGACTCCAGATTTAAAGATCAAATTTCCAGCTTAAGAGATGCCTAGTTATTTCAAAAGGGAATTTATATATTTATAGAAACACCAACAAAGATTTTAAAAAGCTAATGTAATAATAAGTAGTAGTAATGACTAATATAATCAGTGGTTGTCTTCATTTTAAAAAGTTGTAAAGATATGTTTATTTATGTATGTATTGGGAAAATGATAGAAAATATACACATACTCAGAAAAATTGTCTTTGGTTTCTGTGTTCAGGCTTTGCAAAGAATATGACTTTTGATGCATTCTTGTAAGATTTATCTCCCCATTTGTAAATATAACAAGAAATGAGGTAAACAACTATAAGGCATATTATTGTATTGATATGAAATTACCCATTTCCAGTATTTTAATTATTGTAACCAAATATAAAGATTGTGTGCAATGCTATAATGATTTAACTGATACAATTCATGAACCTAGAATCAAAGAACAAAAACTTCTGTGTATATCATCATTGAAGCAGAGTGCACCATTATTTCGCACAGATATGGTGACAGTTCTGTTAGAAATACTTAACTATAGAACAGTATTTTGTTAGTGCTAACATTTATCATTAAAAATAGTTTTAAATATTTGAAAATTAGTGTTAAATTTACATAGTGTAATACACACAGCTTTGAACACTTTGAAGACTCAGACAAATGAGTTATGTGTACCCTAATAACTCAACTTTATAAATGCAGTTTGGCTGGGAGAAATGTGTGTTTTTCATATACTACTTCCTTTTACTCTTCATCTCATCCCCCTACACCAAGTGAAATAATAAACTAATATGACATTAACACTTTCAGATTAAAACTAAAGTTGCTTTTCAAGATAATAAGATATCAAAGTCATATATGGAAATGTCAAACTTGACCAACCTCATCTCTCTTTCTCCAGACTTGCTGAAAACAAATGGATCAGAAAAATTGTACTCAGGTGACAGAGTTTGTACTCGTGGGCCTCACAGATCGTCAGGTGTTGAAGATGCCCCTCTTTGTGGTATTCTTATCCATCTACCTTTTCACAGTGCTGGGCAACCTGGGCTTGATCCTAGTCATTAGAACAGATGCAAGACTCAATACACCAATGTATTTCTTCCTTAGCAACCTGGCTTTTGTTGATTTCTGTTATTCTTCTGTAATTACCCCCAAAATGCTTGGAAATTTCTTATACAAGCAAAACATTATATCCTTCAACGCATGTGCTGCTCAACTAGGCT
Source organism: Oryctolagus cuniculus (assembly GCF_051225735.1). Lineage (NCBI taxonomy): Eukaryota > Metazoa > Chordata > Mammalia > Lagomorpha > Leporidae > Oryctolagus > Oryctolagus cuniculus. Next base: position 15,706,786 of record NC_142867.1, on the reverse strand, counting down.
GCTTTCTGGCCTTCATGACAGCTGAGTGCTTGCTCCTGGCTTCCATGGCCTACGATAGATACGTGGCTATATGTAACCCTCTCCTCTATATGGTTGTAATGTCCCCAGCAATCTGCATTCAGCTTGTTGCTGCCCCCTATAGCTATAGCTTCTTGGTCGCACTATTTCATGCGGTGCTAACTTTCCACCTCTGCTACTGCCACTCCAATGTTGTCAATCATTTCTACTGTGATGACATGCCCCTCCTGAGGCTAACTTGCTCAGACACTCACTCCAAACAGCTCTGGATCTTTGCCTGCGCTGGTATCATGTTCATTTCCTCCCTTCTGATTGTCTTCGTCTCCTACATGTACATTATTTCTGCCATCTTGAAGATGCGCTCTGCTGAGGGCAGGCGCAAAGCCTTCTCCACATGTGGCTCCCACATGCTGGCGGTCACCATATTCTATGGAACCTTGATCTTCATGTACTTACAGCCCAGCTCTAACCATTCTCTTGACACGGATAAGATGGCCTCTGTCTTCTACACAGTGATCATCCCCATGTTAAACCCCTTGATCTACAGTCTCCGGAACAAGGAGGTGAAAGAAGCTGTGAAGAAAGTGGTCCTCAATAGAAATCGGGCTTTTATGTTCATTAAATTAAGAAAATGATTTGAATATCGATAGACTACTCTTTATGTATGATCTTTTCCTCTATAAAACTGTTAGCAATGGCTGTTTCTAATATGTGATCTTACACAGATCTGATCCATATAGACAAATTTTCTGGAGATTTCTACTGAGGATGTGATTTCAGATTGAAAGCATTTGTAAGAATTTACACGTCTTCTCTCAGTTTTCAAGTAAGAAGAGCATGAAAAGTAATTGTGTAGTCCACAAAAACATACAGCAATGTTTCTACTTCTCAAATGAAAAAAAATTACAAAACTATCATTAGGTACACCATTATCAAGATATATAAGTAATTACAGGCAGAGCGCAGACACCATTTCAGTCTTCCTCCTCTAATTCTCATTTAGGAATATAAAGCTGTATTAATAATAATTCATGTGAAAACCCTAGTTATATATTCTAAAATTTTTCCTGATTTCCTAACTTCTTTCAGAGAAGGTGTGGCAATATAAACTGCCTCATATTGATACATTTAGCAGATTATCTTTATTACAGAGGGCAGTGGTGCATGCTACCCTCATCTATGTCACTGACCAAAGCCTGCTACAGTCCTGGAAGTCCCATTTGATATCTAAATACCAGCTCTAAATGAGGTGATTTCTTATGTCTATGAGACAACATTGTATTATTTTCCAGATTATCTTTTTAAAGATGTAATTCAGGGATAGGAACCCTGGGAGTGGAGCAGCAAATTCCAAACAAATTAAAAAATTAACAAATGCAAATTAACAAATTAACAAATGCAAGTTAATTGAAACCCCATAGAGCATTTCATCAATAACAGAGATTGTATGCAGAGTTGGCCTGGCCATTAGGACACCTATGGGATGACTGCATCACACATCACAGCACCTGCTTTTGGGTTCAGAATCCACTCTTGAGATTCTGTGTTCCTCCTAAAGACTGCATTTCTGGTTCCTACTCCAAAGCTCCAACTGTTGCAGACATCTGGGTAGTAAATCTGTGGATGGGAGTTCTCTGTATCTCTTTCTGACTCTGTCTCGCTGTCTCTCTCTCTTTCATTCTCTTTAAGAAATATATTTTTAAAAGGAATATATATGCAACTATGTGGTACAAAACATTTATAAAATGGTCATTATTTATTAAGGTATAGCATATAACACAATGAACCCATCAGACACGTAGTCTAGTGAAAAGCAGATTCCAACTTCTAGTCAGACAATGTGGTTAGAACCCAAACACAGCATTGCACTTTCTCAGTGCTCTTATCAGTCTATTCTTCAGTTAAACTATAACAAATGTTACTAAATTTATAGTCTTATGATTAAACCACATGAAAAGGCATAAGTGTTCATTGAAGGTACTTGTGTATCATCTCTCTTCCTTCTTTGAGCCTTAAGATCTGAATTCTGATCATAAACCTTCTAATTGTAAGCTATGTGAACAGGAGGGAGCAACTGATAAATGAAGATTATCACAACTGATAAGACAAAGGGTTAGTGTGACAAATTTTTCTTAAAATGCATTTCACCTTTTTTCATTAAGCATGTTTGACACTTCCTGTTTTCTCAGAGTAGGACAAACCTCTTCTAACATGTTTCAAGTTTGTAACCTATACACAGAAAAGTGATACTTAATTTTCAAGGTCATTTAAGATTTTGCCACATTAGTTCCTTGAGGTTAACATGGTAAGATACAGATTTATTTTTAATTTTGTGTACTCTTTTAACTTAACATCTTTTTTAACCTATTCTGCCTCTTTATATAAATTGTGTAAAGCATATGAGCTCTTCATTCAAATGGAAATTATGATACTTATTCTGCCCTGTGTTACTTAGTTGCTTCTACCTTAAAATAAAGTGCTTGTTAAGGCATAAAAAACTGCTAGTATTGGCCGGCGCCGCAGCTCACTCAGCTAATCCTCCGCCTAGCGGTGCCGGCACACCGGGTTCTAGTCCTGGTCGGGGTGCCGGATTCTGTCCCGGTTGCCCCTCTTCCAGGCCAGCTCTCTGCTGTGGCCCGGGAGTATAGTGGAGGATGGCCCAAGTCCTTTGGCCCTGCACCCCATGGGAGACCAGGAGAAGCACCTGGCTCCTGCCATGGGATCAGCACGGTGCGCCAGCCACGGCGGCCACTGGAGGGTGAACCAACAGCAAAGGAAGACCTTTCTCTCTGTCTCTCTCTCTCACTGTCCACTCTGCCTGTCAAAAAAAAAAAAAAAACTGCTAGTATAAAGAAAAAATTGATTTTCTTATAATTTTAAGAAATTTCATATTTTTAAAAAAATTATAATAAAGTCCAAAACTTAATAAACAAATATATTAAATAGGTATTTTCCTATCTGATGACATCAGATAATGTCCAAATATGATCATCTGCATATCTGGTAATAAGAGAAATGGATATAATTTTAACTAAAATAAGCTGATCACTTATACATTTCATCAATGAGATTAATAGACTTTACCTTTCTTTTTAGAGTTACTTATTTATATGAAAGGCGTAGCTACAAAAAACAGGGAGAGACAGAGACATAAGTCTTCCATTCGCTGGTTCACTATGTAAATGGCTGTAATAGAAGGGCTGGGCCAGAAGGAAACCAGGAGACTGGAGCTGTATCTATGTCTCCCACAAAGATGCAGGTGCCCAAGCAGCTGGGTCATCTTCCACTGCTTTCTTTTTTTTTTTTTTTGGGGGGGGGGTTTCCATATTTATTTTTTTAACTTTTATTTAATGAATATAAATTTCCAAAGTACATCTTATGGATTACAATGGCTCCCCCCCATAACTTCCCTCCCACCTGCAACCCTCCCCTTTCCCGCTCCCTCTCCCCTTCCATTCACATCAAGATTCATTTTCAATTCTCTTTATATACAGAACATCAGTTTAGCATATATTAAGTAAAGATTTCAACAGTTTGCATCCACATAGAAACACAAAGTGAAAAATACTGTTTCAGTACTAGTTACAGCATTAAATCACAATGCACAGCACATTAAGGACAGAGATCCTACATGAGGAGTAAGTGCACAGTGACTACTGTTGTTGACTTAACAAATTGACACTCTTGTTTATGGGATCAGTAATCACCCTAGGCTCTTGTCATGAGTTGCCAAGACTATGGAAGCCTTTTGAGTTCAGCAACTCTGATCATATTTAGACAAGGTCGTAGTCAGAGTGGAAGTTCTCTCCTCCCTTCAGAGAAAGGTACCTCCTTCTTTGATGACCTGTTCTTTCCACTGGGATCTCACTCGCGGAGATCTTTCATTTAGGTCCACTGCTTTCTGAGGGCACATTAGCAGGAAGCTAAATCAGAATCTGAACAGCCAGCAAGACTCAAACTCACATCCATACAAGGTAATGGCATCACAGTCAGTAGCGTAACCTGCAATGCTACAATGCTGGCCCCAAAACGTATTTTATTTTGAAAGTTATATTTTCAAGAGTAACTGTGCTTGCTCAAACTTGCACAAATAATGAAATGAACATTTACTGACTGCTTAGTATGTCTCAGAAATCTGGTGATTTAAAACATTACTTGGTAATTTGCACAATAGTACTATAACAGGTATGACAGACTATTTTATAAAGGAGAGAATTAGGACTGTGGACATAGCTTATGTACACACACACACACACACACACACACCTCTCTATGCTTAACCCAATGTTTGAATCTTGCTTTACTTGATCCTAGAGTTCAATTTCACAGTTACTTTAGCACACTTCCAAATAAGAAATAAACAGAAAGATTTCAGTTTAAAATCCAATGACTCCCAATATGCCACCCAAGAGTAGATAATTTTAAAATGTTTTATAGTTCCCTAAATCACTACAAGGCATAGATGCAAGGGAGCCTCAGCATGTAGCATACAGTTGCATTCAGACATGTTGCTTCCTGTCCTTTGAAAGGAAATGACCACCAATGACAAGGCAGAGAACATCTCCCTGGGTAGCCTTTGTAGTTTTTTTTTTTTTTTTCCATTTAAGGGATATTAAATTCAAACATCTCTTAAAATTTCATGACTTTTAATAGGACTCTGCCTTGACCATTCTAGTCAAGTGTAGGTATATATTCCAAAGCATCAATGTCACCTGGCACTTCCAATTTCCAATTTTGTTCCTGGACAAATCTCTACAAGGCACTTAGCAACTCAGAGACCCATTTTTCTATCCCATGAAAGAAATATTTTCAGCATTTGATTATCTTTAAAGGTAACTCTGTCCTTTTTCTTATGTGAAACTCAGTATTAACCTGAGAATCTGTATTACAAGCAAAATTTAAGTAGCAAATGTGACATAAAATCCATATTGTTAGCTCATATCTTTGGACCATGTGAAGTAGACTCTTGTAGAAACTGACTAATAACCCTAGGCCAAATCGTTCTTGTAAGACTCTTCAATGATATTCTACTGAGTATTCATTACTACTAGAAACACATATCTGTATACTTTGTGTTTTTTAAAATTTATTTATTTACTTAAAAGGCAGAATAACAGAGTGTGTGGATGGGAGAAAGACCAGGATACACACACACACACATACACACACACACACTCAGAGAGAGAGAGGAAGAAAGAGAGATGGGGGGGATTCTCCAACAACTGGTTCACTTGCCCAATGTTCAAAACACCCAAAGCTGAGTAAGGCCAAACCTAGGGCACAGGTACACAAATAATCTATCTGTATCCCCCACATAGATAGCAGGGAGCCAAAGTACTTGTGTTACCATCTGCTCCATTCTTAGGTTCTTTACTGGGTAGCTGGATGGGAAGCAGAGGAGATGGGACTCAAAATGGCCCTCCAACATAGCATGCCTCTGCCCCAAGAGGTAACTTAACCCATTGATCCAAATATCTACTTACTATTAGTCTATCAGACTACTGTCACCCACATTTCACACATTTTATTCTCTGCCATGTTACTCATATCTTCCCACGATTGTGTATATATTTATATTTCTTTTTATGCTTCTTTTTTCATAAAGAGGTTGTCAAATATTCTGCTCAAAGCGTTACTCACTGAATGATTAGATTCCAACAATGTCTGTCTTTCTTTCTTTCTTTCTTTCTTTCTTTCTTTCTTTCTTTCTTTCCTTCCTTCTTTTTTTACAGGCAGAGTGGACAGTGAGAGAGAGAGAGACAGAGAGAAAGGTCTTCCTTTGCCGTTGGTTCGCCCTCCAATGGCCGCCACGGCCGGTGCACCACGCTGATCCGATGGCAAGAGCCAGGTGCTTATCCTGGTCTCCCATGGGGTGCAGGGCCCAAGGACTTGGGCCATCCTCCACTGCACTCCCTGGCCACAGCAGAGAGCGGGCCTGGAAGAGGGGCAACCGGGACAGAATCCGGTGCCCTGACCGGGACTAGAACCCGGTGTGCCAGTTTCCAAGGCAGAGGATTAGCTTAGTGAGCCGCGGTGATGGCAGATGTCAACAATGTCTTTCATGGTCACCAATGATGGTCTTATATTGAATCAGTCTGAAGTCGTTTTTGATTTATTGTCTTAGACCACTCTTCTATCCAGATTCCCCTTAAATTCAACCAGCACTTTCCTTGGATTGATTGTTTCTGGATGGAAGGACTCCAACTTTACTACACATGGCACTTAAAAACCTATTACCACTGCCCTTGTTAATTTATAGTTGTGTGTGTGTGTGTGTGTGTGTGCATGTGTTTTCTTGTTTTGTTTTGCAATTTCCCTTTTCTGGTTGTCACTGGGAACAGAAGTTCCAAAAGATGGTATGTGAGTTTCTATGTTCCAAATATAATTCTGCTGGCCCTATATTTCCTTAGCATCTCTAATTTCCCATGTTAACCAGAGTTGATTATCTCAGCCAACACACCAACTTCTTCTAACTTGCTGTTCTTTGGCATAAAGCAGTCACAGATCCATTTGTTAAACTCCTTATTGTGACCCTGGTATAATACTCAGCAATGTCTAATATTATGGGAGTAGAAAGCACAAATTCAGAAACTATAACTCTTGTTGTAATAGTGGTAAGGGTCAACCCTACTCCACTTCTTAGTTTGTATGCTCGTGATTTATGCTATTAACCGTCAGGTAAAATATAATTGGTTGAGAACCCACAATGTGTTATGGAAAATGATAGCCCAGGATTAGCGAATTATTTTTCTGAGCTGGTAACTTAGTTTGGCTATCAATTTATCATTCATATTTTCTGGTGAGCCAGCTTATTATAAGTGATGGTCATATCAAAATTTCATTGCCTTCAAATGAGTGTATTCTTCTGAAGCAATGTTGTAAGGTGTAGTATTCCAATGAAAGAAATATCCTAAATTTCCTTAGGCACTGCATGTAGGAAAGGAAAATCTATAGTTAACCTTTAAATTTTTAAGATACAATTTAATCACTATTTGCATGCATCTGAGCAGATAATTGAGTTTCAGATGAAAAGCTAGATCTTCAATGTAGTCTAAATCATGATTTGATAGCCTCTCAATGTTGGCTAACAAATTAATTTCCCATGCATACTGTAATACCTTAACTAAAACTTGTAAACACAGCAAAAAATATGCTGAAATATAAAAGGCAAATAAAAACTGTTTAAACATTTTGTGAGTTAATCCATATATGTTAAAATGATTTTGCTGTTACATGTTAATTCTTTATTACACTTGAGCTCAATTTCTAAGCAAATTGAGTCCCAAAAGATCAACCATAATATAATCACTCAGGCTTGTGATACATCATTATATTTTTGGTTCACAAATTATTTAAGGTGACTGAATTCAAGGAAAATAGTCCATGGGGACCAACAGTTGGTACAAAATATAATGTCTCAAGTATTGCCAAGTATTATTGATGATCACAGGGTTTTCCTCAAGATCCATTGTACCTTTTTGTATTCTATTGAGGACTAGTCATAAGTAATATGTAGACACGAAAAAGAAAAGGTAATTTAGGTGCTATGAAGGGGTTTAAACTCATTTCATTTAATCAATTATTCCACTAGTGTAATTAGAGTTGTTACAGATTGATGATTCCTGGTAAGTATTGGGGGAAGAAATAAAATGATCTTTGCTTACCAATAATTTTAAAATGTAAGTAGGGTGCAAATACATTAGCAAATGACTAAATTGTTGGATTTAACAATTGCTGGTTAAAGATAAACCTGCAGAAGGCTTACAAAATAACACCCAGGTAACAGAGTTACGTAAAGCCTAAGCAAAAGAAACAAATACAGGAAAATGAAAGTCTACAGGAAGATGTGAAAATCCAGAGACTGGGGACTTGGACATGAGAAAATAATGTAGTTTTATGATGAAAGTTGAGACATTTATGGTACCCAATGCTACAGAGATATCACCATTGGCTTGGGAAGAAGGAGATGTTGACGGATCTACAGAGAGTAATTGCATTGCAGTGATGAGATAAAATGTCAGAATCCAACAGATGGAGATATAAATGTGAATAATAAAGTGAGCTTCAGTGACTTCTTCAAGGCATCTGGTACCAAAGTAATGAAGAGTGGAATAGGAAAAAATGAGTAAAGGTAGAGGAATAGAATTCGGAGGTCACCAGTGAGGATTTTTGTATATACTTTTTTTTAGGTTTATGGGAGTGAATAAATTAGCAGAGGAAAAAGATTTAGGAGCTACAATAAAAGCTAGAAGAGTGTAGAAACCAAAGTATAAGTTTATATAATAGAAATAAGGTGTCCTCTACTCACCTCCTCCCAAGGTGGATATAGTAGATGTGGGGACAGGTAATTTTGTGCAAGTGGTTAAGAATTACTAGAGAGATTTTTCATTTTATTGCTTTAAGTCTGTCTCTCTCTAATGTTGGAAATGTTAGCATCCACAGAGAGTGTAATTGGCAGGATATAATGAAGGAAATATGAGGGAATTTAAAGGATTTGAAATAAGTAGATAAATATTGGGAGACAGACCCAGGGTTCAGGAGAAAGCAGGTCAAGCTATGTGCCTAGTTCATTGTGAAAGTGATAACTTCAGAATAATTTGCATTTGACTCGATGTCGTTCTTGGCATTTCAGATATAATCCCAAACAGATAAGGAATAATTAGTAGCTTTAAAAGATTATTGATATGAGTGAATACATGCAAAGTGATAGGTCATAACTGAAATGAATAGGTAAGAACAAAAGCTTGTAACCCTAAAATAATGATTTAATTTTGTGTATTTAGTATGTGATCAATTTCTAGATAAAAGAATTGCATGATGGAGCCATGGGAGTGGAAAACTCAAGTAGAAGGGTGGCGGTTAATATCAAGATCAAGAATCTGAGAAACCATACATTCATGGTTATGCAAGCTGCTCTAACATGAAGATAGCTCCTTGAATGTGTTCAGCAGGGGATTGTGGTGGATCAGAACCATCTCCTAACATCTTCTTGGTCATTGCAAACAGGAACAAGTACTCAGAACATGTACTCTGAAAACTTTTATACTTACTTCATGGCTAAAAGCAATCACTCAGTAGTGTCAGAGTTTATCCTCTTGGGGCTCACAGATAATCCAGAGCTTGAAACCATTCTCTTTGGTGTATTCTTAATAATCTATTTAGCTAGTGTCATTGGTAATCTCAGTTTGATTGTGTTAATCCAAATCAGTCCTCAGCTTCACACACCCATGTATTTTTTCCTCAGCCATCTGGCTTTTGTTGATTTTTGTTATACCTCCTCTGTCACCCCAAACACTCTGGTGAATTTTTTGCGTGAAGTTAAAAGTATAATGTTTTATGCTTGTGCTATTCAGGTATGCTGTTTTATAACATTTGTTGTTTGTGAAATGTATCTGCTCTCAATCATGGCATATGACAGGTATGTTGCCATCTGCAACCCTTTGCTTTATGTCATTCTCATGCCTCGGAGACTCTGTACTCAAATGATTGCTAGCACATACATTTATGGATTCACTGTGGGTCTTGCACAGACCGTGGTGACATTCAATTTGTCCTTTTGTGGCTCCAATGTGGTCAACCACTTCTACTGTGATGATGTTCCCTTAGTCGCTCTGGCCTGTTCCGACACTCACATCAAAGAGTTGATGCTGTTAATCATCGCTGGGTTCAATGCTCTTTGCTCTCTGGTGATTGTGATAATTTCTTATGTCTTCATCCTTTTCGCCATCCTGAGGATTCATTCTGCAGAAGGAAGACAGAAAGCGTTTTCTACATGTGCTTCCCACCTGGTCTCCATTACAATATTTTATGGTACAATAATTTTTATGTATCTGCAGCCCAAGTCAAGCCATTCTCTGAACACAGATAAATTTGCTTCTGTGTTTTATGTAGTAGTGATTCCCATGTTGAACCCATTGATTTACAGCTTGAGAAACCAGGAGGTTAAAAATGCACTAAAGAGAATTACTGAAAAGTTGTATTTAGCTGTCAAATAACTTAAGAATCATTTAACAAAGAAAAGAGGACTCTGAATTGTGTCTTATAGAGTCAAAATGCTGGTAAGTAATAGAATAGAACCAAATTCCTGTCTTTAGAGTTTGAAGTCACTGAAGATGTGCCTCATCCACTATTCCATTCTCAGTGATTACCACCTTAAATTTTATAAATTTATAATTATTAATTTTCATTGTTGAATTAGGAAGATAGGAGAGAGAGAGGGGAGTGGGGAATCAGCATTTTTAACTACATCACTTTTGTCAGTAATTATAGAAACAGTATTGTTAAGTAGAAGAAAGATCTGAACTCTATTATGCTGAGAAATTTGATTTATACTAAAATAGACCAACTTCTACTATTTCAAATTTGCTGCATAATCAGGAAAAGAAATCAAAATTCAAAACTAGAATTTTGTTTTTAATATTCTTCATAATTTCCCTGGCTCTCCAGGTCCTTTGCGTTCTGCTTGAAAGGGTAACACTAACATTGACCTTGATTTCATCATTTAATGACATTGATACTTTATCAGTTTAGATGGTGCCATTTCACATTTTAATTCACTGCCTGCTCTGAGTGTGTGGTTAGAAATTACTTTTCAAACACTTTGGCTGGTAATTTTAGCTTTTCCAATTAGTGAGTTGTTCTGGGTAAATTATTTCACATATTGTTACCTCAGTATCCTCATTTTCAAAATGCAATAGCAATGATTCCTTTCTCCTTCACTGATTGGGAATATCAATGAGGTTATAAATACAAAGGCCCTGCACAGTTCTTAGCATATTAGTTAGTGTGTCTCAAATGATGGGTATTATACTTAATTATCATTGTGATTTTATCATAATTACCTTTATATGATCTACATAACAAGATAATAGCCCTTTTGAAAATAGATAGCTATTATATTCTTCATTTTAAAGTCAACAGAATGAAAGCATAAAAGTTAAGGGGTTATTTTATTGTAATCATTAAGGATTTAATTATTTTAAATTTCCTTAGCGTTTTGTTGAAAAGACTTTAAAATTATGTCTTTAGATCCTCTCTACATACTGATTAAAACATACATTTTCTTTAAAAATAAAAAATGAAGCCATTTTTGTTTTATGTTTCAGAGATTAGATTTCAATCTTATGAACTAATTAAAAGTAAAAATAACTTATTGAATGTTGTTCTTGTGTCAAAAGCCTGGTGACATCTTTTAATTGAATTACCTTAGTTAATTTTCACAACCCCCAACTGAGATGCGTTCTTAATGAAAAAATACAAATCGATTTGTGAAATTCACTATAATATATTTAGCTAATGACTAGAAGAACCAGGATGTTCATTAAATCTTTTGCAACCATAAGCTTAATTTTTAAATAACTATCTCATTTTTCCAACTGCCATTATATAAAGTTACAATTTAAAAATAAACTGAATGGTGATTTGCAAAAACATTGTCTGAAAACAATATTTAAATTAAAATTCTTCAGAAGTTAAAAAATAAAAATAAAGGTTAAATGCACCTGAGACTGGCATAGAAAATGTATACCCAACATTTCTCCTATGTTGGTCATCAACTCTGAGAAAAAAAGTTAATGGAGATATTACCCCATGTAGGACTCAGGACTCCCTGCCTTCATCATCCCATATGTCATTACTCTTAACTTCAGATGTTTCTGAGGGACTCTCCTGTGTACTCAAAGCCAGATTCTTAGCTGACCCTGAAGCTTAGCCATATTTTACTGCAACATTTTAAATCACTGAATCTTGTTTGTTAATATGTGACTTCATGGATTGGAACATAAGGAAAATAATCTCGACAACTTTAAAAATGAAAGCTTTTAGGACAACTGATCTGAATTTTCTTGTTTCAAATTAAGACTTTTGGGAGCAATAATCTTTGATGGTCCTTAACCTGTGTGAATATTTACCTAGAATATGACCAGGTCATTCCCTATACTAAATTACTTAAAACCTAAATCAAGTGTCAAAAGGAAGGCCTGAGGGAGGAAGATGTAACATCCATGTATACATAAATACTAGTGGCTCTTTTTTATAGGAAGCAGGATAATATTACCTTGATGGCATCAAAACATTGAAGAATGTATGCAGACTCCTCTGAACTAATCCTTCAGAGATGAATTGAGGACATACAAGAGAATGGTAAGCAAAGAGAGGCAGTTAGGAGGTCACTTGGGATGCCTACTTCTCATAACAGATTTCCAGGAAGTAAGGCTTGGATCTGCTCCCAATGCCAGCTTCCTGCTAATGTACACCTGAGAGACAGTGATGATGGTTTAAGGAAATGGTTCCCTGCCACCCATGTGGAGACATGGATTGAATTTCTGGCTCCCAGTGTTGACCTGGGCCAACTAATAATATATGTAAAAACAATTATCTGGAATTTTATTCAAGGTAGATCACTAATCAGTGTACATACAAAGAAAAGAAAAGAAATCTTTGCAAGAAGACGTATTAGGCATGGTTCCTGTGGCTAACACACACCATGTATCCACCAGGTGCCAACCACTGTGCCGAGGTAATTACACATCTATCTAAATGATCAAATACAAGCTTGCAAAATGAGCATTTTTCTTATTTTGTTAGTAATTGGAGCTTTATGTATCACAAAAGTAGGAGTAATGAAATGCAAATTTGGGATCAAATGTTTCTCAAAACAGGAAGGCATGTTCTGGGGCCAGTGCTGTGGGGCAGCAGGTAAAGCTGTTATCTGCAGCACCAGGATCCCCAATGGACACCAGTTGAAGTCCTGTCTGCTCCACTTCCGATCCAGATCACTGCTGATACACCTAGGAAAGCAGAGGAAGACAGCCAAGTTCCTGTAAACCTGCCACCCACATGAGAGATCAGAAGTTCCTAGCTCCTGGCTTCAGGATTGCTCAGTCCTGGCCATTGCAGCCAGGTAGGGAGTGAATCACTGAATGGAAGATTCTCTCTCTCACCCTTCTCTCCCCCCACTCAATTCTGCCATTGAAATAAATAATTTTATTTATTTTTTAAACTTTTATTTAGTAAATATAATGTTCCAAAGTACAGTTTATGGATTACAATGGCTTTCCCCCCCACCAATAATTTCCCTCCCACTCGCACCCCTCCCATCTCCCGCTCCCTCTCCCATGCCATTCACATCAAGATTCATTTTCAATTATCTTCATATACAGATGATCTATTTAGTATATATTAAGTAAAGATTTCATCAGTTTGCACCCACACAGAACATAAAGTGTAAAATACTGTTTCAGTACTAGTTATAGCATTACTTCACATTGGACAACACATTAAGGACAGAGATCCCACATGAGGAGTAAGTACACAGTGACTGCTGTTGTTGATTTAACAATTTGACACTCTTGTTTATGGTGTCAGTAATCTCCCTAAGCTCTAGTCATGAGTTGCCAAGGCTATGGAAGCCTTTGGAGTTTGCCGACTTCGATTTTATTCAGGCAAGGTCATAGTCAAAGTGGAAGTTCTCTCCTCCCTTCAGAGAAAGATACCTCCTCCTTCGATGGCCCTTTCTTTCTACTGGGATCTCACTCTCAGAGATCTTTCATTTAGGTCGTCTTTTTTTATTTTATTTTATTTTTGCCAGAGTGTCTTGGATATCCATGCCTGAAATACTCTCATGGACTCTTCAGCTAGATCCAAATGCCTTAAGGGCTGATTCTGAGGCCAGAGTGCTATTTAGGACATCTGCCATTCTATGAGTCTGCTGTGTATCCTGCTTCCCGTGTTGGATTGTTCTCTCCCTTTTTTATTCTGTCAGTATTAGCAGGCACTATTCTTGTTTGTGTGACCTCTTTGACTCTTTGACTTATCAGTGTGATCAATTGTGAACTGAAATTGATCACTTGGACTAGTGAGATGGCATTGGTACATGCCACCTTGATGGGATTGTATTGTGATCCCCTGGCACATTTCTAACTCCACCATTTGGGGCAAGTCAGTTTGAGCATGTTCCAAATTATACATCTCCTCCCTCTCTTATTCCCACTCTTATATTTAACAGGGATCACTTTTCAGTTAAATTTCAACACCTAAGAATAAATGTGTGTTAATTACAGAGCTCAACCAATAGTATTCAAATAAATAATTTTAAAAATCCCAAACATGCATGTTCATTTTTAATCTGGACTACATATCTTTATGTCACTTTTTTTTATCACCCTCTTGGTTGTATATCCAGATACCAAAACATCCTAGGTAGCCCAGAATGCCAGATGCTTTTATTTAAATAAACCTGGAGACAAAATGAGCAGCACTGAACTTGGTGTTTTGACTGAGGAACTGGTTTCAAGAGATGAGTACAGCAACGATGGACAATCATTGGATCAGTTTGGAGGCTGCACTGAACATGGATTTATGTTCCAGAACAAGTGGGATGACTTATTTATCCACACATTTGACTCTCTTATCTCATGCTAAGAGAACAGTTTGCTTCACCTCGACCCATAACCGATAGAAGGGAATGGTATGAAGACATCCACACTTTAAGCATTGCTGCCATATTGATTTCCTGAAGCTGAAATGTGAATGAAAGGGCAAATGATGAGTGTCCTTCCAGTGAGTCATTAAGATTTAATAGGCCTGAATTTCCTTTATTTTAAAAGATTTAATTATTTATTTGAAAGGCACAGTTACAGACATGGAGACAGAAAGATAGAGAGAAATCTTTCATCCACTGGTTCACTCTCTCCAAATGTCTGAAACTGCCAGAGCTGGGTCAATACAAAGCCAGGAGCCAGGAGCTTCATCAAGTTCTTCCAGTGGATGCAGGGGCCCAAACACTTGGGCCATCTTCCCCTGCTTTCCCAGGGAGATGGATTGGAAGTAGTGCAGCCGGGACTCGACCTGGAGCCCACATGGGATGCCTGCACTGCTGGCAGTGGCTTTACCTGCTATGCCACAGTGCTGGCCCCAAGCCTGAATTTCTTGACCTGCACAGAGAGATGCTGTATCTATTTCCCATGTCTGTGTTGTGTGTATCTATCTACACAAATGTACACTCATTTACGAAGCATGGTAAATTGAAACAACAGGCTTCCCAATTTAATCCAATAACTGTAGAATTCACTCAATATAGACTCCAACAGTACCTCATGGAGTATATCTAAGTCATTTACAAATTAAATGCAGAGGAAAAAAGAAACCCTTTGTCACGCAAACATCAAACCATATTCTACAAAACGACTGCAAGTTACATAATCTTCCAAAATGGAAAAATAAAGAATATTATGAAATCACTGGTACAATTAATTTTTATGAAAAGTCAGAATAATTAAAGTATGTCAAATATTTATTTTAATTGCATTGTTATGATCAACAAAGATGATTGAATAAATAGCAGGTACAAATGACATAATGACAAGGTTATTTCCAACTGAACAAGCATGCAAATACACTGAAGGAATTCATTTAAAAACTCAATTCTTGCAAACAATGTTTTCCAATTATATTTTAAAATATGATATAGACACATTTAAATGCAATTATAAAAAATAAAAATAAATGCAATTATAATACCTTCTATTCTTAATACTCATAAGGTTAATAAAATAAAATTCAGATGGACTTGAATTTGCAGTTAGAATTTTCATGTTAGTAATTATGTGACCTTAGGAAAATTATGAATAATTGGGAGCCAGAGATTAAAACCTACACATCTCTGATGTTTGTTGATGACAATAAGAACTACTTGGTAAGTTTGTAACAAATAATAAAAATCTATCCTTTATACCTTTTACCAGGATAATCCTTTGAGAGCACACTGAATTAATATTTAACCTTATATAATAAACATTTATGTAGCTAACACAAAGCGCTTATTATTGAACATTGTTGTAAACATTTTTATAAATATATAATTTTTCAACCAACCAGTTGAGTTCTATTAATTCCCAGAATTCCTAACAGACTAACACAGAGTTTAGGTCAAGTTTCTCAAGTTGCAGGGCAAGTAAATGAAAGAAATAACAAATTGCCCCGTTCCAGAGTCCTGAGGCCTAGCAAAAACATGTTGTGGCCTTCACTCTGCACATCACGTGAGTCAGTGTGTCTGAGTTGGTGTTTCAACAAGACTTCATTCATATCTCAAGGCTGCATGAGCCTGAACAGGACTCTTTAATCACACTGATTTGCAAGAATCTTCCCTGACCCTTGTAGAAAATGTCACAATCTAGTAAAATAACAGGCACATGTACAGTTGGTTTAAAAAAATGATAATAAAAAGTTTTATCGGTTTCCCTGGTTGCACTTAAATAGGCATTATTATTTTCTTAATTTTAATATCTTTAACATTTCACAACCTTTATCCAAGGCTTTCTTTGAGGCATCTTTCACCTCTTTGTTCCTTAGACTGTAGATTAGAGGGTTCAACATGGGGATGACCACTGTATAAAACACTGAGGCCATTTTGTCTGTGTCCAGGGAGTGGTTGGATTTGGGCTGTAGGTACATAAAGATCAGGGTGCCATAAAATATTGTAACAGCCACCATATGGGACCCACAAGTGGAAATGGCCTTGCGTCGCCCCTGGGTAGAGCGGATCCTGAGGATGGCAGCGATGATAAAGATGTAGGAGGTGAGCACAATGGAAGAGGAACAGATCATATCAAAGCCAGCAAAGGCAAAAATCAGAATTTCCTTCAGGCGTGTGTCTGAGCAAGCCAGAGCTAAGAGGGGGAGGTCATCACAATAGAAGTGATTAATAACATTGGGGCCACAGTACGTCAGACGGAAGGTGATGATGGTATGGAATAGGGCAACAAGAAAGCTGTAAATATATGGAACCGCCACTAACTGAATGCAGACTCTTTTTGACATCAGCGTTGAATAATGCAAGGGACTACAGATGGCTGCATAACGGTCATAGGCCATGGAGGCTAAGAGGAAACATTCAGTGATCATGAAGGTGAGGAAACAGCCCAGCTGTGTTGCACAAGCAAGGAAAGGAATTGTGTTACGTTCCACCACAAAGTTCACCATCATCTTCGGTGTAATAGCAGAAGAGTAACAGAGATCAACAAAGGCCAAGTGGCTGAGGAAATAGTACATAGGTGTGTGGAGCCGAGCATCAATCCTGATTAATGTAATCAATCCAAAGTTGCCTACAACTGTGACCAGATAGATAACTAAAAACATCAGGAAGCATGGGACCTGAAGTTCTGGCCTATCTGTTATTCCTTGGAGAATAAATTCAGTGACATAAGTGATATTAAAGTCAGCCATTTATTACAGAAGAGTATGTGGATTTTGCTGCAGTTGAGGAATAAAAATGATACTTCCCAGGGTCCTAACAGAGTTAGGGAAGGTGATCACTGATGTCTTCCAGTTTTGAATTATGTCATCGTGTGGGCAGAACATACAGCTTACCTCTCTAACGATACACCATTCTTGCCCCCAAAGAGGTGCTGATTTTCAGAACAGTCTTCTTGGGCGGTGCTTTGCTTTCTAATTTTAGAAAATAAGGGAGTGTGCTGGTTAAAAATGGAATATTATGAAACTTCTTAAGGCAGCTAATATCAATATTTCACTGTTTTGCTGGAACTATTTCTATGCATTATATAAATACAACAAAATACAATTTGTAATTCATAAGCAGGACTATAGTTATAGTTCCTTTTTTTAAGATTTAGTTATTTTACTTGAAAGGCAGAATTACACAGAGAGGGAGAGACAGAGGTCTTCCATCTGCTGGTTCACTCCCCAAATGGCCATAATAGCCAGCTCCGGGAGAGACTGAAGCCAAGAGCCAGTCAGGAATTTTTTCTGGGTCTCTCACATGAGTGACAGGGTCTCAACTACTTCCGCAGCGTTCTCAGGCACAGTACTAGAGAGCTGAGTAACGTGGAGCAGTCGGGCCTTGAACAGGCACCATATGGGATACTGGTGTTACAGGCGGCAGCTTAACCTGCTACAGCACAGCTCTGGCCCAATATTCCCTCATTTTTGCAGTTCTGTGCATGCTCCCATAAAATATATCAAAACAATTTATATAATGTTTTTACATGTAAAAATAATTTATATATACCAATATCTGCTTATTTTTCTATATAAACTTCTCCTTTGTATTGAACAAGTAGTTTGTGCTGCAAAACTATAAGAAAATTTATGAGAAGTGTGGCAAAACATACAATTTTATTCACATAAAAAGTAAAAGTATTTGGGATATTTTCCATTATAAACTACACTGAAGTTTTAGGTTTTTGTCCAGGGATCCAAAGAGCTTACAGATATCAAGTAGTTTATCAAATTGATCATTATTATAAGTTATATGTGAATACATATCTTTTACCATAAAGATGTGTCAATATATTTCAAAAGTTCAAAATATCTAAGGTCTCTACTCTGGTTGTACTTCTAGCAACTTATATAAGGAAATACTCAGTTGTAAACAGTTTTATGAAAATGTATAAAACCTGGAGCTATTTTTATGTATCTTTCAGAATAATTGTAATTATTTATATTTCTACAAGCCCTGAAAAAGACTAGTTTCATTAAGCACAATATTAACGAACCTAAATTTTATTTTTGCTCCTGACTTTATAGTCTACAAAGTAGAACCATAAAATATTAAAAAGAAGGAGGTTTGGAAGACTATGATGTATAAACTCTTTATATATTAATTTTAATTTATTAGTACTGTTATTATTTAGTTTGTTGTAATTGAGTGCTGTCCATATGAGACAAATACTGGTACATACATTAATTTGAGATAGTCTCCTGCATAGCCTATGACAAAAGTTGTTTCTTATCACCCTTGATTAACAGTTGAGAAAATCCAGGCTTATAGCTATGATCACAGAGAGTGGACAATGTCAGAAGGATATGATTAGGTAGCTTTAACTACAGAGCCTGTATTTCTAACCATCACCATGTTGGCCAAAGTGCAGTGGCTTTCTCCTTCACCTTAATCGCTGGGGTGTAGGAACAGGTTAGAAATGGTCCATTTTCCTATAGTAGCAGGCTTAATGTTTACCACAAAGAAAATAAGACAGCTACCATTTATTGAATCTTGTAAAATTTTTCATTTTACTCAGTCGAGGTAAAATTGCTGACTCTTGGATTTAAAAAAAAAAAAAATTAAGCGTGTAGTGCTTTCCTTCACAGCAAAAGCTGTTTCATTCCAGCCTATTATGAATTAAGGATTCTCAGCCTTGCATGTAGGACTTGAAGATACATGACATTTGTTGCACAATCTTTTATTTGAACTCCAGCTGTGAAGTTATGATTTCAACCCTAATTAAGGGTTATTTTAAGTTAGTATACAATGTAAAAGTAAAAATAAAGTAGACCACCATACACAAAAATGATGTAAGGAAGGTTTTTTTAAGAATTCTTTTTTTTTTCTTTTTATTTAATAAAGGCCACTTGCATGTTAGAAATTTTCATGTTACTCATTTTGTACAACTTAAAAATTTGTTGTGATTCCAAGGTACATGTGTAATCAAATCAGAAGGAACCATCTGACAAGTTAAATTGATCAATGGTAACAATAACTATGGTTGATATTTACTATTTAAGTATAATATTGAAGTACTACAAATAAAATATTTCTTAAAAATCAGCCATGTGTGAACACAAGTATTTTGAGAAATAATCCCAATGATTGCACTGGCAAGCAGAATGCAGCCCTACTTTCCAGGTTACTTGTTTCTCTTTTGATATTGTTGGCCTATCCTTTGGTTGAATTCTTTCAGTACATGATTCCCCCAGCTAGTGGAATTCAAATTTTATTATGAAAAAACTAACCAAGACTATTCCACAAGAATAGTCTTAACAAATTCAACTTTCAGTTCTATTTTCATGGCTTCCTTTCCTAAAAATGATTGGTCTGAGAGTATGCAAATGTTTTGGTTCCTTTTTTGTCTTCCCACTTAAAAATCTACCCTTCTCCCATTGTACAAATGAAAAGCATACTTTTCATCTATCTGAAATCTTACTAGGATTTATTGCTTCAAAGTAAGCAAGTATTCTAGTTTCCAAATAATTTAAGCTATTCAGATTATTATTTCTATCAAGACATCATAAAATGGCTCCCATCATATTAGAAGATACATTTTAAATACAAGGCAAATTTAGGTTTTATCATTATTAATCAAAATTGAGAAAATAGAGGCTATTTTAATCATTTTGTGATATAATATATTTACCTTCAGGTGTAAATTTAGAGTCACATGGAATATATATACACTTAGGTGTATATACAACATATCTTAAAATCCCAATGCTTATTACATGAAAATAACAACTTTACACCCATTAAAATGGTGGAAAGTTTTTAATACTCACTTAACCATGTAACTTGAGAAAAATATCTTTTCTAATTATTTTAACTAATGTCAAAATTAATCAGTAATGATCACTTTGGTCCTTTTTGTTAGTTGGTTAATTCTTTAACACTAAGTAGTTTCATTCATTGGCTTCTATTATTCGCTCCTTAGAGTCTATTTTGCCAATCTAGATTCTCAAAACATAATTGAAGAACAAATTGAATCCCTGCTTTGAAGGCTTTATCTTAGTTCTTAAGAGCTAGGGATTTACCTATGATGTTTTAAACATGTAGGTATCAAATATTATACCAATGTTTTGCATAGAAAAAGTATTCAATAACAGAGAAAAGAAAATGATCATTAAGAAACCTCCTCTCATCTCTCCACTGATTTATTGATACAAAATGTTCCTATTTTCTTCACTGCCTACAATTATCCATATCCTACCTTGTCCCTTCTCAGTGTTTATTGGGCTTTTCCAAGTCAAGCATCCTTCATCCCAGGACTCCATTAAGACTGATTTCTAAACTAAAGCTCAATACAGGGTTAAAGCATTCTGTGCACCACCACCGTGTGCCAGACACACAGACATAGACATTTCAGCCAACAGATACCACCTCTACATGTCCCAAAACACATCAAAATGACACAATATGGCACGAGAAAAAGGTTGGGAAGAAGTGGTTTCAATCTGATTGCCTTGGGACCCCGGTTAGTGCCAAATGCTTTTTCTGAGAAGCAATATAGAGTAAATATTTTACCAGTAGCTTTCTATTTCATGTAAGTATTAAACAATTATATTGTGTATCCATTCCTTATTTAAGAGGGAAATTTTTACCTTATATTAACTGTTGTTAAAGGCCAAAGATAACTTTTTATGAAGACCAGCTCTTCTTATAAGAGAAGTTTAGATGGAAAATTTCACCAGTCCCTGTATCTCTTCTCCATCATCCTATTTGTGGGCAACACTGTACTGCAAGAGAGAATACACACTCTAACTTTCATGTTAATATATCATGAGTGTGTGTGTGTGTGTGTGTGTTTTAAAAGACAGAAGGAAATGGGGAATAATAAAGTGGCATTTAAAGATCCCTTGAAAGCTCTGAAAAGAAGAAATATGAAGCTATCAAATTACTTTAGGATGCATTCTGATGCCACTTAATGCCATAGTTCTACAAGGAAGAGTTTCCGATAAGGAAGTGGGGTGCAAGCGTAGGTTTGGCTCTTGGGCCCATATGCAGACTGCATCTGACTCACCTGCTTAGTAATGATCCTGGATCCCAGTGAGCTTACCCTGAGGTTATTTTGGCTATTTATTATAACCTAGGTCCCTTTGGATCTAAACTTGAACCACCTGGGGTATCTGGAAGCTGTATTATTAACTCCCATGTTTCTCTAAATGTAACATTAGTTGGATAAATTATATTGGGAATTTTAAAATTCTTTTTAATTCTCAGTGTTTGTGAGGACTCATACTTCAAATATACCATTTTAATTTCACAAAGGCAGGGGTGGGTTCTAGTAATAAATCAAAATATGAAACCAAAATTTTTAGATCCTTTTGATTAAGAATTCAAGCTCTGTGAAATGATAATATCAGTGCTTAAATTCTGAGTAGTTTGCTCAGGACATATTGAATAAAATCTATATTTAGTTTAAGCCTAGGTTTTCCCAATTTTAAAATTAAGAAAAATTATATTTTCTTTGTAATTTTCCCAAGTTAGAATGATTAATGTATGTAAAACTGTAGCAAATAGTAAGTGTTCAAGAGATGCCTACTTTTACCATTACTGTTAAATGTTGTTCTGGAAGTTTTATCCAGAGTCATTAGGGAAGAAAAAGAAATAAAACAGATATTCTTCAAAGAAGGAAGTCAAAGTATTCATGTTTGCAGATGATATGATCCTACATATAGGGACACCAAATAAGAGAACATTGGAACTCATATGAGTCTGGCAAATTTGCAGGATATAAAATCAACACAAAAACTCAATGCCATGCATAAGCAATGCCATGACTGAGAAAGAACTTATAAGATCAATCCCATTTACAATAGCTACAGAAAAATGATATACCTTGGAACAAAAAAAGAAACAAGGATATGCAAGATCTCTACATGGAAAATTACAAAACATTAAAGAAAGAAATAAAAGACACACAGACACACAAAAAAATGGAAAAAATATTTCATGTTCATTGACTGGAAGAATTAGTATCATCAAAATGTCCATATTACCCAAAGCAATCTATAGATTCACTGAAATTCCAATTGAAATATCAAGGACATTCTTCTCAGATCTAGAAAAAACAATCCTAAAATTCTTAGGGAAACACAAGAGAACCCCAATAGCTAAAGCAATCAATAAAATTAAAGGTGGGGACATCACAAAACCAGATTTCAAGACATTTTACAGGGCACTTAAAATCGAAACAGCCTTGTACTGGTACAAATATAGACATGTGGACCAATGGAGCAGATTTGAAACCCCAGAAATTAATACACACATTTTCCACTAACTAATCTTTGGCTAACAATCTAAAATCACCCCTTGCAGAAAGGATCATGTCTTCAAAAATTATATTTTTTGGAAATTTAGATCTCTAAGAATATCAGTATGAAACAAGACCCCTTCTTTACACACTGTACAACCACCAATTCACAATCAATCATGGATCTGAATCTATGGCTGATACCATCAAATTACCAGAGAAAAACATAGAGGAAACACTGCAAGACACGAACCACAATGCTGGTCCCATGTTTTTTTATAGCCACATTTCTATTATCACTGAGTCTTAAGTTTATTCCTCCATCTTAGATATCACCTCTTGGTTTTAGAGCTCTATACCCAAATACGTACTAATGTCTAATATCTAATTGCATGACTCAAATGCTAGACAAATTCTACATGCCCAAGGCTAAGTTCTCATTGTTTGGTGCCATATATGGTCATTTTCTGTGTGCTTTTCTTTTTCTTTCTCTCTTTTTTTTTTGAAATTTCAGTGAATTGCATTATTCTCCCTCCTACTGTGCAAGTCAAATATGTGCATTCATCCTTCACCCATTTGTTTTCCTTACTTCCCATATGTTATTTCTAATGTCCTGTTGGGTATTCACCTTATCTATCCTTTCCAGACATCTCTTTTGCCATCTATATAAATAGTTGTTAAAACATTTATTGAAACACAAATACATAAACATAGAAACTATCAAGGTGGCATTTACCAATGCCATCTCACTAGTCCAAGTGATCAATTTCAGTTCACAATTGATCACCTGATAGGTCTAAGAGTCAAAGGGATCACATAAACAAGACTAGTGTCTGCTAATACTAACTGATAGAATAAAAAAGGGAGAGAACGATCCAACATGGGAAGCAGGATACACAGCAGACTCACAGAATGGCAGATGTCCTAAATAGCACTCTGGCCTCAGAATCAGCCCTTAAGGCATTTGGATCTGGCTGAAGAGTCCATGAGAGTATTTCAGGCATGGAAAGCCAAGACACTCTGGGAAAAAAAAAAAAAAAAAAAAAACCCTAAATGAAAGATCTCTGCGAGTGAGATCCCAGTGGAAAGAACGGGACATCAAAGAAGGAGGTATATTTCTCTGAAGGGAGGAGAGAACTTCCACTTTGACTATGACCTTGTCTGAATAAGATCGAAGTCGGTGAACTCAAAAGGCTTCCATAGCCTTGGCAACTCATGACTAGAGCCTGGGGAGATTACTGATGCCATAAACAAGAGTGTCAAATTGTTAAGTCAACAACAGGTGTCACTGTGTACTTACTTCTCATGTGCGATCTGTCCTTTATGTGTTGTCCAATGTAAAGTAATGCTATAACTAGTACTGAAACAGTATTTTACACTTTATGTTCTGTGTGGGTGCAAACTGATGAAACCTATACTTAATATATACTAAATCAATCTTCTGTATATAAAGATAATTGAAAATGAATCTTGATGTGAATGGAATGGGAGAGGGAGCGGGAGATGGGAGGGGTGCAAGTGGGAGGGAAATTATTGGTGGGGGGAAAGCCATTGTAATCCGTAAACTGTACTTTGGAAATTTATATTTACTAAATTTTAAAAAATGTGAAAAAAAAAGAAACCTTCAGTGACCTTCAAACATTCTTAGAACTGAGGTCCAGTGTCACACAATTGTCTTCATGATCCTTCATGATCTAACAGGTTTTCCTCTCTATTTTGTTCTTGCACCAACTGACTTTTGTTTGAGCCATCTTAGTTTCTTTTGCTTTTTCTGATATCCTAAATTTTCTCCTTGTGGGGAGCAACTGGGAGCAACTCGGACTAGACTAAGTTACTGGAATTAAGACTTATTCTATGCATCTGCTCTCCCACAATATGGCGCTGGGAGAGGAGGAAACAGCTTCTACACTGCTGCCTCCAGTTCAACCAATAAACTGCAGGACCTGCTCCTGATTGGAGGAGAGCAGCGTACTCGGCGTGTGGGTAGCAGAGTTGGGATTGGTGGAAGAGGACTATAAAGGAGGAGAGAGACAACATGCACCAGGAACATCTAAGGGGAACATCTATCTGAAGGAACACCTGTGCAGCCCCCGAGAGAGCCGGCCGGCGGTGTGCTGCTCCCCTGCGGAAGTGGGGAAAGTGGCAGGGGGAACCGCCCTTCCACGGAGGTGGAAGGGACGGTAGCCAACCCGGGAAGAAAGAACCAGCAGCAAACCCGGGGAGGGCCGAGCAGACGAAAGAACAGCGCAGGGACCTGTGTCGTTCCTCCACGAAGAGGGGGAGCGACACTCCTGTCCTAAAATTTGGTTTATTTTTCTTTCTGTATAAATGCTATTCTTATCTTCATCCTTGCTTTTATCATTTGCTGTGAAACTCAAATTAAGCACCATTTACCAAGATTCTTTCACTGAAATCTGATCTAAGTCAGGTTTTACTTTTTATTCTCTCAGCATTGTACTTAGAAAGAATAATTATAATTTATGATCATATGGTCCTGCAACAGACTGTAAGACTCATGAAGCCAGAGATGATATCTATTTGCTCAATGCTGCTTCCTGACTCATACTACTGATCCTATTATAAAAACATTAAGTTAGTACTTAAATTAATTTATGTATCATTAAATCTAAAAACTACTGTAGGGAATAACATAAACACACACTAACTGGTCCAAATGAAATAATAAGCTACTCCCTAAGCCATGCTGACATTTCTCCTATTTTCCATGTTGGGTAATTTCATTCTTTAAAACAAGTAACAGAACTAACATAATGTTCCTTCTGGATATGAAATGCTGTGAAGTCTGAGATTGACTTCAAAAGAGCATTTGTGGTGTAGTGGATTACTTTGTCAGTATGGAAGAATCAAATATAACTCTGGATTCAGACTTTAATGCGGGGCAATTGTTACGAGAGCTTTTTATATCAATTCATCTAATTTTATATCTGAAATGTTTCATAAGAAGTATTTAAAAGGTGTATTATAAAATAATTTAGTAAAAACAAAAAAGATTGAAAATTTTAAAAATGTTAATTTATTAATTTGAGGCTTGAAATATTCGTATATATCTATGAAAAGTTGTCATACAGGCTTATATAAAGTTGTACAAAATAAAAATAAGCACAGCTTTTTTAAAAGAAAAAATAGAAACTTGTCTCCTAACATGATTGGTAATATCCAAGGAAACCATTGGCTCAGAGTACGGGCATTTAACCAAAAACAAAAATCCTTTATCTATTACAAATAGTAATTTTTGAAAGACACAGTGGAAAGTAAGTTAACACTAATGTAGTATCAATTACATAATGTATATATTGAACTAAAGCATACATAAAAATAGTCCAATAATGACATTAAAGAAGCAAAATATTTTGGCATAGACATCTAATGAAAATGGCAATGTTCTATCATTCTGATGCTTTTCTTTTGAGTTGATTTCAAATTAGTCTATTATTTGGTGTAAGGTCATTCTAATCTGCCATAAAGGAGATATAAGAGCTAACTTTGTGGTATAATTGGTTTATCTTCTGTATATATGAAGTGTAGCTATGGTCAGTGAAGGAGAGGAAATTCTGTGGCAGGCGAGGAGGAAACAGTAGGGGAAGAAGTTTCAAAGAATCCTTGTTGCAGTGAGACTCGTTATTTACACTCATGAACTTAGTTTCTCTATTGAACAATAGCTTCTCTATTGCAGAGAAAAACAATAGAAGTGTTTTACATACAAGATTGATAGAAGTAACACAATGCCATTGAACAAAATAGTGGCTTTCTATAATGGAATGTTATGCAGTGAATTTGAAAGTGACTGAAACGTAGGAAAATTAATAGAGAAAGAATGAAGTTCTAACCAGAAAAAATCACACATTACAGCCTATATACATGAACCTCAAAAATTAAAAGAATTGGAAGAGAAATTAGAGATTTACGTATGTAGTTCATTATTCCTAGTATTAAAGCATTCCTAGGCAGATGAACAGGATTCTCGGTTGAGAGATACTAAGAGCTGTTTTGGTTAAGATAGCTCAAATACTTTAGTGATGTGTGTATGTATATGTGTGTGGTGTGTTAAAGAGAAAATATATCCAATGATATTTTTGAAAGAAAAGTAAGGAAGGCCGGCGCCGCGGCTCACTAGGCTAATCCTCCGCCTTGCAGCGCCGGCACACCAGGTTCTAGTCCCGGTCGGGGCACCGGATTCTGTCCCGGTTGCCCCTCTTCCAGGCCAGCTCTCTGCTGTGACCCGGGAGTGCAGTGGAGGATGGCCCAAGTGCCTGGGCCCTTGCACCCACATGGGAGACCAGGAGAAGCACCTGGCTCCTGGCTTCAGATCAGCGCGGTGCGCCGGCCGCAGCACGCCGGCCATAACAGCCATTGGTGGGTGAACCAACGGAAAAGGAAGACTTTTCTCCCTGTCTCTCTCTCTCTCACTGTCCACTCTGCCTGTCAAAAAATAAAATAAAATAAAATAAAATAAAATAAAATATAAAAAATTTTAAAAAGTAAGGAAAACTTTAATCAGAATATTTGTGCTTAAATATCTCCACTACAACAGAATCTTGCAGTGAAGAGATTATCTTCAACTCTAAGAGCAGAATGGGCAAGGGGGAATTTAGTGCCAACAAGCATGTGTGGGTTAATGTATGGAAAATGACAAAAAGGAAGAATCACAAGAAAGGGAAATTCTTTCTATATGGACCTAACAGGTTTTTGCTGAAGATAAGCATGAGTTAGCACGTGTGCCTGGGTGTTGCAGAGGGTATGGAACCTGGTCAGATATTGAAGATGATGAGATGTGCAGTGGGGAGAGGGCAGAGAAGTTCTTGGCAAAGTGACTTAGCAGAGTTTTTTGCTAAAACTAGATTTGTAAACAATTACGTGGATGGGCCTAGGACAAAGCTCAGAGTCTGGCTGAAGTTTTACCCAGGAAAAATTTTTTATCTAACTATCTACCAAAATATATCTATCCCTATCTATAATAATATTCATTCTATTTTTATTAAAAAGATCATCAGCAGACTCAATTTTGTTGCAGTCACTAAAAGAGACCCTATCATAATGTGTTCTGGAGTATCTTACAATTGATTCTGGAAAAAAAAAAAAGTAGAGAAGATTAAGGGAGAACATAGAAGTTAAGAGCATGCATTCTACAATACCTTGAGTATGGATTCTAGCTAACCCATCTATCAGCTGTGCCGTAAGGCAAGTCATTTAAATTAGCTGAGCTTCTCCTTCCTTACTTGAAATACAGAATCACTTTACATACATTATGGTTCTAGAAAGGATTAACAATATGTTGCTCATAGACATTATAGCACTTTTCCTTTGACATAATATGCAATTAATAAATATTTGGCATTTCTACCATTATCGCTAGTATCATCATTTTATTTGTAACTCTTAAAACATCATTCTTTTCAAGTTTGCAAATAATTTAATATATAAGTTTACTACTCAAAACAGCCCTGCGTTGTTAGCAGTTTTTTCATGCTTTAATGGAATCTTGGAGGTTTTGACCGTCCCTAGAGTATATGCAGAAACAGAAGAGGAGTCTAGCTACAAACCTAGGTCTTGCTCCAAATTCTATTCTCTTTCCACTGTACCATCTCCTCCCCTGGAGGAAAGCCTACAAGATAGAAGGAATAACAATCCCTGAGGAACCATCATTATCTCTGCACATTCAAACTAACTTTCATATTCATTAATTTTAATGAAAAGTTGAAACTTTGTGTTTGTTGAGATTGGTTTCAATTAATAAGTTCCCATGAAAAAACTGAGGAATCAGTCATGTTAATAAGGCCCCAAGAAACTGATTAGCAAGGAAGCCCATTTTATAACCACCCAACTAGGGAATTCTGAAAGAGTTTTGTAATGAGATCCAAAGAGACAGTTTCATCATCAATACTTAATCAAACTCTAACTTCATTTTTATCACTTAATGTTTATCAATTATTTAATCAAAATCAACAGATAAAAGAATAGCAGTTACAGAAAATGGCATTTTCTTATGTTTTCCAAATATCCTGATTTTTTGAAGTCTGGCTGGAGATAGAATTGTTAATCTAATTAGTACCTTTCATATAGTGTGATGGGCAATAAAAGAAAGGATAGAAAGAAAAGAAGCAAGTGGGATAACATTAAGAAGACAAATAAGCAACTTAATTACTAGGAGAAAAGGAGGCAGAACTCTCCTTGTTTATGAATAATCAAATAGAAGTGCCAATAAGAATTATTAAATTATTAAAATTTCATTAATATGACCAGTTTAAAATGCATCTGTACACATACACATAAAAGCAGTTTAATCATGCATCACTGTTAATCACAAAAATACTACTGATCACAATGGAGGGGAAAAATCAGAAAACTTCTGAAATAAAACTACAGGACTGAGATAAGGACACCTGCAGCAGCACACTGGAGTCAGCATGTGTAGCCTAGTGATTTATTAATTAGTGTGGAGTCAGTTTCCACCTCCTCTCCTGACGCCAGCGTTGCATGTCACTAACACTGGTGCTGGCAAGCAGCAGCAATGACTCAAGTAATGGGCTCTCTGAGACCCCTGCAAGAAACCATGATGGAAATCCCAGCTCCTGGCCCTGGCTTTGGCCCAGTGGTTGTGCACATTTGGGAAGTGAACTAGTTGGGTGGGAGCTCTCTATGTGTGTCTGCAGTATGTCTGACTCTCTTGGTCTCTGCATCTCTCAAGTATTTATTAAAAAGTTTACTGTAACACATCTAAAATTCATAAATAATAAAATCAAACTTTATCTAAAAGAGAATATTTACTATTACAAAAATGTCATTTTAAAAGTAACTTAATAAGGGCCTGCTGTTATGGCACATTGGGTTAAGCTGCCATTTACATTGTAGGCATCCCATATGAGCACCAGTTCGAGGCCTGGCTGCTCCACTTCTAAACTAGCTTCCTGCTAATACACCTGGGAAGATGGCAGAAGATGTCCCAAGTGCTTGGGCCTCTGCACCCACAAAGCAGACACAGATGAAACTTCTGTCTCTTGGCTTCAACCCGGCCCAGCCCAGGCCATTGTGGTCATTTGAGGAGTGAACCAGCAGATGGATTCTCTCTCTCTCTCTCTCTCTTTCTCTCTCTCTCTCTTCCTCTCTGTAACTCTGCCTTTCAAATAAATAAATAAATAAATCTTTAAACAGAAATTTAAAAAATAAAATGTTTTAAAAAGTTAATAAGCAAAATAATAATAATTCCATCAACAATATCTGTTCATTGATTTTCTGTTTGGACCAATAATCACTAGGTAGGAAGTGGGGAAAGTTCAGCCCATGGGCCTGTTTAAAGTCAGCAAAATCATTTTGCCTGGCCTGGCCAACAAAACCACAGGTGGGCCTCAAAATTAAATAAATCTATAATAGGCTAATATTCAAGTTGATAATTTTTATGGCCTGCCAACAATATTATAAACCTCTGACCCTTAGCTGAAAAAGGTTCCCACTCATGTTTACATTTTGCCCCTGAGTACTCAAAAAATAAATGTCATGTGTTTGAAAAGTTAAATGTTAAAAAATTAATGGTAAACCCTGTTGTAAAAATGTGATTTGTCATATTTTGCATTTCCATATGTAGAAAACAAAACATTAATAGAGAAGTCAGCTTATAAGCTGATAACTTCAAGGTATACGTTACTTGCAGCTAGGAAATGGCAACAAATGATTAAGTCAGAATCTTCTCCTTTATATCAAAAATGGAAGAAACAAAGGTCAGTAATGATAACAATACATTAAAAGAGGTTGTGTGGGGTCGACCCTGTAGCATAGGGGGATCAGCTTGTGCCTGCAGCTCCTAGCATCCCATATGACCACTGGTTCAAGACACAGCCACTCCACTTCCAATCCAGCTCCATGCTGGTGGCCTGGAAAGGCAGTGGAAGATGGCCTATGTGTTTGGGCTTCTGCACCTATATGGGAGACCCGGAGGAGGCTCCTGGCTCCTTGCTTCAGATTAACCCAGCTCTGGCCATTGTGGTCATTTGGGAAGTGAACTGGCAGATGGAAGACCTCTCTCTCTGTCTCTCCCTCTGTAACTCTGCCTCTCAAATGAGTAAATAAATCTGTTTTTTTTTTTTTTTTTAATGTGGTTGTGGGGCCGGTGCTGTAGCATACTAGGTTAATCCTCCGCCTGTGGCACCAGCATCCCATATGGGTGCTGGGTTCTAGTCCCAGTTGCTCCTTTTCCAGTCCAGCTCTCTGCTGTGGCCCAGGAAGGCAGTGGAGGATGGCCCAAGTCCCTGGCCCCTGCACCCGCATGGGAGACCAGGAGGAGGCGCCTGGCTCCTGGCTTCAGATAGGCGCAGCTCCAGCCATTGTGGCCATCTTGGGGGTGAACCATTGGATGGAGGACCTTTTTCTCTGTCTCTCTTTCTCACTGTCTGTTACTCTGCCTGTCAAATAAATAAATAAAAAATCTTTAAAGAAAAAAAAATGTGGTTGTGGTATTTAAATTGTAGGGTGTTTTGTTTTTGTTTTGTTTTGTGTTTTTTACACTTTCACAAACGTGGATAAAGTCTATTGACTCCAAGGTAATACAGTGCTAAATCCAATGGGATTTCCTTTGTCTTTTTTTTCTTCAGAGACTAATTTTTTTTCTGACTAGAACTTTCCAGTGACAGTTGGACCTTAGAGGTTCAATGACCCTAGGGAATTAAAGTTGTGGAATATTAGGAATTAACTCTGAGAGGATAAAGACTCCACTAGTTAAAACACACATCACATAGTCACACACCCTCCTAACAGTTGTGTGAAAGGAGACTCTTACAGAACCATTCAAGGAAAGAGTTTTTCCACAACCAGGTAGGTTGACAGGTTGTATAGATGCTCATTTCCATCCGAACCTTCCCTTAAGTTTTCTCTTAGTTTCCCTATTAAGAAAATAGAAGACCCTGTGTAACTGTGATACAACAGGATGAAACTGATGTTCACAGACCGGAATTAAATAATCTTCCCCAAAATAAAATACTTAGGTTTCATTTGGAAGAAGAAAGCATTTGTTATTCATTGATAAAACTTGAGAAGTTAATCACTGTTGAACAAGGGCAGTTGTGAGAGTAAGAATTCTTTCTCTTAGATGAAAATTTTGGTGATTGAAAAAAAAAATCTGTATGAAAGCAGAATTCTTGAGTGGAATTAATACCCTAAACCGTAACTGATCTTTACAAAATTCAAGAGGTTGAATGGTTTCACACTTTTTCCTTTTACTATGATTGTACTAGGAAGTGAGAAAGAGCCTGCTTTTAATGTGTATTTGAAGAAAAATAACCCAGGATCAGATCTCCCACTCATTAACTCTAAACATCCAAAGTGATGATTTTCACAGTAGACTAAAAGTGAGACTAGAGTCAATATATTCCCATATCTAAAAATGAACAAACATTGGCTGAATCATCACTTCTCATTTTTTACTTTTATTCCACACAAAAAATGAAGAGCTGCAGTGCTAATAGTTGGGTTCAGTTCAGGGAGTCAAATCAGTTCAACAGTTTCATCCCGAACACTCCTCACAACGTAGGCTTTGGCTGTACCAAGTAGAAAAGGAGTAATTGAGGGCGAAAATTATATGTATGCCAAAGTTTCTGCTTTTATCCATGTATCCATATATACACTTGTTTGGTTTCTAGAGAACGTATGATACTTTTAAGCTAAGATCTATTGAGAAAGAAGAGAAAATTAAAAGATTGAATTTAATAAGTACTCACACCAAACTATCAGAAAAAAAATTGCCCTTAGACAGTGTGTGGGGGGAGGAAAAAGCATTACTTTCAATTTTACAGAATTTACTTTTCGCTGGGAATTTAATATGATGAAAATTTCTTATCTTTTACTTCCTCTTAAAATTAAAGTTACTTTCCTCAGTCTCAGAGGTGGAAATTGGTGTGTTAACCCTCAACAACAATACCACATAGGCTGTGATATCCATTGTAGAGTTATTTGCAATGACATTGAATAAATTTATTCTGGCTGTGAAGTGGAGGTAGAAGGCACTGAAGTCTGAGGCTCTAAGGAGACAAAGGAAGTGAAACCTGGAGCAGCACATGGCTCTGTGCTTCCTTGTATATGGAATCCAGATGAGAGGTGACTTTTAGCAATGGAAGGAAAACTGCCCTTGCTGGCTCTGCTTATTTCCCTACTTCCTGCTCGTGACATTTGCTTAGGTTGCAGGACAACAAGCATGAAGTAGCGCATCCTTAAGCTCAAGCAAGCGGCAATACTCATGCATTATCAGTTGTGGACGAAAGCTCCCTGCTTTTATAATGACAGCTTTCTAAATAGCATGAGACAGGAAAATCACGTGATGAAAATTATCAGTCTTCTGTCAAAAAGGTTACATTTTAAAAGTAGACATTTACATCAAAGAAGGAGGTACCTTTCTCTGAAGGGAGGAGAGAACTTCCAGTTTGACCATGGCCTTGTCTAAAAATGATCAGAGTCAGTGAACTCAGGGGGCTTCCATAGCCTTGGAAGCTCATGAAAAGAGCCTAGGGTGATTACTGATGCCATAAACCAGAGTGTCAATTTGTTAAGTCAACAACAGGAGTCACTGTGCACTTACTCCTCATGTAAGATCTCTGTCCTTAGTGTGCTGTACATTGAGATTTAATGCTATAACTAGTACTCAAACAGTATTTTTCACTTTATGTTTCTGTGTGGGAGCAAACTGTTGAAATCTTTACTTAATGTACGCTA
Source organism: Oryctolagus cuniculus (assembly GCF_051225735.1). Lineage (NCBI taxonomy): Eukaryota > Metazoa > Chordata > Mammalia > Lagomorpha > Leporidae > Oryctolagus > Oryctolagus cuniculus. The sequence goes on along the minus strand of NC_142867.1, from coordinate 15,673,298 downwards.
AACTGATGTTCTGTATATAAAGAGAATCGAAAATGAATCTTGATATGAATGGAAGGGGAGAGGGAGTGGATAAGGGGAGGGTTGCGGGTGGGAGGGAAGTTATGGGGGGGAAGCCATTGTAATCCATAAGATGTACTTTGGAAATTTATATTCATTAAATAAAAGTTAAAAAAAATAAAAAAAAAACTGAGAGAGAAAAAAACAAAAAAACAAAACAAAAAAAGTAGACATTTATATTATTCTTTTGTTGAAAATTAGATATTATTGAGCACATTTGATAAAGGTTTTGTAAATAATTAATATAGAATACCATACTTTTTAAAAAATAAAATAGTTATTTTTTTAAATAAAAGAACTTCTAAAATTTCAAGGAAATTTCAAAAAAGATAAGTTTACTTAGGTATAGAAATTTGAAATCTGTGCATAGACTTTACATAACATGCGCTTTTCATGAATTTGTTGAAGATCCTTCATATATTTGCACCAAAATGAATTTATTTTCAAATTTCATGTCCTATAAACTTTATATTTCTAGAAAGACAATTTTTGAAAATGAGCTGCATACACATCCAAAACTTCCGGATTCACAAGTAGAAACATGTAATGGTCCCTTTTTTTCTCTCCCCATTAACTTTACCATTCATACACTATGGCAATATATATGTATTTATATGTATTTACTATGGTAATATGTACACATATATTACCATAGTATATATTTTATGGTAATATATATACTATAGTATTTATTTTATGTACTATATACTCATTAAGATATATTAAAATAGAAAATACAGTAGCAGGAAGCAGAAAATTATCTCCTTCTCCTTATGCAATAGATTTTTATATCAATGAAAATATTCAATAACTTTATAAACATAAGAATTTGTATTGTTTACTTCGTAGCCTTCCATTTATTTCTGTTTTGACTGATTTTTAAGTTTTTGCCTTATAAATCTATAAACAGCCAGGAATCAGTGTTTGAGATAGTTTGTGTTTGTTTCTTTGGAAATTCTACTTCAATGACAATGTCTTCTCACAAGTCAAAGCACATAAGATTTGGTGTTTCATTACAGTGATTCAAACCCAATAATCTGTCTTTGGTTCTGTCTTGTCTTTTTTCAGCAAATGAGAGGCCTGAATAAATGGCTGAAAGGAATAACACAAAGGTGACAGAATTCATTCTTTTGGGCTTTTCCGTTGCTAGAGATATTGAAATTGTTCTCTTTCTGCTCATTTTAGCCGTATATACTCTAACTTTGGTGGGGAATGTTGGGATGATTTCATTAATCCGCTTGGATTCCCAGCTTCACACACCCATGTACTTTTTCCTCAGTAACCTGGCGTTCGTAGACCTTTGCTACTCCTCATCAATAGCCCCCAAGTTCCTGGAGATTCTCTTGACCAGACACAGATCCATATCTTTCTACGCATGTGCAACACAGCTGGGTTTTTTCTTAAACTTCTTGATTTCAGAGATGGTACTCCTTGCAGTAATGGCTTATGATCGCTATGTGGCCATTTGCAATCCACTTCTCTACATGGTGGTTATGTCTCCAAAGGTGTGTATGCAGCTGGTATTGGGCCCCTACTTATACAGCTTTTCTGTTGCATTGCTCCATACAATAGTTACTTTCCAATTGATATATTGTGGCCCCAATATAATCAATCACTTCTATTGTGATGATGTCCCCTTGATGGCCCTTGCCTGCTCAGATACCAGCCTCAAAGAGATTCTGATATTTATCTTTGCTGGATTCAACATGATAAGTTCTTTGACCACTGTTCTTATTTCTTATGTATACATCGTGGCTGCCATCTTGAGAATACAGTCGGCAGAAGGGAGACGCAAAGCTTTCTCAACTTGTGCCTCTCATCTGACAGCTGTGACCATATTCTATGGGACTCTGATCTTCATGTACCTTCAGCCAAAATCAAACCATTCCCTCGACACAGACAAAATGGCCTCAGTGTTCTACACAATAGTCATCCCCATGCTCAACCCTATGATCTACAGCTTGAGAAATCAGGAGGTAAAGAATGCCTTGAGGAAAGCCATTGAAAAAGGTTACAACCTGCCTCTAAAACACCTTAAAAAAGGAATTTCCTGACTTGGAATAAAGCCACATGCACACGTATTGTTTTCAAAATCATTGTCTGGAGAACATTTATTTTTATTTTACTTAATGTGAATAAAATCCTTTTGTATATGAATTTTTTGTCCATACAATCTATAGTAAGACAAGCTGTTTCTTAAAAAATAAGGATAGTAACAAATTACTATTGCTTAGATAGATGAATCCAATGGAATTGGCCTAGAAGTCTCTGTGAAACTGATAGTAATATATCTATAGTATAATATATATAGTAATATATAAGATTTTTTGTTATTTTGCATAATGGTAAAGAGCAAAAGAAGAAACAAGGAATGAATTTTTTTGTGTATTCCCATGAAATTTCATCTATTTGCCTTGTACCCTGGGTACTCTGTCTATCTGGCCACCACTATTTTCACTAATAATAACTCCCTGAAATTACATAATGTGATTGTTAATTTTATTTACCAGCTTAATGGGCTAGGGAATTCCAAGGTGATTGGTTAAAGTCGTAGTAGTAGATTTAGTAGTAGACTAAATAAAGATCACCCTCATCATTATGAGCAGGCACTATCCAAACTGTTGAGGATCCAAATGGAAGAAAAAAAGGTGGAGGAAGGATACAGTATCTCTTGTTTCATGAGCTGAGACATCTGTTTTCTCCTACCCTTTTCCATCAGTTCCTCGGGCTTTTGGACTCTGGAACTGAATTAGCACTCCAAGCCCCAGTAAAGTTCTCAGGCTTTGAGACTGAATTCTACCATCAGCTTTCTCGGCCCTGCAGTTTTCAAACAGCTAAAGATATATTCTGCAGATCATATCAGTTCTGTTTCTCTTAAGAAGCCTAACACACAGGATTACTATGTCGTTTGAACCTTTCACTATGAACTTCTGAGAGATTCATTTTATTTATTAGAAAAGCTGAGTTACAGAGAGAAAGAGAGACAGTGAGAGAGATTCTCCATCCATTAGTTCACTTCCCAGATCCCCGAAACTGCCTGAGCTGAGACAGAAGCCAGGAGCCAGGAGTCTCTTCTGGGTCTCCCACACGGTGCAGTGGCCCAAGCACTTGGGCCATCTTCCACTGCTTTCCTAGGCACATTAGCCGGGAGCTGGATCAGAAACAGAGCTGACAGGAATTAAACCGACACCCATATGGGGTGTCAGCACTTGCAGGCAGAGGTTTTACCCACCACGCCACAGCGCTGGCCTCTGTTAATGTGACATTAATACAAAGACAACAGATTCAATATAGTTTGTAGATATAATTCTAAGAATATGATGATATTCCCTTTGTCTTTTACTCTCTCTCTTTCCCTCTTTCTTCTTTTTTCTTTCTTTCTTTCCTTCTTTCTATTCTTTTTTTCTTTTATTTTTAGTTTTTGAGATAACACTTATAATCATTTAATTACATAACAGTAAATGGCTTATGCTCCACCCATAAAGGATTCAGCAAGTAAGAACACTCCAGCTCAGCAAGAATATAAGCAAGGGCTATAAAGAATAATCAAGTGAAAAGATGACCATTTCACCCATTCAAAGTAAAGGTTTTATAAACATCTAGATTGGCACCTCTGATGCCAGCATTCCATATACATGCTGCTGACTTCTGATCCAGCTCCCTGCTAATCTCCATGGGAAAGCACTGGATGATGGCCTAAGTGCTTGTGTCCCTACACTCATATGTGGGAAATCAAATGAAGCTTCTGGCTCCTGGCTCTGGCCTGGCACAGACCCAGCCATTGCAGCCATTTGGAAATGAGTCAGCAGATGGAAGATTTCTTTCCCTTTCTCCCTCTGTCTCTGTAACTCTGCCTTTCAAATAAAATAAAAAAAACCTTTTTAAAATATCAAAGATCATTAAAGCCATAGTAATATAACATTCCTTATCATTAATTTGACAACGATATAAAAACAAGTTTGACAAAATTATGTTTATACCAATTCTAATGTAAACAAGCATTTCTTTCTCTTTTTGTTTTTGTCTTTTGATTGTGTGTGTCTGTGTGTGTGTGTCTGTGTGATTTAGCTCCCTACTAAGGCCTAGTTCTTGGTTGCTAAGGAAGACAAAGAGGGCTTTCCCCTTGCCCCACTGGTTACCCTGTGTGATATGGGGCTTGTGTCACCAGTTGCTGCCCACCAGACTCTTGTGCAAACCTTTGACTTAGTGGTCAGTCAATCACAACAACCTGGGTTAATTCAAATACACTTAGAGTTTTTAATCAGATAAATTCAATGGGGATAATTCTACAATTTTTCAATGTTGATATCTAATATGATCCTCGCAACAGTTATGAATGATGGTGGGAGAATGAATCATTCTGTGAGTGAACAAATAAAAGTGAACACTCTAGGGCCGTTTCTGCTCACAGTGTCTTCCTGCCGTGGAGAATCTCCCTCCTTCACAAGGGTAAACATGACAACCATCACTGTACTAGTGGCCCTGCACAATACATCAGAGCGATCACATGACTTAAGATAAATCAATCAGGTGATTCTTGGGAGAAAGTGTTCAGATAGAGCAGAGAAATTAATCACTTTTAATGATTTATTTATTTTATTTGAAAGGCAGAATGGCACACACATACACACACACACACAGAGGGAGAGAGAGAGACAGAGACAGAGACAGAGAGAGACAGAGATCTTTCGTCTTCTGGCTTACTCTCCAAAAGCCCACAGCAGCAATGTTAGGCCAGACCAAGTCCAGGAACAAGAAAATACATCTAAGTATCCCACATGGGTAGCAGGGGCCCAAGCACCTGAGCCATCATCCACTGCTTTCCGGCACATTAGCAGAAAACTGGATCAGAAGTGTGGAGTACCTGGACTAGAGCTAACACTCCTATATGATATGTAGACATACCCAGCAATGCCTAACCTGCTGCACCACACACTGGCCCTGAGAAATGAATCTTGAAAGCTGTAACACCCCTCCCCACAAGGAATGCACTCAACAAGGAAATCATTTAATTCTTGGTGTTTGTTTTGCAATTTCATGAACCTCATATTGACTAGTTCAGAATGCTAATAAGTCAGAGCTTATACACATAAATAAGAGAGTGAGAAAAAGCATGATGAAACGATGATTTTCCTAACCTCAGGCAAGAAGGACTGAACCTGAGATTATCAATGTGAATTGGATACAAAGTTATTGAATGTCCCTACAACTGGTAGCTTTTTAGATTCAGTTGAAGAGCTATGACCTCAATAACCAAAAATAAAAGAAGACTTTAAATGAAATATGAGAGCTCCCAGAGCAGAGAGGGTAATGGCCCACTTCTCCAAGGTATAGGCAGGGAGACTAATAAAGATGCATATAAACTACTGTTGCAACATTACAACCAAGCAGCAAAGTAAGAGACTGGTTTTCCCAAGCTGCCATAACCAAATGCCACAAACTGAATGGCTTAAAACCACACACAAATAAAATCTATTTTCTCACATGTCTTGACCCTCAGAACTGAAATTCAGGTATTGGCAAAATCATCCTCCTTGTGAAGATACTAAGGGAGAGCATCTCCTTTCTTCTTTTAGCTTTTGATGACCCTAAGCATTGTGGCAGCATCATTCATTTCCATTTCTGACTCCATCATCAGGTGCCCATTTTTCCTCTATGCCTGTGTCCAAATGTCTATCTTCTTATAAGGACATCATTCACATTGGATTAAAGGACATGAATGTGACCTCATCCTAACTAATTTCATGTTTAATTATCCTATTCACAGGAAAAGTCACCATAAGGTACTGGGGGGAAGGACCTCAGCATATCTTTGGGGGCACAAACTGCAGGCCATAATAAGTAATACTCATAAAAGGTGTAGGTTGGTTGAAATTTCTGGTGGACGCCCTTCTAGTCTATACCTACATAGTGTGGAGAAAACAAGTGAGAATTCCTGAGGTCTAGAAAGAAACAAGTATCTGAACATCCCAGTGGAGATAAATAATCTAGAAGTTGGACGAAGGAGATTAATAATCAACTAATGTGACCATTGGCTATCAAGGCATGTCCAAAGACTCAACAAGTAGAGAGATCAAAGGAGTACAAACTTATATCTATCTTATCCAGGAAGGTAATAACAAGTAGATATGAGGAACCAGTTATAAAATATCTGGATGCTGTTAAATGTACAGCAGAAAAATTGACTAGAGGGGTCAGCACTGTGCTGTAGCAGGTAAAGCCACCTGCAGTGCCAGCATCCCTATGGGGCCTGGTTCGAATCCGAGCTGCTCCATTTCTGATCCAGCTCTCTGCTGTGGCCTGGGAAGCAGTGGAAAATGGCCAAGTCCATGGGTCCCTACATCCACATGGGAGACCCAGAAGAAGCTCCTGATTCCTGGCTTCAGATCAACCCAGCTACAGCCGTTACGGCCATTTGAGGAGTGAACCAGCAGACTGATGACCTCTCTCTCCCTCCCTCCCTCCACCTCTTTTTGCTCTGCCTATCTCTAGCTCTGCCTTTCAAATAAATAAATAAATCTTTGAAAAAAGTTGACTAGAGAACTGGCTAAATGCTCTAACTAATGAACCAGTAAAACACAACATATTTCTCTATTACTTTCTCATGCAATAGTATGAGTTAGGCGATGGTGTATGCAAACTAAATTCTCAACATGCAATTTCCATGACTTACTCCAAGGCAACCATTTCAGTGTCAACATTTTGGAATTTTAAGAAAGAATATAAAATCCAAGTCTAGTAGTAGCTTTGGCATAGAGGAGATGACCACTAAGTTTTACACATAACTTTATTGCTGCCATGTCATTTCTGAACCCTAATAACAAATCTATACTTGAGTAATAAGGAGAGATTGGAACTGTGAACCATAACTAAACATCCACAGTTTTATTGCTTAATATAAAAATTTCACTGTAGTGATTGAGGAATATCTGCCATTGGGATCACAGAAAATAAGACCTTAGAATGTCACATTATAATGCCAGTTTCTGAAATCAGATTTCGCTTTAATAGTCCTACTTTTTGTACTTTACCCTCATCAGTTAGGAGTAAATTTGGGTGGTTTAAAGGCATGTAAATATTGTTGACATAATTTCATATGACAGACAATGGTGCTTTGTCTATGGTATTCCAATTCTAATGATATGAAACAATATTTTCCCCTAACTGCTCCTGAGACTTTCCTCAGATACATTGTTACTGAGAATGTGGCCCATAGATAAGTCATAAATTTGCCTGGGTAACAAATCTCCATGCATTTTAATTAGTCCATCTTACCAAAGGCACAACCATAATTTATGCTATTTCTCATGGTCCTCCTGCATGCATCAGTTATTCATCCCTTGTAATAAGATTAGCATCTGCCTAAGAATACTCACTCACTGGGAATCATATCAGCTCTCATTTGGCTTTGTGTTATGGTTATCAAGAGTAACCTGGCATAGAAAAATTCACTTTTTTTTTTCCTCTTAGCAAGAATGGAATGTAGAAAACATAGGTTGTAGATGCATCGATCTCCATCAATTAGATTTTAGTGAGATTTTCAGGATTTTTAATCAGGCCCAAATGAGATACTATTTTTTAACTCTACTAATGTCATTTGAGTGCATTCAAACTACAATGAATTTAGCTGAACAGAGCTTCTTTTTCAGGTGATCAGATTTACTCACTGAAAGTTTGACTGAAGCTACTAAATTCAGAGTCAAAAAATGTCATAATAGTAAGAAAAAATGAAATAAGGCAAAGCTCAATGGCCTGATATCCTATAGCCAACGTCAAAATTCAAGTATTAGAAAACTCCATTCATTTGTCTTTTGATTATGATGAGGACAGGAATGTCTTCTGTCCAAGAAACTTCACATTTTAACATTGGGAAATTAAAACCAGATTTCAAACCAAAAGAAAATATAGAAAAACAGATTATTAAAAGCAAGATTATTAACTACAGAGAAATTCACACTGCGGACATATTTAATTAGTGCATTAAGATGTCCGTTGAAGGGGCTCACATCGTGCCACCACCTGCAGCACTGGCATCCCATGTGGGCCCCGGTTCATGACCCTGTCGTTCTACTTCCAATCCAGCTCCCTGCTTGAGGCCTGGGAAAAGCAGCAGAAGGTGGCTTAAGTGTTAGTGCCACTGTTACCCACGTGGGATATCTGAATGAATCTTCTGACCCCTGGTTTTGGTTTAGCTAAGACCTGGCTGTTGCAGCCACTTGGGAAATAAAGCAATGAACAACTGATTTCTCTCTCTCCCACTCTATCTCTCCCTCTGTGTTTGCGTAACTCTGGTTTTCAAATAAATTAATGAATAAATGTTTTTAAAAAGACATTAGTTAAAGGTTTAGAACATCAATTTTCTTTCAAAAATATATGTATGAGTATTTTAAATACTTTTGGGCAATTAATTTGGTAATGGTGTGTTTATGAACAAGAGAAAAATATTTTTCTAAAACAATAAGTGTTTCATATAAGATAAATATCAGGGTGAAGGCATTCACAAAAATAACCTAAGAATTAAAATTCTACTAAACTAAACACCAAATTAGCATTTAATTATTTAAACTTGTGAACTCCACCATTGCATTTACCCCAATATAGAATACATCGTGAATGACACAAACTAAATCAGTTTTAGTAACAATGTTGCATACACTCATGTTAGTTACCTCATGTTTTCAGTACATGCATGAAATTATAGTGTAAGAATTATCTGCGCAGTGTATTTTTGAACTCATGCCAGGCAATTTATAGAAGAGACTGTTGCGGCACAAACACATCTTCTGCAGTTTTACTGCCTTAAGTTTGCCTTGGTGATTGCTTTGTTGACTGCTTCTTTCACATCCTTGTTCCTCAGGCTGTAGATCATGGGATTCAGCATGGGGATCACAGTGGTATAAAATGCAGCCACCATCTTTCCCTGCTCCACCGACTCCTCCGTGGGCTGCCGGAGATACATGAATATGAGGGTACCATAAAATATTGTAACAGCAGTCAAGTGGGTCCCGCAGGTGGAAAATGCCTTCCTTCTCCCAGCAGCAGAGTGCATGCGCAGCACAGCTACTACAATGAGGGTGTAGGAGACAAGGACCACTGAGAGGGAATACGTTAAATTAATTCCAGCAATGACCATCATTGTGTATTCTTTGATGCGCACTCCTCCGCAGGCGATCTTGATGAGAGGGGGATCTGCACAATAGAAGTGGTTGATTTCAAAGTTCCCACAGAAATACAAGCCGTATGTCCAGAGTGTGCATATTAGACTCACAGAGAATCCGTAGACGTAAGGCACAGAAATGAGCCGCACACACACTGTCTTGGTCATTTTACTGCCATAAAGCAATGGGTTGCAGATGGCCATGTAGCGATCAAAGGCCATTACTGCTAAGATATAGACCTCTACGTGAGCAAGGGCGATGAAAAAGTAACACTGCACCAAACACCCCACGTAGGAAATGGTTTTTGTTTCTGACAATAAGTTTTCCAGCATTTTGGGGGTAACATTGGAAGAGAGCCACACATCCACAAAAGACAAGTGGCTCAGGAAAAAGTACATGGGGCTCTGAAGCTGGGAACTAATATTGATCAAAATGATCATACCAACATTCCCAAACAGAGTGATCATGTAAACTATCAGGAATACCACAAACAAGAGAAGCCGGAGCTCCTGACGCCTGGTCAACCCCACAAGAATAAATTCTGTTACATCCGTGTAATTTGGCATTATTTTCTTTAATGGGTCTTAAAGGAAGTTACCATCAATATTGATCAGTTTCTTATCTGTAACATAGGTAATTAGATTCATTAGAATTAGACATTTATATGTGCTTGATTATTATAATATCCTTAAAATCTGAGGACATGAATATTGAAATCAGACTAAGAATTGTCAGAGAATAACTAAATCCATTCAAAAGTGTATTTTAAAGACAAAAACCCTTGAGATCCACAAATGTGCCCCAAAAATCAGGCAGGTAGTTGATGCAACATTGGGAAGCAAACAGGATAAGCATTTGAAACTCCATTAAAGATTGCTAAGTATAATAGTTGCCAGGGCTGGTGCTGTGGTGCAGCACATTAATGCCCTGGCCTGAAGTGCCAGCATCCCATATGTGCACCGGTTCAAGTCCCAGCTGCTCCTCTACAGGCTCTCTGCTATGGCCTGGGAAAGCAGTGGAAGATGGCCCAAGTTCTTGGGCCCCTGCACTCACGTGGAAGAAGAAAAAACTCCTGGCTCCTGGCTTCTGGCTTCAGATCAGCACAGCTCTGGCCATTGTGACCAGTTGGGGAGTGAACCATCAGATGGAAGACCTCTTTTTCTCTCTCTGTCTCTCTCTCTTTGTAACTCTGACTTTCAAATAAATAAATAAATCTTACAAAAAGCATAATAATTACCTCTCGATATAAACAAAAATAGAAATATGCATGTGATATTAATTCACACATTTTTGAATGCTTTTGAGAGAAATTTCTTATCTTTTTGATTATATGGGACAATGAACATTCAGGTTTGTATTGCAATCTAGTTACTGACATATTTGTCCTACATTATAACACTATATGCTACCAGCATATAAATTCCATCACTATCTTAGACATAATATTTGTTTACCAACTATGTTTAGGACTGAGAAAAGAAGGATTAACAGCATAGATAATAAGTTTAATAGTTATCTTAAAAATGTAAACTACAAATGATTCAATTATTGTTGAAGCAGTTGCATCCCGCAGTGGAGTGTTTTGATTTCATTCCCAGCTCTGGCTCCTAATTTCTGCTTCCCACTAGTGCACACTCTGGGAGGCAGTGGTGATACCTCATGTTATTGGGTGCCTTCTATCCATGTAGGAGACTTGGACATTTTTCTGGGTTCCAGGTTTCACCAAGCTGTACCCCTTGTTTTGCAAGCATTTGAAGAATAATTTAGCAGGATAGAAGTTTCTCTCTCTCCCTCTCTCTTTCTTTGTCTCCCTCCTCTCTCAATTTCTGCCTCTCTGTTTCTCAAATAAATATTTAATTATATCATTAGATTAGATATCAAGGGTAAAATATTTGTGATGTTTTAATAAGTAGCAAGTCATCAGATTTAAATGGTTGTCATAACCGATTAATTCAACATCTATTTGTATGCAACTTAAATATCACCACAATCATAAAATTACAAAAAAAAATTCTGCTTTTGAAACACTTTTTTTCACTTGTATTCTTTTTTCCTTTTTTGATTTTTAAATTTTCATTAATATGAGAACAGATATCAGGTTTTCATAGACACAGTTCTTTAGATAACCATACTTTTCTCCCTCCTCAACTCCCTCCCACAATTCCCCTCCTTCCTTTCTTTTTCTCTTTAATTTTTACAAAGACCTTATTTCAATCCATTCTATAATCACAGACTTAATTCACCACTAACTATAATATTCAACAAGTAAGAAGTATTTGAGCCTGAGCTGTTAAGGAAGTATGTGTAAAAATAACACCATGCGAGGAATTTAACCTCTCCATCACAATATTTATTGAAGTGGATTTTACTGACTTATAAATATAATAATTAGCTATATCAATACATTTCATTTACATCAAGCAAATTCTCTATCAGATATTTTGATATATTAGATGTAGAAACATTGCAATTAGAGGAAATATTAGACTGAACAAGGTATGTATGAGTCTACTTGCATCATGCTTTAGTCATATTGAAGAGTAAACAATACAATTGATGTACTGTAGGTGTTGATAACTGCTCTGACAACAGGATAGCATTCTAATTAGATAATGAATAAGGGGGCAGTCATGACAATTTCTCTTAGGAGTGACTTTGAGGTTCTTCCAACTAAGCAGCCATGGAGATATAAGGGGAAGGAGAGAATGCCCAATGTAAACATTTTACATGGTGAAAAAGAATGTCGCTACCAAGAATTTTTGTGATTATATAACACTCCTCTTCTGCTTTTATCAGAACATACAAGGGAAGTTAACCTCTGTCAACAATTTTCTTCTTCAGAAAATGCTTAATACAGTGATGAAGTATACTACGTGAGGTGTCCTCAAAATGTTAGTGGAAATTGTGCATTATGAAAAAATGCATGGGTTCTAAAATCCTTTGCACCATAGTATATTTGTCTTTTAATTCTATTTTTTCCATGAATTTTTGAAGCCCATTCAACTGGACACTTAACATAATAGACATTGAAGTTTTAGTTCTAAATTCCAAGTACTGTACATTTTCATAATTTTAGCCCATGTGTTTTGGATTTTTTTATGTGTAAATAGAAAGATGACACTTCAGAGACTTATTAAAATTAGCTAGTCATGGTTTTCCCATTTCCTGACTAAAACTGATGGAATCATAATTCTCTAATTAACCAAAATTGCTTTGGGTTAAAGGTACAATTATTTAAAAAATGAAATATATCAAAAAGCATTGTTGCATCTAAGAAAAATAAACCTATTACTTCTTCAATTTAATTTCGATCACCATCTGGTGTGTGTGTTTCTCTTCCTCTACACATAACTGGTAGTTCTGTATAGTAGCATTTATCTTACTTATCTGATAGCTCAACCTGTCTGACATAATATTTTACATATAGCAGATATTTAACAAAAATCACACATACTGCATTTTGAAACTCTCCTGATCTCTGCGTCAGCTTCATATAATACAATATTCCAATCTTAAAACCCTTTAACAAGGATGTTTCTAGAGGCCACATTCCAAACTTTATAACATCTGTAAGAATAGCTAACATTTACTGAATGTTCACAGATCCTTTTAGATGCTCTGTTCCCTTGAAGTAGATTGTGTTAATATGCCCCTGTTTTACACAGAAGGAAGAGATTTTAAAAGTCTCCTCATGTCAGACATCTATTAATTAATAGCATTTTGATGCAAATCAAATAAACTGATGCTAGTTTTGTACCATGAAAGCTCACAGTAATCCACCAAGGATGGAAGATTAAAGGGGCATATTTATTCTGTCTTGAAAGACAACTACACTGATTTTTAAATATAAAGAAATGCAAGTATAGAACAAGAGTAGCAGTAGAGCTTTCATGAGCTCAGGGCAGGCTCAACTACAAAGATGGTCACCACTGCTTCTTTGTAGCTCTCCAAGTTTGAGTGATTCTGCTAATCTAAGTTTAGTTGACCAAGGGCTTTCTTTTTTTTCTTTTTTCTTTCTTTTTTTTTTTTTTTTTTTGACAGGCAGAGTGGACAGTGAGAGAGAGAGAGAGACAGAGAGAAACTCTTCCTTTGCCATTGGTTCACCCTCCAATGGCCACTGCGGCCAGCGCACCGCGCTGATCTGATGGCAGGAGCCAGGTACTTATCCTGGTCTCCCATGGGGTGCAGGGCCCAAGTACTCGGGCCATCCTCCACTGCACTCCCTGGCCACAGCAGAGAGCTGGCCTGGAAGAGGGGCAACCAGGACAGAATCCAGCACCCTGATGGGGACTAGAACCCGCTGTGCCGGAGCCGCAAGGCGGAGGATTAGCCTAGTGAGCCGCGGCACCAGTGACCAAGGGCTTTAAAAAAAATAATAAACTAATATATTACATAGATGTGTATCGCATATCAAAACAAGCAAGAAGACAGAATGTGTAATTTACAAATAATAAATGGATTAATTTTTCTTATTAACATTTCAGAAATAACCCATGAAGAAAAAGAATGAAGGTTTAATTCTCAGACAAGCATGAAAGCTTTCGAATAGGCTATAGAGGAAATATGAAAATTATCCAGTAATCTAGTTCCACACAATATAAAATTTGATGAGATTCATAATTTAATGAACAGAAGTGTTAGTCTTCTCTTTTAAAAAAGGAACACAAACTAAAAGAATTGACTGTATTACTCTATACTGCAAAGAATGCAGAACTTGTAGACCTACCTTCATCAGGGAAGATTAGAAAATGGTAATTTCTCCCTACTTATAACAGAGACTTGGACATCAGGACCATGGGGAGCATCTTCCTAATGGACAATTAAGATAATTATGAAAGGTATAATGATTAAAATTCTAGGAACACCTCAAGGGTAAAAGTTAAGGAATGTGTTGAGAAGAACAAATCTCCCTTTAAACTTTTTTATTAAGTTAATTGAAAGGAAGACTGAGAGGGAAGAAAGAGAGAGGGAGAGAAAGACAGAGACAGAGACAGAGACACAGAGAAAGAGACATCTACCTGCCAGTTCACGCTCCAGATGGTCGCAGCAGCCAGGGTTGGCCAGATCAAAGCCAGGAGTCAGGAACTGCATCTGGATCTCCAACATGGGCGGCATGGGCTCAAGTATTTGGACAATCCCCCTCTACCTTCCTAATCCTAGGCACATTAGCAGGGAGCTGGATCAGCAGCTGAGCTGTGGGGACCTGAATCAGCATCCCATTTCGTGGGATGCCAGTGACAGAAGCAGCAGCTTAACAGTGTAAGCTCCAAGAAATAAAACGTATAAATTCTGGAATTTATGATACAATCTATCTCCTATTTTTACTAGGTTCAACCCTTCTTTATCAAGTTGTGCAGAAGAACCAATTCTTAGAATAGATGATTACAAAAACACATTACTTATGTGACTTGTGTTATTTTCAGATGCCAGATACCTCAAAGTACAAATCACTTGGAATAACTGGGAGGAAGAGAATGAGTAGAGGTCATTAGTAGGGGAAAAGATGGACTTCAAACTCAAACAGGTCTGAAATCAAACCTTGTCTCTAACAGATTAACTATGGGACCTTGGGCAAGTAACATATTTCTGAGTCTCAAACTGTTTCTATTCATCTGTAGAAAGCAGAGGCTGTTTTCTTAGAGTGGTTGTCATGATTTCAGGCAGTACAGCAAAAACTCTTGCCCACTGCTTATTGTTCATAAAGAAGAACATGCACACAAAATGACAGTATTTGTGCATCTTCGCATCTAAACAATTTACAAGTATTAACCCACCATCTTCAGAAAATGATAACCAATACTATTCCTATTGTCAAGAATAAAACCATACATATGTAAAATAAATGTGAGGTTAATTTTTAAACAAATGTAGATTCTAGTAGGTCTAAGAACAAACATGCTTACTTGGATTTCTTATTAACCCTAAAACATAAAGCCTGAAGGTGATCTGAAAATTTATAGACATCACTGTGCTCAGGCAAAATTTTTGATGCATACTTCAGTGCCCAAGGACCCAGAATGTTTAGTACTTTCCCACCTCTTATAGAGAAGGACCATGAGGTAAACAAATGGATACCAAAATATTTTGACATAATATGCGATATCTGAAGGAAATGTAGGTTGGAAAAGAAGAAATTGTGTGTGTGCTTGTGTTTGTGTGTGTGTGTGTTGTGACGGATGTATGGTTAGATATCAATGATCATTAAATATAATTAAGTTAATAGATATAGAAATAACTACAAAATGTCATATATTTATAAAAGCATGTGTACATATATTCTGAATATTCTTCAAATAGAGAAAGTGTTTTTAACCTCTGCCAAAAAATGGGAATTATGAGCTATAGGAGACCTCCAAATCAAAGACTGAAACCTAAGAAGCACCTGGATGGGTGACAAATAGTAACTCAGCCAAGGCTACCCAAAGATCCATTGAAATTTGGAAAATAAAACAAGAATATGATTGAACTGCTGACCTTAAAATCATCATTTTTCATGTAATAATAAACCAGCTCTTCAAAATATTAACTAGACAATACATTTCACCTTGGAAGAAACAAGAGCCAAGAAGAATTATCCAAATGCTCCTGCCAACAGACTGAAAACAGAATTATTTCAAATCATTTTCTTAAAATGTATTAATATAAGCAACTAATTTAACATATCAAACATTTAGTTCTAAAAGGCAAGTAATTGTTTTTATTGACCAAAATAATTACTTTTTTTTTGACAGGAAGAGTTAGACAGAGAGAGAGAGAGACAGAGAGAAAGGTCTTCCTTTTGCCGTTGGTTCACCCCACAAGTGGCCGCTATGGCCAGCGCGCTGCACCAATCCAAAGCCAGGAGCCAGGTGCTTCCCCTGGTCTCCCATGCGGGTGCAGGGCCCAAGGACTTGGGCCATCCTCCACTGCACTCCCAGGCCACAGCAGAGAGCTGGACTGGAAAATGAGAAACCAGGACAGAATCCAGTGCTCTGACCGGGACTAGAACCCGGGGTGCTGGTGCCACAGGCAGAGGATTAGTCTAGTGAGCCACGGCACCAGCTAAAATTACTTTTAACTCACTCCAAAATGAATCTTAAATAACTTTAATCTGAAAGTCTTTAGAAATGTTAAACTTTACTAATATTGATATGGTGATATTACAATTGAAACTAAATTTTACAATCCATCAAATACGATACATGTATTTTATATATATTTACATACATTTGTGTACCTGAAAATGAATTTATATGCATCTCTAATTTTCTTTGAAGAAAATGATAATTCAATAATCAACAAAAAGCAATTTTTACATTGTATCAATCTTGCTTTTAATGTGCATCTTTGCAGATAAATGTTAATTACTTAGTTAACATATGTGAATTGCATTTTCTTGGTTATGTATTTTCTGCACCATAACAGAAAATGTTTGATTGAATTATTTATCTATTAATCTGTCTGAAGACATGGATGTTGTATAATTATTGCTATTGCATCATGTTTGTACTTCATAACATGTTGTTATTGTTAAGAACAATTAGACCACAGACACAACTACATACCACTCCCTGTAGTGAAGACACAGGAAACCAAAAAAAGCTAACAACCAAGACAGACTGAATCAGTAATACAGACACTCTCAACAAAGAGAAACACAGGACCAGATGGCATCACTGCTGAATTCTACCAAGCTTTTAAAGAATAACTAATTCCAGTTCTCCTCAATCTATTCAAAAAAATAGAAAGGGAGGGGGCCTACCAAACTCCTTATATGAGGCCAGCATCACATTAATTCCAAAACCAGAAAAAGATACAACAAAGGTAAAGAACTACAGATCAATTTCACTGATGATTATAGATGCAAAAATGCCAAAAATATATCAGTTAGTGCCTACATAAAAAGAGTTAAAAGAAAAATAAATGATCTAACAATGCATCTTAAGGACCTAGATAAACAAGAACAAACAAAACCTAAAATTAATAGGAGGAAAGAAATAATGAAAATTTGAAAATAAAAAAATGAAACAACAAAAGTTACAAATGGTAGTGAAAGGAACTGCCGTTTTACCAAAACAAAACTGAGACAAAATTGGACCATCTAAACAAGAAAAAAAAGAGTGATCACTTTTCAGTTAAAATTTAAACACCTAAGAATAATTGTGTGTTAATTACAGAGTTCAACCAATGGAACTAGAACAAAAAAAATACTAAAATGGATAAAGTATTATATTGTATATAAACCATCAGGACAAGAGCTGATCAAGTCACTGTTCCTCGTAGTGTCCATTTCACTTCAACAAGTTTCCCCTTTGGTGCTTAGTTAGTTGTCACCGATCAGGGAGAACATGTGATATTTTTCCCTTTGGGACTGGCTTAATTCAATCTGCATGATGTTTTCCAAATTCCTCCATCTTGTTGCAAATGACCGGGCTTCGTTGTTTTTGATTGCTGTATAGCATTCTATAGAGTACATGTCCCATAATTTCTTTATCCAGTCTACTGTTGATGGGCATTTAGGTTGATTCCAGGTCTTAGCTATTGTGAATTGAGCTGCAATAAACATTAATGTGCAGACAGCTTTTTTGTTTGCCAATTTCATTTCCTTTGAGGAAAATTCCAAGGAGTGGGATGGCTGGGTTGAATGGTAGGGTTATATTCAGGTTTCTGAGGAATCTCCAGACTGACTTCCATAGTGGCTTAACCAATTTGCATTCCCACCAACAGTGGGTTAGTGTCCCTTTTTCCCCACATCCTCTCCAGCATCTATTGTTGGTAGATTTCTGCATGTGAGCCATTCTAACCGGGTGTTTAAATTTTAACTGAAAAGTGATCCCTGTTAGGAATTTGGAAAACATTATGCTGAGTGAAATAAGCCAATCCCAAAAGGACAAATACCACATGTTCTCCCTGATAGGTGACAACTAACTGAGCACCAAAAAGGAAACCTGTTAAAATGAAATGAACACTAGGAGAAACAGTGACTTGATCAGCCCTCACCCTGACTGTTGATGAGCAGCTTAATATGTTATCCCTCTTAGTATTTTTGTTTGTTTGCTCTACTTAATACTTTTGGTTGAATACTGTAATCAATACACAATTCTTCTTAAGTGCTGAAACTTAACTGAAAAGTGATCACTGTTAAATATAAGAGTGGAAATAAGAGAGGGAAGAGATGTGCAATTCGGGACATGCTCAAGCTGACTTACCTCAAACGGTAGAGTTAGAAGCATACCAGGGGATTCCAATTCAATCCCATCAAGGTGGCATGTACCAATGCCATCTCACTAGTCCCAGGGATCAATTTCTGTTCACAATTGATCGCAATGATAGGACTAAGAACCAAAGGGATCACATAAACAAGAATAGTGTCTGCAAATACTAGCTGATAGAATCAAAAAGGGAAAGAATGATCCAACATGGGAAGTGAGATACACAGCAGACCTATAGAATGGCAGATGTCCTAAACAGCACTCTGGCCTTAGAATCAGCCCTTAAGGCATGCGGATCCGGCTGAAAAGCCCATGAGAGTATTTCAGGCATGGAAAGCCAAGACACTCTGGGGTAAAAAAAAAAAAACCTAAATGAAAGATCTCTGCGAATGAGATCCCAGTGGAAAGAACAGGTCATCAAAGAAGGAGGTACCTTTCTCTGAAGGGAGGAGAGAACTTCCACTTTGACCATGGCCTTGTCTAAAAATGATCAGAGTCAGTGAACTCAGGGGGCTTCCATAGCCTTGGCAGCTCATGGCAAGAGCCTAGGTTGATTACTGAGGCCATAAACAAGAATGTCAATTTGTTAA
The DNA here is from genome assembly GCF_051225735.1 of Oryctolagus cuniculus. Lineage (NCBI taxonomy): Eukaryota > Metazoa > Chordata > Mammalia > Lagomorpha > Leporidae > Oryctolagus > Oryctolagus cuniculus. The sequence goes on along the minus strand of NC_142867.1, from coordinate 15,654,302 downwards.
GTCAACAACAGGATTCACTGTGCACTTACTCCTCATGTAGGATCTTTGTCCTTAGTGTGCTGTACATTGAGATTTAATGCTATAACTAGTACTCAAACAGTATTTTTCACTTTATGTTTCTGTGTGGGAGCAAACTGTTGAAATCTTTACTTAATGTATGCTAAACTGATCTTCTGTATATAAAGAGAATTGAAAATGAATCTTGATGTGAATGGAAGGGGAGAGGGACTGGGAAAGGGGAGGGTTGTGGGTGGGAGGGACGTTATGGGGGGGAAGCCATTGTAATCCATAAGCTGTACTTTGGAAATTTATATTCATTAAATAAAAGTTAAAAAAAAACACATAATTATTTCAATAGATACAGAAAAAACATTTGATAAAATCAACATCCTGTCATAATTAAAAAAAAAAATTAGCAAAGAAGGAACATTCCTCAACATAATCAAGGCAATTTATGATAAACTCCTATGCAGCATCATTTGGATGAGGAAATGTTGGAAGCATTTACATTAAGATACCGAACCAGACAAATATACCCACTTTCACTAGTGTGAAGTACTAGCCAGTCATTAAACAAGAAAAAGAAATCAAAGGGTTGCAAATTGGAAAGAATGAACTCAAATTATTCTTGTTTGCAGATGACATGATCCCATGTATAGGGGAACCAAAAGATCCCACCAAGAAACAATTTAACTCATAAGAGTGTTTGGTAAATTTGAGGTTACAAAATTATACACAAACATCAATAGCCTTTGTATACACAATGTCATCAGTGAGATAGAACTAGTAAGTTCAATACAATTCAGAAAGCTACAAAAAAATTAAATACCTTGGAATAAACTTAACCAAGGATGAGAAAGATCTCTACAATGAAAATTGCAAAACATTAAAGAAAAAATAGAATAAGACACACACAGAAAAGAAAAATAGTCCATGTTCATTGATTAGGGGAATTAATATCATAATGTTTATACTACAAAAGGGAATTTGCAGATTAAAAGTAGTCTCAATCAAAATGCTCATGACATTCTTCTCAGTTCTAGAAAAAGTGATGCCCAAATCATCAACAAGAGACCCCGAATGTCTAATCTGATCTTAAACAATAAAAAAAATGGAGGATATAATATCACAAAAACAGATTTTGATGCATACTGTAGGGCAATTAAAATCAAAACAGCCTAATATTGGCAAAAAATAGAGATGTGGAACATTGGAAAAATAGAAACCTCAGAAATTAATCCACACTGCTACAATCAATATTTGACAAGTGAGCTGAAATAAACTCATGGAGAAAGGACAGTCACTACACCAATGCTGCTGGGAAAACTGAATCTCTGTATGCAAAAGCATGAAACAAACCCCTACCTTACACCTTATACAAAATTTGGCTCAAAATGGATCAAGGATTTAAATCCTGATATCATGCAAATTACTAGAGGAAAACATGAGAGAAATGCTGTAAGATATTAGAACAGCAGCATAGGCAACTTAAACAAAATTTGACAAATGGGATTACATCAAGCTACAAAACTTCTGACCTGCAAAGTAAACCCTCAACAAAGTGAATAAGCAACTGACAGAATGGGAGAGTTTGTAACTCTGCTACTGATAGAGGATTAACATCCAGGATCTATAAACAAGCAAATAATCCAGTTAAGAAATGGGCAAAGGACATGAACAGGCAATTTTCAAAGAATGAAATACAAATGGTCACAAATCCATTAAAAAAATCCCCAGAATCAAGGGACATCAGGGAAACGCATATTAAAACCACAATTGTTGCAGTTGATTTCTCAACAGTGTTGCAGTGGATTCATTTCTGAGAGGAGGAGCGTGGTGGGGGCAAGAGGCCTGGAGTCACCACACAGATCCCGGGAGTCAGGTGAAAGTGGGCTTGAGGCAAGCAGCCCGCAGACTCGTTTATTTCAGTTGGTACAACATGTTATATAGCTAAGACCAGCCAATCCGGTCAAGGGGCGGTCTATGCCCCAACCAATCACAGACTGTTGCCATCCAATCCAAAGCCATCCGATCACAGCCAGGCAGGCTCCATTGCCAGGTGGGAATCAAAGACATACAATCACAGCCTGTTACCAGGCAGGCTCCATTGCCAGGTGGGTTTCAAAGCCATTCCTGAGTAACTGACGCTTGCTTGCCAGTGGCCACCTTGGCATGGCCTTCTCATTCCACCACACACAATGACATTTCATTTTAGTCCAGTTTGAATGTCTATCAGCCAAAAATCAAAAACAATAAATGTTAGTGAGGATGTGGGGGGAAAGGTACCCTAATACACTGTTGATGGAAATGTAAACTAGTAAAACCATATGGAAGACAGTATGGAGATTCCGTAGAAATCTGAAAACAGATCTACCATATGACCCAGCCATCCCACTCCTAGGAATTTAACCAAACAAAATGAAATCAACATATGATAGAGTTATTTGTACCACCTTGCTTATTGCATCTCACTAGATCTTAGCCAAAAGGCCAAGAAGTGATGTATTGCGTCTCAGTTCACAATAGCTAAGGTATGGAATCAACCCTGATGCCCATCAATTGTTGACTGGATAAAGAAAATGTGGTAAGTGTGTATACACTATGGAATAGTATGCATCTGTTAAAAAAATGAAATCCTGTCTTTTACAACAAAATGGGTGCAACTGGAAACCATTATGCTCAAATAAACCTGTTTCAAAAAACAAATATCATATATTTTCTCTGATACATTGCAGGAAACATAGAATACAAAAATTAATAGAAATGAAATGGTCACTTTTGCTTATGATTGTCATTTTTAGCCCTTGTCTGTACTCCTGTGCAGTCAGTTTGTTTATACCAGCACCACCACAAACCCACAAATAATGCATTGCACTACTATGTTATGATGGTTACAACATTCCTAACAAATAACAGGTTCTTAGAACTATTATGATCATATGAGGTCACAGTTATATATGCAATTTATCACAACCAAAGCAGCATTAAATGGCACATGACTGCATCTCTATGTATGTATATATATACATATATACATATACATATATATTTTGTAAAAGTAAATTTACTAAACAAATTAAATTGAATTTTAAAATGTTGACCGTTTCATATATATATATATATATATATATATATGCACACCTTAGCCGATTTTGTGCTTCTCTAACAGAATACTACATACCGGGTAATATATATAAACAACAGAAATTTATTTCTCAGAGTACTAGAGCTTAAAAAGTACAAGATTAAGATTTTTCTGTCTACTGAGGGCTATTCTGCTGTATCCTTAATAGTAGAAGGAACAAAGAGGACAAATAAACCCTTTGTAAGGTGACTTCAATCTGTTGCAGAAAGCAGAGCTGTAATGGCATAACCACCTTCAATAAAGCCCTATATGCCAGCATGGTTGCATTAGGGATTAATCTTATAACACATGTATTGTGGGAGAACAAAAACATTCAAACCATAACTTTCTACTCCTGTATCCCTAAAACCCATGTCCTTCTCACATATCAAATACTCCATGCCAACAAACTAAAAAGTTTTAACTTTTCCAGCATTCCCCTTAAAGTCCAATTTCAAAGTCTTGTGGAATCTCATGAGTTAATCAAAATATCCCTCACCTTAAGGCAAATTATTCTCCAGCTGCGAGCCTACAAAATCAACCAAGTTATGTGCTTCCAAAATGCAACAGTGGGACAGGCATAGATTATTCACTCTCATCTAAAGGAAAGAAATGGAAACGAAAGTGATAATAGGCTCCAAGTCCAACATCCAGTTAGGCAAAAACTAAATCTTATAGCCATATAATAGGCTTTTTTTACTCCAAGTCCTACCAATTCTACATAGGGGCAGAAATTGAACACTGAATGGGTTCTGGTAACCCATCCACAAGGCTTTGTTTGAAGCAGTCCATATTAATCTTAAAGACTGGAGTCAGGTGCCAGTAGCTCTCCCAGGCTAGAATTGCATGTTGCTGATTTTATGGTTCTGGAACCTTTGGGACAGTCTCAATCTCAGGGCTGCACTAGGCAGACCCTCTGTTGTGGCTTTACCCTTGATATTTCTATGCAGCATCCTTTAAAATCTAGGTGGATGTGCTCACATCTCAACACACCACTGCTTAACTACAAAATTAGCACCTTAAGAGCTCTCCTCAAGGTTTATGGCTTTGCCTTCTGGGACAACTGCCAGAGCTGTACCTGGGCTCACTTAAGACACAGTTGGTGTGCTGAGAGTTGCTGCAGTACACTGGGGAAAGCAGCCAGCCAAAATGGTACAGGATAACCAATGCTGAGGGCCCACAGGTGCCCTGGGCTTCTACCTAGAAGTTTGTTCTCAACCTTGGCCTTTCAGACCTGGATAGAAGACACAGCCTCAAGGGTCACTGAAACGCCTCCCATCATTCTCTCATTGCCTTCATGAATATGACCTGGCTTCTTGGCTTGGCTATATCTTGGGCTTTCTCTCTTAAATATTCTTTTTCATTCTTTAAATGACCAGGGTAAAAGTTTTCCAAATCTGTCATTCTTGGTTCTTCTTCAATTCTCAATTACATTTTGAATCATCTTTGAATCATCTCTCTCTTCTTACATCTTCTTGTGTATTTCATGATGCTAGATTATAAACATTTGAAAATAGACACAGTCTTATTCATTATTGTATCTTCGAATATTATATTATTATAAGTATTTTTGTAAGATGCTACAGAGGATGCAGTACAGTATAAAACCTTTCTGTCCTCAATTTACTCAGACACACACACATGGCACATAGACAAAACAAACCCATCCCCAGACTTCATCACACAGCTTACATACACCAAAGATACAAACATACATCTCAGACTCAAGAGAGATTTTAGATTTTTATTGTGATTTGTTGTTTTTGAGACTGTCTAGGTGAGAATTTGTAGAAATTGGAGAGTGATTATTGAATCACAAAAATTTAACAAAATTCAACAGCAGAGACTGTCACAGTAGACACTCTGAATTTTAAGTCTCACTTCAAGAACTTCATAGTTCCAGGCATGGTAGAAACAACTGAACTTTGATAAAATTTATAGGCAGGTAGAAGTAGTCACTGTTAAGCAGGTAGAAGTAGTAAAAGTTATTGTATCTAACACATGTGTTAAACACTGTATATATTACATACATATACAATATTCTAAGTTCACTCTATACACCATAACTATACAAACATATTGTATTGGCAGCTGTGTGTGATTGTGGTAATACGGAATAGGGTTTGTTTTCCAACCTGTGGGTCCACATTCTGACCCTTTCCCACAGTAATGTATCATACAAACTACTGTCTGCTATGCATATTTTCCTAAGTTGATTAATAAATTTCATTAAATTAATCTTAAGCTAAAATTCATCTAACCACTAAAAATGAAATTTGGTACCTATCACCATAAAAGATAATAAAAATTATAAGTAGCAAAACATTAAATACTCAGCCTTTGTGTGCAATGTAAACTTTTCAATTATGGTAGTAAACATTTGCAAAAAATGTCTGTATTAATGTTAATATAAATTCTATTTTAATATGAATTCTTGAAAACTACTTCAGCTTAGTTCATTCCAAGTTATCTTATTATAGATTTCATATTTGGTTGACTCGAGCTCTTTTAATGCTTGATCACTTGTAGGCAATGAAAGCTTGACTTACTTAAGCTGTTAACCTCACAAAGAATTTAATGTTGGAAAAAACTGGAAGTAAGAAACAGCTTCAAGATACATTAACAACCTATGGTTTCATGAGATGATTCCCTGTGGCCAAAGATTATATTTTAAATGATCATTTAATTATAATGAAGAAAAGAAAGTTTTTGCTCTACGATATTTCACACTTTTAACATCAGACAACTTCTGCTAATTCCATAGCAAGCAGTAAAGTGGGAAAACAGACTACTGAAACACAAACATTAATTACTGACAATGTATACTGAGAACAAAACTTGGGGTTATTTTGATTGTATTAAGAAGCTATTTGGGACCAGCACCTCCGAGGCTCACTTGGCTAATCTTCCACCTGCGGCGCGGGCACACTGGGTTCTAGTCCAGGTTGCTCCTCTTCCAGCCCAGCTCTCTGCTGTGGCCCAGGAGGGCAGTGTAGGATGGCCCTAGTGCTTGGGCCCTGCACCCCCATGGGAGAAAAGGAGGAAGCACCTGGCTCCTGGCTTCGGATCGGTGCAGCACGCTGGCTGTAGCAGCCATTTGGGGGGTGACCCAATGGAAGGAAGACCTCTCTCTCTCTCACTGTCTAACTCTGCTTGTAAAAAAAAAAAAAAAAAAAAAAAAAAAAAAAAAAAAAAAAAAGGCTTGGCCGGCGCCGCGGCTCACTAGGCTAATCATCCACCTTGCGGCGCCGGCACACCGGGTTCTAGTCCCGATCGGGGCGCCGGATTCTGTCCCAGTTGCCCCTCTTCCAGGCCAGCTCTCTGCTGTGGCCCGGGAGTGCAGTGGAGGATGTCCCAAGTCCTTGGGCCCTGCACCCCAAGGGAGACCAGGATAAGTACCTGGCTCCTGCCATCGGATCAGTGCGGTGCGCCGGCCGCAGCGCACCGGCCACGGTGGCCATTGGAGGGTGAACCAACGGCAAAGGAAGACCTTTCTCTCTGTCTCTCTCTCTCACTGTCCACTCTGCCTGTCAAAAAAAAAAAAAGCTATTTGGGTTCAGCGCTGTGACTCAGTAGGTTAAACCACTACCTTCAGTGCTGGCATCTGATATGAGCACCAGTTCTAGTTCCAGCTCTTCCTCTTCCAATCTAGCTCTCTGCTATGGTCTAGGAAAGCAGTAGAAGATGACCTACTCACTTGGGCTCCTGCACCCACTTGGAAGAACTGGAAGAAGTTCCTGGCTACTAGCTTTGGATCAGTGCAGTTCCAGCCATTGCAGCCATTTGGGGAGTGAACCAGCAGATGGAAGGCCTTTCTCCCTGTCTCTTTCTCACTGTCTGTAACTCTCTCTCTCAAATAAATAAATAATGTTTTTAAAAAACAGAAGATATTTGACAATTTGTCTCACAATTTTATTGTTAAAATGTGTTTACGTGTTAACATTTCAAACATTTTAGGTAAACAGGGTTCATCAAATTTTAATAATCAAGGGAAAAATATGACTTCTTTTTTCTCCTGAAGTGATATATCTTACATGAAATCCTGCTAAGGAAAAGGCATGCATGGAGAAAACCTTAAGACAGAGTTCACTTCTTACAGAAGTTCAAACTCAGATACATTTGATTAACTTTATTTGTAAGGCCCTCTGATAGCTGAATTCAGCACAATTTTACATGCATTCTGAGGAAACGGTGTTTATTTTGTTTTCCTGTGTGTAACAGAATGATAATAAACCATGCTTAGTACATAGAATACATTTGTGTGGTAAAGTATGTCTGGTTTCAAATGTAACTTTAAGTGTATATAAGAGAGTCCTCAGAAAGTACTTTTTGAAAAAATTTTTTGAAATATTTTTGAGAAAGGATCTTTATGCTAGATGTTTGAAATAAGGACCTCACACCGCTAGCATACCTATTAAAGTTTATTGTCCCAAGTTGGCCTTGGTGATTGCTTTGTGGACTGCTTCTTTCACATCCTTGTTCCTCAGGCTGTAGATCATGGGATTCAGCATGGGGATCACAGTGGTATAGAACACAGCCACCATCTTCCCCTGCTCCACCGACTCCTCTGTGGGCCGCCGGAGATACATGAATATGAGAGTCCCGTAAAACATGGAGACAGCTGTCAGGTGGGATCCGCAGGTGGAGAACGCCTTCCTTCTCCCAGCAGCAGAGTGCATGCGCAGCACAGCTACTACAATGAGGGTGTAGGAGACGAGGACCACTGAGAGGGAATATGTGAAGTTAATCCCAGCTATCACGATCATTGTGTATTCTTTGATGCGCACTCCTCCACAGGCGATCTTGATGAGAGGGGGATCTGCACAATAGAAGTGGTTGATTTCAAAGTTCCCACAGAAATACAAGCCGTATGTCCAGAGTGTGCATATTAGACTCACAGAGAATCCGTAGACGTAAGGCACAGAAATGAGCCGCACACACACTGTCTTGGTCATTTTACTGCCGTAAAGCAAAGGGTTGCAGATGGCCATGTAGCGATCAAAGGCCATCACTGCTAAGATATAGACCTCTACGTGGACAAGGGCAATGAAGAAATAACACTGCACCAAACACCCCACGTAGGAAATGGTTTTTGTTTCTGACAATAAGTTTTCCAGCATTTTGGGGGTAACATTGGAAGAGAACCACACATCCACAAAAGACAAGTGGCTCAGGAAAAAGTACATGGGGCTCTGAAGCTGGGGACTGATACTTATTAAAATGATCATACCAACATTTCCAAACAGAGTGATCATGTAAACTACCAGGAATACCACAAACAAGAGAAGCCGGAGCTCCTGACGACTGGTCAACCCCACAAGAATAAATTCTGCTACATCCGTGAAATTTGGCATTGCCTTAATATAGACAAAGAATATGTTGCCTATGAAGAAATTAAAGAAAAATAATAGTGAATTTCTTTTATTCTTGCAGCTTTTGAGTTACTTTATCCTTATTCTCATAAGATAAATTTTAAAACGTTGAATATTATTCTCAATTGCAAATCTGAGAGTTAAATATGCTACTTTTAAAATAGCATGGACATAATAGACCCTATGGTTATAGTTCTGATCTAGGGCCTGTCTTGCTGTAAATTGCCATAAATGTTGGTGATCTGTTTTCCCGTGTTTAATATTTGAAACTTATTAGGCATGTGAGAATCTGGTTGTGAAACAGAGCTAAAATTAAGGCTTGCTTATGCCAAAAATTCTAACCTCAACTCAGTACACTGTAATTTCTCATTAACATAACTTGATTTGGAGATTTGGAGTAATCTTACTACCATATTGTTTTAACTATAAAACATTTCAGTAAAGCATCAAGGATTCTAAGACACAAAAACTGTCAACGCTTCTACAATTTGGTTTCAGTTTATGTGTGTATTTTTCTTCCTTTACACCTAATCATTTGCTTTTAGGAAATAGAATTTGCTTTGTTGTCTTTAAAACTCCTTAATCTGACATACTTAGTGATAATATTAATGGATCTTCAGAAATAATCACAACTCCATTTTTTTCTAAATGTCCTGAACTCTGGAATAGCTTTCTTCATTGAATACAGTTTTCTAATGCTATTAAAACTCTCCAAGAAAGATTTTTCTGCTGATAACAATCCTAAATTATATTATTTGTAAGAATAATTAGCATTTATTAGATGCTTACTAAACCATTGCAAGTCAAGATTCCTATGAACCAAGTTCGGTCAGCATGCCCCCATTTTACAAATGAGAAAGCTGAAGTACTGATGGATTTAAGATCTCTCTGGGTCAGACATCTATTAATAGGCAGGTTTGGGATGCAAATCAAAATATTTGACTACAGTTTCATATCATCAATAACTTTCTATTTTAATTCATCAATACCTTATTATATAATTATGTTCTATTCCATGTATTATTCAATATGATTGTCTTCCAATACAAAACAAGGTTATCTCTTTAATACTTCATCCTCAATGTACAGAGTAATATGGACTCTCATGACCTCAGAGCAGGCTGAACTAGAGACAGTTAACCACTGATACTCCCTACCCTCCACATTTGGATGATCCCATCAACATAAGATCACGTGACAAATGACTTCTAGGAGAAGCTAAATTTTACACAGATGTGCACCATCTTTTTTAAAGCAATCGAGAAGAAAGGATAAGTAATTCACAAATAAAAACCAAATTCAGCTTTATTAGAATTTCAGGAGATTCTAAGAAAAGCAGTAAAGGTACATATACATTTCTGAATCAGTATTCCTAGACTCAATATCACAAATTCATTCCTGTGTAGTCTTTATAGCCAAATGAAGGTTTTATAAATCTTCATTGAAACAAAATCAAACTTAAAAACATTTGAGCAAACTATGGATATAAATACACAGATTTGCCAGTAATGTAATTCCTACTGATAAATCACACCAATGACAAATAAGTCTATGAATAACATTTCTCTTCAAAATAAGAAATAGAAATTAGATTTGAGTGGAAATCGTAGAAACGATCTTTATGGCAAAGAGTGAAATTTTCAGACCTACCTTCAGCAGATGAGATCAACAAATAGTAAATTCTCCCTATTTATAATAGAGTCTTAAGTGTCAGGAGGTTTGGGAACATCCCTTTGGGACTATTTAGATAATTAGGTCAGGGAAGAATGATAAAAATTCTCAAAACACCTTACAGGTAGGAAAACTTAAGGAGTGCTGATGGGAAAAAATAAATAAAATTAACAGCATCAAAACATAACGTGTCACCACCCTCACATAGATCCTGGCTTCTTTCATTCATAAAGCAGCAACTGCACATCTCAGGAAAATATTATGGATTTGTACTGTGCAAAATTTTAGTCAATCACTTTCTTACTATGCAAGTGTTCTGAAAAGCACCATTTACAAGCCTAGACAATGCCCCCAACAGGTGCTTTATACAACTCAAGGTGGTTTTCTGATGTCAGATGCCTCACACTATAGATTACTTGGTGGTATCTAGAAGAATGAAAATGAATAAACATCTCTGGTGGAGTAGGAGATAGACTAAATTTCAGTAAGTCAGTGCTGGCACCATGGCTTAGCAGGTAAAGACAATGCCTGCAGGGCCAGCATCCCATATGGGCACCGGATTGAGTCCCAGCTACTCCACTTCCGATCCAGCTCTCTACTATGGCCTGAGAAAACAGTACAGGGGATGGCCCAAGTCCTTGGGTTCCTGCACCCATGTGGTAGACACGGAGGAAGCTCCTGGCTCATGCCTTTGGACTGGCACAACTCCGGCCTTTGCGGCCACTGGGGAGTGAACCACTGGATGGCAGACCTCTCTCTCTCTCTCCTTCCCTCCCTTCCTCTCTCTCTGTACCTCTGCTTCACTCTGTGTGTAACTCTGACTTTCAAATAAATAAAAAATAAATAAATAGATAAAGTTCAATAAGTCTAGAGATAGGCATTTGGCCTATGTGTTAATCAGCCACTTGGGATGCCTATATCCCAAATTGGAGTATCTGGGTTGGAATTCCAGCTCCTCTCCTGACTCAGGCTTCTTACTAATGCACACCCTGAGATGCACCAGGGTCAGTTGAAGCATTTGAGTTCCTGTCATCCACACAGGACACCTGGATTTAGTTCCCAGCATAAAGTTTCAGCCTGCCTGGTCCATTGAATTCCTTTGGAGAATGAACTAGCAGACAGGAGCTCTCTATCTTATGACTAAATTGTTCTTAATTTAAAGAATAAAAATATATGTATGTAAAATAGCCTAAATTTAACCTTCATACCAAGTTTAGAAAACTAACAGTTTATGAAACGAACACCCTATATTTTTCATAAATACTAAACCAATATACTATTCCAATTTAGTCTGGATAATTTTGGACAGAACTGTATTCAATCAAAGTTCTTTCCTGCATCTTTCAATGCCCAAGGACCAAGAACCCCTGAATTCCTTCTCACTTGTTACAGAGAAAGCCCATTTGTTGAATTCATTGGCATCAGAGAATTATGACTTAATATGCTATATATTAGAATAATGTATATTTGAAAAGAGGAAAATATGTGGGAGGATGCTAGAGGGGGAAACATGAGAAATACAAGGTGAGAGAACTAGGATTTATGGTTAGATGTCAGACATGTTTAAATATAACTCTGATGATAGGCTCAGAAACAATGATGACAACAGTTTTTGCAAGTATTTTACAAAAACAGCATGAATTTCAGCAGATATAAACATTGTTTTAATTTCTGCCATAGAATCTGTATTACAAGCCACAAGAGAATGTGTAAATGAAAGAGCAAAACTTAACCCACAGCAGAGTGAATGACCAACAGTGTCTTGTCCAGTCACCTGCAAATTCATTTGAAATTTAGGATCCCAAACCATGAATATTATTTATTTTTAAAGATCTATTTATTTACTTGAAAGAGTTACACAGAGAGAGAGTAGAAAAGGCAGAGAGGGAGGTGAAGGGGGGCCTTCCATCGGCTGGTTCACTCCACAAATGACTGCAATGACCAGAGCTGCGCCGATCTGAAGGCAAGAACCAGGAGCTTCTTCCAGGTCTCCCACACTGGTACAGGGGCCCAAGGACTTGGGTCATCCTCCATTGCTTTTCAATGCCAAGTAGAGAGCTGGATCGGAAGTAGAGTAACCGGGACTCGAACCTGCACCCATATGGGATGCCAGCACAGCAGGTGGTGCCTTTTCCCGCTATAACACAGTGCCGGCCCCCAAGAACATGATTTAATCACATCTTAATATCATCATTCTTCACTTAACATTAAACTAACTACTAAATTAGTTCTCTAAAGGGTTAAATGTGCTAAAAATAATGAAGATGACCCAAGTTCACCTACCAACAGACTACAGAGATTAAAATGCTTCCCAATCATATTTTGAATTGTATTCTTTGCTAACCATTTTTTGGAGTTTACTACTAAAACAAATAATTTGGTATAGTACGCCATGTGTTTCATGAAAATGATGAATGTGCATCGATTGCCAAAAGCAATTGCTTTTGGGAACAGCATGGTGCCATATCAGGTTAACCTGTAGCTTTCAGCACCAGCATCCATGTCAGACCAACAGTTCACATACAGGCTACTTTGCTTCTGATCCAGCTCCCTGTTAACATGCCTGAGAAAGCAGCAGAGGACGGCTCAAGTACCTGGGTCCCTCACACACATTTTGGAGACCTGAATAGAGTTCCAGGCTCCTGTCTTTGCCATGACTGAAATCCAGCCATTGAAGTCATTTGGAGAGTGAGAGTAAACCAGCAGATGAGGGGCCAGTGCTGTGGTGTATCAGGTAAAGCCACTGCCTGCAGCGCCGGCATCCCATATGGGTGCCGTTCAAGACTCAGCTGCTCCATTCCAATCCAGCTCTCTGCTGTGGCTTGGGAAAGCAGTGGAGGATGACCCAAGTCCTTGGGCTCCTGCACCCACGTGGGAGATCCAGAGGAGGCTCCTGGCTCCTGGCTTTGGATCAGCATGGCTCCCATCTGGGGAGTGAACCTGTGGATGGAAGACTGACCTTACTCTCTCTCTCTCTCTCTCTCTGTCTCTTTCTCTCTCTGTGTCTCTGTCTCTGTCTCTGTCTCTCTCTCTCTCTCTGCTGCTCCTCTCTTTGTGTAACTGTGGCTTTCAAGTAAAATAAATAAATCTTTAAAAAACAAAACAGTAGATGAAAGATCAATTTCTTGAATAGGCCATCAAAGAAGGAGGTACCTTTCTCTGATGGGAGCAGAGAACTTCCACTTTGACTATGACCTTGTCTAAACAAGATAAGAGTGGCAACTCATGACTAGAGCCTCGGGTGATTACTGATGCCATAAAAAAGAGTGTCAATTGTTAAATCAACAACAGGAGTCACTGTGCACTTACTCCCCATGTAGGATCTCTCTCCTTAATGTGTTGTACAATGTAAATTAATGCTATAACTAGTACTCAAACAGTACTTTACACTTTGTGTTTCTGTGTGGGTGCAAACTGTTGAAATCTTTACTTAATACATACTAAACTGATCTTCCATATATAAAGATAATTGAAAATGAATCTTGATGTGAAAGGGATGGGAGAGGGAGTGAGAGATGGGAGGGTTGCGGGTGGAAGGGAAGTTATGGGAGGGAAAGCCACTGTAATCCATAAGCTGTACTTTGGAAATTTATATTTATTACATAAAAGTTTAAAAAAATAGAAAGATCACTTTCTCTTTATTTATCTCCCTCTCTCACGCTCTTTAAAGAAAATTAAATCAATCTAGAAATCGTTTTTATGTTGCCACCAATGAATCTTATTAAGAAAGAACTTAAAGTCCTTAGGAGTTTTAAGTTTTGCAGCTACAGACAAGTTACTATTATAATTGATCAAAGTTGACAATTCACTTACATATATAAATGCTTTTAAAGAGCTGCCTGTGGCATATGTGTGTGTATGTGGAATGAGTGTATATACATTACTAATTTGTCTCAAATATGAAAATCAATATTGGACAAAAAATGCTTTCCCCTATTGCAAAACTCTTGTATTTTTTTAATTTCATCTTTGCAGATACATATATAATTAAATGCATAATTGATAATGTTTAAACTGCATTTTTACCTATGCATTTCCTACAACAAAGCAGTTCATTTATGTATATGAGACACTTTAATGAAATAAGATCTTAATGTGTTGCTTCATTCATATACTTCAAGAATTGAAGTACAAGATAAATAACAAATTATGCTCACATTTAATGATAAGATATGTTGTGAATGATAACAGAGACTATCCTAAATATTTTATTTATTTGAAATGTGAAATTTAACTAAATATATAAGTATCACATCTTAGCTACAGGTGTTACATTATTGTGGAATTTTAACTTGTCAAGTGAAGTATGGAGAACCTTGGATTTTCAATAACACATGCGCTACCTGATTTTTACCCACTCTTAGTCACACTGAAGACAGACGATCATGTGAGCACTGAGTCCATGGTTAGAGTTCAAGTGTGGCAGGTTCTGGAATTTGCAAAAGACAGAACCTATGTTTGTTTGCTTTTTTCTCTTAAGATATATCAAACATCTTTAAAATAATTAAATACAAGAGTATTGTTATTTTCAAACACAGTCTTTGAACATAAGAATAATAACCAAAGTATAACGTATTAAACAATGTTGTAACCATCAAGAAGAAAAGTTTTATGTATTCAAATTACAAAACAAATATTTGTTTTTTTTTCTGACAAATTAGTTTCTAAATTAACAAAATAAATATTTGTCAAATAAATCAATTTCATGTTTGGAAAAGAAAAGCAAATATTTTGGTCTTCCCCCAGTGCTTAAATAATTTCAAATAGTCCACCTATGAACTTTGTCAAAATGAACTTTTCAATTGACTCCTTTTTTCATTCCTAATACATTTCGCATTTTCATCAGCAAAATCCGTTGATTTCTTTTTTCTTTTTTCTTTTTATCCCACAAAATTTTTTTAGCTTAATGGACTGATTTAGTGAAAAGTGACTCTTCAGGGACCAACACTATGGTGCAGTGGGTTAAAGCCCTGGCCTGAAGCGCCGGCATCCCATATGGGCACCATTTCTAGTCCCAGCTGACCCACTTCCCATCCAGCTCTCTGTTATGGCCTGGGAAAGCAGTAGCAGATGGTCCAAGACTTTGGGCCCCTGCACCCATCTGGGAGACCCAGAAGAAGCTCCTGGCTCCTGGCTTTGGATCAGCACAGCTCCAGCCGTTGAAGCCATCTAGGGAGTGAACCGGAGATGGACAACCTCTCTCTCTGTCTCTACTTCTCTCTCTGTCTTTCAAGTAAATAAAAATAAATCTTAAAGAAAACAAAAGAAGCAACTCATCACCAAACATCTGTGGAATAGAAGACAAAACTCATTCAACATTATTTTATTTGGTTAAACATTCTAGTGATCACTTTGCTCATGGCCTCTTTCACATCCTTGTTCCTCAGGCTGTAGATCATGGGATTCAGCATGGGGATCACAGTGGTATAGAACACAGCTACCATCTTCCCCTGCTCCACGGACTCCTCGGTGGGATGCCTGATGTACATGAAGATCAGAGTACCATAAAAGATGACGACAGCTGTGAGATGAGACCCACAGGTTGAAAAGGCCTTCTTCCTTCCTTCTGCTGAGTGCATTTTGAGAATGGCAATGAGGATGAACAGATAAGAGATGATAACTACAGTCAAGGAATATGTGAAGTTAAAGCCTGCAAGTGTGAGCATTGTGTATTCTTTAACAAAAGTCCCAGCACAGGCCATTTTGATAAGAGGTGGATCTGCACAGTAGAAGTGGTTGATCTCAATTTTCCCACAGAAGTACAAGCCGTAAGTCCACAATGTTGCTGCCAAACTAGTCAGAAACCCATATATGTATGGGAAAGAGATGAGTCGGATACAGACAACCCTTGACATCTTGCTGCTATAGAGCAGAGGATTTCCAATTGCCATGTATCTATCAAAGGCCATCACAGCAAGAATAAAGATTTCCACATGGACCAAAGCAATGAAGAAGAAACACTGTACTAAGCAACCGGTATAAGAAATAGTTTTTGTCTCTGATAACAGATTTTCCAACATTTTAGGAGTAACATTTGAAGAAAACAATATATCGATAAATGATAAATGACTGAGGAAAAAATACATGGGACTGTTCAGCTGTGAACTGATATTAATTAGCACCATCATGCCAATATTTCCCACCATTGTGATAATGTAGACCACAAGAAAAATGATAAACAAGACAACTTGCCATTCACGGTGGCTGGTCAATCCCAAAAGGATAAATTCTGTTACTTCAGTGAAATTGAGCATGTTCTTGATTCTAAATCAATGTAGTTAGAAATCTCTGTTGTAAATAAAAAGAAATAATTGAATTAGGGGCAGTTATGCATAGTACTACTTCTAAAATCAGGAATATTCTTACAGACTTATAACAAGCTCAGTTATAAATTGGTTAAATTATAATTGCTTCGGAGAATCAGTGCAATCCTAGGCAGACTTATTTTATATTTTTCACATGCATTATTAAATGCAGATTTTTTCCTAGACAATGTTCGAAAGTTACATTTTAATAAAATACTAGTTCATTATATAATATTAATAGATATTATGGTGAAAAACAAGTTTACTTCCATCTAATTTTAATAACAGGATACCTTCATATTCTGTCCAATTTCTCAGAGGCACACATATATGGGAAAAAAGCTAAATTATGAGGAGTACTGTGGCAAACACTTTGTTACCTTTACCCAGCATTTACTTAACTAAAATACATATATATGTAAATACATATTATATACAACATATATAAATGCACATATATGTAAATATGAGAGATTCCATTACTATCACTGAACATTCACACTCTGCAAAGATAAATGCATATAATAATCAAATTGAAATCTGGAAGCAGAATTTCAACTTTCAACAGGACATGAATTTGTTATGCATAGAATTATTTTTGTACTTTCAGATGGCTGACTATGCTCTCTAGAACAACTGAATATTCACAAACCTTTGTATCTTCAGGATTACATTTTGTCTTACTACAATTTGGTAGAGCCTATCCATTATTATCACTGGCTCATCACAAGGAATGTCAGTAAGCAAGAAGGTAAACTGCATCGCTATTATGAAATCAAATGGATTCTTACCCATAATCATATTCCAGAACTTTCCACCTACCCAACTTGAAAATAAAATTTTCTTGAGACTACAGAAAATTTTGTAGTAGATTTCTCTTGAAATCTATTACACTGCATCTGTATGACTCCAAATACTTGAGCAAATTAATAAAAATTTAAGCCTTTACCAAATTGGTAAATATTTTTAAAAGACCAGAAAAAGTGTAAACTATAAAATTTGAATAAAATATGTTTACAGATAGGATTCACCATTAATTATATGGTTACAAAAATCACCTGTAAGCTGATTGTGATTACGGATTACAAACATGTCAACAGGTGACACCATATTTGACTCAACAGTATATGCCTGTGGTTGCCTGAGGTGCTTTCACCCTTATGTAACATTCAGAGATTAAAGATAGAAAAATTCTTATTTGTAATTTTTTTTAACTTTTATTTAATGAATATAAATTTCCAAAGTACAGCTTATGGATTACAATGGCTTCCCCCCATAACTTCCCTCCCATCCACAACCCTCCCCTTTCCCGCTCCTTCTCCCCTTCCATTCACATCGAGATTCATTTTCAATTCTCTTTATATACAGAAGATCAGTTTAGCATATATTCAGTAAAGATTTCAACAGTTTGCACCCACATCTGATTGCTTAATGCCAAGGATGATTCAACACAAACGGGATACAGAATAATTAGTACTTCCCCAAACCTAAATGCAATGACACCAGAGTGGTGGGTTTGCCAGGTGATAGATAGCAATAGCCCAATCACAGGGCCCCTGATGAGATCAGGCCTGGATCTTAGAGGGTGGGAGATCTGCTAAGAAGTAGAGGCTTTGGAACCTGAGGAAATTAAGAGGGTTTTCATATCAATCATCTTCATATCAATATATGAACTGATACACACACACACACAAACATAGCCTTTCCTATTTTGTAACTCTATGTAAAGTTGAATTACCAGTAAAGTGTATTTTTCCCCAGACCAGGTATGAATGAAAATTAACTATCTCATTTAAACAGTTATACTTCTATCATCAGGCTTAAGTTGAATCCTGGCTACACGAATTATTTTATGAGGTAGAACATTTTTTACTTTATTTTAGATTTCTCTGGGTCTCAATATGCTTTATTAATAGTAACAGTACAAATTTTATTATGTTCTTAAATAAATGTGAAAGTACATTAATATTAGTACATACTAAATACACAAAAATTATTAGATGACCTTCACTGATCATTTGTAACAAATAATCTAATCTCTGTTGAAAAATAAATCATTTTGTCTCTTTTACAAACACACACTCACACAAACACACACATGTACTGCATGTGGAATCATTGAAATTAATCACATACTTCAGAAAGAATTAAAGAAAATAAAATCTAAGATGAAAGTTTCATGTGATAATTCCAGCAGATATGTTTTTCACCAACCTGAAAATTAAGAGAAATGTTCCTAAGAAGAAGGCAGAGGTGAAAGTGAATACTGTATATGAGAAAAGTAAACAACACATCTGGCAAAAGAGAAGAAGAAAAGTCCACAGGAGAAGCCTCTCTCTTAAATGTTCTCCTTACAAAACAAGTAGCAAATAGTTTTCCTCTAGAAATAACCCTGGGGAAAGACCTCTCTAGAGGAAGCATCAGCTGCTAGGATTTTTCTGTTTTTTTTTTTTAATTGGCACATTAATTTGTAGGATACTATATGATATTGCATACATACAGTGTGCAATAATCAAATTAGGGTAAGTGGCATTTCCACGTCCTCAATCATTTATGATTTCTATGTGCTATGAGCCTAGAGGAGGATGAAGGGTTCAAGTGAGGGTAGGAGACAGGATAGATT
Source organism: Oryctolagus cuniculus (assembly GCF_051225735.1). Lineage (NCBI taxonomy): Eukaryota > Metazoa > Chordata > Mammalia > Lagomorpha > Leporidae > Oryctolagus > Oryctolagus cuniculus. The sequence goes on along the minus strand of NC_142867.1, from coordinate 15,635,207 downwards.
GGAAAATATAACTATGTTACTAAATCTGTATATATTGAAACACATGAAACTTGTAAAACATAAATAAAATTTAAAAAATAAATTTTGAAATGCCTATAAAATATTAGGGACTATAATATATGCTATTAAGCTATCAAACACTAGGACTAATTCCTGCTATATACTGTATTTTGGTACATATTTCCTAACCTCTTTTTTTTTTTTAATTTATTTGACAGGTAGAGTTATAGACAGTGAGAGAGAGAAAGACAGAGAGAAAGGTCGTCCCTCATTTGGTTCAGTCCCCAAATGGCCGCAACGGCAAGCACTGTGCAGATCCGAAGCCAGGTGCCAGCAGCTTCCTCCTGGTCTCCCATGCAGGCGCAGGGGCTCAAGCATTTGGGCCATCCTCCATTGCCCTACCGGGACACAGCAGACAGCTGGACTGGAAAAGGAGCATCCGGGACTAGACATATGGAATGCCGGCACTACAGGTGGAGGATTAACCAGATGAGCTAGGGCACTGGCCCCCCAACCTCTTTTTGAGCCTCCTCCTTTTTACCGTTTCCAGGAACACATTACTACTCTTCTACTATCTACATCTGTGATATTAACATTTATAGCTTCCTCGTATGAACATTTTTCTTTTGTATCTCACTTATTTCACTTATTTCATTTAATATAGTGTCCTCTAGTTCCATCCACTACATTTGTTTTTATTAGATTCTAGAATAAGATAACATTTTCCTTGGGTTTGTGCCATACTAAAACTGTTGATGGTTCTACTCAGCCAGCATATATTAACTCCACACTCTTTACTGCAGTTTATGCCATTTAGCTTGTCAAGTGACAGAAGTGTCAAGTGTTTTTCCCTGTAGCTAAAATTATGCAAATCACAGTAGAAAAAATGTATTTACGTCAGCTCTATCATCCTTTTAAAAAGTAGTAAGGACAACATAATGAATTTTTGAAGTAAACATATGCTAGATAGTATGATAATTACACGTAATTCTCATAAGTACCTCTAAAGCAATTATTGTTCCTCTCATTTAATAAACAGGAAAGTATTTTAGAGGTTCAGTAATTTGCTCAATGTTACATTTCCAATGAATCATGGAATAGATTCCTGAGGTCAGAATATGTACTATCACCCCTTTCATCATATTGCTAAAACAGTAACTATTAACAGGGAAGTAATCAAAAATAAATCCCAAACCTGAGGAATCTATTTTTTGCTAAATGACTATGCATCTGGTATTTTGTATCACAATTCATATTAACTCGAAGGAACAAAACTATAGTATTTTTGTAGTGAAAAGATTGTGGATGATGACAATGTTGCATTCAGTTGATCACATTCAGTTTTCTGTCAATTTATACCATTACGCAAACTTACATGCTTTTTTGCCCTATCTTTGGCACCATGCTCACACTAGGCTTCCATTAGCTCCTATAACAAAAAAGAGAATTTCACTTCTGATTCTCAGTTCTGGAGGAAATTGCTAGTTCTACCCCCACCCAATCCCTTCTGTATTATATTATAATTTTGATTACAGGGCCATTAACAAACTTCCTACTCCAGAATCTATTACCATATTTGGCATATGGCAGAAGTTTATAAAATACTTGCTGAAAGTAGTGGTTCAGTTGATCATGCTTTTAATGGGTGAACTGTATAAATAAGACAGATACATATCTAAATATGGATATAACTTATTCTCTCATGATTAGAGGTCTCATACCTAAAATAAGACCATATTTTGGAATCAAACTACCTTTTTAACACTATGCAATTTAGAATCCTAAGCAGCACATGAGAGAATTGGGAGACAATTGTTCTATCTATGATCAGAAGATCTCATTCCCTCATTATAAAAGGTAGTCTTTGGTTCTCTAAAGCCAGACTTACTTTAGACTGTCATGCTAACTCTCATTTTTAAATCTAATCCAACAACAATTCAGTTAGGAAATGGGCAAAGGACTTGAACAGGCATTTTTCAACAGAAGAAATTTAAATGGCCAACAGACACATGAAAATTGCTCAGGATCACTAGCCACCAGGGAAATGCATATCAAAAACACAACGAGGTTACACCTCACCCCAGTTAAAATGGCTCTCAAACAGAAACCAACAACAAATGCTGGTGAGGATGTGGGGGACAAAGTTACCCTAATCCACTGTTGGTGGGAATGTAAACCAGTACAGCAACTGTGGAAGAGAGTGCGGAGATATCTCAGAAATCTGAATACAGACCTACCATATGACCCAGCGTTCCCACTCCTGGGAATTTATTCAAGTGAAAATAAATCAGCATATGAAAAAGTGATCTGCTATCCCATGTTTATTGCAGCTCAATTCACAATAGCTAAGATACTGAATCAGCACAGATGTTCATCAGCTGAAGACTGGATATATAATTATGGTATATATACACTATGGAATTCTGCACAGCAGTTAAAAATGAAATCCTGTTGTTTGCAAAAAAATGGATGCAACTGGAAACCATTTTACTTAATGAAATAAGCCAGTATCAAAAAAGAAAAATATCATTTTTCCTTGTTCTGTGGTAACTAATAGCATACCTAAAAAGTAATCTGTAGGAGTGAAATTAACATTCTGAGATGTAATGATTTTTAACAGCCCTTGTCTCCACTGTTGGAAATAAGTGGTTTTTTTTTCTTCATACTATTTGTTGAACTCTTTATTTAGTGGAGGGTTAATCTTATGAGTGCAAAGTTAATTAAAATAAATCTTTGTGAAAAATAAGAATGGGAATAGGAGAGAAAGGAGAAAGAACAGTGGGAGTGTAGTTGGCAAGGAGGGTACAGTAGAAAGTATCACTTTGTTCCTGAATCTGTATATATGAAATATATGAAATTTATATATCTTAAAAATATTTTAAAAGGGAACAAAAAATCTAATTTTTCTTGGACAGTAAATAGCCTTGTGGGATTCCTCTGGCTTTGATATTACAAATGTTCATCTCAGTGTAACAAATTGTGAGGACCATTCTTTACCGCAGAGAAATTCAGATAGGATGACTTCCATAAAGCAAGAAAATGAGTTTTCATTGTACATCAACCGTCAGGACAAGAGCTGATCAAGTCACTGTTTCTCATAGTGTCCATTTCACTTCAACAAGTTTCCCCTTTGGTGTTCAGTTAGTTGTCGCTGATCAGGGTATGACTTAATATGTTATCCCTCTTAGTATTTTTTTTTGTTTGTCCTACTTAATACTTTTGGTTGAATACTGTAATCAACACAAAATTATTCTTAAGTGCTGAAACTTAACTGAAAAGTGATCACTGTTAAATATAAGAGTGGGAATTAGAGGGAAGAGATGTGCAAGTCGGGACATGCTCAAGCTGACTTACCTCAAACAGTAGAGTTAGAAACATATCAGGGGATTCCAATTCAATCCCATCAAGGTGGCATGTACCAATGCCATCTCACTAGTCCAGGTGATCAATTTCTGTTCACAACTGATCATAATGATAGGACTAAAAACCAAAGGGATCACATAAACAAGAATAGTGTCTGCAAATACTAGCTGATAGAATCAAAAAGGGAGAGAATGATCCAACATGGGAAGTGAGATACACAGCAGACCCATAGAATGGCAGATGTCCTAAACAGCACTCTGGCCTCAGAATCAGCCCTTAATGCATGCGGATCCGGCTGAAAAGCCCATGAGAGTATTTCAGGCATGGAAAGCCAAGACACTCTGGGGAAAAAAAAAAAAAAAAAAAAAAAAAAAAAAAAAAAACCCTAAATGAAAGATCTCCGCGAGTGAGATCCCAGTGGAAAGAACGGGTCGTCAAAGAAAAAGGTACCTTTTCTGAAGGGAGGAGAGAACTTCCACTTTGACCATGGCCTTGTCTAAATATAATCAGAGTCAGTGAACTCAGGGGGCTTCCATAGCCTTGGCAGCTCATGACAAGAGCCTAGGGTGATTACTGATGCCATAAACGAGAGTGTCAATTTGCTAAGTCAACAACAGGAGTCACTGTGCACTTACTCCTCATGTAGGATCTTTGTCCTTAGTGTGCTGTACATTGAGATTTAATGCTTTAACTAGTACTCAAACAGTATTTTTCACTTTATGTTTCTGTGTGGGAGCAAACTGTTGAAATCTTTACTTAATGTATGCTAAACTGATCTTCTGTATATAAAGAGAATCGAAAATGAATCTTGATGTGAATGGAAGGGCAGAGGGAGTGGGAAAGGGGAGGGTTGCGGGTGGGAGGGACGTTATGGGGGGGGAGCCATTGTAATCCATAAGCTGTGCTTTGGAAATTTATATTTATTAAATGAAAGTTTAAAAAAAAATGAGTTTTCATTCTTTTAGTCCTAATGAGATTTTCTCCAGGCCTGGAAAAAGGGAACATAATCTAAAGTCAACCTCAGAAACAATCTGTGGGATTTTCCATATAATAATGATTTTTATTCGGGTATTGAGAGCACTGCCATGGGAAAATGCAATCCTTCATATTCTGTGGGTGTTTTCAAAGAGATTGATGGAAGGGGAAGGTCTTAAAGACAGAAAGGGAGAAATGTCCATAAGCTGTGTGGACACAGAGTTCTTGGAGACAAAAGGCAGGCATTAGCATCAGCTCACTGGTGAAAGTGCTATTGCTCAGTATGTGTTCTGTACAGAGAATTTGCCTACATTGTTATGGTCTAAAAATAACTTAAAAATGACCTTAGTGCATATGTGACTGTCGCTCCCTTGCCCGCAAAGGAACGACACTGTTCACAGCTTATCGGTCTTCAGTAGACTTTTAATGAGAAAATAACAGTGACAGAGAAAGAACGAAGGGAGGAGAGTGGACAGAAAAGCCCCCTCCTTCCTCAGCATACAGCTTATATACAAAATCTGGCCAATTGCAAGCGGGCTCAAGTCCATGCATGGAACACTCCAATCCACTGTCTGTTCACGCAGTGTGCATGCTTCCTCGGGCCAATCAGATGAGGTGTCACCCAGCAGGCAGGCTCACTGTGCGGTCCTCGGCGCCATCTTGTTGTTTACAACATTCTCAACTCCTCTGGAAAGTCCAGACCACGGGAAAGCATTGCCCTAACCGAAACTAGCAACATCCGCCTTGTGATAAAGACACAGCAACAGCTATCAGACCGACCTTGACGTGGGGGCTCCATGGCTGCGCATCCCATGGAGCCCCACATGTGACAGGTGTTCAAAGCATAGAATATGAAAGGAAAGAAGATTCTCTTATGGGAATTTAGAAACTTTTTGACACAGTATCTATCTTGGGCAGGCATGAACCCTCCCCTTTCATTGCCTCTCAGCTGTAATTTTCTCTAGGTTGATCAGGAACGATTTTACCTTGGTATCAACAACATCTACAAGAGTTACATATGTCAGTCACGCAAAAATTACCTTCAAATCATTTCCTAAAGGCTCCCTATTTAAGACTGATAATCTCCTGCCCAGAATTTCCATATGAATTAGTTCACATTGCAGATAGTTTTCAGTGTATGCTTCATGGTGCTGGAGTGCATACATGTTGTCTTATTCATCTTTCCTTCGCCGATGATCATACAATATTCTGGAGGATCTAGTAAGGTGTATAAAGTTTCCTTCCCACCTGACTCACAGACACACACACACACACACAAACACACAAATATTACATACACTAGATAGCCCAGGTTCTTTTGAGATTTAGTGTTTGTTGGAACTTTACCTGTGAGAACTCTGAGAAATTTAAGATGGCTTATTGGTAAAGCCTGTCGCTCCCCCTCTCGCAGAGGAATGACACTAGACCCTGAGCTATTCCTTTTGCCCGGCCCTTCCCCGGTTAGCTGCCGTTCCCTCACTCGTGGAGGAATGACGCCATCCCGGGTTAGCTGCTGGCCCCCCGCCTCCGTGGAGGGGCGGCACCCCTGCCACTTTCCCCGCTTCAGCAGAGGAGCGGCACACCGCCGGCCGGCTCTCTCAGGGGTTGCTCAGATGTTTCCCTCAGATGTTCTCCAGATGTTCCTGGTGCATGTTGTTTCTCTCCTCTTTTGTAGTCCTCTTCCACCAATCCATGCTCTGCTGCCCACATGCCGAGCACGCTGCTCTCCTCCAATCAGGAGCAGGATCAGCTCTGCCACTTGTTAGTCAAATTGGCGAGGCAGCTGCGTAGAAGTTGTTTGCTCTCTCTCAGCACCATATTGTGGGAGACCAGATGCATAAAATTAGTCCTAGTTCCAGTAATTTAGTCTAGTCTCAGTTGCTCCCCAGAAAAGCCAATACCTGTGACACCGGCATCCCACATGGGCACTGGTTGCAGTGCTGGTGCTCCACTTCCCATCTGGCTCCCTGCTCATGTGTCTGGGAAAGCAGCGGAAGATGGCCCAAGTACTTGAGACCCTGCTCCCATGTGGGAGACAGAAAAAGCTTCCAGATCCTGGCTTCAGATTGGCCTGGCTCTGGCCATTGCTGCCATTTGGGGTCTGAATCAGTGGATGAAAGAACTCTCTCTCTCTCTCTCTCTCTCTCTCTGTAACTCTGCCTTTCAAATAAATAAATAACTCTTTTTAAAAAAAAATGGGATTTAGCCGTGGGTATCCAGTAAGGTTTTATCTTCTACCAGGAACCCAAGAACACTTTAAATAAAATTTTGGCTTACAGTTTTAATATAAAATGACTGATCTGTATCTCTAGTTCCATCTATCTCTATCATTTCTATCTATCTCTATTATCTTTCTCTCTCTCTTTCCTCTGCCCTCCCAATTGATATCTTCTCCCTTCACTGAGAATCAGGTTTAATAATCCCAAGTTTCTTGCTTTCTCCATTTAGAAAAAGATGTTTTTGCTTGAAACTTTAGCAAGGTTAGAACACTTATAGTTACAGACTGGCACAGGCTCTTCTCATGTAAGTGACTATTTAAAAATTTCCTTTATTCATGAATTCTTCAGACAGCAGGCAGCACGCCAGCCTCATAAAAGGGAACTGTATCTTTCCTTTGCAACCCACAGGGCCAGTGAAAACAAAACACCCACTCAGTGAAGATTCTTAGGATAGACAGATGTCTGCTTTAGCAATGTTAAGAGCCTTAAAATTTTAATTCTAGCAATAAAAGAGAATTTCCATGATTGCCTACTAAGCAAGCTGCTTTTAACCATTTAAATGGTATTTAGTGTTCAATGTCATCAGAGCAAATTGTCCTCATTAGATTTATATAAATTTGTTGATCTAAAATAGAAACAGGAAGCCAAAGAATGTCTTCATTTTTTTTTTTTAATTTTGAGTGGTGTTTTCTTTTGAAGTCACATACACCATCCTAACCTTGTTGAAGAAATCCAGTGTTCTGTTCTTCCATTGTGAACCCTACCCAAACTGACTACTGTACCACAGACATCAGAAATGTTTGACAGGAAGCCCCCATGTGCTCCAGGAGAATCTAGTTTAAAATACTGTTATGGCTGAATGGAAGCCTGGGAACTTGATGTATTGACAGCAAAGGATGTGGCTGATGAATGAGCAGGCAAGAAGGACATTTGAGCATAGTTTTGGGAAGAGACAGAAACTCCTACACCTGACAGAGCAGGTAGGCATCTCAGTAAAGGGCTAACAGCCCAATCTGCATTTGGACTGGGGTTTTTATGGACATGAGTACGGGCCCCCCACTTCTTCTCCCCTCTCCTTCCTCTGGGAATGTCTCAGTGGAGGGATTTTGCATGTGGAATTGCACATAATAAATTATATAGAAATTATATAGAAAATAATATAGAAAAATACTTGAAGTAAAGTAAATATTTGAAATAAAAATACTTTAAATATTTAATTTTTAAATATTTTCCAAGAACACATAAAGATAATGGAAATAAGTAAACAAAGCTATGAATAATAGCCATATATATTTTAATAAATCATATATTAAAACAACTAGAAGATATATACTAAAATCCTTATTGTTTTAAACATATAAAATCTAAAAGACAAAAAGATTAGTATACAATTCATCTTTAAATTAACATTGAATTATTAAATAATAATACACTATTGCTATATATTATATAATCACAATGATTAATATTTATTATTGAATAATAATATTTATCTATATATCTTGTTACTAAGGAGAAATAAACACTAAAACTATATTTAAAGTACAACATTCTGAAATTATACATTTTGCAATGCATGATATGATGCAAATCTGGAAGAAAACACAAGCAGTTATTATCGTGAAATAAGAAAAAATGTAATTGGTTTAGCGATTAACTCCAAATGATATAAAATTTTTGAAAAATCTTGAAGAGGATAGAAAAATGGAATTCATAAACACAAATGCAGGAATAACAGAAATAATAGGGTTGATTAAAACATGATTTAAGATGTAGTTCTTACAGATTAGGGCTGTAGCATGTAAGTGTATGGACAGATTATCAGTTAGTAACATTGACATTGAGGGGATGAAGACATAAAATTTTATGAGGTTTTATACTTTCTCAACAAATTTATAAACTGATGTTGAAGATCATGGTTACTCACTATCATTCAAAGCCTCAAGCTGTCAATTCCTTTGCTTTCTATAACATATACCTTATGGTGCCATCTTGAGCACTAATATCCAGATGTTGGAGAAGGTGACAGGTGCATGCATATTTTCTAAACAACCCAGTTTAGAAATTTTACATGTAAATATTAGTTCCATTGCTACAAATTAATCACTCTGTAGTGCTTAGATACTGGAGTAGTTAAAAAATATTTTTGATGGTAGAAAATGAATTCCAAGCCAAAATTCTACATTCAAAATATCTACATTGAAACACAGTCAGAGTCTGAGGTTCTCTTGCCATCTTTAATGCCACTACTTTGTTCTGAGTAGCTATATCTCTTGTCCTGATTACATAACTTGCTTTGAGACTCCCCTCCCCAGACAAACTGGAATCTAGTACCAGAGTAGCTAACAACCCTGCCCTAAAGGGAAATGAAGGACAGCTGAATGTGAGTATTTACACTGCACTTCTCATGATACACTTCTTTTGGTTGGCAAATGGCTCAATTCTCAACCAGGGGCCCATTACACTCATTTGTACTGGCAGACATCCTGAATGCTTTTGTCTGATCAATGTCTAGGTTTTGCCAACTTGAGCATTGCTTTGACCTTGGGTACATGATCTTGTGTTTGTTCCAGCATCAGGGAAGGAAAACCTGGGGCATAGTCCCTGGTTGTTCAAATGGATGCTGCAAATTTAATACAGCATTAAAATACAATAGAAATTCAAATATTTGTTACTCACAGATCCTGGACAAAAAAAATGTTTGATGAGTCAGTAAGGCAGTCCTCTGTCCCTGGTCATCTGAGTTAGAAAAGAAGGGTCAGGTAGAGAGAGAATGACAGAAAGAGAGAGAGAGATAGAGAGGTGTAACCAGAGGTATAAATGAGTATATGATATCCTGGAGTACTGCTTTATTCTCCCTTCTACAACATTTAAGTTTATAATTCCAAATGCCTATAGGATTTGGTGATACCCACTGTTTCAGGCATCTGCACAATGTCTCCCACTGTATCCCCTTCATAAAAGAAGGAACCATTGTAATTTGCCAAAATAGCTTTGGAAAAGTGCATTCAGAATTCCAAAATTCCCAAATACCAATTAGGTCATAACCTCCTGTTAGTCCATACAAATGTATTACACACACACACACACACACACACACACAAACACATCCAAGTCTTAAATGGATACTGTGGCATATGAAGTAATTTTTTTTTTTTTTATGACAGGCAGAGTGGACAGTGAGAGAGAGAGAGTGAAACAGAGAGAAAGGTCTTCCTTTGCCGTTGGTTCACCCTCCAATGGCCACCGCGGCCGGCGCGCTGCGGCTGGCGCATCGCGCTGATCCGATGGCAGGAGCCAGGTGCTTCTCCTGGTCTCCCATGCAGGTACAGGGCCCAAGTACTTAGGCCATCCTCCACTGCACTCCCTGGCCATAGCAGAGAGCTGGCCTGGAAGAGGGGCAACCGGGACAGAATCCAGCCCCCCGACCAGGACTAGAACCCGGTGTGCCAGCACCACAAGGCGGAGGATTAGCCTATTGAGCCAAGGCGCCAGCCATGAAGTAAATCTTTTATAAATAAATTTATTTTATAAAATCATACATGTTTGCAAATAAAAAGCAAATAAACAGGTAATGTCACTTAAAATGTCTTAAAATATTCTCTTGTCATGAGTATTGTGTACACATATAGTAATAGTTAATGGTAAATTCATAATCAATTTCAGCATTTTGAAACAACATTTAATCTGAAAATGACTCTAGGTGCAAAATGAGACCCTAAGTAGCACTATAGTCCTTTGACAGACAGAATTGAGAGGATGGATTTGTGAAATATCAAAGTCATGAAAAATCATGCCAAATTATAGATTAACCTACTGAATTTGATACTGGGTTGAAGGGAACATCTTAGAATTGATATTCAACCACTTTCCATCATTACAGACTTCCTGACTGAAAAATTCCTTTCTTCTACCCCATTGTTTCCTTTTCAATAATATACCACTTTTGCCCATTCACTATAAATGTAAATAGCAAATTTTCTCAAAATTATACGAAAGAAATAATTCCCTCCCCTTCTAATGCACATTGTGGCTCTCTTAGCCCAGAGTAAATGTTTATTTAGTTAAAAATGCTCTATTTATCACTTTGTTCATGGCCTCTTTAACATCCTTGTTTCTTAGACTGTAGATCATAGGATTCAACATAGGAATCACTGTGGTGTAAAACACAGCCACCATTTTCCCTTGCTCCACAGCCTCCTCAGTTGGGCTTCGAAGATACATGAAGAAGAGTGTTCCATAAAATATAGTCACAGCTGTCAAGTGGGATCCACATGTGGAGAAGGCTTTCTTTCTTCCTTCTGCCGAACGCATTTTTAGAATGGCAATAAGGATAAATATGTAGGAGACGATAATGACCAGTAAGGAATAAGAGAAATTGAGACCTGCCAAAGTGCGCATGGTGTATTCTTTAATGAATGTCCCAGCACAGGCCATTTTGATGAGCGCTGGATCTGCACAGTAGAAGTGGTTGATTTCAATGTTCCCACAGAAATATAAACCATGGGTCCACAGCGTTGAGATCAAACTAATGAAGAAGCCGTATATGTATGGAAAGGAGATCAGTCGAATACAGACAGTCCTTGACATTCTGCTGCCATAAAGTAAAGGATTGCCAATTGCCATGTATCTATCAAAGGCCATCACAGCAAGAATGAAGACTTCCACATGGACAAAGGCAATGAAGAAAAAGCACTGAACGATGCATCCAGAATAGGTAATGGTTTTGTCTTCAGATACTAAATTCTCCAACATTTTAGGGGTGACATTGGAGGAGAACCACACATCTGCAAAAGACAAGTGACTGAGAAAAAAGTACATGGGACTGCTGAGCTGGGGACTGATCCTGATTAATATGATGATGCCAATGTTCCCAAGCAAGGTGATGATGTAGACCAGTAAGAAAACCACGAAGAAAAGGAGTTGTAATTCAGGACGACTAGTTAATCCCAAAAGGATAAATTCTGTCACATCAGTAAAATTGAGCATTTTCTTAAATCTGACCCAAAGAGGGCTCCATTTTACCTAATAAAATAAATTAAAATGAGTAAGTACAGAGACAATTTATAGCCATTCACTAATATTCTCTTCATGCCACTTTCGTTTCACTGCTTCTGCTAATTTTCTATCTCCTTCCATTATTTTTTATTTATCTTCTCTCAGTAGTATTTATCTTACTCACACATCTGCACATCAAAGTTTTTAAAATTGGTGAAATAATATGAAATTATGGAAGCATAGTCATGTAACCTATTGTGTCTACTTTTACATGTACAGAAAAAAAACTTGACAAAGAAATTTTTATTCTTATTCTTATCTGACTCCAACTTTTAAATGATATATACTTATTATGTGCTCACTAGATTTATAAAATTTAGATGGTCTTTCATGTATTAGAATTTAATTCAAAGCCACAACAAAGAAATACTAAACCACATTATCACAAAGTAAACAGGTATTTACTTTTAGGCAGTTTGCAAATTTGAGATGATTATTACAAAAATGACAACAAATGCTTTAAGATAATTTTATAGTTAACATCATAAACCAGAAAAATAAATAAAAAGTCTCTCACAACATCATGCTGATGTAGCAATTTTTATTTTTTAAAAAAATTAACTTGAAAAAGAATAAAATCCATATTGACCATGTCTGCATTGCAAACAAATATGATACAAACACCTGTTTCACATTCTCTTCAGAATTTTAAACCTTTTGACTTTGAAATGTTAACAAATTGTATGGCAGTTTCTAACTTCCTTCCTCTCTATTAAATTAAGTAATATTAGGAAAAATAAAATATTTATTGAAAGTCTATGTTATTCTTCCATTATTTCAAATCAATTAAATAAATTAAATCAAACCAGTTAAAATGTACCAGAAAGTTTAGGAAATATATTGAGTGTTTGGGAAATAAGCTGTTTTTGGTTTTCTGCTTTGTCAAAGAACTAGCTATCTAGATTTTGTACATATTCTAGAACATCCTAAATCTCTAAATATTTTAAGCCAATGTATAAGTAGTACATAAGTACTGCTTTTCACATCCTACTCACATTCAGTTATTCATGGGCCAAGAAATTGCAAAACCAATTATTCTTCATAAAACTATCCTGTATTTTCCAGCAAAGTACAAGATATAAAAATCTCATTATCTTTACTCATTAGCTCCATTCAATTGTTCCAGGAAAAGCTGAGAGAGAATGGAGATGAATGGATCCAGTGTCTAATTTGTTGTGTTTAGTATTATATGGTAGTAAGTTTGAAATGCTTTGTTGATAGTAAAATAGTTATAACTTTAGGTTCAACTCCAAGCTCTGTTCGTTACTAGATTTGTGGATCCTTGTAACAGTTTCTTCATGTGGAATTCAGGATAATGAGAAAGTATTCCTTTGGGAATGTACTGAGAATTAACTAAGGTGACAGACATAGATGATTACAGGAGGCTATACTGATGAGAATTCCATGTTAGGTGTCCTAGTCCTGTTTCCATTATCAGAATTACTTTAATGTAGTCTCAATTTTCTTATTAAAATTAATCAATGGGTTTGGCCAAGTGATTTCCAGAACTGTTAAATTTGGCATGCAGATCTGTTAAAGGAATTCAATTTAAATTGTGTTGTCTTTTTTATAGTTGGGAAAAATATTTAACAGTTGCTATTTTCTTAATAGCTTTCAGTTTATCTTAGGGTGACGAAAGAGAAACTACAAGAAATCTTTGTTAATTCTAGAATTTCTGTACAGAAACCCATTTTCTAACATCCTGCTAGAGGATGCCCACTACTGGCTAAGAAAGTCATACATTTGTATGAAGAAGTTTCTCAACTTTTAATAGTAGAGACTGTTACACAAAAATGGCTCATACTAATATTGTGTTTTGGTGCTGGCATTGTGGCATAGCAGGTTAAGCCACCTCCTGCAATGCCAGCATCCCATAGAGGTGGCAATTTGAGTCCCAGCTACTCCACTTCTGATCCAGCTCTCTGCTATGGCCTGGGAAAGCAGTAGAAGATGGCCCATTTTCTTGGGCCCCTGAAACCACATGTGAGACCCAACCCTGGCCATTGCAGCCATTTGGGGAATGAACCAGAGATGGAAGTTCTCTCTCTCTCTTTCTTTGTCTATCCCTCTCTCTGTGTAACTCTGCCTTGCAAATAAATAAATAAAATTTTTAAAAAAGGATTGTGTTTATCTTAGATAACTAAAATCATAATACCTAGAAAAAAGGAAGGAACAGGTTAATCTAAATCTCAAATTTCAGTAAGATTTTATAAAATAGAAATATAGCTGAGTAAAAATACCTAGGAAAACCCTCTGACTTCTCTTCTTTAATATACTCTAGCTTATTTGTTGAGTACGTTCTTTTAGGATGTCAACTGTTCAGTAAGATAAAAATAATAACATTTATCATTTCTATTGAAAAAATATCAGGGCTGTGCTATGGCATAGTGGGTAAAGCTGCCGCCTCCAGTGCTCCCATATGGACACCTGTTGGAGTCCCGGATGCTCCACTTCCTATCCAGCTCTCTGCTATGGCCTGGGAAAGCAGTAGAAGATGACCCAAGTCCTTGGGCCCCTGTACCCACATAGAAAGACCCGGAAGAAGCTCCTGACTTCTTTCTTTGGATTGGCGCAGCTATGGTCATTTCAGCCAGCTGAGGAGTAAACAAGTGGATGGAAGACATCTCTTTCTCTCTCTCAGCCTCTCTTTCTCTCTCTGTGTAACTGTCTTTCAAATAAATAAATAAATCTTTTTTAAAAAAGAATATCAAATATGCAATTATCTCCTACACTCTTCAAAGTAGCTATTGAACACACATTCACATGCACACATTTATACACGCATATCTATATAATATCTATGTAATTGTACAGAAACATCTCATACATTGTTTTTCTGTAATGTAAAAAAGAAACAGTTTGTACCTACCTCAAATAGTTATGAAAAAGTTGAATAAAAGGTGACTGAGATTTAAATGAAAAATATTATTAAGCATATTTGTACAACAATCACACATAGAAAATTATCTAAAGTCTACTATATGAACAGAAACTTTTTGAGGTAGTATAAATTTACTTTAAGCCTATTGTAAAAGATGGATTACATACCTGTATGTGTTTAAGTGTGTATACACATACATACTGTGCTTTACTCAAAGAGAAATGAAGTAAGGATCTGGTGGTTTCTAAGCAGTGTAGGGACACTTACTAACGCTTCATGCACAGGAAGGCTTCTCTGTCAATACTGATTTGAAAACATATCGTTGGTATCTTACAGATAATACTACAATACAGAAGTTATGTTCAATGACTCTGTCCATGTTTATGAGAACGATAAAGAGACACAGTGATAGAGAAATTGAATGACAGTTAAACTAACAAGAAAAGGTATTTTATACAGAAAATAGAAGCATAATTTTCAGTTGCTATTTAGTGACACTTTATAGAAAGGAATGCCACTATTTGTGTAGGTGGATATTGTACATTTCTATCTGTTGAATTATATTCTTGGACTGCATTGTCAGGCCAAAAGCAACACACAGAAAGTCTTCCACAGCAGCAGCAAAGTTCCTACAGAACATTTTCCATAAAACATTTTCTTCCTTTTCATAATTACAAAGAAAACCTAGAAGGCTGACATTTCAGTATGATTCTGTAAAAACGCGTTGACTCTTCCTATGCATGAACTCACCTGTCTGTGAAGAAAAAAATGTTATTGGAAACATCTCATCTCCATCATAGATGGGTAATTCAGAAGGATACATAAGGGTAGGATTTTCCCACCGGGACGCTTTCTCCCTGGAGAGTACAGATAGAAACCAAAGGAAGTAATTAAAATGCTATGTATTGCATCATCTATATTAGAAAATTAGTCTTAAGAGAAAAATGGCTCTCAGAATAATTAGAATTATTTTAAAAACAGTGAGAAATAATTAAGATTTTTACCTTCTTCCTATTTAAAATGTTTCCTTTATGTATTGGCAGCTGTGTTTCATTTATTTGGAGTATAAATGGTCTTGGTTTCCCATCAAATCAGTATTGTATCAGTCACAATATATGTCGTGAATGACCTGTGCCTGACATATGGCAAAAACCAGCCATATTTTACACTTCATTGGAGTGCAAACTAAGTGTGTGCTGTTTCTCCTAAGGTAATCATTTAGAAATACAGATGTCTAAATCTAGCATTAGATTTTTAGGTCTGAGAACACCTAATTGTCATGAAGAGAATTTATGTATTTATCCTCATCATTTCAAAATCGCTATCATGTTTCCTACATTGTTTGTCCTGTAACAGATTCATGTAGCAATATGTACTAAGTGCAAAGTTCAAGACTGCTTAATCTAAAATAAAAATTAAAATATCCCTTTTCTAAAGAAGCATTCATGATAATGAAATACTTGCCAATGTAAGCAATATTATTTATAAATGACCAATTTCTCAAAGAAAAAAAAAAAACCTTGGAGTGCCATGAATATCTATTCATGGTATCTATGAGACTAACAACTACCAATAATAACAGCAGCTAATGGAGACAATGATCAATAATAACATTAGCCGGCGTCGTGGCTCACTTGGCTAATCCTCCGCCTACGGCGCTGGCACCCTGGGTTCTAGTCCCAGATGGGGCACCGGATTCTGTCCTGGTTGCTCCTCTTCCAGTCCAGCTCTCTGCTGTGGCCCAGGAGGGCAGCAGAGGATGGCCCAAGTGCTTGGGCCCTGCACCCACATGGGAGACCCGGAGGAAGAACCTGGTTCCTGGCTTTGGCTTGCCGCAGCACCAGCTGTGGCGGCCATTAGGGGAGTGAACCAACGGAAGGAAATCCTTTCTCTCTGTCTCTCTCCCACTGTCTATAACTTTACCTGTCAAATAAAAATTTAAAAAAAGTTCATATTCCAATAGCTAAGTAACATATTTTGCTGATTTTTAAAAATCAACAAATAATAGTACCTATCTATGGATAATTCAAGACATGTGTACAATGTGTAATGATCAAACACATAATAGTACATATCTATGACAATTCAAGACATGTGTATAGTGTGTAATGATCAAAACAAGATAATTAACATTTTCCTTTCCCCAAATATCATTTCTGTGTTGAGTATTTCCACATTTCTCTTCTAGCTATTTAAATAATATACTATTATAAACTATAGTTTTCCACCAGTGCTAAAGAACACTATGACTTCTTATTACTCCCTAACTTTATTTTCATACCTGTTATATACCATAATTTCCTATCCTTTGTATGGGTAGAATTTCATTCAAGCAAAAAAGAGGATGAAATTGTGATTTGTGACAATGTGAGTGGAACCAGAGGATATCATGTTAAATGACAAAATCCAAACATAGAAAGACAAAAATTGTATATTCGCATTTATTCATCAAAGCTAAATAATATATTTAATTTATTACTTATAAAATGCTTCCTATGTTCAGAAATCTTTCTTAAAATTGACTCCAAAATGGAACTCATAGCATACTTAGCTCAAATGATGATTGAGTAAATTTTATTTCTACCCACCTCCCGGCTAATGATCTGGGAAATGCAGTGGAAGATGATCCAGGTGATTGGGTTCCTTCCACCGATGTGGAAGACCCAGATGAGGCTTATGATTCCTAGATTCAGCCTGGATATGTGCTGGGCATAGCAACCATATGGTAAGTGAACCAACAGGTGGAAAATAGTACTATCTCTGTCTCTCCCTCTCTCTCTGTAACTCTGATTTTCAAAATTAATTAATAAATCTTAGAAAAATACTATTACTGATGCTAAAATATAAATATTATTATTCAGGTATTATTAACATCACAGTCAGAGAAATTTTAAGAATTAGTATTGATTTAACCAGAAATTCAAATGTAATTTTATTTTGAACATGAAGAGAGGAAGTAGGTTTGTCAGACTGGGACAAATGAAGAGGTAGAAGAATGCTAACAACTCACCTTTAATAAAAAAGTTAATAAACTATTTTGTATTTATAAAATCAATAATAAAAATACTAGCCTATGAATTAAAGTAGGTTAATTCCTGAAGGAAATAGCAAAATGTTTTCTATGAGGAGTTAATTGAAAAGTATTTCAAGTAAAACTTGTAACATTATTTGGCATGTAACTTTTAATTTTTTAAATTTAATTTTAATTACTTTTTAATAGGTTCAGTGTGACTTGTAGATACAATTTTAAGGTCATAATGATATTCCCTTCATTGCTCTCTCCTTCCCTCACTCTTTTATTCCCCTCCTCCTTTGTTTTAGTTTTTGAGAAAACATATTTTAAAATTACATTATAATAAAAAGGATTAATACTTCATCAAATAGGAAGCTTAACAAGTAAAAAGCCAAATGACTATAAACAATAATTGAATAGGAAAATGACCATTTATCCTTATGCAGCAAATTTTAAAATAATCACAGATCATTAAAACTGTAGTAGTATAACAATCTTGACAATTGGTTTGACAAAGTTATAAAACAATGTTTTGCAAAACCACATTTGCAGCAACATTGATACACACAGACATTTCTGTTTTTCTTTCTTTTTTGCTTTCTTTTTCTTTTTAATTTTAGCTCCCACATATAAGGGAGAACATAAGGTATTGGTCTTTCTGGGTCCATCTTATCTGAATCAGCATGAGGTCATCCAGTTACCTCCATTTTGCTGCAGATGGTAGAATTTCATTCCTTTTATAGCTGAATAATATTTGATTGTGTGTGTATATATATATATGTACACACACACACCACATTTTCATGATCTGTTCATCTGATGATGGACACTTTTGTTGGCTCCAGATTTGGGATACTGTTAACAGTGCTGCTCTAAATATGGTGGTGCAATTATCTCTTTGATAAATTATGCTCAAGTCTTTGGGGTATATTCCTAGTAGTAGGATGGCAGGACCATGTGGCAAGTCTATTTCTAATTTTTTAAGAAGTCTCCACAGTTTTCCATAATGGCCACACCATTCTCACCAACACTGTAAGTGTTCCCTTTCATCCATATTCAGTCAGCAATTGTTACTGTCTGTGTTTTGGATTTTAGCAATTCTGACAGGGATGAAGTGATATCTTATTGTTGTTTTGATTTGCATCTCCCTGATGGCTAACTATGTTGAGCATATTTTCATATATCTGTGGACCATTTTCATTTCCTCAAAAAACTGTTGAAGTCCTTTGCCCATTTCTCAACTGGATTGGTTGTTTTAGTTGTTGAGTTTTTTAAGTTGTTGAGATATTCAGGATATTAACCCTTTGTCAGATAGATGGTTTGCAAATATTTTTTCTCATTCTTTTGGATGTCTCTTCACTCGATTTTTATTATTCCCTTTACTGTGCAAAAACTACTGAGTTTGATATAGTCCTACTTGCTTAATTTTGCTCTTTTTACCTGTGCTTTGGGGATCTTGTCCAATAAATCTTTCCCTTACCCATATATCAGAATGTTTCTCCTATATTTTCTTCCAGCAACTAAATAGGCTCAGGACTTAAATTTAATATTTTATGCATCTTGAATTGGTGTTTGTATATGGTGATAGCTATGGATCTAATTTCATTCTTCTACATATACTTATCCAGTTTTGCCAGCACCATATGGTGAAGAGATTACCCTTATTTCACAGTATGATCTGAGATATGAGCACTTTTGTCAAAAATAAGTTGGTTGCATGTGTGTGGTTTAATTTTGGGGCTCTCTATTATATTCTATTGATCTGTGTATTGGGTTTTATCCCAGTGCAAAGCTGTTTTCTTTACTATAGTTTTGCTGTGTGCTTTGAAATCAGGTATTGTGATGCCTCCAGCTTGCTTTTCTTGCTCAGGGTCACTTGGCTATTTAGGATCTTTGTTATTCCGAATAATTTTAGAATTTTTTCTAACTCTGTAAAGAATGCCTTTGGTATTTTGATAGGAATTGTGTTAAATCTGTAAATTACTTTAGGTAGGATAGACATTTTAATGATTTTGATTCTTCTGATCCAAGAGCAAGGGATATCTTTCCATTTATGTATCCTTGATGATTTCCTTCATCAATGTTTGATCATTTTCATTATAGAGATATTTCACTTCTTTGGTTAAATTTATTCTTAAATATTTGATTTTTGTGGCTATTGTGAATTGGATTTTTCTCAACAAAATACTAGCAAATCAATTCCAAAACCACCACAAAGGGAAATGAAGATGCAGAATTTTTGCACGACAAAATTGCATATATTCTTTGAAGGTCATTTTGTTTATCTTCTCTGACTGTTTTGTCTCAAGATACAATAGAAATAATTATTTCATTAAAACAAGGTATAATTAATAATAAGAGTGCTCAGACTGGTCACTGGATCCCAATCACAGCTCAGCTTCAGGTATTTTTAGTTTCTAATTTCTCTATTGTTTTTCTCTTTTTATTAATGTTTTGGTTCCTGACATTTCTTAACCATCTTTATTCCATCTCTGTTTTACATTTTGCTTTTCAACTTCACATCGTTTTTCAGTTCTCAGAAGGCACCACTCATTGTCAACAAAAAGTGAATACTTGCCCCTTATCTGAATTAACTCAGTAGAAGTGCAAAAGCTTGAACCTGAAATTCTTTTTCTGATAATGATTTTTCCTTCCAGATGAGGCCAGATAAAAATCCCTTAGGCTTTTAATGTATTATGTATTATAAATTAAAGATAAAGAGGTAATCATAGTTTGAATGTGATTGTTCTGAGATTGAAATGACGACTACATCTGGGGTTGAGAAGGAGGCTTCGGCTTACACTAGGGAAGCCAATTCTGCTGAAGAATGGGACTCCTCTTTCATTGGAAAAAAAATCATCAGGAGCAAGTTTTTGGCACAGTAGTTTATTCTAGAAACACCAAAGTTCCATATGGAAGAACCAGGGTTGAGTCCTGGCTCCACTCCCAATTCCAGCTTCTTATTAATGCACACCCTTGGAGGCATCAGATGATGGCTATAATAATTGGGTCCCTGCCACTGACGTGGGAGACAAGTATTGAGTTTTGTTTTCCTGACTTTGGCCTCGCCCAGCCTCAGTTACTGTGGGCATTTTGGGAGAACAAGCAGATGGAAACTAGATCTCTATTTTCTCTTTCTCTCTATGCCTTTCAAATAATTAAAAGCAGAAAGCTAATCAGTATTCAAGGGTATGGTGTTCTCAGATTCCTCAGGGTCTTCCTGCACATCCACATCTTAATACGTAAGAACCCATCTTGTCATTCTGTAATTATTGGTTCAGAAGATAAGGGTCTCCTTAAGGGCACACCTAGAAGCTCCAAGGCTTGAGCTGGGAACAAAATCCCTAAATTCATCCTTTTTTTTTCACCACTTTGTCTGGTGGCATTAGGAACAACCCATCAACATCATTATATTTCCTAGTTTTCTAAAACCATTCTATAGAATCATATGCAGACACTTAGATCATGGTGTGTTATAAGTGGCTGATGAGGAGAATCCAATACAGATGGTTTGTGCATCTCTACAACAGTACATGCCAAGGACTACCAATGTTTATTCGCTACTGGAAACAGAGTCATTATCACTCAATATAATCACTTTAGACAGCCAATTCTAGAAATGTCAGAACCAATTCAGAAAAAAATACAGTTAAAACTATGTTCCTCTGCAACTATTCTCAACAACAAAATCTGTATTAGTCAAAGTTCTCCAGAGAAATACAGTCAAGGAGATACAGATGTATATTTTATGTGAATTATCTTATGCAACTACGAAAAACAAGAAGTACCCAGGATCCTTCACCTGCTTGCTGGAAATCAGGAAATCAAGAGTATAATTTAGCCTCAGTTGTAGGAAACATCACTTCTGCCCAAGCACTCTCAGTGAGGACACATCCTCCTGGACACAGGGTGTGGCCGCAGGAACTGATTAAGGATAGTAAATAACCTATTATAAAGGAGAGCATTGAGTTCTCACAGGGACGCTGGATCCCACAAGGACATGAAGCTGTTTTCCCAGACCTACTTGTCTAGTAAACCAAGTCACAAGGTGCCCTACCAATGTATTGAAAATCATGTCCTGAAGATTATCTAGTAATGTGACAAGTAATCCGAGAGTTGTATGAGCATGCACATGCACTGTACAAATGGTTGATGTAAACCTTGTCCATAAAAGAAGCACACGGGGGCGGCATTGATCATTCTGGCAGCATTCTTCAGAGGAAGCCTTCCCGTGTCCTGTCTCTCCTTCCACTTGTACACCCAACACTTAGTCTGAATGCCTGAGACTCAAGAGCACTGATGTCTAAGGACAATGAAAATGGATGTCCCAGCTTGAACATGGAGAAAAACAAATCCCCATTTCCTTTGCCTTTACACTCTATGCATGCCTTCAATGGGTCAGACGATGCTGGCCCACAGTGGGGAGGACCATCTTCTTTGCTAACTCTACTAATTCCATCCGCAATCATTTGCAGAAGCGCTTTCTTAGATACACCCGGAAATAAGGCTTTATCTGGGTAGCCCATCACCCTTTGAAGTCCATACATAAAATAACCACTATTTTCATTTTTTAAAGATTATATTATTTCTCATTACATTTATGTAGAGATTCAAAAAGAGAATCACAAACATGTAGGAAAGATGTTATTTTCATTTTGCTACTGATTATTTTAATAAAATGAAATTTCCTAGTCATATTTATAGAATAGGATGTAAAAATAGACACATTCATCTGTCTTACAAAATATATAAAGAGCCCTAATATATTGGCAAAATGTACCATTGTGACTTCACTCACTCATAAGCACATTCTGGGAGTACAATCAGGTGGATGGAAAACCTGATTAAGTGGCCAGAGGTGGTGATCTTCCACTTTGTTGTCTCTGGAGAATAACAACTGTGATATTAAATAGAACTACAAATGTAGGCAACTATAGTTTAATAAGTGTGGAGCATTTTGGATGCAATATTGTATAGATATGGAAGGCAGAAGACCATGTAGATTAGATTGCCACAGATGGCAGCAGGAACAAAACATTGAATTAACAGGATTTTACAATGTTCTACTGCACACATAAATTGGCCTTTTCAAGTCAGAAGTTAACCACATTTTGTGCGATTCCCAGATTGGTTAGGAGACAAAATAAAAGGATGATCTGCAGAGGCAAACCCAAGTTCTGCATAGGAAAGGGGATGGATATTACTAGAAGCAAGACAAAGAATACAGGCCACAGTACAGCACCACTGGTCAGCCTCAGGAAGCTAAATTCCTGCTGATTGGCCTGGTTTCTGAATATTTCAAGGTGAAATTTTCTGTTTATTGAAATTGAAGCAGACTTATTATACATGAAGGAAGTATACACATTTAAGATCCTATCATTATGTTTATATGTTTTGTATAAACGTCCTATCATCTTACAAAAGTGATATTATAATCTTTATTATTAAGTTATCTATCTATCCATACATATATCCATTTTACTATCAGTGGTTCATTTTAGGGAAAAGACTATATTCCAGCCTAAGCAATAAAAAATAATTTGCTTTGAAATCGTTGTTTCTGGAGGCAGAAACTGTTGCTCAGCAGGAAAAGCCGCCTGCAGTGCTCACACCCTACTTCAGAGTGCCAGGTTCACGTCCTGGCTACTCTCCTTCAGAGCCAGTTTCTTGGGAGGTGACACATGATGACGCAAGTACTTAGGTCTTGACACCCACATGTCAGCCTCAGACTGAACTCTGGGTCCTGGCTTTAGCTTGGCCCAGCCCTGGCTGTTTCAGCCATTTACAGAGTGAACTCGCTGATGAAAGATTTCTCTCTCTCTTTCTGCCTTTCAGATAAATAAAAATAAATGAATAAATAAGCATGGTTTTTCTGATCTTGTGGAACTTCCAGTTAAGCTGAGAATGCAGACATTAAGCAGGTCCAAAGTATAATAAATATATTAAAGGGAAATACATACAGTGATACAATAGTGCCTAAACTTAGACAAAAATGTGAGTTAAGGTCCAAACATTCTACAAAAGTATCAAAATCATTCTTCCTTAAGTTGGTATGATAAATATTACTTATTTTCCTTTAAATCCTTCCTTGATTATACTGCCCAAATTGCTCAATAAGCAAAGAAGCCAATAGAATTAACTTTTAAAAGAATGACATGAAATCAGAGACCTTTCCTGATATTCCTCGTGAAAGAGTTAAAAAGGAAATTTAAAATAAATTATTAGTAAGGGAATCATTCTACAATGTAATGTAGACCATAAAATCTATTATCTTAAACAGACCACCAGTGTATTTCTAAGCATGTCAACTCCTGTAAGCAAACGGGTAATAATTCCCTTAACTCAAACTTAGGGTTTCATATTGCTGGAGTCAGTGACATTATGGTCACTAATTTCTGAAAAGTACCATTGACTTATGATAGTACATTCAATATTTTTATTACACAATACAAACAATATACGTCCTCAAGTCATTTTTGATTGATTCAAAGATATTTTTCGTGCATAGCTGTAGTCACTAACAAACCATTATTTGTTATTAAATTAGAACCTTAAGAAAGAAACATGGTCCAGTAGATTAAAAAATCAGGTATAAAAAGGGATTGGTTTTGTGTAACTAAATGTGTATATGATTAAATAATAACAAATCTAATTGTATAAGCAGAATATGACAAAGTAATAATTAAATGCAAAAAGATTCAAAAAACGTTCTTTGTTTATTTGTGTGTGTGTGTGTGTTTCAACAGAATTTGTAGGCAATCTGACTTTCCAATGAAGAGATTAAAATAACAATATGTAGTAATACAAATGTTTAAATAAAGGTATTGAGTAATACAGGATGAATGAATCTGCAAATATCATCCTACAGCATGCATTTAACATAAATCAATTCTAAGGTAGAAAGCTTGAAATAAAAATAAGAAAAAATGTGTCTCTTGAGGGGTAACTAACTATAGTCCTATGCCTTTTCCTGTGTCATTGAGAGTAAGACCTATGTATCTGATCAAAAATTGGTTCTAGCACATGCTTTGCTCAGATTCTGCCTGGTCTGACACAATGCTGTGCTGGGAGCTGTGCAAGGACTGAGGAGGACGGCCAAGGGATGAACAGGTTCTTGTCTTGCACAGTCACAAGGCTAGCTTCACTTTGCTCAGTTAGTTGTCGCTTTCCTGTGTGTGTCGTAGCACCTCTGTATTCTGATATTATAGCACTTAACAGAATGTGTTGATTTTTTCTATTTACAGTTCAGAACCTCCACAAAGCTATACCATTCTAGAGCTCTTTGGTACTAGGAGTAGCATGTGAATTTTTGCACAGACTCAATAAAAATTCATCAATTCTAGTAATGCTAGGCATCTTCACAATAGTCAGAAATATTCCATGTTTTAAAATTAAAATTGACTTTTATTTCTGTTATTTTATTTCTGTTATTTCTATTAATACTACCAAACAAGTCAACATAATAAATCTAATTACTAATTCTGGTATAGGAAAATCAAGGGTAAATTTTGAACTATGATAAAAGCATCAGGTCTTTCCCTTCCTGAACAGTAGATTAATAAGGCAGAGATGAGGATGGTAGGAAGAAGTCCAGACCCAGAAGTATGGTATATCTTTGCTAAACTATGAAGAAGTGGCAATTCTTTGAGATTAGCCATAAATAATGATATTTGCAAAAGTTCATTGAAAATGGAATGGAAAGATAAGTTTATTTAGGAAAAAAAGTTGAAATCCATTCATACAAGGGATCTGCAAAAAGTACATGAGAAATATATGTAATAAAATAAGTGTGGATTTCCAAAAAATGTGCCAGAGTAAACTTATTTTAATTTATTTTTCTGCAAACTTTCTGAAGTAACTTCTAATCTTTACACAGCCACACTGTGCCTGTTTCTGGAATTAGCATCCTTTAAAAAACCATTGTTTGGAAGTTTCAGTATCCTGTTGTGGCAGGAGGCAGGTATATTCTAAAAGTGGGGAAAAGTAAAGAGGTATTTCACACAATCATTGCGTTGTTACCATAAGCGATCTCTCCTAGAGTAGTCTCATAAGCAGTCCTTGCTATAGGGACTAAATCAGTGCTATCAAATTACAAACCACTAAAACTCAACTCATGACAGTCAACTGATGTTTTAACAATTTTGTGTATAATGTATATATTGCTTAAAATGACTTTTTTGTAGGCAGGTAGAAATTTTCTCGCAAGAAATTCTTAGTAGTGCTAACTCTGGGAAGCAAGAATGGAAGAGCTGGGTGGAGGAAACAAAAAGTAAATATTTTACACTTTTATTCCATATCCTTCCATGCAGACTGGATGTCTTACTACAAAAACATATCCTTAATGATGCAAACATAATTTGAAGATACTTCACAAATTTGTGGGAAAATGAAGTTTATTTTGATTAAAATATGAAATCTATGCATAATTTTTATAACATTTTCTACACTCTTTTTGAAGTGTCATCATATGTAAGTTAGAAATATAAAATTATATAAAAATAACTTCCCACATCTATAGGTACACATTCCCATCCATCACACAGACATTGCACCAAATGCCACAAACCTATAAATCTTCTGTACCTGTGTCTTTTATATTGTGTCATTAGATCATTTTTCCCTCTCTTATTCCCACTCTTATATTTAACAGCGATCACTTTTCAGTTAAGTTTCAGCACTTAAGAAGAATTGTGTATTGATTACAGTATCAACCAAAAGTATTAAGTAGAACAAACAAAAAAAAAAAATACTAAGAGGGATGACATATTAAGTTGCTCATCAACAGTCAGGGTGAGGGCTGATCAAGTCACCGTTTCTCATAGTGTTCATTTCACTTTAACAGGTTTCCTTTTTGGTGCTCAGTTAGTTGTCACCTATCAAGGAGAACAAGTGGTATTTGTCCCTTTGGGACTGGCTTATTTCACTCAGCATAATGTTTTCCAAATTCCTAACAGGGATCACTTTTCAGTTAAAATTTAAACACCTAAGAATAATTGTGTGTTAATTACAGAGTCCAACCAATGGTACCAGAACAAAAAAAAAATACTAAAATGGATAAAGTATTACATTGTACATCAACCGTGAGGACAAGAGCTGATCAAGTCACTGTTTCTCATCTCGGATTTTAAAACAACTTTACTGCAAATGTTATTGAAGTTGGATAAAATTCTCATAAATAGATGGGTTTTTGATTCATAAAGAAAAGTACCCGATATTACTTGGAGAGCACGTTTCTTCTGATTAGCTTCCGAAATGCTTGTTTCACATCGTTGTTCCTCAGGCTATAGATGATGGGGTTCAACATAGGGCTCACAAAAGTATAGAAGACAGCAATGATTTTGGACTGTTCCACTGACTTGTCCGTGGGAGGTCTAACATACATGCAGAACAGGGTCCCATAAAACACAGTCACTGCCATCAGGTGAGATCCACAGGTGGAGAACGCTTTGTGCCTGCCTTCGGCAGAACGCATCCTCAGGATGGCAATGAGAATGAACGTGTAGGAGATGAGGATTATGAGGAGAGAGTTGGAGAGGTTAAATCCTGCTACCACAAACATGGATGTTTCCTTAATGAAAGTGTCAGAGCAGGAGAGTCGGATGAGGGGGGGGTCAGCGCAATAGAAGTGGTTAATGACATTGGAGCTACAGAAGGTCAGCTGGTATGTCCACATGGTTTCCATCAGGCCACTAAGGAACCCATAGACATAAGGACCAGCAATCAGGCGAATACAGACACCTGTGGACATCTTGCTGCTGTAAAGCAAAGGGTTACAGATGGCCATGCACCTATCATAGGCCATTACAGCTAGCATATAATATTCAGTGATCACCATGGCAATGAAAAAATAACACTGGACTAAACAAGCAGCAAAGGAAATGGTTTTCTTTTCAGACAAGAAGTTCACCAGCATTTTGGGACTTACATTAGTGGAATAGCACAAATCCAAGCAGGACAAACTGGCAAGAAAGAAGTACATGGGTGTATGGAGCCGTGAATCTATCCTGATCAACACAATCATCCCAAGGTTCCCTCCCACAGTAATCAAGTAGATCACCAGGAACAGCACGAAGAGGATGGGCTGTAGCTCTGGACGATCCGTCAATCCCAGGAGAATAAATTCAGTCACCAAGGTGGAATTTCTTCTGACCATTTTCTTGGGTGCCAGCATTGCTCACTTAGAGGAATTAAAATAAATTTAAAAGGTCAATGAAAAGTACATAATTTTCTTTCTCTCTCTCTTATTCTCCTTATCTCTTTTTCTTTGTCACATTATCCTCACATAGTCTGAGATAGTCTGAGAACGTAGGAATTGGTAGACTTAAAAAGGCCAAAGCCTCAATTGTCTAGGTATTTAACATGCAGATGATTCCAGAAGATAATATGCCACCTTGCTTTTGAATATAAGTATGACCCAAAGTTTGTCTAGAAATGGGTGGAACCACCACAATTTGCCATTAAATTTGGACTTCTCCTGAAATCTGTATCCAGGACTGGTCCTAGATAAAATGGCAATAGGCATTGGGAAAACGCTGTTCAGTCACTAGCAGTGTGCATATTCAAAAGCTTCACCTTTAGAATCTCATGACTGTGTGCAGCATCAGAAAGCTTTGACTTAGAGGGGTTTGAAGAAAATGTGGGGTCCGGTTTCAGGATATATTCATGAAAGACAGAGCATGTCATTTCTGTGTGAATAGACCAAAGATAAGGTTCATAAATTTAGAATAACAAAAGCCTACATGAACTGATGAAAAACTTTTCATTCATAATTTACATGAATAAAGCTAGTGAGACCTGGGTAGAGGATGAGAATCATCAAACTGGATCATATTTTTAATTGTTTATTTTTTCCAGGAAACATATAAGAGGTTCACAGCATGTAACAAAAATTGGCCAGACATACTGCTGATGGGACAAAAATTCTACACTCCCTAACTCTTAGCATTCAAGTACCATGTGTAAATAATTCAACCTTCTTCTTTATGATATTTGTAAGGTCAAAATTATAAAACAAAAATATTCATCAAGAGAGATTGGGTTGTTCTAAGACCAGAGCCCAGACATTGTTAATTTTCACAGATTATACTTTCAGATAGTGTGAATCATAATGGAAGGATAAAGAGAGAGATTACCATGTTGGAATTCCAGAATTTTAAGATCTCAAGAGTTTCCAATTTAAAAATCTGAATTTATGGGGCCAGCACTGTGGCATAGCGGGTTAAAGCCCTGGCCTGAAGTGCCAGTATCCCATATGGATGCCAGTTCTAGTCCTGGCTGCTCCTCTTCCAATCCAGCTCTCTGCTATGGCCTGGGATAGCAGTAGAAGATGGCCCAAGTTCTTGGGCCCCTGCACCTATGTGGGAGACCCAGAGGAAGCTGCTGGCTCCTGGCTTCGGATTGGCGCAGCTCCAGCTATTGTGGCCATCTGGGGAGTGAACCATCAGATGGAAGACCTCTCTCTCTCTGTCTCTACCTCTCTCTGTAACTCTGTCATTCAAATAAATAAAACAAATCCTTTAAAATCTAAATTTATTATTTTAATATGAAATATAGCAAAGATAGTGTTAGCAACTAATTCGACTTCTAAAATTTATATGTTTCATTTATTTATAGAGGAGAGAAAGAGAGAGGGGCTCATCCCCCCTTTCACTCTCCAAAGCCCTCAAGCGCCAGGGCTGAGCCGGTAACTGAAGCTGAGTCTTCTGCATAGTTGACAGAGACCCTACCTGAGCCACCAGCAGCTGCCTCCCAGCAGGTGCATTAGCAGGAAGCTGGAATTAGAAGCAGAACCAGGACTCCAACCCTGACTCTCCTCCACTGGATGCAAATATCCCACAACATTTTAACAGCTTTGAAAAAATGCCTTCCTTAACTTGACTTTAAAATATATACTTTTTAAAAAGCACAGAAGCTGGGGTTGTGATGTAGCTGGTAAAGCCACCCACTGCGATGCCATCATCACATACAGGTGCTGGTTCTCGTCCCAACTGCTCCACTTCCAGTCCAGCTCCCTGCTAATGCACCTGGAGGAAGAGTGTAACATGGCCCAAGTGCTTGGGCCCCTGCACCCACCCACATGGCAGACCCAGAAGGAGTTGCTCATTCCCGGCTTCAAACTGGCCAAGCCCTGGCTGTTATAGCCATTTGGGGAGTGAACAGCAGATGGAAGACATCTCTCTCTCCCTTTCTCTCTCTCTCTCTCTCTATCTCTCTCTCTCTCTCTCTTTAACTCTGACTTTCAAATAATAAAGAAAAAATAAAAATAAATAAATAAAAACTAAAAAATCATTTTAAAGGCAGTGCAAAACCATAGACTTGATTTGTTGAGATCCCAATGAGAATTGCATGCAATGCCAATATCACCAACTGTATTCTTAGAGTCAACTATTCCTGTAAATTCAATCTAGTGTCCTTGCAATTTAGCTACTTTGACTCTGTGATGTTTCCAGGATGTTGTATGATTTAATCATTGCAGCAGGATATCCTTCTACACAAACAGTGTTGGACACTTCCTATAAGCAACCCACTTTGCTGGGAAAAAAAGAACACTGATAATATTGCTTGTCTTTAAAGACTGGTTCATGTTTTCATGGCAAAGGAGATAAAAATTAAGATTAATTGTCCAATAATAAATATTTTGACAAAATAAGTAATTGTTTTCAAGAATCAGAATAGACATCTAAGAATAAGACATTTGCCTGAAACTTGAAGAATTGCTAGAAATTTCTAAAGGAACAAGAGTAGAGCATACTCTAAGGTATTTTTCTCGAGAAGCTCTCAAGAGAAATAAAATAAACTCCACAAAGAAGCAGGGATTAGTTTTTATTGTTTCAAATAAACCGATTAGAAATTAAAAGTAGCTAAACTCAATGTCCCCATCACAGGCCAAGATTTGCAATCAGGCCTGAAAACTACAGGGTAATATATCAAAAAACTATTCTTTGATATTGTTTTGGAGTGAGTGTGCATGTGTGTATGTGTTACAACCAAGTGATTGTGGTGAATTAAAACTGATTTTCTCTGCTGTTTTCAAAAGAAATGGCTTGTAGCCTTAAGTCTACGGTTTTGACCTTTGGGAGGTAAGGGCAATAGTAAATCAGGATTTGTGTAAGTGGTAAAAGTACCCTTTCCTCACTCCTCAAAAGGGAGCAAACGTGCTGCACTCCCTGCGAGTCCACCTTCATTCAGCAGTGTCCTTCATGAGGTACTGAAGCACTTTCCAATATAGCACTGACTTAAGTTCTCCAAAAAAATTACTGAGTCGAATACTGAGCATGGAAGAGATTAGTAAATAGGAAGAGAATGAAAGAACCCTGAGAAAAATAGAATCAAACACAACAAGAGTTTGCACCTCAATTGTAGGTGAACATGCACGTGTTTTACCCTAAATATGCAATCTGTACAATTAAACACCAAACACCAGCAGCTGTCCACTCTTCAGATATACTTCACTAATAATGCATTGCTTAGTATTTATTTGTTATTAAGTGTTTCTAGAAAATTAATGATAGATGTGTATCAATAGACTGATATAGATATGATCCATGATACAAACTCCAAATATTTAAAATACTCTCATATAGTTTGTGTGGATTTTGACTTTTTCTCTTAAGCATCTCATATATTAATCTGTTCTCTGATCATATCTCCCTCCACTCTCCTACCCTTTCTTCTTTTAGCCCTCTCTTGCTATCATGAACTTCTTCCCCAAACCCATCCCATTTAGTTTCTTGCCCATTTCACATTAAAGGTTTAAATGCACCCGGTAAACAACATTCTCAATATCTCAATAAAGAAAATATCTTTGGGATTTCATCTGTATTCAATATCTGATTCAGGAATTATAATTACATTAAATATTTTATTTCAAATCTGGTTTTTAGTGCAACATGTGTATGTATGCATGTACTTATGTAAGAAAAATTAATAAAAGTGTGGGAGCTAGCATTGTGGCACAGCGGGTAAAGCCACTGCCTGCAGTGCCAGCATCACATATTGGTGCCAGTTCATGTTCTGGCCCCTCCACTTCTAAACCAGCTCCCTGCTAATGGCCTGGGAAAAGCAACAGAAGATGGGCCCAAATGTTTGGGCCACTGCTACCCAGATGGGAGACCTGGAAAAACTTCCTAGCTTCAGTCAGTCTCAGCCCTGGTGTTGCAGTCATCTGTAGAGTGAACCAGTGAAGGGAAGATTTCTCTCTCTCTCTCTCTTTCTCTCTTTCTCCCCCTCTCTCAGTAACTCTGACTTTAAAATAAATAATACCTTTTTTTGAAAAAAAGTGTTCATTTGACAAACATCATTGGAAATTTTTTAATATTTTGATAAACTCCTATGATGAATTTTTATTCCACTAGCACAATTTTTATTCTACCAACACTCAGTATCTCAGTGATTATAAAATGTTTAATACAAAACCAGATGAAGATTATTTCTATTTCTCTAAACAAATGTTTATACAATTTGTGCTACTATAATAATTCAAAGGCTAATATTTAATTCTGTGGGCACCACCTTTCATAATTCTTATTTATTGTTTTCTGTATCCAGGATACTCTGTGATTAGAAAGATCATTCATCTAACTGATATTTATAGAAGCATTAAGAAAATATAATTGCTATGGATCTTACTATTTTCTAAGTCTTATTACAATATAGCATGCCAAGCAATTCATATTGATATATGTAAGATTACTGAATCACTTTTACAATAGCCTAGTGAGCCGCTGCACCAGTCAAAAGTCTGTATTTCTTATTGCAGGAAATACAACTGAAATAAAACTCCAGGTAAACTTTCACTGGCTCAATAATGTTAAATTGCTTTCCTGCAGTTTGGAATAATCAAAGAAAAGCTAGCTGACAAAGTCAATACAGATTTGTATGCACTGATGGATATGATTCACAACAATGTCTATATTCACATATATTTATTTTTTGTTTGGAAGATTATTTAGTTTCTTTCACTGAGCAGAAAATCAGAGATTTCACTTATGGAAAACTGCTAAACATAATAAACATTTTGTTAAATTCATTTTATTTATTTGAAAGAGACAGAGAGAGAGAGACAGAGAGAGAATCTCCCAGCTACTGCTTCACTTCCCAAATGTGTGCAACAGCCAAGGCCAGGCCAGACTGAAACCAGGAGCCAGGATCTCAATCCTGATCTCCCATGTTAGGTACAGTGTCCCGAATTCTTGAAATATGTGCTACATGCCACAGTGCACAATTAGCAGGAAGCTCGAAAGGAGAGCAGAGCAATCCCAGGCCCTCCAATCTGAGATGAGGATGTCCCAAGTCCCAGCTTGACAGCTGCACCAAACACCTGCCTAACACATAGGAAATATTTTTATTCCTTCAACTCAAAATAAAGAAATAAATACATTAGATCAGCAAAAATATAAAATTCACATCTGCAGATATCTCTACTAGGTATACTACTTGTTGAAGTGTTTTTTTTTTTCCCCCTGTGGATAAATTTATGTTTTCCAGGCTTTATTTAAAATATAGAAGTCTGAGGTGATAGGATAACATTAAACGCTGCCACAGTTATTAATCAGTGTACATTAAGATCAGCATTATGTAGTCTAGCAAGATTGAATTGCAGCCTTGGAAACTTTGACACCCAGGAAAAGATCACAGAAAATAAAAGCACATTTATGGAAGTTTAGTGTTAGTCATCAAGCCCAGAAACTACCTCAACTGGGAATTTAGATGTAAATAAGATGAGCAAAAAAAAAAAAAGGATATTTAGAGGTAAGAATTGACGACAAAGGGGAATAAGTCACGTAGCTGATGGAGACAAGCCTCTCCATGTGAATATCAGTTTCCCTTCCTTGCCTACTCTGTCATAATGGACTTCAGCATACCTCCTCTCATTCAGTGTCTTACTGTGACAACAGCAGGAAAATTACCTAATTACAATGCATGAGCCTAATTTCTAGAGGATGACTTGCACTGTGGATTTGTACTTGTTTAGGATGTTAGTAGAAGTTCTCTTGAGTCTTATTTTAGAAAACACTTCACCTTGATGTAATGACTTACTCTCTAGGAGTCTCAGAGTCCTGATCTATTCCATATCAGATTGTTCCTAAAGGATTTCTTAAGTTCCCATAATTTCTAACATTGCAGTCTTGCACTGATGTTTTTACCAATCCTCACTCATTAGTAGTCATGTGCCTCTTAGTATATCTTTAAGAGCTTTATCTTTGCTAGAATGAGTATCATTCATGCTTAATCTGTCCCCCTTTTTTGAGTCCTTGAACAAGTTCTTTTTAAAGGGCAGGATGTGCTTTCAACAAACATGATTCAAAAAATAATAATGATATGATTTATTCAAGTTTTTACTCCAACATAGCCATTCAAAATGTATTTAATACCTAAATGATTGAGAGAATGTTAATTGTAAAGTAAAAACGATCATTGTAAATGCACACTTTCAGTAAAATTCTAATGCTTTTTAGTGAATAAACAAGAAATATATGCTGCCTCATTCCAACTAGCTAAGAATCTATACTAACAATAAAAGCACTTTTGTTTTCACCTGATTCTTTCTGATGAAAACCCAAAACTGAAACAAGTAGATAAAGTGAAGGCATAGAAGTAAGAATTTTCACTCCTACCTGACCCCAGGAAAGATTCACTCAGAGACACTAGCGGTCCAAGAGATAAGTTGCCGAGAATGATTTATACTCGACTTGTAGTTTGGATTGCTTATCCCTAAAGTATTTTTCAACATACACTAAGGAAATAATTACATTGCTACCAGAAAAGATAACTCCAGAGAGGAAACAGTAATTGATATAGACTCATACTATCAGTCTTGGGATTTGAGCAACATGATTGCATCAATTTGAAGTACTTTGAGCTGATTGTCTTGAGTTATCAAGAGCTACTTCTCATGGGAATGTTGCACTATGGATCCATTTATTAGAATAAGATGAATAGAATAAGTAGAATTTTTGTTACTTGGAAAATGAGAGAGAAAGAGAAAGAGAGAGAGATTCAACTAATTCAGAGAGAGGAAGAGACCTTACTGATAAAATTATTTTGTGTTCATCCTAATGTGTATTTATGTACACATAATATTTCACATCTTTACAGGCTATGTCTATCAAGAAAGGAATTATGGGCCGGCGCCACAGCTCAATAGGCTAATCCTCCGCCTTCTGGTGCTGGCACACCGGGTTCTAGTCCCGATCGGGGCACTGGATTCTGTCCCGGTTGCCACTCTTCCAGGCCAACTCTCTGCTATGGCCCCGGGAGTGCAGTGGAGGATGGCCCAAGTGCTTGGGCCCTGCACCCGCATGGGAGACCAGGATAAGTACCTGGCTCCTGGCTTCAGATAAGCGCGATGCGCCAGCCGCAGCGTGCCGGCCGCGGCGGCCATTGGAGGGTGAAACAATGGCAAAAAGGAAGACCTTTTCTCTGTCTCTCTCTCACTGTCCACTCTACCTGTAAAAAAAGACAGACAGGAAGGAAGGAAGGAAGGAAGGAAGGAAGGAAGGAAGGAAGGAAGGAAGGAAGAAGGAAAGAAAGGAAGGAAGGAAGGAAGGAAGGAAGGAAGGAAGGAAGGAAGGAAGGAAGGAAGGAAGGAAGGAAGAAGGAAAGAAAGGAAGGAAGGAAGGAAGGAATTATGAAGTATTCTGCATTTGGGAGCAGTGACAATTCATTAACTATTTTGCTGAGTGTTTAGCTTTTAAAAAATGAACTTAAGCTCAAACCTGGAAGGCAAATTTATTTTGCTTGCTGAATTTTTTTAGATGACAGCATAATTTTATTTTCTCCCCCAGATCACATCCTCATCCACACAGTGCTTTTAAAAAGATCATGAATTAGGGCTGGCGCCGCGGCTCACTAGGCTAATCCTCTGCCTTGCGGCGCTGGCACACCGGGTTCTAGTCCCAGTCGGGGCGCCGGATTCTGTCCCAGTTGCCCCTCTTCCAGGCCAGCTCTCTGCTGTGGCCAGGGAGTGCAGTGGAGGATGGCCCGAGTACTTGGGCCCTGCACCCCATGGGAAACCAGGAGAAGTACCTGGCTCCTGCCATCGGATCAGCGCGGTGCGCTGGCCGCAGCGCGCCGGCCGCAGCGGCCATTGGAGGGTGAACCAACAGCAAAGGAAGACCTTTCTCTCTATCTCTCTCTCTCTCACTGTCTACTCTGCCTGTCAAAAATAAAAAAATAAAAAAAAAAAAAAGACCATGAATTAGGAAAAAAATGAACATCACTAACCTAAACATAATTAGGACTAGAAATCATAGCCAAATCCATGTGGATACTTTATCTGGAATGATCCATTGCTGCCTTATTTTACCCTTTAACTTTAATCTTTTATCACTTGATTCTAAATATTCCAAATGCAAGTGATATGAAAAGTACGTTCCTTAGACTTGCCCTGAGCCTGTCTCTGGAGCTGTCTCTAGAGTGTGACTTTGGCTATGGATCTCAATCACTCAGACACCTGCACCACAAACTCACATGAAAGAAAATTATCATCACTCTATTTCCCTCTCCTTGCCACTCTCATCACTACACAACCACATTCACACAAACAGAAAAACATTATCAGGACCCATAGTTTCTGGCTTTACTTAATAAGGCAGGAAAGAAATAAGAAGGATGTGTCTCTTAAATACCCTTTAATCAAAATTACATGAGAATAAAAACTGAATAAATTTGAGGAACTGTAATAAGGTATGTTGTTTCTGGTTTCCCTTGTAAACAATATGAGCACACCAATGTCTCAAGGCATATTTCTTGGAGTTTTCACATTGGATAATGTTCATCATTTTAAGGTGTCTACAAATCTGGGATTCTGTTACAATTAAGGCTGATATAGTTGGTCTGGAGTGCATAATATGAATTTGCATGTCTGAAAATCACTGGAGTAAATCCTATTATGTTCATTTGTAGATGTATGTTGAAGTTCAAGGACCTAGAAGAGCAAGTACAGCTAATGTGTCCCCATACCTGAACCTTATAACTGAGAAACTTGAGAAATATAAGAGTATTTCAAAAAGTTCAGCAAAAAGCTGCATGCACATTTTTTTCATAATATGTATTTTTATGAATGTTTGAATACTCCTTAATGCATGGATTTTAAAAAATTCTATACCAAACATCCTTTAATTGCACTTTTCCACAAATCTTTTGAATTCAACATATATATTCATAGAATACTAAAACTCAACTTCAAATTTCAATTGTATTTTAATTTGAAAAGTTTGCTTATTATATTATACATATCTTTACACTTGATATGTGTTTACATTATGGAATGGCTAAATAAAACCAATGATTTTTTTTCTGGTGTAAATATTTAAAATCTACTCTCACATCAATTTTAATGTATGCGATGTATTCTAACTTGTCATCATATTGTACCTGTTCCATTTCCTGAACTTACTTCTGCTGTCTAATTGAAATTTCGTACTTCTCCCATTTCCACTCCCACTTCTCACCAGCCCCTGATGAATATCATTGTACACTCTACTTCTCTGAGTGCAACTTTTTAAAATTTTTCTTGAAGGTTTTTATTTAATGAATACAAATTTTATATGTACAACTTTTAGGGATATAGTGTTTCTTCCCCCCTCTCCACCTCCCACTCACACTCACATCCCACCTCCCACTCCCTCTCTCATTCCATTTTCCATTAAGATTCATTTTTAATTGACTTTATATATAGAAGACCAACTCTATACTAAGTAGAGATTTCAACAGTTAGCACCCACACAGACACACAAAGTATGAAGTCCAGTTTGAAGATAAATTTTACCATTAATTCTCATAGTACACCTCATTAAGTTCAGAGGTCCAACAAGGGAAGTAAGTGCACATTAACTCCAGTTGTTGATTTAACAATTAACACTCTTATTTTTGACATCAGTGAACATCCGAGGCTCTTGTCATGAGCTGCCAAGGCTATGGAAGCCCCTTGAGTCCACAAACTCTGTCAGTATTTAGACATGCATATGCAAAGTAGAAGTTCTCTCCTCCCTTCAAAGAAAAGTACATCCTTCTTTTTTGTCCCCTTCCTTCCACTGGGGTCTCCTGAGTGCAACTTTTGTTCAGATTCTACTACACAATGGAGACATTGCAATATTTGTATTTCTATGCCTGAATTATTTCACTTAAGGCTATATCCTCCAATTCCAGTATATTGTCACGAAATATGGATATTCCTTCCTTTTCTATACTGAATAGAAATAACATTTTCTTTCTCCATTAATCCTCTGATGAACACATGAGTTGATTTCATATTTTATGTATCATGAATAGTATTGCAATGAATGTGGGAGTGAGGATACACATTCAAAATACTAATTTTATTTCCATTGAAAATACATATATATGCATGTATGAAATGCTGCAACAGACACTAGTTCTATAATATTTTTGAATGTCCATAGTGTTTCCTCTAGTGACCGTACTTACAAAAAAGTGTAAGAATAATTTGCATATACACTTCAGCAACCTGTTTAGAGTCATGGCTTATTGGAAAATGTAGACCACCACCTTGACCAAGTATTTTTTAGGACATTCTTCAAGGCGTGTTTTACATCTTGGATTCAGCACTAGGCTGACTAAGGTGTAGAAGACAGCTATTATTTTGGATTCCTCCACAGTCTTGTTCCATAAAACAAAATTACAGCCATCATGTGAGAACCACAGAGGAAGATGTCTTTTGTTGACCCTCAGATGACTTGAACCAAAGGATGGCAGCAATAATGAAGGCATAGGACACCAGGATAATGGTGAAGGAGTTGGAGAGGGTTGCAGATATCCAGTCATAGGCCATTGCAGCCAGCATGTAAAACTCCGTGAGGAGAAGAGCAATAAAAATGTAACACTGCGTGAAACAGCCGACAAAGGAGATGGTCTTCTTCCCAGATAAGAAATTGGTCAGCATCTGTGGTGTTGCATTTGAGGCATAGCACAAGTCCACAAAGGCTAGGTTGGTGAGGAGGTAGTACATGGGCGTGTGAAGGCGAGAGTCCGTTCTGATTAACATGATCAAGCCCAGGTTGCCTAGAAGGGTGACAAGGTAAACAACCAGAAACAGCACAAAGAGGAAAGGCTGGAGTTCGGGGCAATCTGTGATTCCCAATAAAATGGATTCCATTACTGTACTGTTGTTCATGACGGATATTTCCTTAAAGTCCACATCTATTCTTGAAGCTAGGCAAGCAAAGCAAACATAAATGTACAAATCATGTTGATGACAGTTGAAATAACATTTCTCTAAACATCCTTCAAAATGAATGAAGGAAAATATGACTTTTTGTCTATATGTGCTCGTAAATATGGAGATAAGCAGTATTAATGAGATGAACAAAATCCTAAATAATAAATCATAAAGAATAATAAGCTGCTGCTCCTCCGCACGCGGAGGAGCCGCACCGGACCGGGCGCTTGTTGTTCCCTTTTTTTACAAGTCCTTTCTATAGTAAAGTAAGAATAAGTAAACAGCAAACTCCCAAAGCAAGAATGAGTAGAGAGAAATGAGAAAGAACGAAGTAACGAACTTCCCCGCAAACTCTCCAACGCACTCTCCAACCAACCCACACCACTATGCTGTCTCTCTCCTCCTATATAGTCCTCCTCCGCCCATCCCAACTCGGCTGCCCATACGCCGAGCACGCCGCTCTCCTCCAATCAGGAGCAGCTCCTGCAGCTTGTCAAGTTGGTGAGAGGCAGCTGGGTAGAAGCTGTTTACTCCTCTCCCAGCGCCATATTGTGGGAGAGCAGATGCATAGAATAAGTCTTAATTCCAGTAACAGTCTAGTCCGAGTTGCTCCCCACAATAAGCATTCAATTTTTAAGAAGCAATGGTCAATGGGACTTAAAATGATTATAATATAACTACTTCATTTTCTGGGAATGGAGAGATGCAGGAAAAAAATCAAGCAGATTTTTTTTGTCTTCAAGGATATATGAAGTTGTGATGGGAATTATAGTTAAAAATAAGCTAATCTCTATTTAAATCTGATTGCAAAATGATATTTTATGGAAGGAGAATGAATAGAATTATCTCCCTGCCCTTTTCTCTGCTTTTCCCACTTCTTCCAATAGCATTGATAAATTTTCTCGTAGATGGTGAAGTAGAGGAAATCATTGAAATGCAAGTGATAAGGATCTTGGAGAAATAAGAGCAATTCCCTGAGCATCTGCAAGAAAGAAAACCATGTAGGAAGATAGATGTCAGGGACAGTAGAGTGTTTTGTGTTTAGGCTGACATGCCATCCTGGTAAGAGTCAGCCTTTCTTACAACTACCACAAGTCACTAACTCATCTACAGGACACATCAAATGATCAGATCTGGGCAAAATCCAGTGGTACACCAAACACTACTCCTTGAGCTTTGCTGGAATAGTCAGATGTTCAGTCAGACAAACAAAAATTTGGAATGAAACAGAAACTAAACTAAACACAACCCTGCCTCCGACTAATTTCCCTGGTGAACTTAGGTAAGAGTACATTTGCACCCTTTGCAAAAGAAATGAATTGGCTTAACTGTTAGGCCTGGTCTGCCATCCCAATGTATCCAAGTCAGTACTTCAGTTTTTACAAACACATATTTTATGTTTAATTTCAATTAGTGATTCTGATTTTAGATCTGTTAATCATGAACTCAACTCATATTAGTGGCAAGTTTAGCAAAATCTGTCTGGCCTTTATTTTCTAAGCTGTAATATGTGAAACTGACAAGAGGATGAATAAGTTCCTTTAAAGTAATTTTTCATTCCCAAATGATTATTGTTTCATTCTGATGTTTTCCTAAAAGCTTTTGCGGGTAGCTGTGTGCATAATTGTAAGAAACTCATGGGAAAGACTATGCCAGAAATAGATATCTGATAACCTTGAACCAAGATGTCCTGGGCTTTAAAACCCTACAAACTAAAGTTGGATCACTTGATAGGAACCCAGGAGAATTCATCACAACACTTATATCCATGCTTCTTTCTTTGTGAGCCATGCAGAAAGTTCACCAGAATAACTGATGACATCATACAGGCATCAAAACTGCAACCTAGGAAAATCTCATAAACTGGATCTGTTATATCAGAGAATGCTACTTTTATGTCAAATAGTCAAGAAATGTAGTCCAAAATCTTAGAGACATGAAAGTGCAGACCCAGGTATTCACCAGATAAAGAAAGAACAATGGATCAATCTATTCAGTTGGCTCAGTCTTGGCTCTTGGGAACCACAGCTCCAGCATGGTTTTCAAATCCTTGGTATGATCTTTCCAGTAGTTATTTTAATTATCTCCATTGGGAGTTGTATTCTCTCAAGATTCTTAAATGTTTGTCACCACTTAGTCAACAAATGATCTCCATGAGGATTCAACAACAAAACTTACAGAGAGAAGAATCATTGAAAGAACTTGCTGAGCTTCTAGTTTTGTAACCTATGCTGTCTACAGAAAGAGGAACAGTATGAGGTGTCTAAGAGTAATGCTAAATACTTGAAATAGTCCAGCAGAGAGCTGGACTGATCACACTTAACTGAGAGAATGACCAAGAGGGAGGAATTTTTCTGGGAATTTTGAAAAAAGCAAGATACTTCTTCAGTAAAGCTTTGTAAATTGTGCTGTAGCCTTTGTGCTGATTCAAAGTCTCACAGTTCATGAACTCTCCTTTGTAAGCACAATACACATGTAAAGCTGTCTAACTTGGTCTGATTTTATATTTTATTTTAATAATTATCTAATAATATTTTATTATAATATCCATTATTATGAAAGTGGCCCCAAAAGTCTCTGATTTCAGAGCAAATATATATAAAGGGTCAGTAGAAGAAATATCATGGTTTAATATCTCTGGAATCATAAACTAAACATATTACTGTGTAAGTGGGCCATACTGACAAATCTACCTGAATTTATTTTGTTGAACTAATATTTAATTATATCCCAGAATCAAAGAGTAATACCTTGAACCTTGCATTTTATTTCAAGAGAATATTCTTATCTTGAATCACCAGTTAAAATGAGAAAATAGCTCTTTAATAGAAAAGACACTTAGTCACATGATTTACCCAGTATACCATTAGCTGTTCTTTTAAAACACAGTCACTTCATATTAACTTACTCTCTGAAACTTTGTATAGGTATCTACAAGGTTTTCAAAACCTAAATCCATAATAATGCCTTTTACAAAGCGCCTACAATCTCTGAGTTAGAAATAGATGAAATAGAAAATTAAGTGAAGTAAAGAAACACTGTAAAGAAGGCAGAGAAAATCACCATGGACATTCAGAAAAGAAGTTGGCTTTGAATATGGTAATTAGAGTTATGGAAAAGGCTTTATGATGATGAAGAACGGAATAACTTTTCTAACCTTCTCCAGAATTATTACTAACACTAAAATTGGTACTGTTTTTACATGTGTTATGTTTTTCA
This sequence comes from Oryctolagus cuniculus, assembly GCF_051225735.1. NCBI lineage: Eukaryota > Metazoa > Chordata > Mammalia > Lagomorpha > Leporidae > Oryctolagus > Oryctolagus cuniculus. The sequence goes on along the minus strand of NC_142867.1, from coordinate 15,593,298 downwards.
CTCTCTTATTTGATTTCTAATCAAAGCACTGAATATAGTACAAGATGCATTAAAACTTCTAGTTATAAAGTAAAGACACAATGTCCAAAACAATCTCCTCTACCTAAAACAATTCTAGAAAGATAACTTACATATGTGGTAACTTTTTTATTATTATTATTTGATAGGTAGAGTTATAAACAGTGAGAGAGAGAGACAGAGAGAAAGGTTTTCCTTCTGTTGGTTCACTCCCCAAATGCCTGCTACTGCTGGCGCTGCACAGATCCGAAGCCAGGAGCCTGGAGCTTCCTCCTGGTCTCCTATGTGAGTGCAGGGGCCCAAGTATTTGGGCCATCCTCCATTGCCCTCCCAGGCCACAGCAGAGAGCTGGACTGGAAGAGCAGCAACCAGAAATAGAACCGGAGCCCATATGGGATGCCGGTGCCGCAGGTGGAGGATTAACAAAGTGAGCCACTGCACCAGCCCTATATGTGGTAACTTTCAATCCACAGTAACTTTGTCAGATGAAAAAGAGAGAAAAACACCCACATATCAAAGTAGAAAGACATGGTTGTTACCAGTTGTCACATTTGTTCCCACTATGAGTTTAAGTTGATTTAATGGAAGGATAATTTTATCCCTCAAAGGACATTTTTGTTACTCAAAATGTAAAAACAGATGAATTGATAAAAATAATATCTTTAAAAGGAATTCCTAGTCAGTAATAGAAAAAAAATATCAAACTAGTGATCCATGCAACAATTAATGATTTGCAAAAATTTCTGGCAACAAGCAGATATGAAATAGACCATGAAACTGAAGGTTTCTCGGAGTACCCATGTCGTGAATTCCACTTGGTTCCTAAGATCTAGTTGTTCCTTGTCTTGCATGCTCTGAAATAGTCACATGTTTATAATAGGTTTTCCCCACTGCTTTAGCTAATCTGAGGGGGTTTTGCTCCTTTAATACACACAAATAACATTTAAAAACCAAAACAAACAAAAATGTAGAAGTCTTGCTAATATTGTTATTTAACATATAATATACATTTATACATATATAATATATTACGTCATTTATTTTGTGTTTTGGAATGTCAGGATTTGTCTTTCAAGAAAACAACTGAGGAAATGACCAAAATTCAGGACCAAGTAAAAGACATTTTGGTGAAAAGAATAACTTCTACTTGATCCTTTTTTTTTTTATTTTATTTTATTGACAGGCAGAGTGGACAGTGAGAGAGAGAGAGACAGAGAGAAAGGTCTTCCTTTTTTTGCCGTTGGTTCACCCTCCAATGGCCGCCGCGGCCGGCGCACTGCGGCCGGCGCACTGCGCTGATCCGATGGCAGGAGCCAGGTACTTCTCCTGGTCTCCCATGGGGTGCAGGGCCCAATCACTTGGGCCATCCTCCACTGCACTCCTGGGCCACAGCAGAGAGCTGGCCTGGAAGAGGGGCAACCGGGACAGAATCCGGCGCCCCTACAGGGACTAGAACCTGGTGCGCCAGCGCCGCTAGGCAGAGGATTAGCCTAGTGAGCCGCCTCGCCGGCCACTATTTGATCCTTAAATCTTAACTCAGTACAAACTGGGAAGGGAAGTCTATTTTGCTCTCTTGGGTGTTTTGAAGATGCCAGGGCAATTTCATCTCTTCCCCTCTGTGAATTCATCCCTTACATGGCATATATAGAGGCCATGTGCCAGATCTATGACAGGAAGGAGAGAATCAAAATGACTTCTCTAAGCATAATTAAGACAACATGAGAATTGTCCAAGCAAAGTAGATACTCCATTAGATATGGCCCATTGCTTACTCACTGTTTATTTCCATGTTTAGTCTTTGTCCTTCCTCTCAGATCACCAAGTATTAATTTTTCAAAAGCAAATGAAACAAAATGTGATCCTCCTGGGCTGGTACTCAGAAAGCCACATCCACAAACTCAAGTGTAGGAACACTAAAAACAATGTTACCTTGTTTTCTGATTGTTACCCCCTAGTGCACAGGAACACTCATAAAAAACAGAAAACAACTATCATGATGCATGTTTATGATGTCACTTAATGAGTCAAGACAGGAGTGCAGAAGAAGGATGTGTTTCTTGAATATTCTTCAATTAAAAAGACAGGAGGTAAAGGTAAGAATATAAAAATTAACTGAGTTGAGAGTGTGTTTATCATGTGTGCTGTTATAAAAAATATCCCAGGGCATTTCAGTTCGGAGTCTTAACTAAATCAGTACTTCTCAAAAGTTACTGTGCTTACTAATCAATTGAAGATCTGGATAAAATACTGATCTGGATCGGGGGGTACAGCACATGGTTCTGCATGTGTAGGAAACTCAGAGATAATGCCCGTGCTGCTGATTTATGGGTCATTATGTGGAGAGGCAAAGACAGAAATATAAATGTAACTAATTTCCCCAGAAATGATCATTTTTGCTGAGGCACTCAAAACACAGAGGATACCAAAACTCATCAACAAAATGCAAATACATTTCAGATAACCTTTCAGAGCTGTGACTTATTGGAAAGTGTAAACACTGATACCATCATGATCCTATTTCTCGTGAGGACGTTCAGCAAAGCCTGCTTGACATCTTTGTTCCTCAGACTATAGATCAAAGGATTCAGCACTGGACTGACAAAGGTGTAGAAGACAGCTATTATTTTGGATTCCTCCACAGTCTTGTCTGTTGGGGGTCTGACATACATGCAGAAGAGTGTCCCATAAAACAGGGTTACAGCCATCATGTGAGAACCACAGGTGGAAAACGCCTTGCGTCGGCCCTCAGATGACTTGATCCTAAGGATGGCAGCAATAATGAAGGCATAGGACACCAGGATGATGCTGAGAGAGTTGGAGAGGTTGAAGCCAGCTGATATGAGCATGGCGTGCTCCTTGACGTAAGTATCAGAGCAAGAGAGCTTGATGAGTGGTGGGTCAGCACAGTAGAAGTGGTTGATGACGTTGGATCTACAGAAAGTCAGGCGGAAGGTCAGGATAGCCTGGAACAGCCCATCGGAGAAGCCATAGATATAAGGAATAGTAGCCAAGCAAATGCAGACTCGCCTGGACATTTTCATACTGTAGCGCAAAGGGTTGCAGATGGCCACATAGCGGTCATAGGCCATTGCAGCCAGCATGTAAAACTCCGTGAGGAGAAGAGCAATAAAAATGTAACACTGCGTGAAACAGCCGACAAAGGAGATGGTCTTCTTCCCAGATAAGAAATTGGTCAGCATCTGTGGTGTTGCATTTGAGGCATAGCACAAGTCCACAAAGGCTAGGTTGGTGAGGAAGAAGTACATGGGTGTGTGAAGGCGAGAGTCCGTTCTGATTAACATGATCAAGCCCAGGTTGCCTAGAAGGGTGACAAGGTAAACAACCAGAAACAGCACAAAGAGGAAAGGCTGGAGTTCAGGGCAATCTGTGAGGCCCAGTAAAATGAATTCCGTTACTGTACTGCTGTTTGTGAAGGACATTTCCTGTGAGTCTGGGGCTGAACTTGAAGCTAGGCAAACAAGGCAAGCATAAATGTACAAATCACGTTGATGACAGTTGAGATCATTTTTCTCTAAAAATATGTCACTCATAACTACTTGTACTAGAATCTAATGTTGTATTTCCATTGACATTATTTCATTCATCTTTGTATAAATTATTGTTTTATTTCTATACCTTTTTCAGACATTTAGCTGTACTATGAATAAACCAATACTTATGCATATACAAATGCATATAATGGAGCTACATCTCCTCTATCTCTCTGAGTTACTTCTTTCCTCTACTTATTCTACAAATCTCAGTCTAAAACTACTGCTTGTATGCATTTCTCACCTGATTGTCTTGATATAAGAGGTTGAATTATTCTGCACAACCTACATAGTTCCAATTTATTCTTTAGCATATTGTATCATAATAGTAACATCTAGTTTCTACTTCTAGAGTAATTCTTCAAAGGTAGAAACAAAGCCCAGTGTATCACTCTGTCATGACTATTGTGTATACATTTATATACTGAGTTATACTAAAAGAAAGACACAGCAGTGGTAGCAGGAAAGCTTGAATTATTGACAATGTTTTACTCATCTCTACCTCCTTTCCTTTTTTGTTTTTTTTTGATATTTTGGGTACAAAGCAACTATTTGGAAAGCTTGTTAATCAAGTGAATTTAGAGGTCTTTTCAGAAAATCTAATGTGGGAAACTGGAATCTAAGTATTAAATAATTATTCACAGGACTACAGTAGTCATAGCCCACACCTTAGAAAGGCACAGATACCATGCATTTTAAGCACATATTAAATAAATGAGAAAAATTGTCAGATAAACAAAGTCTCACATAGTATTTTGATGATGGTTACTGTAATGACTGAAAGTGTTTATAAAGAAAATATTAACAAAATATTATTTCATGTTACTATTATTTAAGCTATTACACATAACTTGTATCAGAAGAGCTGTTAAGGGCAGATTTTTAGTTCACAGTTAAGATGCTGATTAAAATGCCTGTATTATACATTACAGTTCCTGGGTTTGATCCTTGGCTCCATTTCTCAATTTCAGCTTCTTGCAAATATGCACCGTGGTAGGGAACAGATAAAAATAGCTCAACTAATTGAGTCTCTGCCAACCATATGGAAGACCAGGATTGAGTTACTGGCTTGACTTTGCTTGACCCTGGTGATAAAGTCATTTGGGGAGTGAATCAGAGGATAAAGGTGATCTGGATTAGAGCAATCTCTCTCTCACTCTCTCCCACTCCCTCCCTCTCACTCTCTCTCTCCCCCCTCCCTCATTTCTTTCCTCTCTCCCTCTTTAATAATAAAAAGTTTTTGAAGAGGCTTTAGGACCCCCCTTTTAAAAAAATTTATCTTCATATCCCAACCAGTGCTGAATGAATCCTTCTTTCTCTTAGATTTTTTTTTCCAATTTGTCCAATTCATACCAAAATTAGTTGCTGCACTTGCTTTACTGAAACTTTTAGGAGGTCAGTAATCCTCTTTTTGTTACCATATCTCTTTGCCCAGAGGAGTAGGTACTTTATAAACATTTTTCAAATACAGTGATAACAGTTATTGATAGCCTACACAGACCTTTAACCACGTACCAAGTTGCAGTTCTATTGCTTTGCGTGTAATCACAAACTTAATACCTGAAAACCTATATATGACAGGTACTACTATTAACCACACTTTACTGTTGAGAAAAAAATGAATTACAAAAAGTTTAATTACCAGGCCAAAATCACACAGTTAGTGAATACTGGATTTGAAATATTGATCTAATCTTAGACCTCCTTTATTATCTGCAATGCATTGCCTTCTTAAAAGTAGAATTTACTTTGAAATTCCAAACTAGACAAGGGAGACCTTGAGCTCAGTGAAGGTCATCAATAGCTGGGAATAGGAACAACCATGGAACCCTTGCATAGTGCAGCATGAGAACAGACCTGTGCAACTCACTTTCCCCTTACACAGCCATGATCTACCATGTGGCTGATTCATGCCTTGCAAGTACCTGCATCTGACTTACCCAGGAAATATCACATGTAGAGGTGATGACATATCTTGATGCTAAGAGTCACTTGGGAGCCCAGGATGTTCCTTCTGCAGCCTAAAAGCTTTGCATCTGATTGAATTACTACATTTTCCTAATTGAAGATGATGATAATACTGTCTGTTCTGCCTTTCTCTCAGATCACTGTGGACAACAAATTCTAGCATCATGAACAACACTTTTCATTACTTGCTATGCTGTGAAATTAATCAGTGTAGATGCAGAAATGAACAAATTTTCAAAAATCCCTGCCCTTCTGTATTCACTCCAGTGGACAGAGACTAATATAACTCTAAGTAAATAAATGTTGTTTAAAGACTAAACAGGAAATTCAATTAGACTTCAATTTAAAGGCATCTTTTTTTTAGCAACAAACTAAAAGAGGAAGAGAGCAAGGTATAGGGCCATTTATATTTATTGCTAAGATATTCTATGAAGAATGAGGAGCAGATGCAGATACCCAGTGCAATCTGCTTTAGTGTCTGCTTTAGTGACAGAATAGAGTTCATGCAGAAAAGTGAAAAATCCAACTTTAAGGTTCCCTAAAATACAGAGGGAGAGAAAGAGAAAGAGAGAGAGAGAGAGAGAGAGAGAGAGAGAGCCCATCTAATGGCTCACTCCTCAATATCTATGGGCTGAGGTCAAAGCTGGAAACCAGGAATTCAACCCACATCTCCCACATGGGTGGCAAGAACACAATCATTGAGCCATCACCACTGCCTCCCAGGGTCTGCATTAGAGGGAAGCTCAAGATGGGAGTTAGAGCTAAGAACTGAACCCAGGTACTTCAAAGTGGGACACAGGCATTGTAACCAGAATCCTAACCACCAAGCTGAACACTCGTCACACACCTGTAGAATTTTACATTATTTTGACTTACAAGCACTGTGACTTCTATGGGAACCTGCAATATTTATGTGAAGTACATCAGAAACACTCATAAGGAAGGGAAGCAAAATATACCAGGAAGTTTGTATGAAAAGATAGAAATTTCTAGTGCCTGTGTATTGTCAGGGTAAAAAGAAACACCTTCTAAATATGAAACCTCTGTGGTTGCAGGTCATTACCTGGGCATTCCTAACTGAAGGGTGAATGACCTACAGAGGAGTAGCTCAGGGACACCGGAAAACAAGAAGTTGCAAAACCCACAACTAAGATCACCTGCAAGATATACTATGTATGATACATAATACAAGTGTAAAATGCACTGCTCAAAAATGAATAGCAACTTCAAATCAGTGACATCTCATCAAATTCTGGGATCTACTGGGCATGAGGCCCTGCGCAATGCAGATATTGTAAACCTATGATTCAGCCACCCCCGGAACACACAATCCTTCAGAACTGACTGTGGGGATTTAAAAGAAGAAGGAGAGACACCGCTTCCCACAGAAAATGAAACTAGGGAAAGATGCTCCGAGGGAAGGACTTCAGTCCAGATGACGATGTAGGAAGGGGTTGTTGGCTACATTGTGTAGGCTGCTCAATTACAAGCCAGTGCAAAAAAGATTCTGTTTTAGAGAAAAAAGAGAGGTAAAGAAAAACTTTTAGCAATAATTCATTTGTAAGACTTGTTCTTGAGCTTGCTGAGAATTTTTTTTTACTTACATCAGCTCCTTCCAATTAAATATGAATCCTCAACAAAGATAATGCTCAAAATCTTACCCCAAATTATAAAGAGCTCATAGATTACTAATGACCTTACAGTTTGGGGTAGTGAGTGGAGTATTTTTCTTGATTCCTTTACACCAGTGACAGTTCTATAAAATATTATACAAACAGATCAAAGCTGAGGTTCAACCTCTGCTACTAAAATGAGAAAAGACTGCATGTCCATATTTTTAGGAAAAAAAAAAGGGCAACAATGTTAAATTTGTTCTAGAGGCATGCAGGGGAAAGTAGGATTTACTGACTTGTGCTTATAAATGTGCACATAGAGCTTTACATGAACAGTAGAAAGATAATAGCTTCTTCAAGTTTACTTAACATCTGAATAAAGTATAGCCGCTGTTTGAAATACAGTTAATACTTTTCATAGCTGGCCCCAGCAGCAGTTCTTTGCACACAGCCACAAAATAAAGAAGTCTTCACTAGGATTTAAGATTTCTCTCCCTCCACTGACTTGCAAGGTTAAAAAAAGCATAATTGTTAAGGACAATAAATGTGCATAATTCGCTGGCTTCAGGTGGAGAATTTTGCATAATTTTCTTCTGACTGAAAATAAAGAAGGTGAAACCCAAAACTTACCTATGGTTCTGATACACATCTATTTTCTCATCCTCTGCTGAAGGAATTTTCTTGACACATCTCTGAGTTATAACATGTGCTCCTATTTATAGCAAGCAGGGAGGTGGGACCTGCTCTTAATGCAAATCTCAGGGGGACTGAGGATTATCAGTGATGAATATTATGTCTGGAATCACCCCTCCTGGGCATCAGGGGGACATTCTGAGATCAGGAAGCTAACCATTTGCCTCACTCACATTTTCTGTAATTCCAAATTTATCAGTTTTTCTATAAGATCTGAGGAAAGCACACAGAAACTTCACATTATTTTTTTTTCTTTTAACGAGATAAAAACAGCTAACTTGAGATGAGAGAGAGACAGAGAGAAAGGTCTTCCTTTGCCATTGGTTCACCCTCCAATGGCTGCCACGGCCGGCGCGTTGCGACCAGCGCACCATGCTGATCCGATGGCAGGAGCCAGGTTCTTATCCTGGTCTCCCATGGGGTGCAGGGCCCAAGTACTTGAGCCATCCTCCACTGCACTCCCTGGCCACAGCAGAGAGCTGACCTGGAAGAGGGGCCACCGGGACAGAATCCGGTGCCCCAACCGGGACTAGAACCCAGTGTGCCAGCGCCACAAGGCAGAGGATTAGCATAGTGAGCCGCGGCGCCAGCCAAGATATACCTTCTTAATTTCTTAGTTTATAATATATTATCATTAACCTTAGGTGCAATGTTTTTACAGCAGAACTATAAAACTTAATCACTTTGAATATGAAACTTTCCTTTTTTAAGATTGATTGATTGATTGATTTTAAAGTCAGAGTTTCAGAGAGAGAGAGAGATAGTGAAAGATCTTCGATCTGCTAGTTTATTCACAAATGTTTCCAACAGCAAGGGCTGGACAAGACAGAAGCCATAAGCCAGGGACTCCATCCAGGTCTCCCATGTGGGTGGCAGAGGCCCAAGTACTTGCGTCGTCTCCAGATGAATCAGTAGGGAGCTGTATCAGAAGTGGAGTAGCCTGGACATGAAACAATGCCCACATGGGACACTGGCATTGCAATCAGTAACTTAAACCACTTCACTACAACACTAGCCCCAGAATGAAGCATTCTGCCTAAGGACAGACGCTCCCTTTGTCTGCACAGCTCCTGAGGATTACCTTTCTACGCTATTTCTGTTAAGTTTTACTATTATCAATTGTTCATATAAGGGTATTTCTAAAACTTTGCAGAAAAATGGAATTTAAATATGTTTATGTTAATTAAAAGACAATTATGTTGTCCATTAGCTTTCTACAGAACCTTGGTATAAGTTGAATCATATATCATTTGTCTGCTTGAAACTGGCTTATTTCGTCCAGCATAATGTCCTCCTGGTTTAGTTGTGTTGTTGTGACTGACCGGAATGTCTACATTTTAAAGCTGTACGGTATTCCATTGTGCATGTGTACACATTTTCTTATCTGTTCATCTATTGGTAGACAATATTAGGTTGTTTCTGTATCTTTTCTGAGCTGAGGAAGTATGTTTCATGTGCATTTCAAGGAAATAATGGACATGACCTTGGCAGAGAATATAGGTGTTTCTATACATTCTCTCTCAAGAAATCATAAAGAAAAAACTTTAATGTTTTTAACTTCCAGCTGAGAGACGGTAAACTTATTTTAATTGAGATAAATCTTAATAGAAAGGATTGACAATTTGATCCCAGAAAATGACCTCATCAACACATGGGTAGGCATGTTTATATTAAAAATTTGTTATATGACGATTTGTAAAAACATTTTGATGAGTATAATAAGAGGCATAAAAAATTTTTTAATGTAAAAATCATGCTTTTGGGGGGCCAGCACTGTGACATAGTGGGTAAAGCTGTCAGCAGTGCCAGCATCCCATATAGCACTAGTTCGAGTCCCGGCTGCTCCACTTCCTATCCAGCTCTCTGCTATGGCCTGGGAAAGCAGTAGAAGATGACCCAAGCCCTTGGGCCCCTACATCCCTGTGGGAGACCTGGAAGAGGCTCCCGGCTCCTGGCTTCAGATAGGCGCAGCACTGGCTGTTGCAGCCAATTAGGGAGTGAACTAGCGGACAGAAGACCTGTTTCTCTCTCTCTGCCTCTCCTCTCTCTGTGTAACTCTGCCTTTCAAATAAACAAATGAATATTTTAAAAAAAATCATCCTTTTGGCCAGCGCCGCGGCTCACTAGGCTAATCCTCCGCCTTGTGGCGCCGGCACACCGGGTTCTAGTCCCGGTAGGGGCACCGGATTCTGTTCTGGTTGCCCCTCTTCCAGGCCAGCTCTCTGCTGTGGCCCAGGAGTGCAGTGGAGGATGGCCAAGTGCTTGGGCCCTGCACCCCATGGGAGACCAGGAGAAGCACCTGGTTCCTGCCATCGGATCAGCGCGGTGCGCCAGCCGCAGTGTGCCAGCCACGGCGGCCATTGGAGGGTGAACCAATGGCAAAGGAAGACCTTTCTCTCTGTCTCTCTCTCACTGTCCACTCTGCCTGCCAAAAATAAAAAATAATTTTAAAAAATCATTCTTTTTATAAAAATATAGCTTGATTCTGTTTGATAACATTTATAGTACCAGGAAGACTAATGACCCTTAAAGAAAAACCTTGAAAAGTTGGAAGAAGAAATAGGAGAATACCATTAAAGTAGGAATAATGTAGATAATAGATGCAGTGTATAATGATACACAGAAGGTGTAATACATTTGAACTAGGTTAAAGTAAGAGGGAAGTGTGGTTGTCTTCTTGAAACTGTACCTATAGAACGCATAAAATCAGTTTATATTTATAAAAAAAAATCTTTTACACCCCCAATTGCATCGTGCACAGAAAATTAAATATATAGCATAAAATGATTGAAGATATTTTCATGGTATAGAGAATCTAAAGATTAGCATCTAGTACATAATACATAAAGAGGAATTACAAAGAGTTGAAATAAAGATTAAAACATTCAAGCAAAAAATGAACAAAGAAAAGGCCATACAACTGAAAAGGAGAGCTTTTGAATAAGCTTCAACACATTTGTAAATACTTAACTGGTAATTATTATTGAACATGTACGTGAAATGAGAATCTGTTTTGTACTCATCACATTGGAAAGCATTTGAAGTCTGACAATATCTTGTACTGGCAAGGATGCAGGATGAAGAGAGCATACAATTGGTGGGAATTTAACTTGGTAAAGTAATTGGAAATATACAGTAAATTAAAAGAAGTTTATTCTTATGGCACAACTATTAACCCCTATGAGAGAAATTCCTTCACTGGTACACATTTGAAATTACACAAGAAAATATTGCTGGGTTTTCACATTATCAGTGAAGTAGAAAAATGCAATTGCCCACTAGTAGTAGATGCATTTATGGTGAAAAATTTATATATTTGATGATGTCTGTGAAAATTCCTGCTACATGATTTAGCATGAATAAATTTTACAGTGCTTGTGAAAAATAAAATAAATGACACTTTATTTTATATTGAATTTTAAATCAATCAACATAACACTATGTAATTTTATTAATACATCTACATCTACCAAATGGTGTTACTCTACATAGGATAAAAAATTTCAAATTTATGTTGGAGTTGATGAAGTAAATGAGGAAAGGAACACAATCAGGCAGGCAGATTCAACTTTATAGTACAAAAAAATCTGAAACAAATGGACTGTATGAAGATTTTACAAACTTAAACAGATAATATTTCTATTATTTTCTACTTTTGGTTGTGTATTGAAGCCAGAATCGCCTTAATTCCTAAGCCAGAAAAAGATGCAGCATTGAAAGAGAATTACCGACCAATAACCCTGATGAACATAGATGCAAAAATCCTCAATAAAATTCTGGCCAATAGAATGCAGCAACACATCAGAAAGATCATCCACCCAGACCAAGTGGGATTTATCCCTGGTATGCAGGGATGGTTCAATGTTCGCAAAACAAGCAATGTGATACACTACATTAACAGACTGCAGAAGAAAAACCATATGGTTATCTCAATAGACACAGAGAAAGCATTTGATAAAATACAACACCCTTTCATGATGAAAACTCTAAGCAAATTGGGTATGGAAGGAACATTCCTCAATACAATCAAAGCAATTTATGAAAAACCCACGGCCAACATCCTATTGAATGGGGAAAGAGAAATTAAAGGGATACAAATTGGGAAGGAAGAAGTCAAACTATCCCTCTTTGCAGATGATATGATTCTTTATTTAGGGGACCCAAGAACTCCACTAAGAGACTATTGGAATTCATAGAGGAGTTTGGCAAAGTAGCAGGATATAAAATCAATGCACAAAAATCAACAGCCTTTGTATACACAGGCAATGCCACGGCAGAGGAAGAACTTCTAAGATCAATGCCATTCACAATAGCTACAAAAACAATCAAATACCTTGGAATAAACTTAACCAAGGATGTTAAAGATCTCTACGATGAGAATTACAAAATCTTAAAGAAAGAAATAGGATACCGAAAAATGGAAAAATCTTCCATGCTCATGGATTGGAAGAATCAATATCATCAAAATGTCCATTCTCCCAAAAGCAATTTATACATTCAATGCAATACCAAACAAGATACCGTAAACCTTCTTCTCAGATCTGGAAAAAAATGATGCTGAAATTCATATGGAGACACAGGAGACCTTGAATAGCTAAAGCAATCTTGTACAACAAAAACAAAGCCAAAGGCATCACAATACCAGATTTCAGGACATACTATAGGGCAGTTGTTTTCAAAACAGCATGGTACTGGTACAGAAACAGATGGATAGACCAATGGAACAGAATAGAAACACCAGAAATCAATCCAAACATCTACAGCCAACTCATATTTGATCAAGGATCCAAAACCAATCCCTGGAGTAAGGACAGTCTATTCAATAAATGGTGCTAGGAAAATTGGATTTCCATGTGCAGAAGCATGAAGCAAGACCCCTACCTTTCACTTTACACAAAAATTCACTCAACATGGATTAAAGAATTAAATCTACGACCCGACACCATCAGATTATTAGAGAGCATTGGAAAAACCCTGCAAGATATAGGTACTGGCAAAGAATTCTTGGAAAAGACCCCAGAAGCACAGGCAGTCAAAGCCAAAATTAACATTTGGGGTTGCATCAAATTGAGAAGTTTCTGTACTTCAAAAGATACAGTCAGGAAAGTGAAGAGGCAACCAAAAGAATGGGAAAAAATCTTTGGAAACTATGCAACAGATAAAGGGTCGATAACCAGAATCTACAAAGAAATCAAGAAACTCCACAACATCAAAACAAACAACCCACTTAGGAGATGGGCCAAGGACCTCAATAGACATTTTTCAAAAGAGGAAATCCAAAGGGCCAACAGGCACATGAAAAGATTTTCAAGATCACTAGCCATCAGGGAAATGCAAATCAAAACCACAATGAGGTTTCACCTCACCCTGGTTAGAATGGCTCACATTCAGGAATCTACCAACAATAGATGCTGGAGAGGATGTGGGGAAAAAGGGACACTAACCCACTGTTGGTGGGAATGCAAACTGGTCAAGCCACTATGGAAGTCATTCTGGAGATTCCAAAGAAACCTGAAGATAACCCTACCATTCAACCCAGCCATCCCACTCCTTGGAATTTACCCAAAGGAAATGAAATTGGCAAACAAAAAAGCTGTCTGCGCCTTAATGTTTATTGCAGCTCAATTCACAATAGCTAAGACCTGGAATCAACACAAATGCCCATCAACAGTAGACTGGATAAAGAAATTATGGGACATGTACTCTATCCAATACTATACAGCAGTCAAAAACAATGAAACCCGGTCATTTGCAACAAGATGGAGGAATCTGGAAAACATTATACTGAGTGAATTAAGCCAGTCCCAAAGGGACAAATATCATATATTCTCCCTGATCAGTGACAACTAACTGAGCACCAAAGGAGAAACCTGTTGAAGTGAAATGGACACTATGAGAAACAGTGACTTCATCAGTCTTGTCCTGACTGTTGATGTACAATGTAATACTCTATCCATTTTAGTATTTTTTCTTTGTTTTGTTCTAGTACTATTGGTTGAACTCTGTAATTAACACACAATTATTCTTAGGTGTTTAAATTTTAACTGAAAAGTGATCCCTGTTAAATATAAGAGTGGGAATAAGAGAGGGAAGAGATGTACAATTTGGGACATGCTCAAGCTGACTTACCCCAAATGGTGGAGTTAGAAATGTGCCAGGGGATTCCAATACAATCCGATCAAGGTGGCATGTACCAATGCCATCTCAGTAGTCTAAGTGATCAATTTCAGTTCACAACTGATCACACTGATAGGTCTCAGAGTCAAAGGGATCACACAAACAAGACTAGTGTCTGCTAATACTAACTGATAGAATTAAAAAGGGAGAGAACGATCCAACATGGGAAGCGGGATACACAGCAGACTCATAGAATGGCAGATGTCCTAAATAGCACTCTGGCCTCAGAATCAGCCCTTAAGGCATTCGAATCTGGCTGAAGAGCCCATGAGAGTATTTTAGTCATGGAAAGCCAAGACACTCTGGCAAAAAAAATAAAATAAAATAAAAATAAGACCTAAATGAAAGGTCTCTGCGAGTGAGATCCCAGTGGAAAGAATGGGCCATCAAAGAAGGAGGTACCTTTCACTGAAGGGAGGAGAGAACTTCCACTTTGACTATGACCCTGTCGGAATAAGATCGAAGTCAACGAACTCAAAAGGCTTCCATAGCCTTGGCAACTCATGACTAGAGCCTAGGGAGATTACTGACGCCATAAACAAGAGTGTCAAATTGTTAAGTCAACAACAGGAGTCACTGTGTACTTACTTCTCATGTGGGATCTGTCCTTAATGTGTTGTCCAATGTGAAGTAATGCTATAACTAGTACTGAAACAGTATTTTACCCTTTATGTTCTGTTTGGGTGCAAACTGATGAAATCTAAATAAATGTAGAGCTCTTTACTGAATTGATCTTCTGTATATAAAGATAATTGAAAATGAATCTTGATGTGAATGGAATGGGAGAGGGAGCAGGAGGTGGGAGGGGTGCCAGTGGGAGGGAAATTATGGAGGAAGAAAGCCAATGCAATCCATAAACTGTACTTTGGAAATTTATATTTACTAAATAAAAAAAGAAAAAAAAAGTTTTTTTTTTTAACTTACTGGATGCCTTGGATACTGAGTATTTGACACACACTTCCAAGTCCCATATGTGAATTTTAAAATACTCAACAACAGGAAGTCATCCATCACCTTGAAATGTTCATTAGTTGTTTAGATAATAAGAGTATCTTACTGACCATGTCTACCTTATTTAAGAAACAATTCCTTTTGCATAACTTTTCTTATTGCCATTTTAACGTCTTTGTTCCTCAGGCTGTAGATCAAAGGGTTTAACATAGGACTCACAAAGATATAAAAAACAGCTACAATTTTTCCCTGTTCCACCGATGCCTCCGAAGGGGGCCTCAGATACATACAGAACAGCGTCCCGTAAAAGACTGTGACAGCTGTCAGGTGGGACCCACAGGTGGAGAAGGCCTTGCGCCTCCCCTCTGCAGAGCGAATACGCAGAATCGCTGTGAAGATGAAAACGTAGGAGATGAGGATGATGGCAAGGGAACAGGTCAGGTTAGAACCCGCCACCACAAACATGGCAGTCTCTTTGACATAGGTGTCAGAGCAGGCAAGGACCAAGAGAGGCGGGTCTGCGCAGTAGAAGTGATTGATCTCATTGGGTCCACAGAAGGAGAGCTGGAGCATGAGGACTGTCTGTGCCAGGCCATTTGCAAAACCGTAAATGTAAGGAGCAGCTACGAGAGACAGGCAGACACATGTGGACATCTTGCTACTGTATAACAAGGGCTTGCAGATGGCCATGTAGCGGTCGTAAGCCATCACTGTGAGCATGTAATAATCTGTGATCACGAGGGCAATGAAAAAGTGGAATTGTATTAAGCAGCCAATGAAGGAAATAGTCTTTCTCTTGGATAAGAAATTAACCAGCATCTGAGGAGTCACGTTGGTGGCATAACAGAGATCTACAAAGGAGAGGTGACTGAGGAAGAAGTACATTGGGGTGTGTAGCTTTGAGTCGATTCTGATTAAGAAAATCATGGTCACGTTGCCAATGACTGTGATAAGATAGATGACCAAGAATACCACAAAAAGAACAGGCTGCAGCTCAGCTCTGTCTGTCAGTCCCAGCAGAATAAATTCAGTCACCGTTGTGTAGTTTTCCTTCAACATTGTGCTTGCTTCCCTTCAAATAAGGTCTGAAGAAAAGGAAACAAAATGCATCTGGTGTTTGCCATTATTTATTACCCCATTAACTCAGCTTATATTTCCTCCTCTTCTCTCAAATTGATAAATGCTAGTGGCATACAGAAGTAGCATGTGGTAAACAAGTGATTAATGTGTTAAGTATCTAAATAAATGTAGAGCTCTTTAGTTAAAGACCATCATATTTTAAGGACTTTTCAGTGGCTGTTTTCTGTTTTTCATATTTGACAAACCTGTACCATTCCATAAGTCTTTTAAATGTTTTAATGAACAAGTAATACTTTACACATTTAAGGGATACAGTGTGATATTTCAGTTCATGGGTACATTGTAGAAGGATAGATCAGTGTAATTAGTATATAGATCACCTCAAAAATTGATCCTTTGTGTTGGGAACATTCAGCATACACTCTATCATATTTGTTCACTCAATTTCCTTGGACACATGGCTAGAAATATTGCTTTGCTTTGAAGTAGTAACCCTTTATTTTGCAACATACCATTGGCTGTGGTATGTAAAATATCAGTCATTATCTTCACCTGTGTTTTTTACAGCTGAATAAGCTTTGGGAGATAGAATTTGTGACTGGTACAGAACCCTGTAGAAGTGGAATCTCCTTGATTGTCCTTTTAAACTAGAGACTGTTTTGGAGCTGCCCCACACGCAATAAGGTTTGTCCCTTTTCCCCACTCACGTGCACCTCAGGTGGCCCTCCTAACACCAGATCTTGTTTAACTTTTAAGACCCAGCGCAGGATATTTTTTCCATTTGAACAAAAATTGGTTTAGAAGGAATGAAGTAAATCTTAACTGTGTTTAATGTATTGCCTGCATATATATATATATATATATACACACATACAATATATAAGCAATATGCATACACATGTGTATATGAGGGTATGCATATATGAGGGTACCTCAAAAAGTTGGTGGAAAAGTAATTAAAAGGAAAATTTATGTTGGTGCAAAAAGATTTTGAAATCCATGCATATTTTTACATTATATATGTTTCCAAGAATTTTTAAAGACCCCCATATGTGCATGGATTTCAAAAAATTGCTTATCCTTTTAATTTCCATTTTCCACTTATCTTTGAATTTCCACTTTCCACAAATCTTTGAAAAAACTACCATACACATATATTGGCAGGTTGAAAATGTTCATGAAGTAATGGAATTTAAAGGAAAATAATAAAGTATCAAAGAGCTCAGCATGGTGATAATAATCTTTAAAAACTTAGAGAACTAAATCCTCAAATCATAGTAATTTTGTGTACCTCTATCTCATTCTAACTCTTGCAAAATTAAGAAAAATATATAATATAAATTCAAGACAGGTTTTTTAGAACATAAAATATATGTTATTTGTATCATAGTGAAGCAACAGTTATTTTGGCAATGTAGCTGAGATAATTCTTGATGCAGCATGAAAAGCATCTCCCTTAATTTGAGAAGGAAAAACATGGCCATAGACACCATCATGTAAAATCAGCTTTCTCCTTCAATAACATATACCCAGCCAGATATTAAAATGCTATATTAATTTTAAATAAAATTCCAATATCAATGAAAGAAATAGATCACTTTGCAAAGCATTTTAGAAATTCATCATTCAAGCATTCTTCTTTTCATTATGCCATGCCATCATGCATACAAGGACTTTGAACTTATTGGCTAGATGAGATACAAAAACAAGTCACTTAAATCAATGGAATTATTATTTTCTCATTTTACTTTTTAAGCTCATAAGGCTCAACTACATTTTATCATAATAAAGTCCAAATAAATAGTGTTTTGTTCCAGGAATGGTATTTTAAGTCTATTTATTGAAATATTAATCAAGATTCAAAATAGTATTGCCAAAAAATAGTATTCCCTTTCATTTTTGACTGTAATGAGATAAAGTAAGCAATGAATATTCCAGATAATTTGACTACTTTATAATAATAACGTTTCCTGTAAGAAAAGGAACACAGCAGCCTACATGGTTTTACCCAAGAAATCTGAGAAAACATTTGAAATGGAAAGAAGCGTCTCAGGGGCCTCAATAGTTTGCACCCTGAAATTCACGTTACTCCAAAGCTGTTTTACATAAATGTGTGCTGAAGCTGCTTTTGCCTCCAGAGTCGCTAAAGCCTGAGTCTTCAGCTTTAACAAAGTATTACCCCCTTATCAGCTGATAGGAATTCAATTTGAAGTGGATTAAAGAAATTTAGAGAAGATGTCTACATGATTATAAAATGTCTACAGATTATAACCTCAAAGTAGCCAATTCTTTGTCAAGTGTATAGAACATACAGTACTTATAATGATAAATAGCAGCATTCAGCATTATTGAGTCAAAAGGAATCATAATGCATTTAATGCCAATCCTTTATTTTGTTTATCTTCTTAGGAAGGAAGAGAGCATAGGCAGGGTTAATTATTGATTTACTGTGTGTTTGCAGTCACACTTCCTGATTTAAAAAAATCTAGTTTCTCCTAACTAGAAATGTGGTTTGGAACAGGTTAATAATATCCCTGTGCCTTAGTTCTCTCATTTATAGAACTTGGTTAATAATAGCAACTCTCTCCATGAGCTTGAGTTGATCCATAGGAAACCTAAAAAATGTGTCTGGCTTGTAGTAGCACTTAAAAAGATTTAAAATCTGTCTGGTATATTTTAGATGTTGAAGCAATTAGCATTATGGTCAAAGATCCAGGTCTAGTCTAGAATAGGACTCAATATCAAAGCATGAGTGATTGTGGACAAAACTTTTATCTTATCTATAGCTGTAGACACAATGACACCTACATTAGTGTTTTCTCAATTGGAGACAGTCAGTAAGTATCGATGGAATTAAGAATCTCTTTGGTTAAGTCTTCCTTCCATTATGTAAACACTCCTCCATTTTCATTTATTTATAAGTACCTGTACTGTGAAAAGAATATTAATATTTTGATAACACTTTTACTAATTCAACAGATTATAATTCAACTCAATTATGTTTATCAATTCAGGTATTTCCGGATTCCAACATTTTTAAAAATGCCTACTCCTACCTGAGACAGGAGAGTGATTTCACAGCAGAAGCCTGGATGTGACGAACCTGAGGAGTTTATAACAGAATTGTCATACGGATCAATTCCCTATGGTTCAATTATTTCTAGCAGAAAATCATTTGGATTATGAATAATCACTACCTTCTTATTCTTTTGAAAAACTGAGCTCATTGAGGACGTGAATATTGCCCATTTCCCACTATCATCAGGGAATCATATCTCCCAAGAACGATGAAGTAATGAGATTCTTTATTAATTTTCATTAACACTTGAATGTCTTAATATTTTTATAGTCATGCAAATACTCAGTTCTGCTGCTTACAACCTGTATGATAGAAATGCATGAGTCCGGAAAACCACTGGAAGATCAAATAACTTTTGTTGAACTGAACTAGTTATCTACTGATTTTGAGCCTCATACCTTTATGTGTTTAACATCCATGGGCCCTGACTACAGAGCTTCTTTGGCATCAGTTTCATGCTGACATAGCTAACAGGAGAAACCAGCAGGAAGTCCCAAGAGGAGAAGAAAGAGAAGTGACTCAGTTTTTTTCTCATTCTCTGTTTCAGTAACAACATGCTAGCATGGCTGCATATCTCCCTGGATGACTGTTTTTTTTTTAAACTGCCTAGATTCTCAATATTTTCATTAGACTCCATTCAACTAAACTATTTGTGTATCTCAGTTTTATGCCATGTCTCTGACCCAGGCTGAGTGACACATAGTATTTATTCAATAAGTGTTTCATTAGAAATCATAGCAGTCAAGATAATTTCTGTAATAAGTATTATTTTTGTTAAAGGTTTGGGATATTTCTATGCTCACCAATGTGAGAAAGTAAAAGGGACATTGAATTATCCTCCTCTCCATCACTTAATAGAAGATTGCATATAGGAGTCACAGATAATAATTACTAACATTACTGTTGGTAAATTTTAATTTGAGAGGGGCTGGTGCCATGGTACAGTAGGTTAATCCTCTGCCTGTGGTGCTGACAACCCCTATGGGTGCCAGTTCTAGTCCCAGCTGCCCCTTTTCGGATCCAGCTCTCTGCTATGGCCTGGGAAAGCAGTAGAAGATGGCCGAAGTGCTTGGGCCCCTGCACCCATGTGGGAGACCAGAAAGAAGCTCCTGGGTCCTAGCTTCGGATCAGCACAGTTCTGACAGTTGTGGCTATTTGAGGCGTGAACCAACGGAAGGCAGACCTCTCTTTCTGTCTTTTCCTCTCACTATAACTCTACCTCTCAAATAAATAAATAAAATCTTTAAAAAAAAAAAAGAATTTTAACTTGAGGATTGTCTTTGGTGTGTGTTTCTGCTCTTTTCTTCTGAATTCAAATCATTCAGATTTAGAAGAGCAGCAGGATAATTTTACTCCCTCCTTCTGTTTCTGGAGTCAAGACCAGTTAGCACTCCCTCCTTCTGTTTCTGGAGTCAAGACCAGTTAGCACAATTATGAATCACAAAGGAGACAGGATATTTTGGGTTAAAATCAGGCAACATCAATAACTCTTATAATCTCACCTATCAGCATTCACCCTATGGGGGTACAGCAAGTGTAGGGAAAGCACTCAAAAGTGTTCTTCAAACTGTTTCCTCCAAAGTCATTCAATCACATGCCTCAATCCTTTTTATCACACTTTGCACACCCATTCAACTCTTTATATTTCCCAGAAACCTCCAAGATATCCATTATCATTTCCTTTTATTTCCACTTCCTCCATGACCAACTATGTTCTCCATGACTTGTTAAATGTCTCAAGAATCAAATTTTCCAAACAGGTCATCAAAGAAGGAGGTATCTTTCTCTGAAGGGAGGAGAGAACTTTCACTTTGACTATGACCCTGTTGGAATAAGATCGAAGTCAACGAACTCAAAAGGCTTCCATAGCCTTGGCAACTCATGACTAGAGCCTACGGAGATTACTGACGCCATAAACAAGAGTGTCAATTTGTTAAGTCAACAACAGGAGTCACTGTGCACTTACTCCTCATGTAGCATCTCTGTCCTTAATGTGTTGTCCAATGTGAAGTAATGCTATAACTAGTACTGAAACAGTATTTTACCCTTTATGTTCTGTCTGGGTGCAAACTGATGAAATCTTTACTTAATATATACTAAATCGATTTTCTGTATATAAAGATAATTGAAAATGAATCTTGATGTGAATGGAATGGGAGAGGGAGTGGGAGATGGGAGGGTTGTGGGTGGGAGGGAAGTTATGGGGGGAGGGAAGCTATTGTAATCCATAAGCTGTACTTTGGAAACTTATATTCATTAAATAAAAGTTAAAATAAATAAATAAATAAATAGACTCTTAAAAAAAAGAATCAAATTTCCCTGCAATGAAAACAAGAGTAAAGAAATTAAGGCCATTTCAAGGAACCACACTAGCCAATAAGCTTGCACTGATGCTTTGAGAATATTGGAAGTTATTTTTCTCAAAATATTACAGAATTTGGAGAATCAAAAATGAATCTTGATGTGAATAGAATGGAAGAGGGAGTGGGAAAGGGGTGGGTTGCAGTGGGGAGGGACGTTATGGGGGGAAGCCATTGTAATCCATAAGCTGTACTTTGGAAATTTATATTCATTAAATAAAAGTTAAAAAAAATATTACAGAATTTTATCTACTCACTCCCTTAAACTAAAATTAAAACTTGAGGAATTGCTGTAAATGGGAAATGCATGACACGAGAAAAGCAAGCCATGTCTCTGACCACATTTTATCTCATCAACCACTGTCAATCAAAACCCCAATCTCATTTTGTTTTCCTGGAAGCTAGAATAGTTTTGCATGACCCCAACTCCGTGATCCATTGAGTCTTCCCTTATGAGTACATATTTTCTTTTTTTTTTTTTTTTTTTTTTTTTTTTTGACAGGCAGAGTGGACAGTGAGAGAGAGAGAGAGGGAGAGAAAGGTCTTCCTTTGCCGTTGGTTCACCCTCCAATGACCGCTGCGGCCGGCACACCGTCCTGATCCAAAGGCAGGAGCAAGGTGCTTCTCCTGGTCTCCCATGGGGTGCAGGGCCCAAGAACTTGAGCCATCCTCCACTGCACTCCCAGGCCATAGCAGAGAGCTGGCCTGGAAGAGGGGCAAGCGGGACAGAACCCGGTGTGCCGGCGCCACAGGCAGAGGGTTAGCCTAGTGAGCCGCGACACCAGCCTACATATTTTCATATTCAGAAACATTTCAAACCTCCTGAAACATAATTACCCACAAATGCAACTATTAAACAACATAATGAACCCATATAAATCAAGGTGTTTTCAGAGTCAGTCCAGAAATATTTAAAAGAATTAAATGTTGATTTGAAATTTAGCTCTTCCTGTATCTTTGGGGAAAAATAAATTAATTCCTCTGAGCTTTAGTCTTTTTATCTGTAAGAAAAAAATTATAATATCTTTATCAAAGGGACCTTCCAAATGTTAAATAAATGTTGTTTTTCCATGGAGACATTCATGGATATCCCTTATTACAGACAGTGCACTTGTGATTGATACATAATAATATTCATAAAATGCTATTAATTATCATGCAAAGACAGCTGTAAATATATGCACTTGGTCAGTGCATAATGTGAATACAAAGAGAAAAATAGCTTGTTAAGTTATCTCTAAACATTTTCTTCATCCATAGGAGCTTCATCCAGTTGGACTGAGATGTGGAAAAATTAAATTTCAAAACATGATTTTTATAGTGAATATGCTGAAACCAACATGCTTATCCAGTCTGAATTTAGGAAACCTCCAGAAATAATTTCAATTACCAGAATCATGTGCATGGCGTTTACAATGTTAAAGTTAACCATAAAGATATTTACAAAGCCAGCAACGGTGTTTTGATTATTGTATCTTTAGTGACTACATTTAAACCCAAAAGTTCTACAGTTCAAATTCAAAGTCCTACGACAAAATCAATTTATTACTTTACATAAGGAAACATAATTTCTTAACAAAATAAGAAAATGTAATTTCTTCTCATGAACAGCATTAAAAAAGTATTGATGATAGCACGGCTTTAGGATTAAACATTAAGAGAGAGATAATTATGTCTCTGAAATAGCATATTATGAAAGATATCTATCATACTAGAACTACTACCCATTAAATAAACCAACTAGACAGAAAGGCATTTTCTGAATGACAAAATAATGAAGATATATAGGAAGTTTTTCTTTATAGTAGTTTTTTAAGATTTATTTATTTATTTGAAAGTGAGAGTTATAGAGAAGGAGAGACACAGAGAGATATCTTCCAATCACTGATTCAGTCCCTAGGTGGACACAACCACAGGAACTGAGCCAGGCCAAAGCCAGGAGCCAGGAGCTCCATCCTGCACTGCACATTGTTGGCAGGGGCCCAAGTACATCAACCACCTTCCATTGTTTTTCCCAGGTCATTAGTAGGGAGCTGGGTCAGAAGCAGAGCAACTGGAACTCAAACTAGGACCAGTGTGGTATGCCAGCATTTCAGTAGGCAGCCATACTCGCTATGTCACAATGCCAGCCACTGTAGTAGGATTTTTGGCCACCTTAGCAAATGCTTTTGTTTTATTCTTCAGTGTTTATAGCAACTAATATATAAAAATCTACCTGTTCCTCTTTTTGTAAAATAAAATTATGATGTCAAAATATCTTTAATTATTATATAACTTGTTCCCTTCTGTTGACATACTTAATACATGGACAAGTGAACTGTGACCTTCTTTTAAGAAGTAACTTTGGATTTAGAGTGGTCAATGATTCAAATAACTTCTTTTGATCTATATTTTTGTTTAGGTGAAATCCCATTTGTATTTTAATCATGAGTGGGAAGGAAGGCTCAGATTTGTGTAAATTCTCTTGTGCTGCCCTCTGGCCTCCAATCAGCCTAGTTACTGTTTGCTCTACTGTCACCTACCATAACAAGTGCATCTTGGGCCACTTCCCTCTCTTGATGACAGACTATTTTCCACAGTTGACCCAGCTGAACCTCTGTTTCCACGGAACACCCCCCCACACTTAGCCCTGCCCCCTTTGTTTAATTGAAACCTGGACTACGAAGTCTACTGTGGTGGGACTCAGCTTCCCTGGTACAATACATCCCTGTTTTGAAATCCTAGCTACTAGACAGGAAAAGTTGGCTATTTTTCCTTATTGGGCTGGAAATTTGGGCATTTGAGGATTGAACATGCCACATGGAAATTAAAGAAAATGAGAGTCTTAGTTCAAATCCAAGTGGGAACTGTTTACATACGCGGAGCCTGAGGTTTACTTTCCTTTCAGTACACAACAAATTGACTCAGGGTGAAAATGTAGTGCAGGAAGATTGGCATACCCTCTCTCAAAGATATTTTCTAAGGCCATAAACATTCTTTCACATTCCCTTTCACCTATTGACTCATTAGTATGCCCGTGCTATAGGGACAGGCTTTGGTTATTTAACTTCATCAAAATATGTGCGTGTGTTAATGTCAAGTGTCAATGCTGAATAGAATTCAGGAAAATTATTTTATTGTTAGTCACAGTAGCATTATTATGACTGGCCCAGGAGTGCTAGAGCTTTACTCTGATTTTAAGATTTAATGTACATAGAGTCCCAAAATCAAATATTATATGAATTAACTCCAATTTCTGGAATCATATCTTAAACACAACCTTGTATAAATAGACCTTTTTAATAGTTCAGGCCACATATCAATCAACCTAGTTACTAGTTGATCCAATTTCATTTAAACTAATCATTGCTATTTAGTAATCTACTCTGTAAATTCACTAAACATTAATTGTACAACAAAAATATTGTACAGAGTCCCGTTGGGAATGCCAAGATGAATGTGACACTATTTTTGTCCTCAGAGCATTTCTACCTGAGAAGAATAAATAAAACTTATTAAAAGGGGGATAATGCTACAAAGGAGAAAACATCACCATGGTATTTGGAAGAGGTAAAACACTGTTCCATCTGAGATATATAATGAGTAGAGCCATTTTGTTTTCAAAAAATGAAATAGCTTTTTAATCTCCCCAAGATCTAAACTCAACATTAAAATGCCAGGTGTTACTGCAGTTACCAAAAACATTACACATAGCTAATGATAAACTCATAAATGAGTTGTCTATGAAGATGTGACTTTTGCAATCACCTCCAGAGGGAGCTTTAATGATATCCCATGAGTGATTTCTTGATTAATGCTGTGGGGATGAGTCTGACAAGGTTAACCATTGAGGTATAAATCCTCCCACTTTGAGCAGCTTGGAGGAAGATAAGAAAATACTATTCCTCAAAGGTAAGTCTTCTAGTTATGAAAAATCAATAACTCATATAAATATTTCCTGAATCCTTATTATGGTCTCTTGCACATAAAATGGAATTAGAGGCAGGCTTTTGGTACAGCAGTTAAGATGCAGGTTGGGATGACTGCTTCCCATATCCAAATACCAGAGTTTCAGTCCCAGCTCCACTTCAGATTCCAGCTTCCTGCAATGTACACTTTGGGATGAAGAAGGTGATAGATAGCTAAAGCAGATGGGTCTCTGTCACCTATGCGAGAAACCCAGACTGAGTTCCCGACTCCTGGCTTCAGTATGGCCCAGCATTTAGGAAATGAATGAGAAGATGAAACCTCTCTCTCTCTCTCTCTCTCTCTCTCTCTCTCTCTCTCTCTTCTCTCTGCCTTCAAGTAAAATGAGAATAATTTTTAAACTGAATTAATAGCAAAAATATAGAATTACCACAGTATAGCAAAACCATAGGCAGACATGTCTGGTTCTCTCTGACAAACAGCAGGTTACTGGTGCTGCTTCAGGTCATTCAGGCCCTGCAGCCATCCCTGGCCTTAGTTACATTTCCCATTGTTCATGACACAACTGAGATTTAGAATAGACTTTAGCCAATTGTTAGAATAAAACAACTCATATGTTAACCATTTTGTCTTTTCCAAGCCTAAAGCCTTAGATTTTGACATAAGAAAATATATTACTATTTCATATTTCTTTGATGATACTATGTAATCATTATTAACAGAAAAAATGTAAGAGATTTAGGTAAAAATGAATGTAAGTTTAAAATTTAAACACCTAAGAATAATTGTGTGTTAATCACAGAATTCAACCAATAGTACTAGAACAAAACAAAGAGAAAATACTAAAATGGATAAAGTATTACATTGTACATCAACAGTCAGGACAAGGGCTGATCAAGTCACTGTTTCTCATAGTGTCCATTTCACTTCAACAGGTTTCCCTTTTGGTGCTCATAATGAGAAGGAAAAAAAAAAGCTCTGAACACCTTTCCTTTCTCATTTGTGGGGTCTTTCTCATGTTAAGGGTTTCTCCAATTCAGATTTTCATTGAAATATGAAGACACAGCTAGACCCAGCATCATCAAAACACATTGACATTGTTTTGTTTACAAAAATAGACTTTACTATATTTCTGTCTCTTCCCACCACCGTCACAGATTTTACTAGCCTTTCAGTCTAATCCTCCAATTGGCCAAACTTCTAAGAAAACATTCTGTAGGGCTTGAAGTTTGTGTTTTCACCTCTGCATTATATGGAGAGTTTTAATTTTTCCCCATCCCTAAGCATAATTGGGGTTATTTTCAATCATTCAATGATTTAAACTGGGATGCTTTTACTGATTTAATTATATTCTATCAGATTGCCCTTATTTCCGCCATTTTCTTGTATCTTCCTCTTGAAATGAGACTCACAGACTAGAGAAGAGGGTCTTATAACAACACAGGATGGGTCCACCCGGTGGAGGGCAGTGGTATTGCCGGTTATGGGATGTAATGAGCTACTGAAGAAGTATTGGTCATCCTTTATCACAAACCATCTGTGCTGGTGTTTTAATAACAGAACACATTAGTGGACAGGGCAACCTAGATTACTCATCCCCCACATCCCATTTCAGACACTAGCCTGAAACAAAGCTATGTCAAGTTCTGTATTCACAACCCCTGTTCTTTCGTGTGTGCCCAGGAACTCAAACCTCAGACTACACACAATAAACAACGGAATGGTGCAGCCCTTGACAGAGAAGTTTCTTCCCTTGCCCCTCTGAATACAAGAACACTGGGAACAGGCTTATGGAGGCTCTCAGAAATATTCCAGCTTTTCAAGTTTTCTATCATCCACAGAACAGCGTAAGGGTCAATGTCAGAGGCCTCACTTTTTGTTTTGTTTCTACTTCTGAGCTGACGGAGAGAAATTTATGTGCTCTGATGGTGGCTAATTCTGTACTTGAGGACAGATTGTGACAATATCTTACAATCTATTATAAAGCAAAAATGCAAGCTATCAGAAGGTAAATCACTTGAAATTTGTGAAAAAAATTATTTCAATGTTACTTCAGTTGCCAGTTCCATATTTTAACCCTTGGTGTGTTTTACAGTCACATGAAAACCTGTTAAGAATATCCTATAAATGAAGGTACACTTCCCAGGTTGGGCTGGAACTCAGGTGCCAGTGTTAAAAACTCCACATACATTCCAATGTGGAAGCCAAGGTTGACAACTACTTGTACAAATGTTATATTTGTGAATATGGGACTTTAATAAAGCAACAAAGTTATTCTTTAAATTATGGGAATTTCTATGTCCTCCTGGACTACTGAACAAATTTGCTGCAGTGGTAAAAGTAGCTCATTTTTGGAACAGAGGAGCTCATGTTTTATTATATCACTTGTTTTTACTGACACATAATAATTGTACATATTTATGAGGTACAAGATAATATTTTGATGCATGCACATTTATTAATGAGCAAATCAGGATAATTAACATCCATCACTTCACAACTATCTAATTTTCAATTCTTCAACTTCTACATTTTGACCATCAGCTACTAAGTTTTAGATCAAGCACAATGATCAATAACTCTTTAAACAAACCCTTAGTTGATTTCCCTACCTATAATTGTACTCCTTCATATATATTTCTCACACAGTATCCAGAGGTGTTTGTAGTAACTGAGATTCTATTGTTAATACAGAGAGATGAGACATCTGCATACTATACAAAATCTGGTGAGGTGAGTTGTCATTTAATGCATCGATGAATCAGTTATTTAATTAATGGTTATTGCATGTATACCAAATCAAGTATTGGTCCATGTTCTCAGGATATAACGCTTAGTTCCTACCCTCAGGTGGCAAACAACCTAATGGAGAAGATAGACGACCAACACATTAATAAATAACTTTTCCTTGGATGATGAAAACAAATTATTTTTAATACATTAACAGTTATTTGGAAGGAGTCCAATTTAGACAAGTGGAAATGGTTTTCAGAGCAGGTGTTATTAGAAGACAGACTTGAGTGATGTGATCAAAACAGTCACCCAGGGACCAGCGCTGTGGCATGGTAGGCTAATCCTCCACCTGAGGTGCCAGCATCCCATATGAGCACAGGTTCTAGTCCCAGATGCTCCACTTCCGATCCAGCTCTCTGCTATGGCCTGGGAAAGCAGTAGAAAATGACCCAAGTCCTTGGGCCCCTGCACCCAGGTGGGAGACAAGGAAGAAACCCCTGGCTCCTGGCTTTAGATTGGCTCAGCTCCAGCTGTTGTGGCCATTTTGGGAGTGAACCAGCAGATGCCAGACCTTTCTTTCTGTCTCACTCATTGTAATTCTCTCTCTCAAATAAATAAATAAAATCTTAAAAAAAAATCACCCAATGATCTGGGGAAAGAATATTTTTGGCAGAGGGAGCACCAGTGAAAAGTCCCTGAGGTGGGAATGTGCCCATCATGTGCAGGGAGCAGCTAGGTCAACAAAGCAGAAGAGGAAGTGAAGAGACAGTGATAGGAGAGAAATTTGGAGATGTGGTTGGGAAGAAATCATACGGTTTCTTTGGTAAAACACTTAGATTTTTGTCCAAGTGTAATGGACAATCTTGGATCAATTTATGAAGTCATTTACACAAGGTATTTGGTTTATGAAAAATCACAAGCTGGTATTATTAGAAAATAGAAGGGTTTATATACGGAAGAATACAACCAATGCAATATTGTAGGCAAGTAATGATTTTGTCTTAGATCTGACTGGTGGCAGAGGAAATGCTAGCAAGATTCAATATGAAATACTGGGAAAGTAGAACTGAGAGCTTTTCCTGGTGGTTCTGATATAGTCAATGGTGTGATATCAACTGAAATAGAAATACGGAACATGAAAGCAGCAGGAATTGTGAGTCAAAAGGAGACTTGTGAGATAAAAGTGGACGTTAAGTGAAGAATCAGCCCACATTATTACTTGTTATTTTACAACAAAGGAATTGGAATGAACAGAATACCAAGGAACGAGGAGATATTAAGTGTTGTTGGACAGTAAAAAATGAGGCAGAAATTGAACCTGAATGTTTGTACAGTAGACTCTCAAGAAATAGTGGTCCCCCAATTTGCAGAAAGTTTGCCTTTACTGGCAAGGATAGAACAAGTCTTTAGAGATTAGCCTCATTCCCTGATCAGACTACGGTGGATCTGGGATACTGGTTCCATAACCTACCAAGAGACATCAGCACACTACTCCAAACTCCCAGTGTGTTAGCACGGTTAAGGTGGAAGTTGCAGAGCAGAAAGTAGAGTATGGCACATGAAAATCACAATCTCTTGCATTGCCTGCTCCAATCAGCAACACAAGACACTTGAAGGTGTCTACTGAAGTGTTTCCATCTCTGAGGAAATAACCTTTGTAATCATCTCTTAAAAAATATTTTATTTATTTATTTGAGAGGTAGAGTTATAGACAGTGAGAGAGAGAGAGAGACAGAAACGTCTTCCTTCCGTTGGTTCACTCCCCAAATGGTCGCAACACACAGAGCTGTGCCTATCCAAAGCCAGGAACCAGGAGCTTCTTCTAGGTCTCCCACATGGGTGCAGCGGCCCAAGGACTTGGGCCATCTTCTACTGCTTTCCCAGGCCGCAGCAGAGAGCTGGATTAGAAGAGGAGCTGCCAAGACTAGAACTGTTGCCCAAATGGGATGCCAGCACTGAGGGCAGAGGATTAACCTACTGTTGCCACAGTGCTGGCCCAATCATCTCTTTTCAAAACATTTGCTTTAGTCCTCATTGATTTTGGCTGTTCTTAGATTACATGTGATTTATTTCTCTTTTTATATGTGACACATTCTCCTTTGCTTGTTAGGGAACATGAAGATGAAAATAGTTCCCAGACAGAATGGCACTGAGGCAACAGAGTTCATTCTGCTGGGACTGACCAGCAGGCCTGAGCTGCAGCCCATCCTTTTTGTGGTGTTTCTGCTGATTTATCTCATCACCCTGACTGGGAACTTGGGGATGATTACTCTAATCAGAGTCACTCCCCGGCTGCAAACCCCCATGTATTTTTTCCTCACCCATTTAGCATGTGTGGACATATTCTATTCCACCAATGTTTCTCCTCAAATGCTTGTCAACTTCTTATCTAAGAAGAAGACCATTTCCTACACTGGGTGTCTGGCCCAGTGTTTTGTTTTCGTGACTCTACTCCTTACTGAGTATTACATGCTTGGCGCCATGGCCTATGACAGGTACATGGCCATTTGCAATCCCCTACATTATTCCAGCAAAATGTCCAAGCCGGTTTGCATCTGTCTGGTCACTGTCCCCTACCTGTGGGGATCTACAGTGGCCACAATGCAGGTAATATTGACGTCTCGTTTGTCGTTTTGTGGACCCAGCACCATCAACCATTTCTACTGCGCTGATCCACCCCTGTTAATGCTGACATATTCTGACACATACATAAAGCAAACTGCACTGTTTGTGTCAGCAGGAATTA
The DNA here is from genome assembly GCF_051225735.1 of Oryctolagus cuniculus. NCBI lineage: Eukaryota > Metazoa > Chordata > Mammalia > Lagomorpha > Leporidae > Oryctolagus > Oryctolagus cuniculus. Next base: position 15,562,423 of record NC_142867.1, on the reverse strand, counting down.
ACCTCACAGGTTCACTGCTCATCATCCTCATCTCCTACGTGTTGATTTTCATCACCATTCTGAGGATCCGTTCCAGTGAAGGACAGCGCAAAGCCTTCTCCACCTGTGGTTCCCACCTGACAGCTGTCACTATGTTCTATGGGTCCCTGTTCTGTATGTATCTGAGACCAGCAAATGAGCGATCTGTCGAGCAAGGGAAAATCGTGGCAGTGTTTTGTATTTTTGTGAGTCCCATGCTGAATCCATTTATCTACAGCCTGAGGAACAAGGATGTGAAACAGGCTATGAGAAGAGTGTTTTCGGGAAGGTTTGGTAGAATGAAAAGTTCAATATTTACAGTTTCCCAATAAAAAATAAATAAAAATCTGTCCCTCATTCATTGTTCCTGAATGCAATTCTCTGGAATAACAGTATTATATTTTTGCTTTTGCTTATGCACAGTTTGGGACTCAGTGAGAGTCAGGTGGAAACAATGAATACAAAGGCTCAGACAGGCTGATTATCAGGACAGGACAGCAGATGTCAGCTGTTTAAGATTAGGCAGGGCCATGCATTGTTGGTTTTCTCACGACCTCATTTCTACTTGATTACTTGGCAGATATCTCCTTCCTTTCACTTCCCAGCTTCTCAAAATTCAGTGTCTTAGAGTTACTTTATCAGAAAAGTGAATTGAGTCATACCACATCTTCCTTAATGATTCATATTCATGTAGCATATTTCAAAATTCTCTTTGGTGAGAGACATTGTCTCAGAAGAAACTCATATACCTAATATAAGATGCTTTCTTCCTAAATGTTTGCTGAATTCTTATGTTGACTCATCTTGACTTTCAAATAGTATTTCTTCTATTATATTTCAACAAAGAACATAATAATTTGCATATTTTTGTGACTGTGACTTCTGTCATTTTCCCATTAATCAAACGCATTGATTCTTAATAGATATTGATTTATATCATTTGTCTCTGATAGTATTATTAATAACTGTTAAATATCAAGTTTCCATTTATTTGCCACCTTTTGTCTATCCACAGACTATTTCACATAACAGCTACAGTAATATGAATGAAAATTTGGTTTCAGTGTTTTACAACTAAATTACAACATACATTTAGTCCAGATTATCTTTGAAATTAACTTTTTATTAAGTGCATAACCTAACATTGATAAAAACTTATTTTAGAGACCATATAACAATCCAGTGCAAAAATGTGTCACTGGATATTCATCCCTCCTTGGTGCTCTCAGGCACCACATCCTTGCAGTTCTGGTCCGTTGCAGTACCTCGGTTCTATCAGGTAGATGCTTGTGCCTTATTGGTTACCAAAGGCAACCAATCTCACTCTTGCTGTTCTGTGGTTCCTGGAATCATAAGAAGCAAGAACACAATTCCAGGATGAATAGATTTCACTTAACACTATTCCATGCAAGGTGAGTTCCACATCAGTGCAATGAAATGAGACAAAATACAGTTTGACCACGATAGACAAGGCGTCTCTAATTTGGATAGATCCACACATAATGAATTATGCTTTAAGAAATCAGTCAAGAAGATGAAGTTGTGTGGGTGCAAACTGTTGAAATCTTTACTTAGTATATACTAAATTGATCTTTTGTATATAAAGATAATTGAAAATGAATCTTGATATAAATGGAATGGGAGAGGGAGTGAGAGATGGGATGGTTGAGGGTGGTAGGGAAGTTATGGGGGGGGGAATGCCATTGTAATCTAAAAGCTGTATTTGGAAATTTTTATTTATTAAATAAAAGTTAAAAAATCAAAATATGTATTTGTATCACTCCATGAAATTCGAGATGAGCTTTTGGCATGTTTTCTTTTTTTCAAATGGAATTGGAAAAGGTTTCTCTATCATAACTTTTATGTTATTGTAACTCCTTACATAAAAAATTAATAAAAAATTAAAACTAAGATTTACAACTTCAGTATTTCTATATAATACAAGGTTTTATAGCAATATAAAATGAGCATGCTGATTCTCTGACATTTAATATGAGCCACTCCTTTTTTAGAGAGTAGAATGGCAGATTTCAGTCAGAATAAAATTTTCCTAAAATATTTATTTACTGATATAGGTTAATAAAAAGAATTTAATAAATCATTAAATTTACAAAATTACTTTCTTAAGAATAAATAAGATTGATTCAATGTAAGAAAAAAACGGGGGCCGGCCCTGCAGCTCTCTAGGCTAATCCTCCATCTGCAGTGCCGGCACCCCGGGTTCTAGTCCCATCTTGGGCGCCAGATTCTGTCCCGGTTGTTCCTCTTCCAGTCCAGCTCTCTGCTGTGGCCTGGAATTGCAGTGGAGGATGGCCCAAGTGCTTGGGTCCTGCACCCACATGGGAGACCAGGAGGAAGCAACTGGGGCCTGGCTTCAGATCGGCACAGTGCTGGCCGTAGCGGCCATTTGGGGGGTGAACAAATGGAAGGAAGACCTTTCTGTCTCTCTCTCTCTCTCTCACTGTCTAACTCTGCCTGTCAAGAAAAAGGGGATACAAAAATTTAGTAATTAGCTATTTCATGACTGGAAAGGACAGTACATCCATAGATATTTCATAGTTAGCAATGAGTGATCAGAAGTCTACTCTCAGATGGCTTGTTAATTCATTAACGTGGTAATAAATGATGTTAGAGGATACTGACTTTGCCTAGATGTATTAACCTAACTCAGAAAGTTTTTTGTAGTTTTATCTTATTTTTCTGAGACCGTCTTCAGAAAGCTCTGGTTAAATTAAAATTGAAGACATTAATTGCTGACTCACGTCTGTGGGGAGCAACTCGGACTAGACTAAGTTACTGGAATTAAGACTTATTCTATGCATCTGCTCTCCCACAATATGGCGCTGGGAGAGGAGAAAACAGCTTCTACACAGCTGCCTCCAGTTCAACCAATAGACAGCAGGACCTGCTCCTGATTGGAGGAGAGCAGCGTACTCGGCGTGTGGGTAGCAGAGTTGGGATTGGTGGAAGAGGACTATAAAGGAGGAGAGAGACAACATGCACCAGGAACATCTAACGGGAACACCTGAGGAACACCTGTGCAGCCCCCGAGAGAGCCGGTCGGCGGTGTGCCGCTCCCCCGCGGAAGTGGGGAAAGTGGCCAGGGGGAACCGCCCTTCCACGGAGGTGGAAGGGATGGTAGCCAACCCGGGAAGAACCAGCAGCAAACCCGGGGAGGGCCGAGCAGACAAGAGAACAGCGCAGGGTCCTGTGTCGTTCCTCCACGAAGAGGGGGAGCGACAACGTCACTTTGTTTCAATTGCAATATCAATTGACAGTCTCCACTAGTGTTACCTAGTGATTAAAGATACACAAACTGATAGCTTCCTGCCAGTTCTTATTTTTTTTTTTCTGATTATCAACTGGTTATTTTTATTGAAATGTTATGCCAGATAGCTTAGGCCACTGTTGCTGCTATAATGAAATGCCTAAGATTGGAAAATTTATTTGTCAAATTTTGTAAGAGATTAATTAGTGTTCAGGGAGAGTTCAGTTTCTACTTCCAAGTAGATAGCATCTTGAATGCTGCATGCCCATATTCCAGGGGAGGCAAAGACAAAAAAGCCTACCTGGCCCCCTCCTACCCTTATATAACTGTGTATTAAGGTAGATGGAGAAATTAATTGTGACAAATTCTCCTTAGTTATCTGCTTCAGGTAAGATGGAAAAGTAATGTTTGGATGCAGTCATGTAAAGGTCTCACGTGTTCATGAAAATTTAGGTTCAATGGAGAAGTACATAGAAATACAAATGGAACATGCTGTTGAGTGAACAGGGTATGAGACAGTGAGGGCAGTTAGTAGAAGTAGCTCTTTTAAATACTATAGGATTAATCTCATGAGTATAAAATTAAACTGAAAATACATCTTTGCAAAAATTAAGAATGAGGGGGTTAGTGCTGTGGCGCAACGGGTTGAAGCCCTGGCTTGAGGTGCCTGCATCCCATATGGGTGCCGCTTCTAGTCCCAGCTGCTCCTCTTCCAATCCAGCTCTCTGCTATGGCCTGAGAAATATGGCCCAAGTCCTTGGGCCCCTGCACCCACGTGAGAGACCCAGAAGACGCTCCTGGCTCCTGGCTTCGGATCAGTGCAGCTCCAGCTGTTGTGGCCATCTGGGGAGTGAACCAACAGATGGAGGACCTCTCTCTCTGTCTCTATATCTCTCCATAACTCTACCTCTCAAATAACTAAAATAAATCTTTTAAAAAATTAAGAATGAGAATATGAGAGAAACAAGGAAGAAGAGTGGGTGCATAGGTGGGAGGGAGGGTATGGTAGGAAGAATTTCTATGTTCCTAAATCTGCATATATGAAATGTATGAAATTTGTATACCTTAGATAAAATTTTAAAAAGAAACAAAAAAAGAAAAGATTGTAAAGAGGGGCAAAACATTTCATTAGTGGCTGGATAGGACTGTAAGTCTAGAAAATTACAGAAAAAAGGTGATACTGGATAATGTTTGTAGACAAATGTAGGTATTAATAGAGTTTATGATACTAATTCTTGGGTAGGTTGGAGACACAAATCCAGAAACAAGTCCATAGGAAGCTCCGAAGTGGTGAAAGAATAAGTCTTAGGGAAAAGCAGAGATGCATTCCTCCATGGCAGGAAGGTAAGAAAAATATACGTACAAAGATACAAAACTGGTAAGATTGTTATGATTGTATCTTGCTTAATGTTTTAAAGGATGAGATACAAAGCAAAATCAATAACCAACAGAAAAAAATGTGATGAGGATTTTCATCTAATGGCACTTAGCAGCTTAAGTACAGAACTCAATGAACAAACCGGTTTAACTAAGTTTGTGCTCAGTCAGATCAATGAAATGGGGAGAAACTGGGACCATAGGACTGAGGGTTATTGACAATGAATCTTCATATGATGGGATATGAAAGCTGACTGAACAAAGAGTGAAAGTGGATGCAAAAGTGGTGATGGATAATGAATAAGGACCAATTCCTTTAGATTAAGAAAAGATTAAAGGGCATACAGTATAGTTCATGAACTAAAATAATACAAAGATGAAGGAAGAGTCAGGATGAGATAACTCCTGTTTCTAATAATTTTTTTTTCAGAAAAAATTAGTAATCTCACAGCATCCCAAACACTTATGTTCTCTCTCATTGTTTGCAGTGTATGGATGAAAAGAAATGGGGTATAGATATTTACCTGATTGTAAATAATTACTTAGATCTCTCTAAACATCTCGCCAAAGAGGTTGCTTTCCCATTTTTCCAACATTGAAGTGCCCTGTACCACTAAAATAAGTAACAAATAGACAGCTTAATTTGACAAATGTTTATTGAAAACTACGAAATCTTGGGAGGAGTGGAGAGAAAATGTTAATGTGGATTGAAGTATATGTCAACAAGAATGAGCAAGTTACAAAGAAAGAATAATAATAATAATAAATAAGATGTTTTGGAAAGAATGGCATATCATACAGAGCTTTGTAATTCAGAAATCGTTTTCAGACTTAACTTTTCCATATTGTCCTTTATTGTCTCCCTTAAACTCCAGATTACCAAATATCCTAATTAATTCATAAAGTTAATGAAATACTCCCCAAATGTTGCTGTGGTTCTCATAGAATAATACCTAATAAGACTCTTTCATGGGTCTTATTTGGTACCCCTGCCATCCATGTGAATGGAATATTATTATTTGCACAGCTCCAAAATTTCCTTTCAGAGTTGAATTATTACCAAGCTTCCAAGTACATAGGTATTTGACAGCTCATAGTTAACTTCTGCTCTTGGAATTGTTCCTGATGAAAAAAAAAAACAATCCTTGCCCAAGATTACGAACCCCTCCCCCTACACAAGCCACATACACAATGATCATTGTCAAAACCCTGGCACCTTTGCACAGTGTGGTGCATTGGTAAGAGCCTCAGAGCTCAAACAAAATTGACTGAGTCCTCTGTTGCAACCTCATCAGAATTCAGTGTGTTCCAATCTTTTTTCCCTCGCCATACAAGCATTGTTCATGTGAACACTCTCCAATAAACTCTCTGAATATGTGCAAATGTGTGTCTCAGAGTCTGTTTGCCTGGATCATAAGGAGAGGCATCAATTTACATATATGTATACACTAGTATAATGAAATTGAGATTGTATATATAATAAAAAGCTATGTATTGAAATTGAAACTTAAACACAGATCAACCAATACTAAATGCTTTGATGTTTTTGCAGATACTACCTCATCCCTGTGTTGATTGGTCAGATGGATATATGTACACACATTTAATACTCTAGGATATTAGGAAGTTGATCTCAGTTTATTTTTATTTGCTAATTTTTCAGCATTAATATTGCTTTGTTTTGTCAGCAATAGTTTATGATTTTTGAGATAATATGTTTTCAAGTAATATTATACTCAATAATAAAAAATTAAAAAAACACAGTCAAACAAAAATAGGCAAGGGCTAGAAACAATAAACAAATGAAATGATATTAACATTCACTCATATAAATATATTTTTGAAATAGTCACATAATCATTAAAACTAAACTAATATACAATTCCTATCCATTTGTTTTATTTGGGAGGCAGAGACAGAAAAATAGGGCAAGGGGGAGAGGTGAGGGAGAGAAAGAGAGAAAGAGACACCCATTTGAATGATCACTGAACACACCAGGAATGCCTGCAGTGGCCAGTGCTGAGTTCACTCAAATCAAGGAGCCTGGAACTCAATCCAGGTCTCCACACTGTTGATGGGAACCCAATTACTTGGTATATCATCAGTTGCCTAACAGGAGCAGGCATCAGGAGGGAAACCCAGACAAACTAGGCACTCATCTATGGGATCCAGCTTCCTAACTGTTAGGTACACTGTTCCCTTGATACACTTCATTTAAATCACTTAAATACACTTTATTTCATGGGAGAAAGAGCGTAAGTAGTCAGAAAATAAAATCATTATGAAATTATTTTGTCCTACAAAACCAGATGTTGGGTATATGAATTTAGAGTATGTGTTTCTGTAAGATCTTCTTTATGACACCTTTCACATCTTTATTTTTCAAACTATAGATGAGGGGGTTTAGCATGGGGATCACTACTGTATAAAATACAGAGACAATCTTGTCCTGCTCCATTGAGTAGCTAGATGTAGGGCGTAAGTACATGAAGAGAATTGTCCCAAAGAATATGGTGACAGCCATGAGGTGAGAGGCACAGGTGGAGAAGGTTTTGTACCTACCCTCTTTTGAGGGTATTTTTAAGATGGCAATGAGGATACACAGGTAAGAAATGAGGACAATCATAACACAGCTGATGATATCAAAACTGGAGAAAGCCATGATCACAATGCCATTGATGTGAGTGTCAGAGCAAGAGAGTTTGAGCAGGGGTGGAGTGTCACAGTAGAAATGGTTGATCCTATTTGAATCACAAAATGACAATCTGAAAGTCATCCCTGTGTGGATGGCTGCATTTCCAAAGCCTGCTAGGAAGGAAGTAGCTATCAACAAGAAGCAAATTCTCCCAGACATGATAACTGGGTAAAGCAGCGGGTTCCAAATTGCTGCATATCGGTCATATGCCATAATGGCCAACAGGAAGCATTCAGTCCCCAGGAAAGAGCCAAAGAAGAAAAACTGGGCAGCACATCCATTGAAAGAAATAGCTTTGTTCTTAGACACAAGGTTCACCAGCATCTTAGGAGTGACCGAAGAGGAGTAAGAGGCATCGACAAAGGAGAGACTGCTGAGAAAGAAATACATGGGATTGTGGAGACACGGATCAATCTTAATCAGTATGATCATCCCCAAATTACCCACCATGGTTGTCAAATAGATTGAGAGAAACAATACAAAGAGAACACCCTGTAGATCTGGATTGTCTGTGAGTCCTAACAGGATAAATTCCTTCACTTCAGTTTGGTTTTTGCCTTGGCTGTCTTTCATTTGAGCTGTAATAAAAGATAATATGGTATTTAGTCAAATGAGTATATAATTGGATCATAGAATTATTTTCCTGACATGCATATAATCTAACAGAAAAGAGTGAAAACACAATACAGATTATGCTGGATTTCATTTCAAGTCAAATTCTTGTAGTTGAGTACTGTATTTGTTGCCACTTTATGAAGGTAACTGATTTGGATCCATTATCTGTGATCACTTCTAGCATTTAATATTTTAATAATTACAAGAAAATATCCTTAAAATGTGACTATTATTTTGAGAATTAAATTAGCTGATATATTAGCATAATGTCTATACACAACCTCTTAGAAAGGTAACAGAATGAATTTAAGTCACAGACAATTTTTTCTCAATACTAATTGAAAAATTAAAAAAATATTGACAACAAAATGAATCGATAGCGGTATCTAAGGAAAACAGTTGGATATGCTTGACTTTAAAAACATAAAACCAGGGGCCAGTGCTGTGGCATAGTGGACTAAGTCGCTGCCTGCAGCGCTGGCATCCAGTATGGGCGCTAGTTCAAGTTCCAGCTGCTCCACTTCTGATCCGCTCTCTGCTATGGCCTTGGAAAGCAGTGGAGGATGGCCAAGTCCTTGGGCCCATGCACCCACACAGGAGACCTGAAGGAAGCTCCTGGCTCCTGGCTTCAGGTAGGCCCAGCTCCGGCTGTTGCAACCATTTGGGGAGTGAACTAACGGATGGAACACCTCTCTATCTCTCTCACTCTCACTCTCTCTCTCTTTCTATCTCTCCCTCTCAGCCTCTATAACTCTGCCTTTCAAATAACTAAATAAAATCTTTTAAAGAGTAAATAAAAGGTAAAAGTAATGAAAGAAATAGAAGATCTTTTCCTGCAGCCTATATAGTTAACTACAAACCAAATTTCCATGATGAACATTTACAGAGAAAAAAGAGTTCAGTTAACTATAGAAACTGTTCAGTAATTAAATAATAAGAGATCGATCAGACTATAAGATTAATAAATATCCTTGATGAAAGTGACACAACTATCCAAGGCCGTGAAAAATATTAGCACTCAGATTCACACAATGAGGGAACCAGAAAACCCCAGAAGTAGCAATGGAATTTTCCAGGCAGCTTTGTAAATCAGAAGAATTTGACAGAAATAACCTAAATATATCCGGCGCCGCAGCTCACTTAGCTAATCCTCTGCCTGCGGCGCTGGCATCCAGGGTTCTAGTCCCATTCGGGGTGCCGGATTCTGTCCTGGTTGCTCCTCTTCCAGTCCAGCTTTCTGCTGTGGCCTGGGAAGGCAGTGGAGGATGGCCCAAGTGCTTGGGTCCTGCACCCGCATAGGAGACCAGGAGGAAGCACCTGGCTCCTGGCTTCAGATCAGCGCAGCACACCGTGGCAGCCATTTGGAGGGTGAGCCAACGGAAGGAAGACCTTTCTCTCTCTGTCTCTCTCTCTCACTGTCTAACTTTACCTGTCAAAAAAAAAAATAACCTAAATATAAAAGAGAGTTATTCTTGCATAAAATGATGAATCAAACTACAGAACCAAAAAGTCAGAATAGACACTCAACTTAGATTTTCCAATTGTAAGTTTAAGCAACAGCAGCAGTAGAATTCTCTACTTCCACTCAAATCCCCAATATCTTCATGACCTTCAGATTGTTGAACAATAAGTTAAATTGCACTACCATATCCACTTAAGTATGGCTGAGAAGGTGAGACAAAGTGCTACATCTTTTATTACTCACAGAAATAAGTATCTTGCAACTGTCCAAAATTAAAACACATGGCCTACTTAATGCTTTTGCTAATACCAGAGGTAAATAATCTACTAAACACAGCAGGGGAGAGAGTGGACAGATGCTTCTCGACACTGCCATACACAGAAGTTCTTGTTGTGCTCTGCTTCCCTCATGTCCTTTGAGCTACAGGCGCAATATCCCCACCAAAAGTCACACCTGGCATTTTTACAGAGTAGTATGCAACTACCAAAGTGTCATCTCACCCATTAATATCTATGAGCCTTACTACAAATCAGTGGAGATGATAAGCAAGTATCAAGAAAGTGGTCTTTGTCATCTAAAGTTTGTAAAAGATGGTGATTTCTTAGCTATTCAGCGCTGAAGCCTGGAATCAGCTTCTCGACACCACATTGCCTGTCTCTGCGTTTCACCAGCACACAGGGACCTCTGACCTCTTCCTGAGAGAGATCTTGTTGTTAAAAATTCAAAGAAGAGCATCACCACAAGAATGATAAAGAAAAAATTGATCTTTCTTTTTCTTTCTTTCCCAAACATAAAAGTTTTGCTGAGTGAATAATTCAAATAGAAACAGTAAAATGGAAAAAAAAATGCTTCAAATGCACAAAGCATGCAAAACAGCAAAAGTAAAGGATAAAAAATTTCAAGATGTGCTAAAGTTTGGTGAGGATTCCCTGTGCTCTACCAGCATTGTGATACTTTGTACTATTTTATTAAAATTCTATGTCATAGACAGTGTTATTATCCCATTCTGCAGAGTGGAAATTAGAAGTACAAAAAATAACTTTGCCTTTGCCAAGAGCCACAGTTAGCCCATAAAGTTTAAATATATACTCAGATAATGCACTTCTTGTTTTATTTAACATTCTAGGTCATTTAGATTTATTCTATTCATAACAGAGCTATGCAGCAATACAAGAAACACTAGATATTGTCATACTCACGGCTTCAAGTATACCCAGGAAATATTTAATTATATGAAAAAATCATGTAACTCTTGACAAGATATGATTACAATCTTTCTAGAAATCATATTCATTAATTGCATTAATAGAAATCTACCTTTGTTTCACATTTTGTGCTTCAAACCACATGCTCCTATCTCTACCACAATCCGGGAAAATATATTTCTTGCTTCTCTGAAATATCTCCCCGCCCCAGAGCTGAGATTTTAAGGTCAACCTTATACCCTAGAGACACTTGATTTAGTTTAAGCTTCTGTTTATGAAAAGAATAGTGAAATTTCCATAAATATTTCTGAAGTTCAAAGGGGTCTTGAAATCTTGTTATTGTTTGTTGTTGGATTTCTCCTAAAGACATAAAAATTTTGCAGTAATAAAAGTGGATGCAGCATGAATTAAACATTTATTCTTAGTCTCTCGGTGCTCTGGGAACCCAGAGTCAATGAACGACTGAAGGAATTAAAAGGATTATGAGTTTTTCTGCAGGTCAGGATGTTAAATGAACAGACACATTCATAAACTGTCTTTACCTTTAGTAACTGCTTTACTTCTATTGGATTCCTTGTTTCTTTTTGTTTAATGCCTACATTCACCAAAAACAGAAAAGGAGAAAGGAAAACATAAATCCTTCACTTAGGAAGGCACTCCCTTTTATTCTCCCAAGTTAAGCCAGAAGCATAGTTTGAACAGATTTTAAAGACCATTCATCACAGATAGAGGGAAACTGACATCATTTCGGGCTTCTCCAATAGATTTGTTCTACATTCAACAGAGATTGACTCTCTGTCTTTTAGTCTTCCTCAATTATAAATACCCTCACTTGTTATATCAAGACAAATTAAGTTTCCAAATTGCAGTAAGGTAACTATACTATTGATTACAATTCTTTCCAACGCAGAGTATTCAGAACTGACTCTGGAGTGAGCACTCTAATTTATTTCAGATGTTTATTTCTTCTTCTTTGACCTCTTGGGACTCTATGAATCACGGTACCACATTATAATCTACTTATTTTTCCACCCTGAAATTAAGAAAATTTCAGATATCTTTTCTACTTCTCTCCTTTACTCATGGGATACATAAACCCAGTAGAGGATAAATTTCGAGTCACATATTCCTAATAACTATTAAGCATCTTTCTGCTGTTTTCCATGAGAGCTGATGAATTGGTTCCTTTGGGAGAATCAAAACAAATCTTCAAAACAGTACATTAGCTCTACCCCTGGCTCCACCTCCTACAAGGGCTCTCTGTTCATATGAGATGTTATACCATCAGTTGAATTGATAATTTGCTGTATAAATACAGTGGAATACTACTCAGACTTTAAAAGAATAAAATCCCATCATTTGCAGCAAAATTGATGGAACTTATAACATATTAGGTGAAATAACCCAGACACATAAAGACCATTACTGTATGCTCTTCCTCACAAACAGGAATTTTTAAAAAAAGTAAATCTGGACAGAAAATGCTGATTATTAGATTATGACATTGGGGATAAGGATAGAGGGAGATTGGATAAAAATATAGGGGAAGCTTTGCACAGCTCACTAATTGTGACCAAAAATATACTAAGATGAGATATTGATAATAGTAGAAGCTGAGTGTGGACTATACCAGAACTCTTTTTACTATTTCAGAAATTTTGGTTTATAAATTTGAAACTATTTTGAAGTTAAAAGCTTTTTAAAAATTATACCACTGATTATAAATCAGTGGACCACTGATTGTGAGGCTTTGATTGTTTCAGTGTATCTCTCTCTTCCTTCATTTCTTTATTTATTTATCTAGAAGAGTTACAGAGAGGAAGAGGGAGAGGGAGAGGGAGAGGGTGAGGGAGAGGGAGAGAGAGAGAGAGAGAGAGAGAGAGAGAAATCTTCCAACCATTGGTTACTCTCCAAATGAACACAACAATTGGTGCTGGGCCAGCCTGAAAACAAGGTCCAGGATTGCATCAAGGACTCCCACATGGGTGCGGAGTCACAAGCACTTGGGCCATCTTCCACTGCTTTCCCATGTGCATTAGTTAGGAGCTAGATCAGAAGTGACACAGCTAGGATTTGAACTGGCGACCATACAGAATTCGTGTATCAGGCAGTGGCTTTGCCCACTATGCCACAACACCTGCCCTGCCTTTTTCAATCCTAATGCTACCTCATAGTGTGACTTTACAGGTCAAATAAATTAATGAATATGAATTGCTGCATCAAACACATACACATTAATGAACAAGATTTTCCCTCATCTTGAAACTCTTCCCCACTCTCCAGAGTAAGAAACACTTTTCAACATTGGTGGCCTAGATTGAAATTTACAAGGTACCTCTTGTCCAAATTTATAAAAGACCCAGAGCCGGCACCACCATAGCTCAATAGACTAATCCTCCGCCTGTGGCGCCGGCACACTGGGTTCTAGTCCTGGTCGGGGCGCCGGATTCTGTCCCAGTTGCTCCTCTTCCAGTCCAGCTCTCTGCTGTGGCCCGGGAGGATGGCCCAAGTGCTTGGGCCCTGCACCCGCATGGGAGACCAGGAGAAGCACCTGGCTCCTGGCTTCGGATCAGCGCAGTGCGCTGGCCGCAGCGGCCATTGAGGGGGTGAACCAACGGAAAAGGAAGACCTTTCTCTCTATCTCTCTCTCTCACTGTCCACTCTGCCTGTAAAAAAATAAATAAATAAATAAAAGACCCAGAAAGACCCAGAAAAGAATAATCAATATCTGACAGTAATTTATGATACATTACTCTATCTGCACTGTTTGGGATTAAGTGAAAGTCCAATGCAATTGCATAACCTAACATCGATAACTCATTTTAATGACCATACAACCATCTAATGCAAAACTGGGTCACTCAATAGTCACCCTCTCCTTTATGATCACAGCCTCACATCCTCACACTTACAGCAGCCCCTGTTCTCTCAGGTAGATGCCTGTGCCTTATTGGTTCCTAAAGGCAACCGATCTCACTCTGTGCTGGTCTGTGGCTATTGGGATTCATGCAGACAAAGTTTCCCTTAACACTATTGCATGCAAAGTGAAAGCTACCTGTATTTTACATATCAAATGGTTTCTTTTCTCAACCATAAAGTAGAGAACCATGTTAATATTTGCACAGCTTCCTTACTAAGCCTTGTGCAGATTCTTAAAATCAAAAGATGCATAATACATATATTTGTGGCCACACTGTGGCATACTGAGTGAAGCCTCTGCCTACAGCACCGGAATCACATATGGGCACCAGTTCATGTCCCAGCTGCTCCTCTTTTCTTTTTTAAGATTTATTTATATTTATTTGAACATCAGAATTACACAGAGAGAGGAGAAGCACCGATCCAAAGCCAAGAGCCAGGAGCTTCTTCCGAGTCTCTTACATGGGCGCAGGAGCCCAAGGACTTGGGCCATCTTCTATTGCTTTCCTAGGCCATAGCAGAGACCTGGATCAGAAGTGGAGCAGCTGGGACTCGAACAGGAGCCCATATGGGATGTCATTAACCCGCTGCGCCACAGCACCTGCCCCATGCTCCACTTTTGATTCAGCTCTGTGCTACAGCCTGGGAAAACAGTGAAAATGACCCAAGTGTGTGGGCCCCTGCCATTTGAGGAATGAACCAGAGGACAGAAGACCTTTCTGTCTGTCTCTCCCTGTCTCTGTAATTCTACCTCTTAAATAAATAAAATCTTGAATATATATCTGATATTAAGAATTCTTTTTATTTTTTTTTAATTTATTTGAATAGCAGATTTATGAGGAGAGGAAGAGAGACAAAATGAGAGATCTTCCACTTGGTTCACTCTCCAAACAGCCGCAGAGGTCAGATTTGGACCAATCTGAATCCAGGAGCCCAGAGCTTCACTCAGGTCACTAGCATGGGTTCAAGGTTCCAATGACTTGGACCAATCTCTGCTGTTTTCCCAGGTGCATTAGAAGGGAGCTAGATCATAATTGCAGCAGCTAGGACTTGATCTAGTCCCCATACGGGTGACAGGGACTCAAGCATTTCACCCACCTTCTTTTTCCAGGTGCATTAGCAGGAAGCTGGATTGGAAGCAGAGCAGCTGGGACTCAGATTGGTATTCAGACATGGGATGCCAGTATCACATGCGGCAGCTTAACGTGCTGTACTACAGGGCCAGCCCCGTCTATATGAAGAAAATTAAATCTGTACAGGTCTTCCAGTTATCAAAAATCCCTGCCTTTTTTTAACTTTTATTTAATAAATATAAATTTCCAAAGTACAACTTTTGGATTACAATGGCCTCCCCCCCCCATAACTTCCCTCCCACTGCAACCCTCCCATCTCCCACTCCCTCTCCCATTCCATTCACATCAAGATTCATTTTCAGTTATCTTTATATACAGAAGATAAATTTAGTACATATTGCACAATGTGAATTAATGCTGTAACTCAAACAGTACTTTACACTTTGTGTTTCTGTGTGGGTGCAAACTGTTGAAATCTTTACTTAATATATGCTAAAGAATCCCTGCTTTTATATGAAAAGTACAACAATTCTACCTTAATGAACAAAACTTAGCATATAAACCTGAAATACCATAGAAAAGAGTTATTTACTGTACAGGATTCTTATCACTATCATCATGATCAATATTAGAAGACTCCTGGCTCCTGGCTTCAGATCAGACCAGCTCCAGTCAGAGGGGCCCTCTGAGGAGTGATCCAGTGGAAAGAAGATCTCTCTCTCTCTCTCTCTCTCTCTCTCTCTCAATCTGCCTCTCTGTAACAGCCTTTGAAATAAAATAAATAGATCTTTAAAAACAAAGAATTTACTATTGTGTGATTCGGTGGCTGAGTGACATACAGTGATTCATTCAATCTCCTTGTGGTTAAGACTCTAAATGTTGAAAATGCAGATAATTAGCCCTTCACTATTTCACTTGTGAAAATTGTGATATAAAACTGAGAACCACACCTATGATTAAGTGTTATAACTATCTTTAGGCCAATTGATTTATATTCTATCCCACTTCTCAAGAATTTCTGAGGTTGCTTTTACCCAAACACTGACACAAATAAAATCAAACAAAAGTAAATAAATAGAATATAAATAGACTGCAGTTAGGTCAGCTAATTTAAATTAACAAAAAAGCCAAGATTGGTTTAAGTTTCCTTGCTATAAGCCATAGTGGTTCTCAGGACTTGAACATGTTCAGGAAGGGGCTCCTGCTATGTCATAGCAAGTTAAACCTCTGTCTGAGGCTCCAGCTTCCCATATGGGCACCTGTTCAGTCCCACTTCCCCCAATTCCAATCCAGCTCCCAGGTGATGGCCTGGAAAGACGATAACGATGGTTCAACTGCTTGGAACCTGCACCCGAAGCTCCTGGCTAAGCTCCTGGTTGCTGACTTTGGATCAGCTCAGCTGTGGCATTTGTGGCCATTTGGGGGAGTGAACAAGTGGGTGGAATACCTCTTTTTGTTCCCCCTCTGTAACTCTGCCTCTCAAAATACAGAATACAAAATAAATAAATCTTTAAGACAACAACAACAACGAAATGTTAAGGAAGAATATCATTATTAATACAAAATGTAGCGTATTTTTGTGCTTGTTCAAATTTTTGAATAGTATGTTTTGAATAGTTTTTGAATAGTATGATGATTCTGAATGTCAAACCATTCTCATTCTAGGAATCAATAAACTCTCAATGTAACAACACAAAAAGGAGGCTTGCTATAAGATAAGGCCATCTTCCACAGAATAAGTGATGTTTGCCTTCAGAAAGCAGGTGCAGGTGTACCAGATCCTTTACTGTAATGATTACCTGTCATTCTAGGTGATTCCCTAGCCTCTCCTACATCATTCTTGATTCTGTACAAGATTTGCTCCTGATGCCTCCCTAACTTAGCCATAACCAAAGAAAAACACAACCAATAAATTCCTCTGAAAGCTAAAGATCATTACTCAGTAATCCATAAATTTTCACTCTTTTTTTCAGCTACTGTTTCATAACAAGGATTTGGATAGAACCAACCTTAGTCAATTAACCAAAACTTAAGAATGGAGCATAATTTTACAAAAATTAACCTAATTTTTACAAAATTATACATAAAATAGGCAGTACAAAAATACATAGTAATGCAAAAAGCAAAATTTATTCAAAAGGTTTAGGTCTGAGTGATTCATTGTGAAATATTTTTATTGCTTTAAAGTTAATATACTAGTTGAATGTATATAGCATTTCCTAGAGTTGTATTAGTTAAAATTAGAGTCAAAATTGTCATATTACCAACCATCAAATGTAGCTTAATAATGGCTAAACATTTATATATATTGAAATATTAAGCTGCTTGCTTAACTAAAATACATTTATTAAAGTAAATAAAGTATCTGACTCTTTTTAATCCATTGATTCCTCAACAAAAGTTGATAAAGCTTGGAATGAGCTTCTCGCAGACACTTTTAAGAACCAAAGTGAATGTTGGGTGTTCCCTCACAGAAAGATGCATATATACACACCCTCAATCATTTGTAGGCTCTTTCTGGAAATTCTTCAGAGTGGGTAACTTCATGAATAGCCCCATAAAATCCTAGTAAATTGTTCATAAGTCAAAGTCACTGCAGTGAAAAACACACCTGGAATTCCATTACACTGTGTTGATGATCAAATCTGAACCCACACTCTTGGAAACTCATAATCAGATATGGATCATTTATTTTTAAAATTGAAGAACATAAATAGTTTTACTGAATTTCCTGCAAAATGATAACAGGCATTATTCAGGCATCAGGGACATTGTTCTATGCCAGATTTGGAGTACAAATATTCTATCAGTCACAAGTAACAAGCACAATCCTAGTCACCCCTTTTTCAATATTACTACAGCTCTGTGGACCATAATTAAGAGAAGATGGTTTGGGGGGCGGAGCCAAGAGGCGGAATAGTGAGGGCGCACACCGATAGTCCGGGAAAATTTAGTTTAATAAAAGGGGAGTTACGGTAGCCTCAGAAAAAAGAACCAGGAAAATATTGCAGGGGAAACTCTTCTGGATCAAGTGGCCGTGAATCAGAGGACCTACTGGGAGAACAAGGTCGCCCACCGCGCGGAAGCCAAGCAACGGGACCAAGCCGCGGAAGAAGCCTCAGGGTCTGCGCGCCAGTGCTCGAAGGGGAGTGCATGCCACACAGACAACAGCGGGGAGACTTGGGACGTTCAGAGCTCTGAGTCCACACATTGGCGCTGGAAGGGGAGGTGAGCTCAATAACCCGAGACATTGGTGGGGAAACGGGGGTCAGAATCTAGAGGGGGCCGGAAAGTGCAGCAAACTCACTACCGGAAAGAAGGAAAAAAAAAGCTTCGGGTTTCTCTTCCCCCTAACCTTGCAAAGGTTACAAGGCTGCAAGGCTTGAAGAATTCCCAAGAGACAAAGAGCAGGCCCCCTCTCTGGATTTACATACCAATGGGAGAGAGCTAAGGAACTGAGTCACTACAATTCAGTAGCCTAGGCAACCCAGTGGGAGTCCAGAGGAGCCTAACAGACTCTGGGACTCTGCCGGTAGAAGCCAAAGACTGGAAGCCCTGCAGTGTTACTTACCCCCTGAATAAATAAAATAAATAAATAAATAAAAAGAGAGAGATTTACCACGCATAACCTGAGGGTGTCACCTTTGCACACCCTTAACCAGGAAGAACCAGGCAGAGCTCTCAGGCCGCACCCATCTCAAGCCTCCAAGGCTCCTCCAACAGCAGGCAATGCACTTAACACGGACACAGTATAAAAAAAAAAAAAAAATTAAAAAAAAAAAAACACACAGTGACGCAAGAAGAATTAACTATGCTGAGTAACAAACACAGAAATCAAGGGAACAAGATCAACGATGACACTATGATACCTCCAAATAAGCAAAACACCCCAAGCCAAGAGTATGAAGATGATGAGATAGAAGAAATGCAAGAAATGGATTTCAAAAAATTTATGATAAGAACATTTAGAAGTTTTCAAAAGCAAATCCTTGAACTACAGAAATCCTTAATGGACAAGATTGAAAATCTCTCTCGTGAAAATGAAATTTTAAGGAAGAGTCAAAATGAAACGCAGAAACTAGTAGAACAGGAAAGTGTTATAGTGAAGAGAAATCAAAATGAAATGAAGAGCTCAATAGATCAAATGACAAACACATTAGAAAGCCTTAAAAACAGAATGGGTGAAGCAGAAGAGAGAATATCGGACTTAGAAGATAGAGCACAGGAAAACATACAGTCAAACCAAAGAAAAGAAGAGGAAATTAGAAACCTAAAAAATATTGTTGGGAATCTACAGGATACTATTAAAAAAACCAACATTCGAGTTCTAGGAGTTCCTGAAGGCATGGAGAGAGAGAAAGGATTAGAAGGCCTTTTTAGTGAGATACTAGCAGAGAACTTTCCAGGTTTGGAGAAGGACAGAGATATCCTAGTACAGGAAGCTCATAGAACCCCCAATAAACATGACCAAAAGAGATCCTCACCACGACATGTGGTAATTAAACTCTCCACAGTGAAACATAAAGAAAAGATCCTAAAATGTGCAAGAGAGAAACGTCAGATTACTCTCAGAGGATCTCCAATCAGACTCACAGCAGACTTCTCATCAGAAACCCTACAAGCTAGGAGGGAATGGCGAGACATAGCACAGGTGCTAAGAGAGAAAAATTGCCAGCCCAGAATATTATATCCTGCCAAGCTCTCATTTGTGAATGAAGGTGAAATAAAGACCTTTCATAGCAAACAGAAATTGAAAGACTTTGTGGCCACTCGTCCGGCCCTGCAAAAGATACTTAAAGATGTGCTACACTCAGAAACACAGAAACACGGCCATCAATATGAAAGAAGGGAAAGGAAGAACACCTACCAGTAAAAGAGCATGGGAAGCTCAAAGCATATACTAGAATATATTTCCGGGAAAATGGCAGGGCAAAGTCACTACGTATCAATAGTCACATTGAACATTAATGGTCTGAATTCTTCAGTTAAAAGACACCGTTTGGCTGACTGGCTCAAAGAACACAACCCAACTATTTGTTGCCTACAAGAAACACATCTCTCTAACTAAGAGGCATGCAGACTGAAAGGGAAAGGTTGGAAAAAGATATTCCATGCCAACAGAAACCAAAAAAAAAGCAGGTGTAGCCATATTAATATCAGACAAAATAAACTTTAACACAAAAACTGTTAAGAGAGACAAAGAGGGACACTATATAATGATTAAGGGTTCAATTCAACAGGAAGATGTAACTATTATAAATGTATATGCACCTAATTACAGGGCACCGGTCTATTTAAAAGATATGTTAAGGGACTTAAAGGGAGATTTAGATTCCAATACAATAGTACTGGGGGACTTCAATACTCCACTCTCAGAAATAGACAGATCATCTGGACAGAAGATCAACAAGGAAACAGCAGATTTAATTGACAGTATTGCCCAAATGGATCTAACAGATATCTACAGAACTTTCAACCCTACATCTACAGACTTCACATTCTTCTCAGCAGTGCATGGAACCTTCTCGAGGATTGATCACATACTAGGCCATAAAGCAAGTCTCAGCAAATTTAAAAGAATTAGAATCATACCATGCAGCTTCTCAGACCACAGCGGAATGAAGCTGGAAATTAGCAACTCAGGAAACCCCAGAAAGTATGCAAACACATGGAGACTGAACAACATGCTCCTGAATGAACACTGGGTCATTCAAGAAATCAAAAGAGAAATCAAAAAATTTCTGGAAGTAAATGAAGACAACAACACAACATATCAAAACTTATGGGATACAGCAAAAGCAGTATTGAGAGGCAAATTTATAGCAATAGGTGCCTATATCAAGAAATTAGAAAGGTACCAAATAAATGAGCTTTCAGCGCACATCAAGGACCTAGAAAAACTGCAGCAAACCAAACCCAAATCTAGTAGGAGAAGAGAAATAATTAAAACCAGAGAAGAAATTAACAGGATTGAATCCAAAAAAACACTACAAAAAATCAGCCAAGTGAGAAGCTGGTTTTTTGAAAAAATAAACAAAATTGACACCCCATTGGCCCAACTAACTAAAAAAAGAAGAGAAAAGACCCAAATCATTAAAATCAGAGATGAAAACGGAAACGTAACAACAGACACCACAGAAATAAAAAGAATCATCAGAAATTACTACAAGGACCTGTATGCCAGCAAACAGGAAAACCTATCAGAAATGGATAGATTCCTGGACACATGCAATCTACCAAAATTGAACCATGAAGACATCGAAAACCTAAATAGACCCATAACTGAAACAGAAATTGAAACAGTAATAAAGGCCCTCCCAACAAAGAAAAGCCCAGGACCAGATGGATTCACTGCTGAATTCTACCAGACATTTAAAGAAGAACTAATCCCATTTCTTCTCAAACTATTCAGAACAATCAAAAAAGAGGGACTCCTCCCAAAGTCTTTCTATGAAGCCAGCATCACCTTAATCCCTAAGCCAGAGAAAGATGCAGCACTGAAAGAAAATTACAGACCAATATCCCTGATGAACATAGATGCAAAAATCCTCAATAAAATTCTGGCCAATAGAGTACAACAACACATCAGGAAAATCATCCACCCAGACCAAGTGGGATTCATCCCTGGTATGCAGGGATGGTTCAACATTCGCAAATCAATCAATGTGATTCACCACATTAACAGACTGCAAAAGAAAAACCATATGGTTATCTCAATTGATGCAGAGAAAGCATTTGATAAAATTCAACACCCTTTCATGATGAAAACTCTAAGCAAATTGGGTATAGAAGGAACATTCCTCAATATAATCAAAGCAATTTATAAAAAACCCACAGCCAGCATCCTATTGAATGGGGAAAAGTTGGAAGCATTTCCACTGAAATCTGGCACCAGGCAGGGATGCCCACTCTCACCACTGCTATTTAACATAGTTCTGGAAGTTTTAGCCAGAGCCATCAGACAAGAAAAAGAAATCAAAGGAATACAAATCAAGAAGGAAGAAGTCAAATTATCCCTCTTTGCAGACGATATGATTCTGTACTTAGAGGATCCAAAGAACTCTACTAAGAGACTATTGGAACTCATAGAGGAGTTTGGCAAAGTGGCAGGATATAAAATCAATGCACAAAAATCAACAGCCTTTGTATACACAAGCAATGCCATGACTGAGAAAGAGCTGCTAAGATCAATGCCATTCACAATAGCTACAAAAACAATCAAATACCTTGGAATAAACTTAACCAAGGACGTTAAAGATCTATACGATGAGAATTACAAAACCTTAAAGAAAGAAATAGAAGAGGATACCAAGAAATGGAAAAATCTTCCATGCTCGTGGATTGGAAGAATCAACATGATCAAAATGTCCATTCTCCCAAAAGCAATTTATAGATTCAATGCAATACCAATCAAGATACCAAAGACATTCTTCGCAGAACTAGAAAAAATGATGCTGAAATTCATATGGAGACACAGGAGACCTTGAATAGCTAAAGCAATCTTGTACAACAAAAACAAAGCCGGAGGCATCACAATACCAGACTTCAGGACATACTACAGGGCAGTTGTAATCAAAACAGCATGGTACTGGTACAGAAACAGATGGATAGACCAATGGAACAGAATTGAAACACCAGAAGTCAATCCAAACATCTACAGCCAACTTATATTTGATGAAGGATCTAAAACTAATTCCTGGAGCAAGGACAGTCTATTCAATAAATGGTGCTGGGAAAACTGGATTTCCACGTGCAGAAGCATGAAGCAAGACCCCTACCTTACACCTTACACAAAAATCCACTCAACGTGGATTAAAGACCTAAATCTACGTCCTGACACCATTAAGTTATTAGAGAACATTGGAGAAACCCTTCAAGATATTGGCACAGGCAAAGAATTTCTGGAAAAGACCCGGGAGGCACAGACAGTCAAAGCCAAAATCAACTATTGGGATTGCATCAAATTGAGAAGTTTCTGTACTGCAAAAGAAACAGTCAGGAGAGTGAAGAGACAACCGACAGAATGGGAAAAAATATTTGCAAACTATGCGACAGATAAAGGGTTAATAACCAGAATCTACAAAGAGATCAAGAAACTCCACAAAAACAAAACAAACAACCCACTTAAGAGATGGGCCAAGGACTTCAATAGACATTTTTCAAAAGAGGAAATCCAAATGGCCAACAGGCACATGAAAAAATGTTCAAGGTCACTAGCAATCAGGGAAATGCAAATCAAAACCACAATGAGGTTTCACCTCACCCCGGTTAGAATGACTCACATACAGAAATCTACCAACAACAGATGCTGGTGAGGATGTGTGGAAAAAGGGACACTAACCCACTGTTGGTGGGAATGCAAACTAGTCAAGCCACTATGGAAGTCAGTCTGGAGATTCCTCAGAAACCTGAATATAACCCTACTGTTCGACCCAGCCATCCCACTCCGTGGAATTTACCCAAAGGAGTTAAAATTGGCAAACAAAAAAGCAGTCTGCACCCTAATGTTTATCACAGCACAATTCACAATAGCCAAGACCTGGAACCAACCTAAATGCCCATCAACGGTAGACTGGATAAATAAATTATGGGATATGTATTCTTTAGAATACTATACCGCAGTAAGAAACAACGAAATCCAGTCATTTGCAACAAAATGGAGGAATCTGGAACACATCATGCTGAGTGAAGTAAGCCAGTCCCAAAGGGACAAATACCATATGTTCTCCCTGATTGGTGACAACTGACTGAACACCAAAAAGGAAACCTCCTGAAGTGAAATGGACACTATGAGAAATGGTGACTAGATCAGCATAGCCCTGACTGTTAATGGACAACTTAATACATTATCCCTCTTAGTATTTTTTTTTTGTCTGTTCTACTTAATATGACTGGTTTAATTCTGTAATTATCACACAGTGATTCTTAAGTGTTGAAAATTAACTGAAATGTGATCCCTGTTAAACATAAGAGTGGGAATAAGAGAGGGAAGAGATGTATTATTTGGGGCATGCTCGGGCTGACTTGCCCCAATTGGTAGAGTTGGAAACATACCAGGGGATTCCAATTCAATCCCATCTAGGTGGCATGTGCCAATGCCATCTCACTATTCCTAGTGATCAATTTCAGTTCACAATTGATCATAATGAAAGGACTAAGAGTCAAAGGGAGCACATAAACAAGTCTAGTACCTGCTAACACTAACCGATAGAATAAATAAAGGGGAGAGTGATCCAACATGGGAAGTGAGATACTCAGCAGACTCATAGAATGGCGGATGTCCTAAATAGCACTCTGGCCTCAGAATCAGCCCTAAAGGCACTCGGATCTGGCTGAAAAGCCCATGAGAGTATTTCAGGCATGGAAAGCCAAGACACTCTGGCAAAAAGATCTCTGTGAGTGAGATCCCAGTGGAAAGAACAGGTCTTCAAAGAGGGAGGTGCCTTTCTCTGACGGGAGGAGAGAACCTCCACTTTGACTATGACCGTGTCTAAACAAGATAAGAGTCGGAGAACTCAAGGGGCTTCCATAGCCTTGGAAACTCATGACTGGTGCATAGGGAGATTACTGATGCCATAAACAGGAGTGTCAATTTGTAAAGTCAACAACAGGAGTCACTGTGCAATTACTCCTCATGTAGGATCTATGTCCTTAATGTGCTGTACATTGAGGCTTAATGCTATAACGAGTACTCAAACAGTATATTTCAATTTGTGTTTCTATGGGGGTGCAAATGGTTGAAATCTTTACTTAATGTACACTAAACTGATCTTCTGTAAAAAAAAAAAAAAAAGAAATTATCAATTCCCAACTTGACTCTCACTGGGATTAAACATGACAATAGGTCTGATCTAATTTCATCATCATTTAAAAAAAATCATCTATTATTTTTCACTTTGTTTATGTGTGGGAGCAAACTGTTGAAATCCTTACTTAAGGTATACTAAGCTGATCTTCTGTATATTAAGATAATCGAAAATGAATCTTGATGTGAATGGAAGGGGAGAGGGAGTGGGAAAGGGGAGGGTTGTGGGTGGGAGGGACGGTATGGGGGGGGGGAGCCATTGTAATCCATGAGTCGTACTTTGGAAATTTATATTCATTAAATAAAAGATAAAAAAAAAGAAAAAAAAGAGAAGATGATTTTTCAGTATTCCAATAATAGCAATATAGAGGTAAATTAATGAAATATGTTATCAGACTTACACCAATTGATATTCAGAGTTTTTTGTCAGTATGATGGATTTTAATGAAGTATTAATTTTGAAAAAATATTTTTAAAATGGTCACTGGGTGTTGATGATAATAAGCAAGTCACAAGTACAGAGTAATAATTTTCTTCATTTTAGAGATTCACTGTATCATTATAGCTCATAGTGATTACAATGAAAAGAAGCTTAAACTACAGCTTTGCAACATAAGCTTCCTCTAATTACTTGCTTCAGGGCATGAATCACATCCTTATTCCTTAGGCTATAGATCAGTGGGTTCAGCATAGGACTCAAAAAGGTATAAAAAACTGCAATAACTTTGGACTCCTCTATAGACTTCTCTGATGGGGGCCTTAAGTACATGCAGAAGAGGGTTCCATAAAATATGGTGACTGTGGTCAAGTGGGAACCACAGGTGGAAAAGGCTTTGTGCCTGCCTTCAGCAGAACGGATCCTCAAGATGGCTGCAAAAATGAAAAGGTAAGACAGAAGAATGATGAAGAGAGAACTTGAGAGGGTAAAGCCCGCAACGATGAACATTGCCATCTTTTTGACATAAGTGTCGGAGCAGGCCAGCATTATGAGAGGAGGATCAGCACAGTAGAAGTGATTGATTTCTAGGGAGCCACAGAAGGATAAGTGAAAAGTCAGCAATGCCTGAGAGAGTCCATTAAGAAAGCCGTAAATGTAAGGGAAGGCAACCAGAGAGATGCAAGTGTTCTTGGACATTCTGGTGCTATAATGTAAAGGGCTGCAAATGGCTACATAACGATCCAAGGCCATCGAAGCAAGGATATAGAACTCTGTAATCACCAGGGCAATGAAGAGAAGACACTGTGTGAAGCATCCAGCATAGGAGATGGTCTTCTGGTCTGAGAGGAAATTGTTCAACATCTTTGGAGTAATATTAGTTGAGTAGCAAACGTCTACAAAGGAGAGGTGGCCAAGAAAGAAATACATGGGCGTTTGGAGGTGGGAATTGGTCCTGATCAGCAGAATCATGCACAGATTTCCTGCCATTGTGATTACATAGATGCCCAGAAAAACCCCAAACAGGATCTTCTCTAGTATTGGGTCATCTGTGAGTCCCAGGAGAATGAATTCTGTCACTTTGGTGTTGTTGCTCCAGGATGACATTTTCTTACACCTAGAAAACTGAAAGTGACAAAGAACAGAGAATTTTGTCTCATTCAGATTCTGCATTCAATCCATTCCTTTTATTATTCAGTTACCTATTGATCTGAAGTACAAAGACTCTGCAATATAGTCACCAGAATTCCTAATTATTTTTAACTTGGCTCTGAATTTCTTTCTCTATGTACCTCAAAAACGTATATACATTTTCTCTCTCTCTCTCTCTCTCTCTCTCTCTCTCTCTCTCTCTCTCTCATCCATGCACATATACTTTTATACTAATATTTTCTTAAGCTTTTATGTGTATTTGTGCATGTATCTTTACCTTTAGGACTTCCATTTTCTTTCCAAATTTCTAGAATAATAGTCAGCAACACAATAAGAAATGAACATCAGCATGTCATTTACATCATTCAAGCATAAAAATGGATGACCTGTACCTCCAGGACACCTCCAACCATAAAATTCATTGTATCAGATATTGAATTAAGGCTGAACTTTCAGCTCAGCATTTTCTCTCTTTTTCTCAAGATTTGTTTATTTATTTATTTGGAAGGCAGAGTTACAGAGAGGCAGAGGCAGAGAGGTAGAGAGAGAAATTTCTATCAATGGGTCACTCCCAAAATGGCTTAAAAGGCCAGAGCAAGGTGTTTCCTCCAAGTCTCACAAGCAGGTACAGGGATCCAAGGATGTGGGTCATCTTCCACTGCTTTCCCATACACATTAGAAAGGAACTGAATAGGAAGCCGAACACATGGAACTCGAACCAGCAGTCATATGGGATGCCAGCTTTGTAGGTGGCAGCTTTATCTGCTATGCCACAGCACCAGCCACAGCATTTTCTCTTAAAATTCAGGTTTGTATGACTTAACTTCATTCAGATAATAATGAATTTCTGAAATCTGTGTCTTGGTTTGTGACAAAAGACATGCAGAAGCAAGAATTATCCTCATTAGTTTAGAAATATATCCATCCATTTAATAGTGTATATTGCAAAAGTTAATTTTTTCTATTCTACATTATGGATTTCCACTTTCAAAGATCATGAATTATTGAAAAGAGGTAACATATAATAAACCTATAGACAAAAATATATGTTATCACATAAAGGCATGTAATATGAAGTAAATGATCTTAGGGTGCCATAGATGATCAGGGGAGACCTTGATGAGCAGGCAACATTTGAAGAGGAAATACAACAAGCATTTCAGGAAGAACGTGGGTTTTTTGTGCCATTAATCTCATCGTGAAAGCAACTGCATAAGGAAGCACAAGTGTTTAAATGTGATCCTATTTTCCAGGTCCACACACTCTCTCTCATTTCCTTCTGTAAATATAATCACTGTGACAATTACTCAAGAATTGCACCTTAAGGTTATTATTTGTTTAGTTCATACATATAATTTATAATCAGAAAAACTCACACATGGTAATAGAATCAGTGCTGACTCCATGGTGCAGAGGTTAAGTGGCCCTTTGCCACACTGACATACCACGTCGGAGTGCAGGTTCCAGTCCCAGCTACTACTTGTCTTGCCCAGCTCCTAATTAATGTGGCTGAGAAGGCAATGGATAATGGTCCAAGTCCTTGGGCCTCTAACACTCATGTGGAGACCAGAATGAAGCTAGTGGCTCCCGCCTGTGGCATCATCCAGAACTGGCATTAGAAAACATCTGGGGAGTAAATCAGTAGATGGAAGAGCTCCCTCTCCCTTTCTCTGTCTCTCCCTCTCTGCGTCCTACATCCTCCCAAATAAATAAGTAAATCTTTTAAAGAAATTGACTCTTCACAGAGTCGGTGAAATATTAATATATGAATGTAAATTCAGGTTCAGTTGATGGGAATATTTATCCCAAAATGATGGCATTATAACCTGCCACATGAAAACTCAACAAGTATGTTTGGTGAAGAAATTCAGATAATAACCTACCTGGGAATACTGACTCACTGCCTTTTGAAAAAACAAGATGAGGAGCTCTGTAATGCATTTAGTAGGAAAAGTCCCTGAAGTATTTTTGGAATAATTTTGAAGATCCCATTAAAATATTTGTATTACTCCAGGGAACAAACTTAATTTAGTGTTTTGATGGGCGAGATTCTCCTTTGAGGCCAAAACCCTTACCTAACATTTGTGTAGGTACTTTAGTATGTGTATACATGAGAGATCTCTAGCTCAGACAAAAACAACTTAACAATTTCAATTATAAGGAAAATATGAGTAGATGCATTGTATCCTTTAATGTAGCCAAGATAAAACATTTCCCATTAGAAGTCTTCAGTTTGTCTCCTTATACACTGAAATAGGTCACCTAATGAGTGTATGTGATAGGAATGTATGGTGAGAAATTTGAGAGAAAACTTCTTGATAGACTGTAGAGATCAGAAGTGACACACAAGCGACATAATTAGTAAAAACAAATATAAGTACTGGCCAGACCCAGGGACCTTTGTAGTATTTATGCAGGGATAATCTGCTCTAATGAGTTAATTCATCAATATACTAGGAACCATAGGCAGGTCTCAGGATCACAATACCGTCACAAAATTGATACGTCATGACACTGGTGATTTAAGTTGAATATTGAAAATATAATAAAAATACTTGGACAATATTCAGCACTATGCTTATTAGAGAATATAGAAGCTAAAGATGATATCACTGTTCTTTTTTATCCAAGGTACAAACAGTTACAGGTCAATACAACCCAATGAATCAAAGTATAGTTTGACCAATACAGTAGAAGCATTTCTAGTTTAGTTAGATCTTCAAATAATGAAGTATAAGGTCAGAAATCAGAGAGAACTTTTCATGTCAAAAACAAAACATGTATCTTTATCATCCCAAGAAATTTTAAAGATTTATTTATTTATTTGAAAGTTAGAGTTACACAGAGAGAGAAGGAGAGGCAGGGAGAGAGAAAGAAAGGTCTTCCATCCGCTGGTTCACTCGCCAATTGGCTGCAACAGCTGGAGCTGAGCTGAATCAAAGCCAGGAGCCAAGAGCACCTACCAGGTCTCCCATATGGGTGCAGGGGCCCAAGGACTTGGGCCATCTAATGCTGCTTTCCCAGGCCACAGTAGAAAGCTGGATCATATGTGGAGCAGCCAGGTCAAACCAGCGCCCATATGGGATGCTAGCACTACAGGCAGAGGCTTTACCCACTACGCAATAACACTGGCCCCAATCACCCCCAGAAATTCGAGATTTCAATATCTGTTGTAGAAAAGCTTTCTGTATTTCAAAGTTTCTGTTTTATTCTGATTCCTTACATAAGTAAATGTTAAAATAATTTTAAAAATAATGTTAACAACATAAACCTTTCTGTGGAGTAAAAGGTCTTAGAGAATTATGAAATTGGCACACTAATCTCTTGATGCCTTAAAGTGGACCACCTTTTTTTTTTTTTTTGCAGAGCAGAATTAGATTTCATTCTGATAAAATTGGTCCTGAAATACATATTTAGTTACTGATATATGGTAATAGCAAAATTATTTTAAAAAACATGTTATTTACAAAAAATTTTTCAAGCAAGAAATAGAACTAGCTTGATAATAAAAAATGTATATAATTAGAAATTTAAGATCTGAAAAACAATATTCCATGCTTATTAGTAAATGCCTTATAACTAAAATTCTATACTAAGGCAAACTGAAAAGTCATTTATCAAGGAATGAATAAGTTTACAGGAGGCAGACTTTTCCTAGATGAATGAGAGTGATTCAAAGGGTTTCATGTGATCTTATTTTAATTTTCCAAGAAAGGCTTCAGAATACTTGCATTATAGTTGAGGATAGAAATTGCTAGTTTATTTTAATTTGCTTTAATTGCAATTTCAAGTAATGTGTGTGTGTGTGTGTGTGTGTGACCAATGATCTTTGTTAGTGAAATGTGCTGTCTTATCTGAGGTGCCATCTTCAACCCCAGGCACCATCTTAGATCCTGACCCAGTCCCCATCTTGTACAATAAGTTTTGACCTATCCAAAATCCAGCCTGGCTTACTAGAAGTCAGGTGACCAAACTGCCCAACCACAGGTGTCAACTCCACCCCACACTAATGAGATTTTCTGCTCCCACTTCTCCACCCCTACGAGGCTATAACAAGACCTACCTTCCAGCACACTCTCTCTCTCCTTCTCTCTCCTCCTCTCTATCCAGCCTGTCTGGACCCCACCCCACCCAGCAATTAAGTTTTCCTTTACCTCCAGCATTTGGTATTTTGTGGTGGCTTTTCATTGGTGCCATGGCTCAGACCCAGGCTCTCCCATTGACCATGCTCTCCCCTCAGGGATCTGAGCTGTTTTGGAATCCTGGGTTCCTACCAACCACATAACTCAACCCCGGATCTCCGTCTTCACCACCAAACACGCGGTGATTCCTGTCCACACACCAGCTCTCCAAACCCTGAGGTTACACATGGAATTGTGAAGTTTGCCGCTGAGAACTCTACCTCCAATTGTGGTTCTTTTCATCTCCAAGTCCTGGTACCAGGCACCACAACCTCCAAGGGCTTTACACCTCTCCACAGACTTTACACCTCGGGGAACAGTGGGTGCAGGTGAGGACCCTGCCCTCTGCTCTGCCCCATACTCTCCTCTTCAGACTGCGGCAATACCAGGGATGACTACTGGCATCCAGTCTGACCCCTCAGTTCACTATGGGAGCTTCCTCATCCCACGTTCCATGCAACTCTCCCCTCAGTTATTTCCTAAATAATCTTGTTCCTCTCAAATTGGCCCCATATCTCAAACACCATCACCTCATTTTTGTTGTAGTCACGCGTGGCCCACCTATGATTTCGAGAACCAGAGCAAATGGCCACTTAACGGCACATTGGACCCTGACGTTAATCAGGACCTCTGCCGCTTCTGTGAGTGGGAAAGTGAAGGAAATCTCATATGTCCAGGCTTTCTCCTATCTCTCCTCTAAACCTTCGCGCTATACCTGTTGGTCTCGGCTCATGTTCTTTTAACTTCAAAAGCTCCAACTAAAAGGCCAAAACCACTTTCTTCTACTTTCTGCCCGACAGATGAGACCCCACATTTCCTTAAATGAAGGAGAGTAACTCAAAGGGTTTCATGTGCACTTATTTTTATTTTCCTAGAAAGCCTTCAGGATACTTGTGTTATACTTGAGGACAGTAATCGCTAGCTTATTTTACTTGGCTTCAGTTGCATTTTGTTGTTGTTGTTGTTGTTGTTGCTAATAAAAATTCCACAGTATTTATTATCTTCTTGTAACAACAAAGGGGTAATAATATAAGGGCTGACTGGCATCTCATATGGGTGCCAATTTGAGTCCTGGCTGTTCCACTTCCAATCCAGCTCTCAGCTACGGTCTGGGAAAGCAGTAGGAGATGGCCCAAGTCCTTGGGCCCCTTCTTGCAACTGGGAGACCCAAAAGAAGTTCCTGGCTCATGGCTTCGAATCAATGCATCTCTCTCTCTTTCTCTCTCTCTCTCTCTCTGAGCCTTTGCCTCTCTGTAACTGTGCCATTCAAATAAAAAAATAAATCTTCAAAACAAAAAAAAAAAAAAACCAATATGAGCAGGTATTTTGGAACTATACTCCCAATAAAAGGGCACCTAAAAAACAAACCAAAAAAAACCCTGTATTGATTTCTCCATATTTTCTCATTTCAGCAATCAGTTCAGGTTGGAGACACTTTAGAGCACAGTAATACAATCTCCTTATAGCATGACATTTTTATACAGTACTATAACTATCAAAGTGTCACTGCACCCATTAGCATCTATGATCCTTACTACAAATCACTGGAGATGATAAGGAGATTTTACTGCAAGAGAGTCAATAAGCTGGCCTTTGTCAGATAGTAAAGTGTGGTGATTTCTCAGCTACTGGGTGCTGAGCCTGGAATGGAGCACAGGCTCTTGGTGCTAACTCATCAGCTGCTCAACACCACATTGATATCTGTCCTCTTCCCAGGAGAGATGTGGATTGTTGAAATTCAAATATCAGAATCCACACAGGAACAATGAACACAAATATGATCCTTTTTCTCTCGTCCCAAACAAAAGCATTGCTGACTGTGTATTCTAATAGAAACAGGGAAAAGAAAAAAAAAATGCTTCAAATGCACAACATGCCAAACAGTAATGGCAAGTAAAAGATAACAAATTTCACGATGTGCCAAAGTCTGGTGAGGATTCCCTACGCTCTACCAGCACTGTGATACTTTGCCTGTATTATTTTATTAAAATTCTATGTCATAGACAGTGTTATTATCCCATTCTGCAGAGTGGAAATAAGAAGTAAAAAAAAAAAATTTGCCTTTGACTGGAACTGCAGTTAGCCCAAGAAGTCAAAATGTACACTCAGACAATGAACTTCTTGTTTGCTATAACATTTTAGGTCATTTAGAATTATTCTATTCATAACAGAGTTATGCAGAGTTAAGTAGCAATGCACTATATATTGTGCTTCATTTATATTCAGGACATATTTAATTACATGAAAAATTCATGTATCTCTTGACAAGAAGATATGATTACAATCTTTCTAGAAATCATATTCATCAATTGCATTAATAAAAATCTACCCTTTCACTCACATTTTGAGCTGTGAAACACATGCTCCTATCTCTACCACAATCCTGGAAAATACATTTCTGGCTTCTCTGAAATATCTCCCCACACCAGAGCTGAGATTTTAGAGTCAACCTTACACCCTAGAGACACTTGATCTAGTTCAAGTTTCTGTTTAAGAAAATAGGAGTGAGATTTCCAGAAATATTTCTGAAGTCTAAAGGGGTCCTGAAATCATGTTACTGTCTGTTGTTGGATTTCATAACAAATTTTGCAGTAATAAAAATGGATGCAGCATGAATTAAACATTTATTCTTAGTCTCTCGGTGCTCTGGGAACCCAGAGTCAATGAACGACTGAAGGAATTAAAAGGATTATGAGTTTTTCTGCAGGTCAGGATGTTAAATGAACAGACACATTCATAAACTGTCTTTACCTTTAGTAACTGCTTTACTTCTATTGGATTCCTTGTTTCTTTTTGTTTAATGCCTACATTCACCAAAAACAGAAAAGGAGAAAGGAAAACATAAATCCTTCACTTAGGAAGACACTCCCTTTTATTCTCCCAAGTTAAGCCAGAAGCATAGTTTGAACAGATTTTAAAGACCATTCATCACAGATAGAGGGAAACTGACATCATTTCGGGCTTCTCCAATAGATTTGTTCTACATTCAACAGAGATTGACTCTCTGTCTTTTAGTCTTCCTCAATTATAAATACCCTAATTTGATAGCCTAACAAGACAAATTATGTTTCAAAATTGAAGCATGGTAACTATACTATTGATTACAATTCTTTCCAACGCAGAGTATTCAGAACTGACTCTGGAGTGAGCACTCTAATTTATTTTAGGTAATGTTCATTTCTTCTTCTTTGACCTCTTGGGACTCTATGAATCATGGTACCACATTATAATCTACTAATTTTTCCACCCTGAAATTAAGAAAATTTCAAATATCTTTTCTAATATTCTCCTTTACTTTTGGGATACGAAAACCCAGTAGAGAATGAATTTTGAGTCTCATATTCCTAGCAACTATTAAGCATCTTTCTGCTGTTTTCCATGAAAGCTGATGAATTGGTTCCTTTGGGAGAATCAAAGGAATCTCAAAATAGTATATTAGCTTGGCCGATGCTGCAGCTCACTAAGCTAATCTTCTGCCTGTGGCGCCGGCACCCCGGGTTCTAGTCCTGGTTGGAGCGCAGGATTCTATCCCTGTTGCTCCTCTTCCAGTGCAGCTCTCTGCTGTGGCGAGGGAAGGCAGTGGAGGATGGCCCAAGTACTTGTGCCCTACACCCACATGGGAGACCAGGAGGAAGCACCTGGCTCCTGGCTTTGGATCAGCGCAGTGCACCTGGCACAATGTGCTGGCCATAGCAGCCACATGGGGGGTCAACCAATGGACAAAGGAAGACCTTTCTTTCTGTCTCTCTCTCTCACTGTCTAACTCTGCCTTTTAAAAAAATATAGTATATTAGTTCTACCCCTGGCTCCCCCTCCTACAAGGGCTCCCTGTTCATATGTGATGTTATGCCATTTGCTGGATATACATGGTGGAATACTACTCAGCCTTTAAAAGAATAATATACCATCATTTGCACCAAAATTGATGGAACTTATAACATGTTAGGTGAAATATCCCAGATACATAAAGACCATTACTGTATTTTCTTCCTCATAAGCAAGGACTTTAAAAAATAATGAATCTGGAAAGAACATGCTCCTTATTAGATTATGACAGTGAGGATAAGAATACAGGGAGATTGGATAAAAATATAGGGGAAGCTTTGCTTGACTTGCTAATTGTGACCAAAAATATACTAATATGAGATATTAATAGTAGAAGCTGAGTGTGGACTATACCAGAACTCTTTTTACTATTTCACAAATTTTGGTTTATAAATTTGAAACTATTTTGAAGTTAAAAGCTTTTTAAAAATTATACCACCTAGGTAAGGGTAACAAGAAAGCAGGGGAGACAGAGAGGTAAAAAGAAAAAGGACTGTGCTGGCTGAGAAGCCTGGCTCTGTGGCTCACTGATTGTGTGGCTTAGACTGTTTCAGTAAATCTCTCTCTTCCTTGACTTTTTCATATTTTTATTTATATATCTAGAAGAGTTACAGAGGGAGAGAGAGAGAGAAAACTCTTCCAACCTCTAGGTTACTCCCCAAATGGCCACCACAGTTGACTATGGGATAGCCTGAGGCCAGGGTCCAGGAGTTTCATCAGGACCTCCCAAGTGGGTGCAGAGTCAGAAGCACGTGGGCCATCTTGCACTGCTTTCTCATGTGCATTAGCAGGGAGCTAGATCAGAAGTGGCACAGCTAGGATTTGAACCGGCAATCATACTACAGGCAATCTTTGGACAAGTCAAGGCTAATCTAGGCCTGTGGAATTCCTGGGATAAGAAAGTCACATACTCCCATCCTGAAGGAGGATGTTCATCAAGAACACTCTGTTAAAATTATCTGTGCTACCGGAGGCCCCAATAAGTTGCTTGTGTATGTTGTTATCTTTTGTGCTTCTTTGTTCTGGACCTGGTTATGTATAAATACCGCTGAGACATTAGAACAAACGAGCCTTGATCAGCCTTTTTGTCTTGGCCCTATTCTCTGCGCTCTTGTCCCTCTTTTCATTCCCACTCCCTCCTTCAGGTTCCATTCGACTCGTGCAGCTGGCTGGCACACATACAGAATTCCTGTGTATCAGGCAGTGGCTTTACCCACTATGCCACAACACCTGCCCTGCCTTTTACAATCCTAATGCTACCTCATAGGGTGACTTTACAGGACAAATGAATTAACGAATATGAATTGCTGCATCAAATTCATATAAATCAATAAATAAGATTTTCCGTCATCTTGAAACTCTTCCCCACTCTTCAGAGTAAGAAACACTCTTGGGGCCAGTGCTGTGGTGCAGCTGGTTAATTCCCTGGCTTGAAGTGCTGGCATCCAGTACGGGTGCCGGTTCAAGACCCTGCTACTCCTCTTCCAATCCAGCTCTCTGCTAAAGCCTGGGAAAGCAGTAGAAAATGGCCCAAGTCCTTGGGCTCCTGCACCCATGTGGGAGACCCGGAGGAAACCCCTGACTTCTGGCTTCGGATTGGCGCAGCTCTGGCCATTGTTGCCAATTGGGGAGTGAACCTGCGGATGGAAGACCTGTCTCTCTCTCTCTCTCTCTGCCTCTCTTCTCTCTGTGTAATTCTGACTTTCAAATAAATAAATAAATATTTTTAAAAAACAGAGTAAGAAACACTTTTAAACATTTGTGGCCTAGATTTGAGATTTACAAGGTACCTCTATTCCAAATGTATCTTCTGTATAAAAGATGCAGAAAATGAAGAAAAACATTATCAATATCTGATAGTAATTTATGTTACATTATTGTATCTGCATTGTTTGGGATTAAGTGAGAGTCCAATGCAAATAATTAAAACAAAAGGTTTTTGGAAGTGATGATTGACAGGACATAAGAGCAGAAATCGGCTGTTTAAGATCCAGCTGGGGGCCGGCACCGTGGCTCAATAGGCTAATCCTTCGCCTGCGGTGCCAGCACACCGGGTTCTAGTCCCGGTCGGGGCACCGGATTCTGTCCTGGTTGCCCCTCTTCCAGCCCAGCTCTCTGCTGTGGCCAGGGAGTGCAGTGTAGGATGGCCCAAGTGCTTGGGCCCTGTACCCCCTGGGAGACCAGGAGAAGCACCTGGCTCCTGCCTTCGGATCAGCGTGGTGCACTGGTCGCAGTGGCCATTGGAGGGTGAACCAACGGCAAAAAAAGGAAGACCTTTCTCTCTGTCTCTCTCTCTCACTGTCCACTCTGCCTGTCAAAAAAAAAAAAAAAAAAAAAAAAAAAGATCCAGCTGGGATATGTGTTTGGTTCCCTCATGCCCTCGTGGTCCTTGATTTGTTAGCAGACAGCTCCTTCCTTCATTCTTAGCTCCCTCTTATTGGGCATCTTTGAGCTACTTTATCAACAAACTGAAATGATTCGTTACACATTTTCTTAATGATTTACATTCAAGTAAAATATTGCATAGTTTCTTTGGTCAGAATTCCATTCTCAAAAGAAAATTCTTTCTCTAGTATCAGACGCTTTTTCTTCCTACACTTTTGTAAAACTTTTGTGTTTATCTATCTTGAATTTCATATCATGTTTTTTTATGATTTATGATTTCAAACAGAGAATAACATTTTACATGTTTATGTGGCCCTGTGATTTGTGTCATTATTTTAAATTAATCAAACACATTACTTCTTAATAGATGTTGACTTGTCTCAACAATATTATAAATAAGTACTAGATATTAATTTTGCATTTACTTGCCAGCTTTTATCTATGCACAGGCTATTTTAACATAACAGCTATAGTAATATGAATGAAAATTTTGTTTCAGTGCTTTACAATTAAATTATAGCATTTAGTCCAGATTGATCATCTTTGAAATTAACTTTATTAACTGTATTACCTAACACTGATAACTCATTTTAATGACCATACAACGGTCTAATGAAAAACTGGGGCACTCAATATTCACCTCTCCTTTATGATCACAGCTCACATCCTCACACTTATGGCAGCCCCTGTTCTCTCAGGTAGGTGCCAGTGCCTTATTGGTTCTTAAAGGCAACTGATCTCATTCTGTGCTGGTCTGTGGCTATTGGGATTCATGCAAAGACAAAGTTCCAGTATGAACTGGTTTCCCTTAACACTATTGCATGCAAAGTGAAAGCTACCTGTATTTTACATATCAAATGGTTTCTTTTCTCAACCATAAAGTACAGAACCATGTTAATATTTGCACAGCTTCCTTACTAAGCCTTGTGCAGATTCTTAAAATTAAAAGAGATGCATAAAAATATATATTTGGTCTCGTACTGTGGCACAGTGGGTTAAGCCTCCACGTATGGCACCAGAATTTCATATAGGCACCAGTTCATGTCCTGGCTGCTCCTCTTCCAGTCTAGTTCTCTGCTATGGCCTGGGAAAACAGTGGAAGTTGAGCCAAGTGCTTGGGCCCTGGCATTTGGGGAATGAACCAGTGGATGGAAGGCTTTTCTTGCTGTGTCTTCCTCTGCCTGTAACTCTACCTCTCAAATAAATAAATAAAATCTTTAAAATATAAAGGTATATAAGACTTCTTTTTAAATTTGTTTATTTATTTTAAAGGCAGAGATGTGGAAAGAGAGAGACACTCTTCACTATTTCACTTGTGAAAATTGTGATATAAAAGTGAGAACCACACCTATGATTAAGTAGTAAGTGTTGTAATTATTTTTAGGCCACCTGATTTGTATTCTATCCCATTTCTCAAGTATTTCTGAGGTTTTTTTATGCAAACACTGACACAAAGAAAATCAAACAAACATAAATAAATAGAATATAAATAGACTGCAATTAGGTTAGCTAATTTAAATGATCAAAAAAGCCAAGATTTACTTAAGTTTCTTTGCTATAAGCTTCAGTGGTTCTCAGTACTTGAACATTTTAAAGAAGGGGCTCATGTTGTGGCAAGTGAGTTAAGCCTCTGCCTGAGGCACTGGCATCCCATATGGGCACCAGTTCAGTGCCAGTTACTCCAATTCCAATCCAGCTCCTTGCAAATGGCCTGGGAAACAGTGGAAGATGGACCCTGCACCTGACGCTCCTGACTAAGCTCCTGGTTCCTGGTTTTGGATCAGTTCAGCTCTTGCATTTGTGGCCACTTGGGGAGTGAACAAGTGGATGAAACACCTCTTTTTTGTCTCTCCTTCTGTCTGTAACTCTGCCTCTCAAAATACAAAATAAATAAATCTTTAAAACAAAGAAAAGAAAAGAAAATATTAAGGAAGAATACCATTATTAATGCAAAATATAAAGTAGTTTGCGCTTATTCTAATATGAAATTTTCAAATAATGTGATAATTCTGGATATCAGACCATTCTCATTCAAGGAATCAAAAATTCTCAGTTTCCCAACATGGTAGGAAGGTTTGTTATAAGATAAGGGCATATTCACCAGTATAAATAACGTTGCCTTCAGAAAGCAGGTGAACCAAGTGCTTTACTATAATGGTAATTCCCTGTCCTCCTAGGTGAATCCCTTCTACATCATTGCTGACTTTGTACATGATTTTCTCTGATGCCTCACCAGCTTAGCCATCACTAAAGAAAGCACAAGCCAAGAAATGACTCTGAAAGCTAAAGATTATTACTCAGTAACCCATACATTTCCACTCTGTTTTTTAGCGACTGTTTCAGAACAAGGATTTTGACAGAAGCAACCTTAGTCAATCAACCAAGATGTAAGAATGGAACATACCTTTACAAAACTTAACTTTTACCTAATTTTTATAAAATTGCACATAAAATGGGTAATACAAAAATACATAGTAGTACAAAACTCAAATTTATCCAAAAGCTACAGGTCTGGGAGATTATTTGTGAAATATTTTTAATACTTTAAAGTGATTACAGTAGTTGAATGTACAGCATTTCCTACAGTTTAATTAGTTAAAATCAGAGTCAAAATTATCAAATTACCAACCATCAAATGTAGCTTAATAATGGCTAAACATTTATATATATATATATGTGTGTGTGTGTGTATATATATATTTCAATATGCAGATACTTGCTTGACTTAAAGTACATTTATTAAAGGAAATAAAGTATCCAACTCTTTTTTTCCATTGATTTTATCAATAAAAGTTGATAAGGCCTGGAATGGGCTAATCACAGAAACTTTAAGAACCAAAGTGAATGTTGGGTGTTCCCTCACAGCAAGATGCATACATACACACCCTCAATCATTTGTAGGCTCTTTCTGGAAATCCTTCAGAGTGGGTAACTTCATGAATAGCCCCATAAAATCCTAGTAAATTGTTCATAAGTCAAAGTCACTGCAGTGAAAAACACACCTGGAATTCCATTACACTGTGTTGATGATCAAATCTGAACCCACACTCTTGGAAACTCATGATCAGATATGGATCATTTATTTTCAAAACTGAAGAACATAAATAGTTTTACTGAATTTCCTGCAAAATGATAACAGGCATTAGTCAGGCATCAGGGACATTGTTCTACACCAAATACTGGGGTACAAATCTTCTGTTAGTCACAAGTAAGAAGCACAATACTTGCTACACCATTTTCAATATTACTACAGCTCTGTGGACCATAATTAAGAGAAGATGGTTTTTCAGTATTCCAATAACGGTAATATAGAGGTAAATTAATGAAATATGTTATTAGATTACTACCAAATCAAATACAGATTTTTTGTTTAAAAGAGTATTTTTAATTTTCAATATTATAGGTTGCAGTGAAAAAATTTTGGATTCAAGGTATTACAATTGAGAACATATTTTTTAAATGATCCTGAGACTTGTTGATGATAAGTAAGTCACAAGTACAGAGTAATAATTTTATTCTCTTTAGAGATTCACTGTATGATTACAGCTCATAGTAATTACAAATGAAAAGAAGCTTAAACTACAGTTTTACAACATAAGCTTCCTCTAATTACTTGCTGCAGGGCACGAATCACATCCTTATTCCTTAGGCTATAGATCAGTGGGTTCAGCATAGGACTCAAAAAGGTATAAAAAACTGCAATGACTTTGGACTCCTCTATAGACTTCTCCGACGGGGGCCTTAAGTACATGCAGAAGAGGGTTCCATAAAATATGGTGACTGTGGTCAAGTGGGAACCACAGGTAGAAAAGGCTTTGTGCCTGCCTTCAGCAGAACGGATCCTCAAGATGGCTGCAAAAATGAAAAGATAGGATAGAAGAATGATGAACAGAGAACTTAAGAGGGTAAAGCCCGCAACAATGAACATTGCCATCTTTTTGACATAAGTGTCGGAGCAGGCCAGCATTATGAGAGGAGGATCAGCACAGTAGAAGTGATTGATTTCCAGGGAGCCACAGAAGGATAAGTGAAAAGTCAGCAGTGCCTGAGAGAGTCCATTAAGAAAGCCGTAAATGTAAGGGAAGGCAACCAGAGAGATACAAGTGTTCTTGGACATTCTGGTGCTGTAATGTAAAGGGCTGCAAATGGCTACATAGCGATCCAAGGCCATTGAAGCAAGGATATACAACTCCGTAATCACCAGGGCAATGAAGAGAAGACACTGTGTGAAGCATCCAGTGTAGGAGATGGTCTTCTGGCCTGAGAGGAAATTGTTCAACATCTTTGGAGTAATATTAGTTGAGTAGCAAACGTCTACAAAGGAGAGGTGGCCAAGAAAGAAATACATGGGTGTTTGGAGGTGGGAATTGGTCCTGATCAGCAGAATCATGCACAGATTTCCTGCCATTGTGATTACATAGATGCCCAGAAAAACCCCAAACAGGATCTTCTCTAGTATTGGGTCATCTGTGAGTCCCAGGAGAATGAATTCTGTCACTTTGGTGTTGTTGCTCCAGGATGACATTTTCTTACACCTGGAAAACTGAAGTGACAAAAAAAGTAAATAATTTTGTCTCATTCAGATTCTGTATTCATTCCATTCTTCTGTTATTAATTTACCTATTGATCCTAAGGACAAAGCCTGCAATAAAGTCACCAGATTTCCTACTTACTTTAAATTGGCTCTCTGAATTCCTTTCTCTATGAACCTCAAAAACATATACACATTCTCTCTCTCTCTCATACACACACGTATAATTATATATTTATTAATATTTTCTTATGCTTTTATGTCTATTCATGCAAATATCTATCCCTTTAAGGACCTCCATTATCTTTTCAAATTTCTAGAATAAAAGTCATCAGCAACACAATAAGAAATGTACATCAGTAGGTCATTTACATCATTCAAACAAGTGAAGAAACTGTACCTCCAGAGTACCTCGAACCATAAAATCCATTGTTTCAGATATTGAACTAAAGCTGATCTTTCATCTCAGCATTTTCTCTTAAAATCCATTGTTATCGGGCTCAATTTCAATCAGATAATATTGAATTTCTGAAATCTATGTCTTGGTTTGTGACAAAAGACATGCAGAAGCCAGAATTATCCTCATTACTTTGGTAATATATCCATCCATTTACCAGTGTATGTTAAAAAGTTAATTTTTTCTATTCTACCTTATGGAGTTCCACTTTCAAAGGCCACATGAATTATTGAAAAGAGGTACATATAATAAACCCAAGGACAAAAATATATGTTATCACATAAAGGCAATTAATATGAAGTGAATGAACTTAGGGTACCGTAGATGATCAGGGGAGACCTTGATGAGCAGGCAACATTTGAAGAGGAAATACAGCAAGCATTTCAGGAAGAATGTGGGTTTTTTGTGCCATTAATCTCATCGTGAAAGCAACTGTATAAGGAAGCACAAGTGTTTAAATGTGATCCTACATGCCAGGTCTACACACTCTCATTTCCTTCTGTAAATATAATCACTGTGACAATTACTCAAGAATTGCACCTTAAGGTTATTATTTGTTTAGTTCATACATATAATTTATAATCAGAAAATCTCACACATGGTAATGGAATCAGTGCTGGCTCCATGGTGCACAGGTTAAGTGGCCCTTTGCAACACTGACATACCACGTCGGAGTGCAGGTTCCAGTCCCAGCTACTACTTGTCTTGCCCAGCTCCTAATTAATGTGGCTGAGAAGGCAATGGATAATGGTCCAAGTCCTTGGGCCTCTAACACTCATGTGGAGAACAGAATGAAGCTAGTGGCTCCTGGCTGTGGCATCATCCAGAACTGGCATTAGAAAACATCTGGGGAGTAAATCAGTAGATGGAAGAGCTCCCTCTCCCTTTCTCTGTCTCTCCCTCTCTGCGTCCTACATCCTCCCAAATAAATAAGTAAATCTTTTAAAGAAATTGACTCTTCACAGAGTCGGTGAAATATTAATATATGAATGTAAATTCAGGTTCAGTTGATGGGAATATTTATCCCAAAATGATGGCATTATAATCTGCCACATGAAAACTCAACAAGTATGTTTGGTGAAGAAATTCAGATAATAACCTACCTGGGAATACTGACTCACCGTATTTTGAAAAAATAAGATGAGGAGCTCTGTAATGCATTTAGTAGGAAAAGTCCCTGAAGTATTTTTGAAATAATTCTGAAGATCCCATTAAAATATTTGTATTACTCCAGGGAACAAACTTAATTTAGTGTTTTGATGGGCGAGATTCTCCTTTGAGGCCAAAAACCTTACCTAACATTTGTGTAGGTACCGTAGTATGTGTATACATGAGAGATCTCTAGCTCAGACAAAAACAACTTAACAATTTCAATTATAAAAAAAATGTGTAGATGCATTGTATCCTTTAATATAACCAAGATAAAATATTTCCCATTAGAAGTCCTCAGTTTTTCTCTTTATACGTTGAGGAAGGTCACCTAATATGTATTTCTGATAGGAACATGTGGTGAGAAATTTGAGAGAAAACTGTTTCATAGACTGCAAAGGTCAGAAGTGACACACAAGTGACATAATTAGTAAAAACAAATAAATGTCTTGTCATTGCTCAGGGATCTTTGGAGTATTTATCCAGGGATAATCTGCCCTAATGCATTCATTCATCAACATACTAGGAACCAAAGGCAGGTCTCAGGACTACAATATCTTCACAATATTGATACTTCATAATATTTGGTATTTTTAGTCAAATATTGAAAATATGATGAAAAAATACTGGACATTTTTCAGCGCTGAGTTTATTAGAGAAAATGGAAGCTTAAGATGATATTATTCTTCTTTATTATCCAATGTACAGATAGTTCTAGTTCAATACAATCCAATGAATCAAAGTATAGTTTGACTGAGACAGTGGAGGCATTTCTAGCTTGGTTAGATCTTCACATGATGAAGGATAAGTCAGAAATCAGTCAAAGATAACATTCCATTCAAAATCAAAATATGTATTTTCTTCACATCAAGAAATTTGAAGTTTCAAATTTTGTCATATGTTTCTTTCTCAACAGAAATGTAAAAGCTTTCTCTACTTCCAAGTTTGTGTGTTAGTCTGATTCCTTACATAAATAAAAATAAAATAATTTTTAAAATAAAATTTAGAACATAAATATTTCTGTGGAGTAAAAGGTCTTATAGTATTATGAAACTGACACAACCAATCTCTTGATGCCTTAATGTGGACTACTCAATTTTTGCAGGACAAAATGACAAATTTCATTCTGATAAAATTGGTCCAAAATATTTATTTAGTTATTGTTATATGTTATTCGTATATGTTAATAGCCAAAAATAGTTTTAAAAACATGTGATTTACAAAAAGATTTTTCAAGCATGAAATAGAACTGGCTTGATAATGAAAAATGTATGTAATTAGAAATTTAAGATACAAAAAAGCAATATTCCATGCTTATTAGTTGATGCCACATGACTAAAATTCTATACCAAGAATTTTCAGTAAACTAAAAACTCATTTATCCAGCTATGAATAGGTTTACAGTAGGCAGACTTTGCCTAGATGAATAAGAGGAATTCAAAGGGTTTCATGTGCCCTTATTTTAATTTTCCAAGAAAGCCTTCAGAATGCTTGCCTTATAGTTGAGGACTGAAATTGCTAGTTCATTTTACTTCCATTGCAATTTCAATATATATTCAATTTCAATATATGTGTGTGTGTGCATATTATATGTGTGTGCTACTTCTACAACGATTGTTACTGAAATTGTGCTGTCATATCTGAGGTGCCATCTTAAGCCCTGAGCACCATCTTAGACTCTGGCCCAGTCCCCATCTTGTACAATAAGTTTTGACCTATCCAAAATCCAGCCTGGCTTACTAGAAGTCAGGTGACCAAACTGCCCAACCACAAGTGTCAACTCCACCCCACACTAATGAGATTTTCTGCTCCCACTTCTCCACCCCTACAAGGCTATAACAAGATCTACTTTCCAGCACACTCTCTCTCTCTTTCTCTCTTGTCCTCTCTCTCCATACAGTGAGGTCTCTCCCTACCCCACCCAAGAATAAAATTTTCCTTTACCTCCAGCATTTGGTGTTTTGTGGTGGCTTTTTGCTGGTGTCATAACTCAGATCCATGCTCTCCCCTTGGTGATCTGAGCTGCTTCGGGATCCTGGATTCCTACCAACCACAAAACTCAACCCTGGATCTCCTTCTTTGCCACCAAACACTGTGATTTCCATCCACACACCAGCTCTCCAAATCCTGAAATAAGTCAGGGAATGGGGGAATTTTCGCAATGCAACCTCTACCTTGGGTTTGGTTCTATTCTGCTTCATCTCAAAGTCCTGGTACCAGGCACCACAACCTCCACAGACTTTATGTCTCTCTGTGGGCTTTACACCTCGGGTAACAGTGGATGCGGGGACAACCCTGCCCTCCGCTCTGCCCCTTACTCTCCTTGTCGGACGGACAGCAGTGATACCAGGGAAGCCTGCTATCAGCCAGCCTGACCAT
Source organism: Oryctolagus cuniculus (assembly GCF_051225735.1). Lineage (NCBI taxonomy): Eukaryota > Metazoa > Chordata > Mammalia > Lagomorpha > Leporidae > Oryctolagus > Oryctolagus cuniculus. The sequence continues at coordinate 15,517,491 of NC_142867.1, read as the reverse complement.
TCAGGTTACTACAGGAGCTTCCTCATCCCATGTTGCATCAGATTCTCCCCTTGGTTGTTTCCTAAATAATCTTGTTCCTCTTAAATTGGCCCCAGACCACAAATGCTATCACCTCATTTTTGTTTATAATCATGCATGGCCCACTTATGACCTCGACAATCAGTCCAAATGGCCATTTAACAGCACATTTAATGCTGACAATATTCAAGATATCTACCACTTCTGTGATCATGCAGGAAAGTGGAAGGAAATCCTCATGTTCAGGCTTTCTCCCATCTCTGCTCTAAACCTTCTCTCTACACCTCGTGTTCTCTAACTCAGGTTCTCTTAACATTGAAAGCTCCCATCAAAATGCCAAAACCCCTTTCATCTACAGATGAGCCCCCACCTCAAACCCATCCTCCACTCCAGGACCATTTGTCCCAGATCTCATCGACACCTCCTCTTTCTTCAAGACATTCCAGGAGGTGATGTCTGTTTCTACTCTGGCTCTCACTTACTTTCCCTTTCCTTACCTCGAGTCTCCTGCTCATCCTTATTTCAAAACCAGTCTTTATCCATTTCTGTTCCTCCCCCTCCCTTTACCTTATCTAAAACCCATCCTAGTTCTGACAATCGCCCTCCCCCATTCCACAGAGCCAACATTCTGTCCCCACCTTGCCATCGCCCTTCAACCACCCCTCTCCTGTGCCCTGCCCCCGAGTCACTTGCTGATCTCTCACAAGTCAAACAAAAAACTGGATGCATTCACCTCTAACTCAATGTTTTGCATCAAGAAGTCCTATGATCTGACTTTTCACGATGCCTTTATGATTGTCTCTAATACCCTCCTTCCAGAAGAGTGAAGGCGAGTTTTGGAACAGGCCTGTCTCCATGCCAATCAGACACATCAAACTGACCCTGTCCATCTCATAGGAGCAGATGTGGTTCCCAAACTGGATCCCACTTGTGATTGTAACTCTTCCAATGGCATAACGGTCAGAAGTCATTTCATTACCTGCTTACTAGCTGGCCTCAAAATATCCACCAGAAAGACAAAGTTAAATCAGCTTGAGAGGGGCCCATTAACTCCACAGGCAGAAATTTAAAGGCAGCCTTTAAAGTATACAATGATAGGGGATGAGAGAACATAAAAGGCAAAATGCCAAATCCTGGCTAAGGCTTTTCAGCAACCTGCTGCCTCTGGTAACCCTGCCAACTTCAGGAGTCCTCTGGTCCATGCTTTTAATGTGCCCAAAGAGGCCACTGGGCCTAAACATGTACTAACCTTAAGGATCCACTGGGCTTTTATCCTAAATGACACCAGAAGGGCCATGGGGGATGGACTGTCCTCTTGTCCATTGATTCTTTAGGTCACCTACTCCACCCATGCCCCGAGTTGACATTCTGGGACTGCCAACTAAGGATTAAAAGTGCCTGAACTCCCGCCACCCAACAATAGCCATCTCTCTGGAAGTCCAGGATAGCTGTGATGGTAGTGTTAGGTTGGAAGTTAGAAATGAGCTTATGTGTGTGTGAAAAGGGCCTAAGGAATTGACATCTACAGAGGTCCAGCATCTGCATCTCAAAGTCATCTTGATAACCTTCCAGGTGCAGCCCAGTATCCGCACTTCAAAGTCCCACCAGGATCCTGATGACCTTCCAGGGAGTTCTGACCCTTCTACCTGGCCTGATAAACATCCTTCCTCTAAGGTGGGGCGACACCAGCCAGGCTTCTTCCCCTGATAACTTCAGGGGGGAAAATTTACAAAGGAATTTTTTTGTATTTACACCCAACAAGTCCTTTGTTTGAGAGAAGGAGAGGGGGAGAGAAAAGGCAAGACCCATCCCCTTAAAAACCCCAGCCTAAATATGAACTGTGCACTCTCTCTCAGGTTCTGTCTAGAGAGGTGCCCATCCATTCTTACAGATGTCCCTACCCTAATAAACCTTGCTATTTTGCTTTCCACTGCTCTCTGTCTCACACCTGAATTCTTTCTTGCACGAAGATAAGGACCCTTTGTTTCTTGGGTAACAGTAGAAGGTAGGCTAACTTCTTTCCTCATAAACACAGGGGCAACCTTCTCAGTTATTACCCACTATTGATGGCCCACCTCTACTGCCTCAACCTTCATAGTAGGGGTAGAGGAAAACCTTACCTCTACAGACTCCCAGTCTACTCTGCATGATTGAAGACACCCTTCTGTTAGGAAAAGAGTTGCAGATTGGTGCCTCCTTACATGGGGCACCAAAATGTTAGGAAAAGAGGTGCAGAATAGAGAGAAGGCAGTGTAGAATTTACAGCCAGACCAAATTTAATCAGAGAAAAAAAATTTGTAGAGGTGGGTGACCCATGTGAGCATGTTGGAACACATGGCAGAAGACCCTGAGCACCAGCGGTTGGGCCTTTTTAAGGAGGGTTAGGGCTGGGGGTTGGGGTAGGAGGCAGCAGGCAAAGGGGAATTCTTGGAACTGGGCAAGGCCTTGGGAACCCAGAAAAGAATGCAGGGTGGGGTATGAAGGCAACAGGGTGTGAGACCCAGCTGAGATTCAAGGGCAAGGAATGCATTCCAATGTTTGTCTTTTTGGGCAATGAGAGAGAATGGCTGAGCCTTATGTCTTTGTTCCATCACCTTCTCTCACTCTTTCCTTGTTATGCCTCAATGCCCTGTTCGCTTCTGGGAAGAGACATACTCCATTGGCCCCATCCTCCAACTTGTCCTTGCCCCTCCCCCTCTTGTTCACAACTTTACCATAAGAATGGTAAGGACATGGCAATTCTATCCTTCTGAGCTCACATTTTACTGTAAACAAGTCACCTATCCCACCCTTCAGATGGCTGTTTTGTTTTTATCATGAGTAAGCCAGACAGGATAATCAAGTCTTTTGCCGGGTTTTCAGCCCCTTAGGAGGTCGGCTAAAAACTGCACTCTGTTCTCTCTTCCTCAGAGATTAATTTGTTAGTGAGACTGGGTACAGCCTGGAGAGAGGCTATAGGCTCAATGCTCCACGCTTCAGTGAATTTTTCCTTTACCTCAGATCCCAACAAGATCTCCATCTCTCTCTGCTCCTCTAAATGTGTTCTGTACCTCACCAGGTCTCTTCAATTCCTGGTCCCATTAGTGGGTATTTCCTAGATATTTTGTTCATTAGCTCTGAGTTAACTGCCAAAACTGCCTCTTTCCTCCTAAACCCTCCTCCTCCATTCTGCCACTTTTTTACCTAGCCACCTTGGTATCTCTCCCACTCTGCACCAAGAGAGTCATAAAGCCCTTAGAGAAATTTCAGAAATTCTGTACCTATAAATAGCCCTCTACCCATTAATGTTCACATTACCCTGAGAGATATCTTCCCCAGCCTATGTGAAATAATGATCAAGACTACTGATCCTTCAAACCAGCAGGATCACCAGGTTAATTACTATTTCCAGACATATCTCCTTTTCCATAATTGCCCCTTATTCTGTCATCTATCAGATTCTCCTTAAGAATCTCTGGAAGGGTGCCCATCTGCTCTGATGGATGTCCTCTCCCATTAAATATAACATAATGATGAGCAATAACTTGCAAAACTTGTTTTACAACTTGGTTTAACAGGTTTCTGATAGCAATGGTTATCTCTGGATTAATGTCACTGATTTACAGCTAAAAGGAGTAAAATTCCATATAAATTCAATTAAGACCTTAATTAAGACAGAGGTATGATATAACATCAGCATCTTCAATCATCTAGGTGTAATTGTTAAATATTAATTGGGTAAAGACAAATGATAAATGTGTTAAATGTATTCAATAGTAAAGCTATTTGAGTTTGCTAACATGTTTTTATAAATTGTCCATATAAAAAATAGATCAACACTGCTTGAAAGTAACTAAGTCTGAAATATCATGTCTTATCTTATTTAGAAAATGTTGTCTTAGTTTGGACATTTTTAAAAGATGAGCGGAATAGGAAGGGAGCACACTGATAGTCCGGGGAGAGATAGTTTAATAAAAGTGGAGATACTGCAGGTTCAAGGAAGAGTAGGGGAGGAAACAGCAGAAGAAACTCTTCCGGAACGCATGATTCACAGTGGACCTGCGTGGAGAGCGTGGGAGCCCACAGTTCGGGACACCAGCGGCAGACTCAACACACCAGCGCTGGAACGCGAGGTGAGCCGAACCTCAATAGACCGAGACACTGGCAGGCAAGCGGAGAGAGGAGACTAGAGGGAACGACCCCCGGGGGGGGGGGGAAAGTTCACCAGGCTAACTGGAAGAGAGAGAGAGAGAGAAAAAAAAAAGGTGACTGGTACGGACACGGGTTTCTCTCTCTCCATTCACCTCTCAAGGGCGAGCAAGACAAAGAGCAGGCGCCATCTTGGACATACGTCATAAGCAGAGCGACCTCAGGTCTGCACCGGCCCTGAGCCCAGCAGAAAAACCTGACTCTGGGCGGGGCGAATTAACAGGAGATTAGGACCTAGTAAATTTGTGGTGCTACCAAACTGAGACTGTGAAAAAAGAGACGGTGGGGGAGAAAACTCACGGAATTCACGTGAGCACTCTCCAGAGACGCTACAATTCAGTAACTTTGGCAACCCAGTGGGAGACTGAAGGAGAATTTGAGCCCACTCTGAGGGCCAAACAGATTCCCTGTGTGGTCCTTGGGAAAGAGCTTCCGATCTCTGGCTCCTGTGGCTATATCATTTGCCTGCTAACTACCTCCAACTTCATTCAGTTGTGCGGAATCACTTCCATTTTGAATCAAAAAAAGCAAGAGAGAGAGAGAGAGAGATTTACCACGCCTAACCTGGGAGTGTCACTTTTGGCACACCAAACAGAGCTCTCAGGCCACACCCATCTCAAGCCCTAAGGCTCCATCAAAAACAGATAGTCCACTTAATCTAGAGTCATAGTATAACAAGAAAAAGCACCACAGTGAAGAAACCAAATATCTCCAATATGCAAAATAACAAACACAAAAACCGAGATAATAAAAACAAAGAAGTCACCATGACGCCCTCAAATGAAAAAGACACCACAATTCAAGATTATGAAGATGATGACATAGAAGAAATGCAAGAAGCAGATCTCAAAAAATTGATAAGAACATTAAGAAGTTCTCAAAAACAAATTCTTGAACTACAGAAATCCTTAATGGACAAGATAGAAAATCTCTCTCGTGAAAATGAAATATTAAGGAGGAATCAAAATGAAACAAAACAACTAGTACAACAGGAAACTGTGATAGTGACTGAAGTGAAGAATTCAATAGATCAAATGAGAAACACAATAGAGTGCCTTACAAACAGAATGGGTGAAGCAGAAGAGAGAATATCGGACTTAGAAGACAGAGAACAGGAAAGGATACAGTCAGACCAAAGAAAAGAAGAGGAAATTAGAAATCTAAAACATTGTCGGGAATCTTCAGGATACTATTAAAAAACCCAACATTCGAGTTCTAGGAGCTCCTGAAGGCATGGAGAGGGAGAAAGGATTAGAAGGCCTTTTTAGTGAGATATTAGCAGAAAATTTCCCAGGTTTGGAGAAGGACAGAGAAATCCTAGTACAGGAAGCTCACAGAACCTCTAATAAACACGACCAAAAGAGATCCTCACCACGACACATTGTAATTAAACTCTCCACAGTGAAACATAAAGAAAAGATTCTAAAATGTGCAAGAGAGAAATGTCAGATTACTCTCAGAGGATCTCCAATCAGACTCACAGCTGACTTCTCCTCAGAAACCCTACAAGCTAGGAGGGAATGGCGAGATATAGCCCAGGTACTAAGAGAGAAAAATTTCCAGCCCAGAATATTATATCCTGCAAAGCTATCATTTGTGAAAGAAGGTGAAATAAAGACTTTTCATAGCAAACAGAAATTGAAAAAAAATTTGTCGCCACTCATCCAGCCCTGCAACAGATGCTTAAAGATGTATTACACACAGAAACACAGAAACACGGTCATCAATATGAAAGAAGATAAAGGAAGGAAACCTCACAGCAAAAGATCACAGAGAATTCAAAGCATATATTAGAACTTATCTTTGGCAAATGGCAGGGCAAAGTTACCACTTTTCATTAGTCACATTGAACGTTAATGGCCTGAACTGTCCAGTTAAAAGACACCGATTGGCTGATTGGGTTAAGGAACAAAACCCATCTATTTGCTGCTTACAAGAAACACATCTTTCCAACAAAGATCCATACAGACTGAAAGTTAAAGGCTGGAAAAAGATATACCATGCCAACAGAAATGAAAAAAGAGCGGGCGTAGCCATCTTAATATCGGACAACATAAACTTTACCATAAAAACTATTAAGAGAGACAAAGAGGGGCACTCTATAATGATTAAGGGATCAATACAACAAGAAGATATAACAATTATCAATGTATATGCACCTAACTACAGGGCACCAGTTTATCTAAAAGATTTGTTAACGGACTTTAAGGGAGACTTAGACCCCAATACAATAGTACTGGGGGACTTCAATACTCCACTCTCAGAAAAGACAGATAAATAGGACAGAAGATGAACAAGGAGACAGTAGATTTAAATGACACTATAGCCCAAATGGATCTAACAGATATATACAGAACTTTCAATCCTACAGCTAAAAATTTTACATTCTTCTCAGCAGTACATGGAACCTTCTCTAGGATTGACCACATACTAGGCCATAAAGCAAGTCTCAGCAAATTCAAAAGAATTAGAATCATACCATGCAGCTTCTCAGACCATAAAGGAAAGAAGTTGGAAATTAGCAACTCAGGAATCCCTAGAGCATACACAAACACATGGAGATTCAACAACATGCTCCTGAATGAACAATGGGTCATAGAAGAAATTAAAAGAGAAATCAAAAATTTTCTGGAAGTAAATGAGGATAACAGCACAACACACCAAAACTTATGGGATGCAGCAAAAGCAGTGTTAAGAGGAAAGTTTATATCAATAGGTGCCTACATCAAGAAATTGGAAACGCACCAAATAGATGAGCTCTCAATTCACCTCAAGGATCTAGAAAACCTACAGCAAACCAGACCCAAATCTAGTAGGAGAAGAGAAATAATTAAAATCAGAGAAGAAATCAACAGGATTGAATCAAGAAAAACATTACAAAAAATCAGCCAAACGAGGAGCTGGTTTTTTGAAAAAATAAACAAAATTGACACCCCATTGGCCCAACTAACTAAACAAAAGAAGAGAAAAGACACAAATCAATAAATTCAGAGATGAAAAAGGAAATGTAACGACACCACAGAAATAAAAAGAATCATCAGAAATTACTACAAGGACCTGTATGCCAGCAAACAGGGAAACCTATCAGAAACGGATAGATTCCTGGACACATGCAACCTGCCTAAATTGAACCAGGAAGACATCGAAAACCTAAACAGACCCATAACTGAGACAGAAATTGAAACAGTAATAAAGGCCCTCCCAACAAAGAAAAGCCCAGGACCAGATGGATTCACTGCTGAATTCTACCAGACGTTTAAAGAAGAACTAACTCCAATTCTTCTCAAACTATTCAGAACAATCGAAGAAGAGGGAGTCCTCCCAAATTCTTTCTATGAAGCCAGCATCACCTTAATTCCTAAGCCAGAGAAAGATGCAGCACTGAAAGAAAATTACAGACCAATATCCCTGATGAACATAGATGCAAAAATCCTCAATAAAATTCTGGCCAATAGAATGCAACAACACATCAGAAAGATCATCCAACCAGACCAAGTGGGATTTATCCCTGGTATGCAGGGATGGTTTAATGTTTGCAAAACAATCAATGTGATACACCACATTAACAGACTGCAGAAGAAAAACCATATGATTATCTCAATAGATGCCGAGAAAGCATTTGATAAAATACAACACCCGTTCATGATGAAAACTCTAAGCAAACTGGGTTTGTAAGGAACATTCCTCAATACAATCAAAGCAATCTATGAAAAACCCACAGCCAACATCCTATTGAATGGGGAAAAGTTGGAAGCATTTCCACTGAGATCTGGTACCAGACAGGGATGCCCACTCTCACCACTGCTATTCAATATAGTTCTGGAGTTTCTAGGCAGAGCTATTAGGCAAGAAAAAGAAATTAAAGGGATACAAATTGGGAAGGAAGAACTCAAACTATCCCTCTTTGCAGATGACATGATTCTTTATTTAGGGGACCCAAAGAACTCTACTAAGAGACTATTGGAACTCATAGAAGAGTTTGGCAAAGTAGCAGGGTATAAAATCAGTGCACAAAAATCAACAGCCTTTGTATACACAGACAATGCCATGGCTGAGGAAGAACTGCTAAGATCAATTCCATTCACAATAGCTACAAAAACAATCAAATACCTTGGAATAAACTTAACCAAGGACGTTAAAGATCTCTACGATGAAAATTACAAAACCTTGAAGAAAGAAATAGAAGAGGATACCAAGAAATGGAAAAATCTTGCATGCTCATGGATTGGAAGAATCAATATCATCAAAATGTCCATTCTCCCAAAAGCAATTTATAGATTCAATGCAATACCAATCAAGATACCAAAGACCTTCTTCTCAGATCTGGAAAAAATGATGCTGAAATTCATATGGAGGCACAAGAGACCTCGAATAGCTAAAGCAATCTTGTACAACAAAAACAAAGCCGGAGGCATCACAATACCAGATTTCAGGACATACTACAGGGCAGTTGTAATCAAAACAGCATGGTACTGGTACAGAAACAGATGGATAGACCAATGGAACAGAATTGAAACACCAGAAATCAACCCAAACATCTACAGCCAACTTATATTTGATCAAGGATCTACAACTAATTCCTGGAGCAAGGACATTCTATTCAATAAATGGTGCTGGGAAAATTGGATTTCCACATGCAGAATCATGAAGCAAGACCCCTACCTTTCACCTTACACAAAAATTCACTCAATATGGATTAAAGACCTAAATCTACGACCTGACACCATCAAGTTATTAGAGAACATTGGAGAAACCCTTCAAGATATTGGCACAGGCAAAGAGTTTCTGGAAAAGACCCGGGAGGCACAGGCAGTCAAAGCCAAAATCAACTATTGGGATTGCATCAAATTGAGAAGTTTCTCTACTGCAAAAGAAACAGTCAGGAGAGTGAAGAGACAACCGACAGAATGGGAAAAAATATTTGCAAACTATGCAACAGATAAAGGGTTAATAACCAGAATCTACAAAGAGATCAAGAAACTCCACAAAAACAAAACAAACAACCCACTTAAGAGATGGGACAAGGACCTCAATAGACATTTTTCAAAAGAGGAAATCCAAATGGCCAACAGGCACATGAAAAAATGTTCAAGGTCATTAGCAATCAGGGCAATGCAAATCAAAAGCACAATGAGGTTTCACCTCACCCCAGTTAGAATGGCTCACATACAGAAATCTACCAACAACAGATGCTGGCGAGGATGTGGGGAAAAGGGGATACTAACCCACTGTTGGTGGGAATGCAAATTGTTTAAGCCACTATGGAAGTCAGTCTGGAGATTCCTCAGAAACCTGAATATAACCCTACCATTCGACCCAGCCATCCCACTCCTTGGAATTTACCCAAAGGAATTTAAATTGGCAAACAAACAAGCGGTCTGCACCCTAATGTTTATTGCAGCTCAATTCACAATAGCTAAGACCTGGAACCAACCTAAATGCCCATTAACGGTAGATTGGATAAAGAAATTATGGGATATGTATTCTTTAGAATACTATACCGCAGTAAGAAACAACGAAATCCAGTCATTTGCAACAAAATGGAGGAATCTGGAACACATCATGCTGAGTGAAGTAAGCCAGTCCCAAAGGGACAAATACCATATGTTCTCCCTGATCAGTGACAACTGACTGAACACCAAAAAGGAAACCTGTTGAAGTGAAATGGACACTATGGGAAATGGTGACTTGATCAGCATAGCCCTGATTGTTAATGAACAACTTAATACATTATCCCTCTTAGTAGTTTTTTTGTCTGTTCTACTTAATATGACTGGTTTAATTCTGTAATTAATACACAGTTATTCTTAAATGTTGAAATTTAACTGAAATGTGATCCCTGTTAAACATAAGAGTAGGAATAAGAGAGGGAAGAGATGTACAATTTGGGACATGCTCAAGCTGACTTGCCCCAAATGGTAGAGTTAGAAACATACCAGTGGACTCCAATTTAATCCCATCAAGGTGGCATGTACCAATGCCATCTCACCAGTCCAAGTGATCAATTTCAGTTCACAATTGATAATAATGAAAGGACTAAGAGTCAAAGGGATCACATAAACAAGTCTAGTACCTGCTAATACTAACTGATAGAATAAATAAAGGGGAGAGTGATCCAACATGGGAAGTGAGATACTCAGCAGACTCATAGAATGGTGGATGTCCTAAACAGCACTCTGGCCTCAGAATCAGCCCTAGAGGCATTCCGATCTGGCTGAAAAGCCCATGAGATTATTTCAGGCATGGAAAGCCAAGACACTCTGGCAAAAAAAAAAAAAAAAAAAAAAAAACCCTAAATGAAAGATTTCTGTGAGTAAGATCCCAGTGGAAACAACAGGTCTTCAAAGAAGGAGTTACCTTTCTCTGAAGGGAGGAGAGAACCTCCACTTTGAATATGACCTTGTCTAAACAAGATAAGAGTCGGTGAACTCAAAAGGCTTCCAGGCCGGCGCCGCGGCTCACTAGGCTAATCCTCTGCCTAGCGGCGCCGGCACACCGGGTTCTAGTCCCGGTTGGGGCGCCGGATTCTGTCCCGGTTGCCCCTCTTCCAGGCCAGCCCTCTGCTGTGGCCAGGGAGTGCAGTGGAGGATGGCCCAGGTGCTTGGGCCCTGCACCCCATGGGAGACCAGGAAAATCACCTAGCTCCTGGCTCCTGCCATCGGATCAGCGCGGTGCGCCGGCCACAGCGCGCCTGCCGCGGCGGCCATTGGAGGGTGAACCAACGGCAAAGGAAGACCTTTCTCTCTGTCTCTCTCTCTCACTGTCCACTCTGCCTGTCAAAAAAAAAAAAAAAAAAAAAAAGGCTTCCATAGCCTTGGAAACTCATGACTGGTGCATAGGGAGATTACTGATGCCATAAACAGGAGTGTCAATTGGTAAAGTCAACAACAGGAGTCACTGTGCACTTACTCCTCATGTGGGATCTCTGTCCTTAATGTGCTGTACATTGAGACTTAATGCTATAAAGAGTACTCAAACAGTATATTTCGCTTTGTGTTTCTATGGGGGTGCAAACTGTTGAAATCTTTACTTAATGTATACTAAACTGATCTTCTGTAAAAAAAAAAAAAAAGAAGAAGAAGAAATTATCAATTCCCAACTTGACTCTCACTGGGATTAAACATGACAATAGGTCTGATCTGATTTCATCATCATTTAAAAAATCATCTATTATTTTTCACTTTATGTTTGTGTGGGAGCAAACTGTTGAAATCTTTACTTAATGTATGCTAAACTGATCTTCTGTATATAAAGAGAATCGAAAATGAATCCTCATGTGAATGGAAGGGGAGAGGGAGTGGGAAAGGGGAGGGATGCGGGTGGGAAAGACGATATGGGGGGGAAGCTATTGTAATCCATAAGCTGTACTTTGGAAATTTATATTCATTAAATAAAAGTTAAAAAAAAAGGTTATTTCAAAATGTAAATGAAGGAAATCAGATAAAAAAGGTCACAAATATAGAAATGTGTTCTTGGTAAGGATGGTTAAGAAGGAAAGAGTTTTCTTTTTGAATAAAGAAAGGACATGGTTTGTAAAAATTACTGTATCACGATGGCTGGTTTATTCGACACTGGCATGCAAAAGATAGAAAGCTTCAAGTAAGTTGCAGAAGCTGTGTGGAAGTCACAGATGGTTATGAAAGAAATACTTTTTTGGATACAAAAGCTATTAATCTATTTTTCTTTGATGTAAAATTAGAATCTGATCCTCTTTTAAAGTCAGGAGATCTTTGCAATACATATATGTTTGTAAATATTTTGATATTGTCTTAAAAATCTGTTTAAAAACTGCAGCATCTCCTTTTGATAGCTTTTGTTTAATTGGTGACGCTCTGTTAGTTTTCTAGGCAGCTCCAGTAAGATATTTTCTCTTCCCTATTTTTGACTCTGTTAAAATTGTTCCAAGTTATGGAAGATTCCACGTTCTAACTAATTTAAGTTTTTATTTGCAATTCTTGGAATAACCAAAGAGAGTATTGTGTTCTCTTAATGCCTCTGTTAAGTTTTGATTCTTTAAAAGCAACTAAATTATTTATGATTTATTTGGGTATATACTCATTCTAAAGCATATGAGTAATTACCTTGTAACAATGATCATATCTGCTATATCTATATATCATGATCATTTTAAACCCCCTTGGCACCCTTGACAGACGTTCAGAAACCCAAAGTTCCAAATTCTTTGGACTTTGATAATTCCAATTGAGCTCTTGGAAATATCAAAGGATATTTCTCTCATCTTGTAGAGACACCAACTAATAAGGCTATTTGGATTATATTACAGGTACTGTCAAGATGTTAAATGGTGCTAAATTTTAACTTATGGTAATATAAAATGCTATAGATACAAATGTCCGAAAGTTATCTTGTTGTTTTGTTATCAGACATGATGGTTATCTTAATGAGAATGGCCCAGAGGCCTAAAAGGGATAAATGTCTTATAAAATCCTACAGGTGCTTTCAAAATACTGTGTAGTGCAAGCAAGTGCCTCTTCCTGTTGGTTAATGAGTTTATAATTGTAAACATGGCTATTTGAAGTCTTTGGTCAACCACAGTTTTGTATGTGAGATTTACTGCTCATGGAAGTTAAAACATTGTTGACTGTTTAAATGTATCCTCTTAGGTTCCAAAGGACTTCTTTTTCCTTGACCTCCAACATACATAATACCTTGGGACAATTTATATAAACAGATAAAGCCAATAATGTACTATAGGTTCCAACTTTTAAAAAAATGTGGTTAATTCAGATTACTAAGAACAGAAAAAATTTCCAATTGAATGATGGTAATTAAGAAACAGATTTTAAGACACTATTATTGAAACCGCCTTTTATTGTTCTATCTTTTATAGGTCTGGGCTTCCTAACTGGAAAGGCCTTAAAGCCCGCTTGATTATTATCAAGCCCCTTCTGTCAGTTTCTATTTGCCTCTCAATGAAAAACTTGCTCCTGGTTTAGATAGCACCTTTCTTAGGCCCTCTAATAATGACTCTGTCCTTTGTTTTAGACCTGTCTAGCCCACTTGGTGCCTTATTTCTTTATAATCATACACTCTACACTTACATCAGTGGCTCTACTCCCAGCCCATGTGTATCAGTGGCCCTCATCCCCCACTTAAGTTTGTATGATTATTCAAAATTTTCCTACAGACAAACCCCTCTACCCATAAGACATGAGCGGTCTTTCTCCCAGTTTTGGTTGAATCGGCTTTGTAGCCTCCCTCTCATCAGTAGTGATCACAGGAACAGCTTATAACATTATCTCAACAACCAGCTCCAAAACAACTCCAACAATTATAAGAGGAGGTCACTAGGTCCATTGAGATTTCAGCTGATGCCATACAAGATTTCCAAAGCCAAATCAACCTAACAGGTGTTGTACTACAGAACAAACCAGCTTTAGAACTTATAACAGCTAAAAAGGGGGAAACTTGTATCTTTTTGGGAGAACAATGCTGCTGTTATGTTAATCAATGGGGCCAGGTAAAGCAAGATGTTAAAATGCCCCCAACAATTTGCTACATCCATTAAAGAGTCTGCCCTAGGGTCCAGAGAACCTCTCCTCTCTTCAGCCCTACGGAGTCCCCTCACTACTTGGCTAATGCCACTCCTAGGACCATTGACTGTTATTCTCACCCTGGCTTTTATACTACCATGTCTGTTCAAGTGTTTGCAGGGGGTGATAATGGAACAAACCAAAGCCTTCATCAGCTAGGCGATCAATCAAATGTTACTACAGGGATATACTCAGCTCCCCACTCAGGAGATCATGACTTAAGATGTTGTCTCGGGCCGGTGCCGTGGCTCACTAGGCTAATCCTCCACCTTGCTGCACTGGCAAACCTGGTTCTAATCCCGGTCGGGGTGCTGGATTCTGTCCCGGTTGCCCCTCTTCCAGGCCAGCTTTCTGCTGTGGCCAGGGAGTGCAGTGGAGGATGGCCCAAGTGCTTGGGCCCTGCACCCCATGAGAAACCAGGAGAAGCACCTGGCTCCTGCCATCGGATCAGCGTGGTGTGCCAGCCCAGTGGCCATTGGAGAGTGAACCAACGGCAAAAGGAAGACCTTTCTCTCTGTCTCTCTCTCACTGTCCACTTTGCCTGTCAAAAAAAAAAAAATTGTTGTCTCACCAGCAGAGAGTGACTGACACCCCATGACAGCAGGAAGTAGCTCTAGAAGATAGATCATCATCAGTCCACGCTTCCTGGGCTCTTGCAGCCAATGTAATCCTAATACATCACTTCCTTTATAAAAAACAAAAGGGGTCTCTGTAACTCTGCCTTTCAAATAAATAAATAAATCTTAAAAATGTTAATTAAAAGGGGGGATGTTAATAAAATGGTGCCATCCTATCTGAGGTGACATCTTAAACCCTGGGTATCATCTTGGGCTCTGGCCAGGTCACCATCTTGTAAAAATGAGTTTTGGCCTCTCCAAAATCCAGCCTGATGTACAAAAGATCAGGTGGCCAAACAGCCCAACCACAAGTGTCAACTCCTCTCCCACCTTAACAGGATCTCCTGCTCCCACTTGACCACTCCTGCAAGGCAATAACAAGAACTGCTTTCCCTCACTCTCGCTCTTTCTCTCTCACCCTCACTCTCCAGCCTGTCAGATCCCCCTCAACACTAAGCTTTTCCTTTAACTCCTGTGTTTGGTGTGTTTTGTGGTGGCCTTTCAATCTTAGCTACAAAAATGTCATAATAGTCAGATAGTTTGATACATCCTTCTTGTCCTGTAAGTTTTTATAATTCTCAAATTTTATTGAAATGTTATAGGAGATGGCTTAGACCATTAATGCTACCATAATAATATACCTAAGACTGTGTAATTTATAAATTATGAAAATGAATTTCAGTAATTTTGGAGGGTAGAAAGCCCAGTTACAAAGTGCCAAAAGGATCACAGTCTGGTAAGAAACTTTCTTTGTTTCCAAAATGGTACCTTGAATGCTGTATGTTTACATGGCAGAAGGTGGAAGCACACAAGGAACCTACCTAGTTCTATCCAGTCTTTTTACAAGTGTACTAACTCCACCCAGTTGCCTCCTAAAGGTCTCATTTTTAACACTATTGCATCAGGGAGGATATTAGAATATGAATTTTTGATGACAAATATTGAAACCTTAGCATCAGGTTTTAACATTAACTAGAAGTCCTGACATACACAACAAAGGAGAGGATGTCATTCCCTTTCATGTCTTAATATACTCCAATGAGTATGTGTGTGTGCATGTGTGTGCGTGTGTGTCTGTGTGTGTGTTACATTTATTTCATCCATTCTCCTCTAGAGGAGCATTTAGGCTGATTCCATATCATAGCTATGGTGATGGTGCAAAAATAGCCAGGGATGTGAAGGTATTTCTTTGACATGTTGATTTTATTTCAATTGGATGTATACCCAGAAGTGAACAGCTAGGTCATATGATAGATTTGCTTTTAGTTCTTTGAAGAACCCCCATTCTGGTCTCCATCATGACAGTTCTAATTTACATTTCCACCCACAGTGTCCCCTTTTCTTCTTCACACCCTCACCAGAATTTCTTTTGTCTTTTTTTGGACAGTCATTCTAACAAGTGAGAGGTGACATCTCACTTGGCTTGACTCACATTTCCCTGATGATTAGTAATGTCATGCATTTGCTCATATACCTGTTGGTCACTTCTGTCCTTTGACAAAAATCTATTTGGATCTTATTTCCCATTTTAAATCAGACTGTATTTTTGTTATTGAATTATTTGCATTCATTATGTATTCTGGATATTAACTCCTTGTAAAATATACAGTCTGCAAATATTTTCCTCCATTCAACAGGCTGATAATTTTGCTATGCATGAGCTTTTTAATTTGATTTTATCTGATTTGTCTGTATATTGGAGAGATAACTGCACTCTTATGCTTTTATCATAATAAAAAAGAAACAGGAGGCCAGCGCTGCAGCTCACTAGGCTAATCCTCCGCCTTGCAGCGCTGGCACACCGGATTCTAGTCCCGGTCAGGGTGCCAGATTCTGTCCCGGTTGCCCCTCTTCCAGGCCAGCTCTCTGCTGTGGCCAGGGAGTGCAGTGGAGGATGGCCCAAGTGCTTGGGCCCTGCACCCCATGGGAGACCAGGAGAAGCACCTGGCTCCTGCCATCGGATCAGCGAGGTGCGCCGGCTGCAGCGGCCATTGGAGGGTGAACCAATGGCAAAGGAAGACCTTTCTCTCTGTCTCTCTCACTGTCCACTCTGCCTGTCAAAAAATTTTAAAAAATAAAAAAAAGAAACAGGAATAACCTAAGTCTCCATCAATTGTTAACTGGGATAACATGGATGGAACCGGAGAATATTACATTAAGTAAATTAATTCAGGCACAAAAAGACAAATATCGTATGATCTCACTTACATGTGTAAATTTGAATACTTAATCTTTTTTTTTTTTATTTGGCAGATAGAGTTAAACAGAGAGAGATAGAGAGAAAGGTCCTCCTTCCATTGGTTCACCCTCCAACATGGCCACCATGGCCAGAGCTACACCGATCCAAAGCCAGGAGCCAGGTGCTTCCTTCTGGTCTTCCATGTGGGCACAGGGGCCCAAGCACTTGGACCGTCCACCACTGCCCTCCCAGGCCACAGCAGAGAGCTGGACTGGAATACTTAATCTTATAGAAGTTGAGAATAGAATAGCGGTTATCAGGGACTCAGAAGAGTAGGGTTAAGGAAGGAATGATGAAGTTTGTTCAATAGTCACTAAGTTACAGTTATATAGAAGAAATAAGTTCTTGTGTTCTATTACTTAGTAGAGTGGCTATATATAATGGTGTATGTCAAAAAATCTAATGGAGAGGGGCGGAGCCAAGATGGCGGAATAGTGAGGGCGCGCACCGATAGTCCGGGAAAATTTAGTTTAATAAAAGGGGAGTTACGGTAGCCGCAGAAAATAGAACCAAAAAAAAATTGCAGGGGAAACCCTTCTGGATGGAGCAGCCATGAATCGGAGGACCTACTGGGAGAACAAGGTCGCCCACCGCGCGGAAGCCAAGTCGCGGGACCGAGCCGCAGAAGCCCCAGGGTCTGCGCGCCAGTGCTCCAAGGGGAGTGCATGCCACACAGACAACAGCGGGGAGACTTGGGACGCTCAGGGCTCCGAGACCACACATCGGCGCTGGAAGGGGAGGTGAGCTCAATAACCCGAGACATTGGTGGGGAAACGGGGGTCAGAATCTAGAGGGGGGCCGGAAAGTGCAGCAAACTCACTACCAGAAAGAAGGAAAAAAAAAAGCTTCGGGGTTTCTCTTCCCCCTAACCTTGCAAAGGTTACAAGGCTGCAAGGCTTGAAGAATTCCCAAGAGACAAAGAGCAGGCCTCCTCTCTGGATTTACATATCAATGGGGGAGAGCTAAGGAACTGAGTCACTACAATTCAGTAGCCTAGGCAACCCAGTGGGAGTCCAGAGGAGCCAAAGACTGGAAGCAAAATACCATCAATTCTGCACAGCCCTGCCCTGCGGTGTTACTTACCCCCTGAATAAATAAAATAAATAAATAAATAAAAAGAGAGAGATTTACCACGCATAACCTGAGGGTGTCACCTTTGCACACCCTTAACCAGGAAGAACCAAGCAGAGCTCTCAGGCCGCACCCATCTCAAGCCTCCAAGGCTCCTCCAACAGCAGGCAGTCCACTTAACACGGACACAGTATAAAAAAAAAAAAATTTAAAAAAAAAAAACGCACAGTGACGCAAGAAGAATTAACTATGCCGAGTAACAAACACAGAAATAGAGGGAGCAAGATCAACGATGACACTATGATGCCTCCAAATAAGCAAAACACCCCAAGCCAAGAGTATGAAGATGATGAGATAGAAGAAATGCAAGATACGGATTTCAAAAAATTTATGATAAGAACATTTAGAAGTTTTCAAAAGCAAATCCTTGAACTACAGAAATCCTTAATGGACAAGATTGAAAATCTCTCTCGTGAAAATGAAATTTTAAGGAAGAGTCAAAATGAAACTCAGAAACTAGTAGAACAGGAAAGTGTGATAGTGAAGAGAAATCAAAATGAAATGAAGAACTCAATAGATCAAATGACAAACACATTAGAAAGCCTTAAAAACAGAATGGGTGAAGCAGAAGAGAGAATGTCGGACTTAGAAGATAGAGCACAGGAAAACATACAGTCAAACCAAAGAAAAGAAGAGGAAATTAGAAACCTAAAAAATATTGTTGGGAATCTACAGGATACTATTAAAAAAACCAACATTCGAGTTCTAGGAGTTCCTGAAGGCATGGAGAGAGAGAAAGGATTGGAAGGCCTTTTTAGTGAGATACTAGCAGAGAACTTTCCAGGTTTGGAGAAGGACAGAGATATCCTAGTACAGGAAGCTCATAGAACCCCCAATAAACATGACCAAAAGAGATCCTCACCACGACACGTGGTAATTAAACTTACCACAGTGAAACATAAAGAAAAGATCCTAAAATGTGCAAGAGAGAAACGTCAGATTACTCTCAGAGGATCTCCAATCAGACTCACAGCTGACTTCTCATCAGAAACCCTACAAGCTAGGAGGGAATGCCGAGACATAGCACAGGTGCTAAGAGAGAAAAATTGCCAGCCCAGAATATTATATCCTGCCAAGCTCTCATTTGTGAATGAAGGTGAAATAAAGACCTTTCATAGCAAACAGAAATTGAAAGACTTTGTGGCCACTCGTCCGGCCCTGCAAAAGATACTTAAAGATGTGCTACACTCAGAAACACAGAAACACGGCCATCAATATGAAAGAAGGGAAAGGAAGAACACCTACCAGTAAAAGAGCATGGGAAGCTCAAAGCATATACTAGAAAATATTTCCGGGAAAATGGCAGGGCAAAGTCACTACGTATCAATAGTCACATTGAACATTAATGGTCTGAATTCTTCAGTTAAAAGACACCGTTTGGCTGACTGGCTCACAGAACACAACCCAACTATTTGTTGCCTACAAGAAACACATCTCTCTAACAAAGAGGCATGCAGACTGAAAGTGAAAGGTTGGAAAAAGATATTCCATGCCAACAGAAACCAAAAAAAAAGCAGGTGTAGCCATATTAATATCAGACAGAATAAACTTTAATACAAAAACTGTTAAGAGAGACAAAGAGGGACACTATATAATGATTAAGGGTTCAATTCAACAGGAAGATGTAACTATTATAAATGTATATGCACCTAATTACAGGGCACCGGTCTATTTAAAACATATGTTAAGGGACTTAAAGGGAGATTTAGATTCCAATACAATAGTACTGGGGGACTTCAATACTCCACTCTCAGAAATAGACAGATCATCCGGACAGAAGATCAACAAGGAAACAGCAGATTTAATTGACACTATTGCCCAAATGGATCTAACAGATAAATACAGAACTTTCAACCCTACATCTACAGACTTCACATTCTTCTCAGCAGTGCATGGAACCTTCTCTAGGATTGATCACATACTAGGCCATAAAGCAAGTCTCAGCAAATTTAAAAGAATTAGAATCATACCATGCAACTTCTCAGACCACAGTGGATGAAGCTGGAAATTAGCAACTCAGGAAACCCCAGAAAGTATGCAAACACATGGAGACTGAACAACATGCTCCTGAATGAACACTGGGTCATTCAAGAAATCAAAAGAGAAATCAAAAACTTTCTGGAAGTAAATGAAGACAACAACACAACATATCAAAACTTATGGGATAGAGCAAAAGCAGTATTGAGAGGCAAATTTATAGCAATAGGTGCCTATATCAAGAAATTGGAAAGGTACCAAAAAAATGAGCTTTCAGCGCACCTCAAGGACCTAGAAAAACTGCAGCAAACCAAACCCAAATCTAGTAGGAGAAGAGAAATAATTAAAACCAGAGAAGAAATTAACAGGATTGAATCCAAAAAACCATTACAAAAAATCAGCCCAACGAGGAGCTGGTTTTTTGAAAAAATAAACAAAATTGACACCCCATTGGCCCAACTAACTAAAAAAAGAAGAGAAAAGACCCAAATCAATAAAATCAGAGATGAAAACGGAAACGTAACAACAGACACCACAGAAATAAAAAGAATCATCAGAAATTACTACAAGGACCTGTATGCCAGCAAACAGGAAAACCTATCAGAAATGGATAGATTCCTGGACACATGCAATCTACCAAAATTGAACCATGAAGACATCGAAAACCTAAATAGACCCGTAACTGAAACAGAAATTGAAACAGTAATAAAGGCCCTCCCAACAAACAAAAGCCCAGGACCAGATGGATTCACTGCTGAATTCTACCAGACGTTTAAAGAAGAACTAATCCCATTTCTTCTCAAACTATTCAGAACAATAGAAAAAGAGGGAATCCTCCAAAATTCTTTCTATGAAGCCAGCATCACCTTAATCCCTAAGCCAGAGAAAGATGCAGCACTGAAAGAAAATTACAGACCAATATCCCTGATGAACATAGATGCAAAAATCCTCAATAAAATTCTGGCCAATAGAATACAACAACACATCAGGAAAATCATCCACCCACACCAAGTGGGATTCATCCCTGGTATGCAGGGATGGTTCAACATTCCCAAATCAATCAATGTGATTCACCACATTAACAGACTGCAGAAGAAAAACCATATGGTTATCTCAATTGATGCAGAGAAAGCATTTGATAAAATACAACACCCTTTCATGATGAAAACTCTAAGCAAATTGGGTATAGAAGGAACATTCCTCAATATAATCAAAGCAATTTATAAAAAACCCACAGCCAGCATCCTATTGAATGGGGAAAAGTTGGAAGCATTTCCACTGAAATCTGGCACCAGGCAGGGATGCCCACTCTCACCACTGCTATTTAACATAGTTCTGGAAGTTTTAGCCAGAGCCATCAGACAAGAAAAAGAAATCAAAGGAATACAAATCAAGAAGGAAGAAGTCAAACTATCCCTCTTTGCAGACGATATGATTCTGTACTTAGAGGATCCAAAGAACTCTACTAAGAGACTATTGGAACTCATAGAGGAGTTTGGCAAAGTGGCAGGATATAAAATCAATGCACAAAAATCAACAGCCTTTGTATACACAAGCAATGCCATGACTGAGAAAGAACTGCTAAGATCAATCCCATTCACAATAGCTACAAAAACAATCAAATACCTTGGAATAAACTTAACCAAGGACGTTAAAGATCTCTACGAAGAAAATTACAAAACCTTAAAGAAAGAAATAGAAGAGGATACCAAAAAATGGAAAAATCTTCCATGCTCATGGATTGGAAGAATCAATATCATCAAAATGTCCATTCTCCCAAAAGCAATTTATAGATTCAATGCAATCCCAATCAAGATACCAAAGACATTCTTCTCAGATCTAGAAAAAATGATGCTGGAATTCATATGGAGGCACAAGAGACCTCGAATAGCTAAAGCAATCTTGTACAACAAAAACAAAGCCGGAGGCATCACAATACCAGACTTCAGGACATACTACAGGGCAGTTGTCATCAAAACAGCATGGTACTGGTACAGAAACAGATGGATAGACCAATGGAACAGAATTGAAACACAAGAAATCAATCCAAACATCTACAGCCAACTTATATTTGATCAAGGATCTACAACTAATTCCTGGAGCAAGGACAGTCTATTCAATAAATGGTGCTGGGAAAACTGGATTTCCACGTGCAGAAGCATGAAGCAAGACCCCTACCTTACACCTTACACAAAAATTCACTCAACATGGATTAAAGACCTAAATCTACGACCTGACACCATCAAGTTATTAGAGAACATTGGAGAAACCCTTCAAGATATTGGCACAGGCAAAGAATTTCTGGAAAAGACCCGGGAGGCACAGGCAGTCAAAGCCAAAATCAACTATTGGGATTGCATCAAATTGAGAAGTTTCTCTACTGCAAAAGAAACAGTCAGGAGAGTGAAGAGACAACCGACAGAATGGGAAAAAATATTTGCAAACTATGCAACAGATAAAGGGTTAATAACCAGAATCTACAAAGAGATCAAGAAACTCCACAAAAACAAAACCAACAACCCACTTAAGAGATGGGCCAAGGACTTCAATAGACATTTTTCAAAAGAGGAAATCCAAATGGCCAACAGGCACATGAAAAAATGTTCAAGGTCACTAGCAATCAGGGCAATGCAAATCAAAAGCACAATGAGGTTTCACCTCACCCCGGTTAGAATGGCTCACATACAGAAATCTACCAACAACAGATGCTGGCGAGGATGTGGGGAAAAAGGGACACTAACCCACTGTTGGTGGGAATGCAAACTGGTCAAGCCACTATGGAAATCAGTCTGGAGATTCCTCAGAAACCTGAAGATAACCCTACCGTTCGACCCAGCCATCCCACTCCTTGGAATTTACCCAAAGGAGTTTAAATTGATAAACACAAAAGCGGTCTGCACCCTAATGTTTATTGCAGCACAATTCACAATAGCCAAGACCTGGAACCAACCTAAATGCCCATCAATGGTAGACTGGATAAAGAAATTATGGGATATGTATTCTTTAGAATACTATACCGCAGTAAGAAACAACGAAATCCAGTCATTTGCAACAAAATGGAGGAATCTGGAACACATCATGCTGAGTGAAGTAAGCCAGTCCCAAAGGGACAAATACCATATGTTCTTCCTGATCGGTGACAACTGACTGAACACCAAAAAGGAAACCTGTTGAAGTGAAATGGACACTATGAGAAATGGTGACTTGATCAGCATAGCCCTGACTGCTAATGGCAACTTAATACATTATCCCTCATAGTATTTTTTTTTTGTCTGTTCTACTTAATATGACTGGTTTAATTCTGTAATTATCACGCAGTTATTCTTAAGTGTTGAAAATTAACTGAAATGTGATCCCTGTTAAACATAAGAGTGGGAATAAGAGAGGGAAGAGATGTATAATTTGGGGCATGCTCGGGCTGACTTGCCCCAATTGGTAGAGTTGGAAACATACCAGGGGATTCCAATTCAATCCCATCAAGGTGGCATGTGCCAATGCCATCTCACTATTCCAAGTGATCAATTTCAGTTCACAATTGATCATAATGAAAGGACTAAGAGTCAAAGGGAGCACATAAACAAGTCTAGTATCTGCTAACACTAACTGACAGAATAAATAAAGGGGAGAGTGATCCAACATGGGAAGTGAGATACTCAGCAGACTCATAGAATGGCGGATGTCCTAAATAGCACTCTGGCCTCAGAATCAGCCCTAAAGGCACTCGGATCTGGCTGAAAAGCCCATGAGATTATTTCAGGCATGGAAAGCCAAGACACTCTGGCAAAAAGATCTCTGTGAGTGAGATCCCAGTGGAAAGAACAGGTCTTCAAAGAGGGAGGTGCCTTTCTCTGAAGGGAGGAGAGAACCTCCACTTTGACTATGACCGTGTCTAAACAAGATAGGAGTCGGAGAACTCAAGGGGCTTCCATAGCCTTGGAAAGTCATGACTGGAGCATAGGGAGATTACTGATGCCATAAACAGGAGTGTCAATTTGTAAAGTCAACAACAGGAGTCACTGTGCACTTACTCCTCATGTAGGATCTCTGTCCTTAATGTGCTGTACACTGAGGCTTAATGCTATAACGAGTACTCAAACAGTATATTTCACTTTGTGTTTCTATGGGGGTGCAAACGATTGAAATCTTTACTTAATGTACACTAAACTGATCTTCTGTAAAAAAAAAAAAAAATATTATCAATTCCCAACTTGACTCTCACGGGGATTAAACATGACAATAGGTCTGATCTGATTTCATCATCATTTAAAAAAATCATCTATTATTTTTCACTTTATGTTTCTGTGTGGGAGCAAACTGTTGAAATCCTTACTTAAGGTATACTAAGCTGATCTTCTGTATATTAAGATAATCGAAAATGAATCTTGATGTGAATGGAAGGGGAGAGGGAGTGGGAAAGGGGAGGGTTGTGGGTGGGAGGGACGGTATGGGGGGGGAAGCCATTGTAACCCATGAGTCGTACTTTGGAAATTTATATTCATTAAATAATAGATAAAAAAAAAATCTAACGGAAAGGATTTTGAATGCTTTCACCAGTAAGATGTGCTAATTGTGGAGATAAATATGCTTACCATAATTTGAACCTTACACAATGTATATACTAGATGTCACGTAAATATGTACAATTTTGTGTCAATTTGAAAAATGATTTAAAAATGTGGTGCTGTCTTGAAATACTTAATCTATATAAAACTGCAAATGTTATGAACCATTCATATATGGCATAGACCCTAATTTTGGTTTATGAATTATAATAATGTGTAAGCATATAAATGTATAACATGATGAAATACAGATATGTTAACTATTGGTTTAAGGCATAAGAAATTGTATCTATCATATTATTAACTTCACATTTTATTGATATTAGCATGCATTTTTTAATTCTTTCTAATGAGCAAGAGTGCTTTAATAATTTAGTATATATATTAATAAAATGAATGTTAAATACAGATAAGATATAGCAAAATCCTCTGCTCTGGCATGGAAAAGTACAATTTTACTTATAATGCACGCCAATTATCATGTTAACCTGACATACCATAGGAAATTGATGTTATTCTTAGGATATTTATTGCTAGCATCATGATCACGATTATTTCATCTACAGCAGCAACCTTGTTAGCTTCTTACTCCCATCATCCCTTCCAGCATTTACCCTGTGTTAAGGAGTTTGTTAATCACTGCATTGTAAATTGGAAGCAGATGGAATTTATATAAGGGGTTTGCTTTTGTGAAGCATTGGTGGCTGAGTGACTACGTACAAGCCATTTAATCTCTTTGTAGTTAACACTCTAAATATTATAAATGAGAATAATAATTCTTACACTGTTTTATTTGTGAAGATTTAAATATTGATAGAAAGGTGAGCACTAACATGATTAAGTACCACAATAATTTTATGCATAACTGATTTATCTTTATTTCTAAAGGATTTCTGAGATGGCTATCATGAAAATACTTGTACAATGAAGCAATAAATCATAAATAAAAGTAAGTAAGTAGAGTACAAATAAAGACAAACTACAAGTAGTTCACCTACTTGGATTAGGAAAGGTTCCAGGACTGAATTCTGGCTTGTTCAACAGCAAGTTGCAATGGTTCTCAGATTTTGAAAATGAAACTAACATACAGACATTTCATAAAATAGAATAAATAGGTAAAAAGAACATTTTTGTATTGATTCTAACAGAACATTTTTCAAATGGGGTTATAAACCTGAGTATCAGATTATTCTGGTTCCTAGGAATGCAAATAATACCTGGTTTAACAGAGAATTTTGTTGTAAAACAAAACAATATCCCCCAGAATAAACAGTGCTGATTCTTTAAAATGAAAGGAACCTGCATTGGTGTGTCTAATGATTACTTTCTCTTTTTTTAAGTGTTTATTTTATTTATTTGAAAGGCAGAGTTACATAAAAAGAGAAGGGAGAGAGGGAGAGAAGGGAAGAAGGGAGAGAAAGGTGATGAGAGAGAGAGAGAGCGAGAGAGAGAGTCCATCTTCCAACTGCTGGTTCACTCCCCAGATGCCACAATGACCAGCTTTGGACCAGACTGAAAACAGGAGCCAGGAGATAGGAGCTTCTTCCAATCTCCCACATTGGTGCAGAAACCAAAGTACTTGGGCTGTTTTCCACTGCTTTCTTGAGCCCATTACCAGGGAACTTGATCAGAAGTGCTACAACTTGATCCAGTGCCCCATGGGATGCTGGCATTGCAAACAGCAGCTTTACTGACTATGCCACAACGGCATGTTCTGCTATCATAGCCAACATGAAACAAATAGCTCTTAATTTTTTTAAAGGTTTATTTATTTATTTGAAAGGCAGAGTCACAGAGGCACAGGCAGAAAAAGGTATCCATCTGCTGGTTCACTTGCCAGATGGCCACAATGGCTGGAACTGCACCGATGCAAAGCCAGGAGCCAGGAGCCAGGAGCTTCCTCCAGGTCTCCCATGTTGGTGTAGTGGCCCAAGAACTTGAACCATCATCCCCACCATTTTCCCAGGCCACAGCAGAGATCTGGACCAGAAGTGGAGCAGCCAAGACCTGAACCAGCACCCACATGGGATGCTGGCACTGCAGGCGGCAGCTTTAACCACCATGCCACAGAGCTGGCCCTGCTCTTAAATTTAAATAGTATATTCAAGTAACACAGAAATTGCTTTATTTCTCTTTTTAGTTATGTTTCCTTAAACAGGATTTTGATACACCTTGGTGTATCAAGCAAAGAATGGGACAGAGCTTTATCAAAACTACAAGTCTAAGTGATATGCTTCAAAATAATTTTAATGTTATATGGTAAATACAATAATGGAATCTTTAACAGCATTTCCTTTAGTAGGGTTAATTAAACTCACAATGTCAAATATTAAAATACTCAACATATAAGGCAGTGTAACAACGGCGCTTTCTCTCTCTCTCTCTCTCTCTCACTCCCTCTCTCTCTCTTCCATGTAAGTGAAGTATGTATCATTTTATATAGGCCTTTTTACTAGTGACTCTTGATAGAAGTTTTGAAAACTGCTGAATAACTTTATACAGGAAATGATTCACAGACAATTTTACAAGCCAAACTGTATATTTGGTTTTGTGCTTTAGAATACACTCTCACCTTAAAAAAAAAAAAGATTTATTTTATTTATTTGAAAGGCAGAGTTGCAGAGACATAGGATGGAGAGACACAGAGGGAGAGATCTTCCATCCTCTGGTTCACTCCCAAAATGGCCACAATGACAGGGGCTGGGCCAGGCTGAAGGCAGGAGCCAAGAGCTTCTACTTGAGTGCAGGGAGCCAAGCAATTGGGCCAAATTTCACTACTTTCCCAAGTGTGCTAGCAGAGCACTGGATCAGAAGTAGAACAGCTGGGACTATAACAAAAGCCCATAGGTGATGCTGTCACTGCACGTGGCAGCTTAACCCTCTATTCCACGATGCCAGACCCCTACGCACCCACCGTTATTTACTGTTTCTGAATAAGTCAATTCATAGGACCCACTGAGTCCTAATAAATTATCTGTGAGTCAGAGCTATTGCAATGTAAAGTATACCAGATATGCCATTTTGCTACACTGAGTTGAATCCCTATCCTTTAAAACTCATATATAGGGAGTTGCCACTTGGCTTCCAAAATTAAGAAACATAACATATAATTGGATGAATGAAAAGAAAATTTACAGAAAATTTAAACCAACAGGTGATCAATATATTTAAATTTTCTGCCAGCTGATCACAGTGATTAGTCAGGCATCAGAGCCATTCTTATAGAGACAGTAGATATCATTTCATCATTGAAGAAAAATAGTGCAAACCAATTCACACTCTTTTCAATGATAATGCAGTTCTATGAAATGACATTTCTCAAAGAAAATAAATTTCCAGGGTTCCTATCATAATGTTAGTTATAATAGATAATCTACCAGTAAGTAAAGACATTAAGTTATTATAGAGTGTGATAAAATACTGAACAGTTCATATTTACAATTTCTGCACTAAAAATGTATTTTATTTTAATGGTATCATTTTCTTGAAATAATTTGTCTTTACAGTGTTAATCTGAGAAGAAATTAGCAAAGGTGGTAACTTAGAGTTCCGGTTAACTACAAGTCATAATATGGAACACTAATTTATCCCTTTCAAGAAATCATGGTCAACACCGTTAGTGATAAAAAGTGAAAAAATGCCCAAACTGCAATTTTATAGAAGAAATGTCCTTAATTACTTGCTGCAAGGCATGAATCACATCTTTGTTCCTTAGGCTATAGATCAGTGGGTTCAGCATAGGACTCAAAAATGAGTAAAAAACTGCAACGACTTTGGACTCCTCAACAGACTTCTCTGATGGGGGCCTTAAGTACATGCAGAAGAGGGTTCCATAAAATATGGTGACTGTGGTCAAGTGGGAACCACAGGTGGAAAAGGCTTTGTGCCTGCCTTCAGCAGAACGGATCCTCAAGATGGCTGCAAAAATGAAAAGGTAGGACAGAAGAATGATGAAGAGAGAACTTGAGAGGGTAAAGCCCGCAACGATGAACATTGCCATCTTTTTGACATAAGTGTCGGAGCAGGCCAGCATTATGAGAGGAGGATCAGCACAGTAGAAGTGATTGATTTCCAGGGAGCCACAGAAGGATAAGTGAAAAGTCAGCAGTGCCTGAGACAGTCCATTAAGAAAGCCGTAAATGTAAGGGAAGGCAACCAGAGAGATACAAGTGTTCTTGGACATTCTGGTGCTATAATGTAAAGGGCTGCAAATGGCTACATAGCGATCCAAGGCCATTGAAGCAAGGATATAGAACTCTGTAATCACCAGGGCAATGAAGAGAAGACACTGTGTGAAGCATCCAGTGTAGGAGATGGTCTTCCGGTCTGAGAGGAAATTGTTCAACATCTTTGGAGAAATATTGGAAGAATAGCAAATGTCTACAAAGGAGAGGTGGCCAAGAAAGAAATACATGGGCGTTTGGAGGTGGGAATTGGTCCTGATCAGCAGAATCATGCACAGATTTCCTGCCATTGTGATTACATAGATACCCAGAAAAACCCCAAACAGGATCTTCTCTAGTATTGGGTCATCTGTGAGTCCCAGGAGAATGAATTCTGTCACCGTGGTGTGGTTTGGAGTGGACATTTTCTTATTCCATAAAAACTGAAAGTGACAAAAAAGTGAGCTTCTGTCTTATTGAGACACTCATTTTATCATTTTCTCACTTATCTATTTCTCTAAAAGATAGCTGCTCTTCTCTTTTTAATAAACGCATCAGCATATCTATATAATATTTTCACAATATATCTCTGGATTACCTTTCTATCTACATTTCAAACACACACATACACATACCTCTATTTTTTTACAAACTTGAGCGCTATTACAAAAAAGCATACAAGGGTACTTAACTTTTGAAGATGGAAGTAAAATATAAATTTATAGTTCTTCAAAAAAAAGCTTTTAAAGTCACACATTGTTCCTTCATGATATACTTTTATCATAAACTTTTTCAGGACCTCTTTTATGTACATATTTCAGCTTCTTTGCCCCAAATTAAACTTAGCTTTCAATGTCATTTCCCATTACCTTTTGCAGTACCTTCAAATATGAAAATATATGTATATATATTCACTTAGTTATCTCCATACTTGATATTTTTCTCTAAACTTTATGGCAAACATTCAAAGGTAGGGAAGTAAGAAATTAATATAGCCAACTCATATTTATAATTTAAATGTACAAATGAAGAAAGCTGGATCCCCAGAATGCTTTCCATCTTATTATCCTATTGTTTCAGATACAAAAAAGAGGATGAATATTCAGTACCACATTTTCACTTAAAACCCACAGTTTTCAGCCTTAACTGAATGAATTAACAATGGATTTCTGAAATTTATCTCTTGATGTATGATTAAAAGGATATAACTCAAGAATCATTCTTGTTCCCCTGGTAATTTTCACCCATGTATTTGTGTGCACTGCAAACCTTGATTTATTCTGCTGTTTTGAGTGATGAAATTAATGCAGTGCAGAAATTCTCCATTCTCAGAGATCATGCAATGTAGAAAATCATGTTAAATGATACATAATGTTCATAAAAGCAAGGACTATGAAGAAATATGAAGGTGGGATACCCTTAGATATTCAGAGGAGAGCTATCTGAGAAAATAATATTGGAAGAGTAAATAAACAAAGCAAGAATCAAAGATGAGTATGCATATTTTTGGTTCACACATTCTTCTGTCACTAATCCACTCATGAAAATATTTCTTTAGGAATGCATGGATCATGTTTAAGTGTGCCCTCAGTTTCTAGATCAAGTCATTCTTTCTGTCTCAGTTCTGCTACAGAGTAGTATGACTGTAAAAATTATTACTCAAGAACTGTACCCTAAAGCCATTGTTTATTTGATTCACAAATAAATTCCTTTATCAGAAGAGCTTGTACGAAGTAATAGATTCTTTAGGGAGACAATGATCTGTGAATATATGAATGTAAAAGTCAAGGACGATTGCTGAAAAATTTTCCACATTGATAGGATACTATTTTCCACATTAAAAAGAAAGAAAAACTTTAATGAACAAATGTAGATAATAACCTACCTGTGAATATTGGCTCACCATATTTTATGAAAGCAAGGTGGGAATATTTATAATGTAATTCTTAGGTATTGCCTCTAGAGTATTTTTAAGGATAATTCTAAACAACCAATTAATTTTTTTTTTATTCCTCAAGAGCACAACGTTAATTTGGTGCTTTGATAAGCTGGTTTCTCCTTTGTGGCCAAAATCCTTACCTACTATTTGGATACATGTCTTGACATATATGTGCATGGGATCTTTAGCACAAAGAGAATTAAATGTCACTTCCAATTATGCAGAAGGCAGTAAAAACAGATAGACATATTGTAGGTTTTTAGTGTAGTAAACATAAGAATATTATACTTGTTATTATTAAGTTTTTTCTCTATAAACAGTGTGGGAGGTCATCTAAAGGAGTAAAATGTAGGATGATGTGGTAGGTGAGAGATCTGAGAGAAAATACATGATAGACCAGACAGCTTAAAATAATATAATCAGTGGAAGGAAGTTCTGGTGAGAGGGTTGATGGTCCTTTGGAGGAGAGACATTATGGGTTTATGTGGTAGTAATCTTCCATATTGAATTAATGTCATGAACATATGTTGAAACTAATACAAGGATGAAAACTAGGACCATTTATAAAATTGCCAATTCATCACATTTGTGATTTAAAATGAGGACTAAATGTAGAAGAAAGAATAGTCAAACACTGTCATGAGTTAGGATAAGGAAGATAAGGGTGTTTTCATAAGTCTATCTTCCAGGTCACAGAGAGTTCCAGGTCCATGCAGTGAATTGAGTTATATCCACAAATGATGAATTACACTGTCAGAAATTAGTCAGTAAGATAGTTTATATCAATATCAAAATAAATATTGTTATTATTCCATGAAATTTGAAACTTGAGCATTTGCCATGTATTCTTTTTCTGAAATGGAAATGGAAAAAGTTTCTGTATTTCATACTAAATCCTTACATAAATTAAATTAATAAAATTTAAAAACTAAGACTTAAAAATTAAGCATAGCTATAGAATGAAAGGTTTTTTGCAGTATAAAATAGGCATGCTGACATTTAATGTGGACAACTTATTTTTTAGAGATCAGAATGACAGATTTTATTTTGAATAAATTTTGTTCTGAAAGACTTATTTATTGATATAGGTTAATAGATAACATTGTAAAAATCATCACATTTACAAAATGATTTTTCTAGAATAAATAGGATTGGCTCATTATAAGAAAAATAGGTTTAATAGATACATATATATGTGTGTATATATATATATATATATATATATATATATACTTAAGTATCTATTTCATGTCTGGAAGGGGACTATATCCATAACTACATTTTAGATGCTAATGCTTGGGAAGAGTAGAAACAAAGTCCAGATAAGGCTCTGAAGATGTGAGAGAGCTTGTCTTAATTAAAGAAGAGCTAACTAGTCCCGGTCGGGGCGCAGGATTCTTTCCCTCTTGCCCCTCTTCCAGGCCAGCTCTCTGCTGTGGCCCGGGAAGGCAGTGGAGGATGGCCCAAGTACTTGGGCCCTGCACCCCATGGGAGACCAGAAGAAGCACCTGGCTCCTGCCTTCGGATCAGTGCGGTGCGCCAGCCACAGCGCACAAGCTGTGGCGGCCATTGGAGGGTGAACCAATGGCAAAAGAAGACCGTTCTCTCTGTCTCTCTCTCTCACTATCCACTCTGCCTGTCAAAAAAAAAAAAAAAAAAAAAAAAAGCTAAATCAGCCGTAATGATAGGAGGGTATCAAGAATATATGTATAAAAAGTGAATATTCCCCAATAAACTTCCTGAATATGTACAAATTTCTGTCGCAGCGTCTGTTTGCCAGAAACCAAGTAAAGGCATCATGTGTGTATACATATATATTATATAGAGAAATTGAGATTGTGTATATAATCAAAAACTAAATATTGGAATTGGAAATTAAAAACAGATCAACCAATGCTAAATGATTTGATATTTTTAAAAGATACCACCTCACCCACTGTGTTGACTGACAAGATGGGTGCATGTACACATATGTAATGCTCTAGGATTAGGAAGTAGACCTCAGTTTATTTTTATGTTGCTTTTTTCAACATTTTATTGCTTTATTTTTGTTTTTGACAACTTTATGTAATTTTACTGTGATAATGTATTTTAATTCACATTGTAGTCAATGGCTTAATGCCTCTGTTAAATAAAAGATTCAATAAAATTAAGTTGAAAGATCACAGTTCAGCAGAAAAGTAGGCAAGGGCTATAAACAGTAATCAAGGAAAAAGATGTTCAACTTCATCATATAAAGTGAATTTTTAAATAGTCACAAAATCATTGAAACTATACTAGTATATAAATCCTATCAATTTGTTGTATTTGAGAGACAGAGACAGTAAAATAGGATGAGAGAA
The DNA here is from genome assembly GCF_051225735.1 of Oryctolagus cuniculus. Classification (NCBI taxonomy): domain Eukaryota; kingdom Metazoa; phylum Chordata; class Mammalia; order Lagomorpha; family Leporidae; genus Oryctolagus; species Oryctolagus cuniculus. The sequence goes on along the minus strand of NC_142867.1, from coordinate 15,484,761 downwards.
ATGATAGAGATAGATTAAGATAGAGATAGAGATAGAGATAGAGATAGAGATAGAGATAGAGATAGGGAAGAGAGAGAGAGAGAAAGAAAGAGAGAGAGGAAAGAGAGAGAAACATTCTCATTTGCCATTTCACTTCCCCAATGCCTGCAAATGTCCAGGATGAATCAAGGCCAAAGCCTGGAATGCTGTTCAGATCTTCCATGTTGGTGACAGGGAGCAATTTCTTGAGCCATCACCTGCTGCCTCCTGAGATCTCCGTAACATGAAGCTGCAATCAAGAGCAACATTGAGACTCAAACCCTCACAAACTTATATAGGATGCAATCTACTAAACTGCTAGGCCAACTGTTTGCTTGATATACCTCATTTTAAATCATTTACTTTAACAGAGGGAAAGAGCTTAAGCAATCATAATAACATTAGTATGAAAAGTATCTTCTACATAACAAGGTGTTTGATAAAGTGGCTTTAGAGTATGCGTTTCTGTAAGATCTTCTTTATGACCCCTTTCACATCCTTATTTTTCAAACTGTATATGAAGGGGTTTAGCATGGGGATAACCACTGTATAAAATACAGAGACAATCTTGTCCTGCTCCATTGAGTAGCTAGATGTAGGGCGTAAGTACATGAAGAGAATCGTCCCAAAGAATATGGTGACAGCCATGAGGTGAGAGGCACAGGTGGAGAAAGCTTTGTACCTGCCCTCTGTTGAAGGTATTTTCAAGATGGCAATGAGGATACACAAGTAGGAAATGAAGACAATTGTAACACAGCTGATGATAACAAAACTGGAGAAAGCCATGATCACAATGCCATTGATGTGAGTGTCAGAGCAAGAGAGTTTGAGCAGGGGTGGAGTGTCACAGTAGAAATGGTTGATCCTATTTGAATCACAAAATGACAATCTGAAAGTTATCCCTGTGTGGATGGCTGCATTTCCAAAGCCTGCTAGGAAGGAAGTAGCTATCAACAAGAAGCAAATTCTCCCAGACATGATAACTGGGTAAAGCAGCGGGTTCCAAATTGCTGCATATCGGTCATATGCCATCATGGCCAACAGGAAGCATTCAGTCCCCAGGAAAGAGCCAAAGAAGAAAAACTGGGCAGCACATCCATTGAAAGAAATAGCTTTGTTCTCAGACACAAGGTTCACCAGCATCTTAGGAGTGACCGAAGAGGAGTAAGAGGCATCGACAAAGGAGAGGCTGCTGAGAAAGAAATACATGGGATTGTGGAGACACGGATCAATCTTAATCAATATGATCATCCCCACATTACCCACCATGGTTGTCAGATAGATTGAGAGAAACAATACAAAGAGAACACCCTGTAGATCTGGATTGTCTGTGAGTCCTAACAGGACAAATTCCTTCACTTCAGTTTGGTTTTTGCCTTGGCTGTCTTTCATATATCTGATCATCTGAGCTGTAATAAGAGAGAATATGAAACATAGAATCTGGTTAGACGAATTTATGATAGAGTCATAAAAATATTTTCTTGACATATACATATTCTAACAGAAGAATTGAGATAGAAAGCCTAGCAAAAAAGTATGTATGGTTAAGGGTTGCACTTCATGTCAAAAGACATATCTGAGTACTGGATTTGTTGCCACCTAATGAATGATCTTGGGGCAAATGATTTGGATCAATTAGCTTTGATCATTTTCAGAATCAGCTATTTTTAATAACTATAGGAAGATATTCTTAACTATAGGAAGATATTCTAATTATTATGATAAAATAATTGATATATTAACCTATGTATACAACTCTGGGAGAAGGTGATAATCTTAATTTAGAATATTATCCTTTTTCTCTGCACTAATAGAATAACTTAAAAATATTAAATTTAGCAATATTAATCAGCAGTATCAAGCAAGGAAAACAGTTGATTCTCCTTGGGGGAGAAAATCTTTAAAAATTTATGGCTAAGGATCCAGCACAGGATGTATTCATTAATACATAGAGCACTTGCTATTGTAACACTGAGAGTTTCATTAATATTCCAGAGTACATATTGTTACATTAAAAATTCATGTATCTCTGGAAAAGAAAATTTAATTCCAATCTTTCTTAGAAATCATTTTTATCAAATTGCATTATTAGAAATAAATCATTTGTTTCATATTTCATGTTGTACATCATAGGCTTCTATTTCCCCCAATATTCTGAAAAATATATTTCTTGCTCTCTGCAATATCTTCCCTACAGCCGAGAGACACTTGAACTGCGCTTTAACTTCCTTTGAGTTTCTTAAAATAATAGTGAAATATCCAGAAATAATTCAGTAGTTTAAAAGAGTTTTGAAATATCGTTACCGATTGTTGTTTAGATTTCTCCTAATGATCTAACAAATATTGTAGTAATAAAAAATTGATGCTACAGATGTATTAAATATATTTTCTTAGTCTATCTGTACTCTTGGAGACTTGAGCCAATGGATGATTGAGAAAATTAACATGACTGTGAATTTTTCTTCAGATCAGTGTTAAATGAACAGACCAATTCATGAAATTTCCTTACCTTTAGTAACAGTTTTACTTCTATTGGATCCCTTATTTCTTTGTGCTCAATGCCTAAATTCATGAAAAGCAGAAAAAGACAAAAGGAAATGTAAATCTTTTCTATAGGAAGGCACTCCCTTTTATTCTCTCAAGTTAAGCAGCAGGCAAAGTGAGAACAGATTTTAGAGACCATTCATCATAGATGTAGGAAAACTGAACTGCTAGCCAGCTTTTCTGCATTCCGTATAAATTGGGTCCTTTCTTCTTTTACTTTTCCTCAAATATAAATACCCTAAAAAAGTTCTATCAGGATAAATTATGTTCTTAAATTACTGTGAGGGAGCTATAATATTGGTTGCAGTTATTTCCAGTTGTAAAGTATTCAGAACCAATTTTGGAGTGAACTTCCTGATTTCTTTTAGGTAATATATGCTTCTTGTTGTTTGATCTATGGGGACTGTAGTTCTCATGACATTACTCGTTTTTTTTTTTTTTTATTCACTTTGAAATTAAGAAAATCACATACCAATTTCTGACTTCTTTCCTTACCCTTGAGACACATCTGCCCAGTGGAGAATGAATTTTGAGCCCCATATTCCCAATAACTATTAGACATCTTTCTACTCTTTCCCATGAGAGCTGGTGGTTTGGTCCTCTTGAGAGAATCAAAATAATCTACAAAAATGGCGCACTATCTCTACCTCTCACAGCATCTCCTATAAGGGCTCAGTGTTCATTTAAGATGCAATGCTATCAGATAAATACTTAAAGTTAAGGTGGTATATAAACACAATGAAATACTATTCTACTTTGAAATGAATGAAATTCCGTCATTTGTAGTAAAATGGTTAGAACTAGAAGACAACAAGATAAGTGAAGAACACCAGACACAGAAAGACAAATAGCACATATCTCCCTCATATGTGAGAGCTAAGTATAAAGCAAATTCAGTCTGAACATAGAATGTTCATTACTAGATGCTTAGAGAGGTGAGAGGTATAGAGGGAGGCTGGACAAAAATAAAGGGGAAACTGTGTGGTTCATTAATTGTGATGAATATATTATTCTAATATGATATTTTAATAATAGAATTTGGGTGTGGGGTATATAAGAACTCTTGGCACTACTTCACAGTTTTTGTTTTATAAATTTAAAAATACTTGCAAGTTAAAAAATTTTTGTTTGTTTTTTCACATAGTAAAATTTTAATTCAACCACAAATCAGATGGACAGAAGGTAAGAGTGTTTTACATAAACAAGGGAGAAGGTAAGATGAAAAGAAGGGAGTAAGAAAAGGGAAGAAAAGGAGGAAGGAAAAGTAAAAGGGGGAAGAGAAAGGAGGCTACAGAAAAATTAAACCACCTAGATAATGGTGAGGGAGCCAGCAGAGGAGACACAGAGAGGTTGATAGAACAAGCACCATGTTTGTTGGGAATCCTGGTTCTGGGGCTCACTGATTGTGTGACTTTGGGTGTTTCACTAAATCTCCCTGTGCCTTGATTTTTTTTTTTTTCATTTCTAATTATGACCTCATAGGGTGACTTTAGAGATAGAATAAATTAATAAATATGAATTGCTGCATCCAACACATACAAATAATCAATAAGCAAGAGTTCCCCTCATCTTGAAACCCTTCCTCATCTCCCAGACTAACAAATAATTTTCAATATCCGTAGACTAGATTAAGACTTACGAAGTACCCCATTGTTCAAATGTATCTTCTGTATAAGAGACACAAAAATGGTATTGATCAGTATCTGATGACCATTTACGTTATTTGTGCTACTTTGAAATCTTTACTTAATATATACTAAATCGATCTTCTGTATATAAAGATAATTGAAAATGAATCTTGATGTGAATGGAATGGGAGAGTGAGCGGGAGGTGGGAGGGGTGCGTGTGGGAGGGACGTTATGGGGGGAAAAGCCATTGTAATCCATAAACTGTACTTTGGAAAATTATATTTACTAAATAAAAGTTTTTTTTTTAACTTTTATTTAATGAATATAAATTTCCAAAGTACAGCTTATGGATTACAATGACTTCCCCCCCCATAACGTCCCTCCCACCCGCAACCCTCCCCTCTCCCACTCCCTCTCCCCTTCCATTCACATCAAGATTCATTTTCGAATCTCTTTATCTACAGAAGATCAGTTTAGCATACATTAAGTAAAGATTTCAACAGTTTGCTCCCGCACAGAAACATAAAGTGAAAAATAATAGATGATTTTTTTAAATGATGATGAAATCAGATCAGACCTATTGTCATGTTTAATCCCAGTGAGAGTCAAGTTGGGAATTGATAATTTCTTTTTTTTTTTTTTACAGAAGATCAGTTTAGTGTACATTAAGTAAAGATTTCAACAGTTTGCACCCCCATAGAAACACAAAGTGAAATATACTGTTTGAGTACTCGTTATAGCATTAAGTCTCAATGTACAGCACGCTAAGGACAGAGATCCTACATGAGGAGTAAGTTTTAAAAAAAGAAAATAAAAGACACTATTGTTAGTTTGTATCTCAACATCACTTAATGTACTTTGAACTAACCTCTGGGGAACAAAATGACTTAAAGTGTGTTGATCTATCGCCAGCAAAAAAAAAAAAAAAAAAAAAAAAAAAAAAAAAAAAAAAATTGCATCACTTTGGTTAAGCCTTAACTGTTTCATACTTTTTATTTTGACCAGGGAGAGGGAATACAATAGGTTCAGATAAATGCAATGTCTTAAACATAACTGGCAAAACATGAAGACTTACTTAATACATAGATAAATAGGTAGATAGATAGATAGATAGATAGATAGATAGATAGAAAACCAAGAGACAATATAGATAGATATAACCTTTCCTTATCTAGCTGTGAATTAAGGAAAAAACCTGTGAAATTAAATGAGATAAACTTTGTGCAATTGGAGTATGGATGGAGGTTGTAAGAAAAATAATCTGGCACTATGAAGTCCCTGGTAAGGGACACAGGATATCAGGACCTTAGTTAATATCAGAGAGGACAAATGAGACTGCTCTGCAAAAAAGAAATTAAACCAAAGACAGGATAAGTGCTAGGACATAGTCAGCCACACACCTTAAAGCAGTGCACCCCAAAGAACATCAGAATTACAAAGAAAATTCACTTCTTGTTCTAGCTGGAGTGTCATCAAGCAGACATCAGATGATGTATCTCTGTGCTACCATGATACTGACCAATCAGAAGACAGGAAAATGTGTTCTCCATGAGGTGTTCTGAGAATTTACAGTGAATACAGGATTTTGACCTTGCACCCTTAGGGATGGATCACTGACAGTTAAGTTGCAATGAACTGGACCAGCGCTGTGGCACAGCAGGTAAAGTCGCCACCTGCGAGACTGACATCCACCATTGGCACCATTTCTAGTCCCAGCTGCTCCACTTCTCATCCAGCTCCCTGCAATGTGCCTGTGAAAGCAGCAGGAGATGGCCCAAATCCATGGGCCCCTGCATCCATGTGGGAAGTAGGGAAGAAGCTCCTGGTTCCTGGCTTCAGGTCAGCCCAGCTTTGGCCATTGTGGTCATTTGAGGAGTGAAGCAGCAGATAGAAGATCTCTTCCTCTGTCTCTCCCTTTCTCTCTTTCTTCCTGTAACTCTGACTTTCAAATAAATAAATAAGTTCTTAAAATAAATAAATAAATAAAAGCATATTTTTAAAAAATTGCAATGAAATTCTTTTGAAGAATCTTTGGACTCTAAAGGCCATAACAATGCAACAAGCATTGGCTGAGCAACTTATAGAGGCAATACTTACTAACAAATATGTGATTATGTGATCTTTTCTCTTGAGGGACCTATATATTAACACAAACTATGAATGGTAACTATAAACTGTTCATCTAGTTCCCTCCCTGTTCATAATAGAAGAGACTCAGGACAAGTGAGAGTAACAACTGGTATATACTGCACATGCGCTACTTGCCAAGTGTTCGTCCAAGGACAGGTGCTTTCTGATGAATGCATCCCCTATCACAGATAAGTCAGCTGGAGCTTTGAAAAAGAACTTGTCCAGCGGCCAGCGCTGTGGCACAGAGGGTTAAAGCCTGGCCTGAAGCACTGGCATCCCATATGGGTGCCAGTTCTAGTCCTGGCTGCTCCTCTTCTGATCCAGCTTTCTGCTATGGCCTGGGAAAGCAGTAGAAGTTTGCCCAAGTCCTTCAGCACCTGTACCCACATGGGAGACCCAGAAGAAGCTCCTGACTCTTGGCTTCAGATTGGCGCAGCTCCCTCTGTTGTGGCTGTCTGGGGAGTGAACCAGCGGATGGAAGACCTCTCTCTCTGTCTCTATCTCTCTGTAACTCTGTCTTTCAAATAAATAAAATAAATCATTGAAAAAAAAGAAAAGAAAAAGCTTGTCCAAATAGTTAAAACAGATAAGAACTGGAACTCAAACACAGTTTTGCCAGAATATGCATTGTTAACTATTGTGTCACAGAACCCAAAAGTAGAAGACAGTATGTGAAAAATATTCTTTGATGTTAGGTATGAGTACCACACACACTGCAATGATTAATGACTTATTTTATATCCTCTGGTCATTTTGGCTGACTCTGCAGTAATATATATGGAAGTACTGATGGTGTTGTTTGCTGGTAGAAAGGTATTAGGAATAGAAAGGGGGAGTGGCTAAATGTGTAACTCAATGAATTCGACAATCCGTTGTTGCAAGAAGTTACTTAATATGACATGCCTAGAATTCAAAGGTGGTCTCAGTGGAAGTGACATTCCTCTGGGGACATTATGGAAATTTGTGATTATCTTGATCATGAGGGATACATTATCGAATCTAGGGAGTGGAGCAGGAGATACAAAAAACCTGCACTGTGTGGGACAATCTTTAATAACAAAAAATTCTTGATACATCTTGTGATTTTCAATTATTCTGCCCATTATTTAAATATTTGATAGAATTATTTAAGCATTAAATTTACCTCCATTTTAATGGAAGCACACTTTATAGGATAAACGTGACAACTTTCCACAACTTAATTTATAAATTTAAAATAGTTCTGGTAACAATATACTGCTTTTTCCTAGACAAGTTGACTACAAAGTTAAAATGGAAAATTTTTAAAGTATATTGCAGCCATGAGAATTCTGGAAAAAAATTGAAGTGGAGCTAGACCTACTTGTATAAAATTTATCAAAAAGTCTATATAATTATAGTAAAATGTTATTGGTGAATAATTTGTATAGAATTAGTGAATAAGTGAGGAAATAGGAAAAAATACAGACAAAGACCCAAAGGAGTGATTTCAAAATTCAATGTGTGATATTTAGCCACTCCCCCATTTCTACTCCTAACACCTTTGGCTCAATTTCTGCCAGGAACCTATGTCATCAAGACCCAATGACGTCTAAAAGCAGCTGACACTGTCCCATCAAGTTTTTAAAAATCAAATTTACTTGGCCAACGCCATGGCTCACTTGGCTAATCCTCCGCCTGCGGCGCCAGCACCCTGGGTTCTAGTCCCAGTTGGGGTGCAAGATCCTGTCCCAGTTGCTCCTCTTCCAGCCCAGCTCTCTGCTGTGGCCCGGGAAGGCAGTGGAGGAGGCCCAAGTGCTTGGGCCCTGCACCCACATGGGAGACCAGGAGGAAGCACCTGGCTCCTGGCTTCAGATCGGTGCAGTGCTGGCACAGCAGTCATTAGGGGAGTGAACCAAGGGAAGGAAGACCTTTCTCTCTGTCTCTCTCTCACTGTCTATAACTCTCTCTGTGTGTCTCTCTCTCACTGTCTAACTCTGCCTGTCCAAAAAAAATCAAATTTACTGTATATTTGCTGAAATTTCTGGTGAAGCAGCAATGCTTAGTTCTCTAAAAGTGACCATTATTGCCCATCAGTGCTGAGCTTACATGTCTACAGCTTTGTACATTAAAACTTTTCTAGATGCTTCTCAGCTCTTAGAGGAGCCCTGGCAGTGCCTCTCTAAAAACTGAAACCTGAGCAAAACATCTTCAATAACCCTTTTCATTTCTACTGGAAATGTAAAGACACAGTGCTTCAATCTGCAGGGCAGTGAAATCCAAAATTTCTTCTTGCTAAAAGATGCACCAAAAGTTCCTTGCATGCAAAAATACAAAGCAATTAAAGCAGTTTTTTTCACTGGAAGTGGACAACACCTTTGAAAAGTCCAAGGTAACAGGTGCACAGAACTCTAAATGAGTGTTTTGAAATTTAGGCTTCTTCATTCCCCTAATGAGTAAATGATGGTTTATTTAAAAGAATTTTTGTAAGACTTTGTTTATCGTAGCTCCCTGACAACATTTGAATGATTATTTTTAAGACAGCAGTGTTGAGACATAACTGATGAATTGCAAAGAACTGCACATATTTAATGTGGGTGATTTGATGAGTTCAGAGGTATTCAAATACCAGAAATTCCATCATCATAATGAAGTTAATAGACACAATGAACACCTCCCATAATTTCCTTGAATCCCTTTCTTTCTGTTTTTAGTTAGAAGTAGTTGTTCATTTATTATTTTATTTAACCATTATAACTATAGTTTAATATGTTTTCATAGAATGTGGAAAGTATTATCCTCTTTGAAAAGATTTTCAAGTATCGACAAAGGACCTTTCTCAGTCACTCAGAATCACAGCATGTAGTCATGTTTGGGGACACAGTGCTCCTGACACATTCAACCATCACAGAAGTGTCTTCAAAAATCCCCTGTGTTTTCTTTTATTATTAAGGTTGAAGGAAAAGAAGATGAAATTCTTTGGGGATGACAATTCATCAAATTTTTGAGTCTCCTGTGAATTCAGAAAGCATTTCATCATATTTCCTTTGGGAAAATTTTTGTGAGTCTGAGACATAAATACCTCCTGCACACAGGAGCAAAGGTGAGATGAGCACGTAGCTCAGAGAAAACTAACAGAACAATTGGATGCCTTTAGATTCTCCCCAGAATATTTGCTCATAAAGCTCTCATCAGAGAAGAAGACATATTCAACCTCTCACCAACAGGTAGAAAACAATTCAGATCACATTTGCATCATGGGACAGAAGGAGAGAGATGTGACCTAGCTGAGTGTAGTGTTGCAGTGTCCAGTTCTTCTTTAGGTGTGGGCTCTACTTGACACCAGAATCACTCCATTTAAAAATTTTAAAAAGAGATGTAGGCAATGGGTTTGACTTTTGGTTATCTCTTCATATGTGTGAATGAAGAAAATTATGGAATTGGAAGGAATTCTAGAATATACAGATAGGGAAGCTGCATCAAATGCAGGAATTATCTAAGATGTGACAATTAGTTAGTGGGAAAAGAGAGTAACACTACATACATCATCCCCAGACTCTATCTCCAGTATTTTTAAATTAACTTGCAAAATCAAGTAATACTTTGAAGTCTAAAATATATTTCACCCATATTTGCTTCCATAAAATAATATTTTTACAATCTCTTTTGAGACATTTGAGTTTATTGGTAATGATTGAGTAGTTCGTTAAATTGATATTCTATAGTTTCTTCAAGAATCAGACAGCTTGAACTTTGACTATGTGGGATTGAAAAGTATGAAGATTCTCTTTTCTTTGGTCTTAGTCGAACCTGCTTTTGAGTGTTATATTTCTGTTTATTTATCATTTAGTGAAAGTGCTATAGAACTAAAAAAGCACTCCCTGATACATCATCTCTATGAAGTAAGCAGTACTCATTTTTTCCAGGAGCTGACTGCCAAATAACATACTAAATTAAAATATCTTTATTTCAACATAATGGCCAAACCCTTTAAGCACTTAGCATATGACAGTCACCGAATTCAGAACTCTGTATAGTCTTACTCATCTTTACAGAAAGCTATTTACAACTTAACAATAGTATGAATTAATAACTTAATTCAACAGATGAAAATCTATGGCTGAAAAAAGAAAAGTAGTGTGCTGGAAATCCATAGCAGTATATGATAAAGCCTGGATTTATCTTTCCACTATAACAGAACTGTCAGTGTGCTTTCAGAAGCATTTCATTTAACCAGAACATCGGATCTTACAAGGGTAAGAGAATGAGTTCCTAATCCCATTTCACAGTTGAGTAAAATGAACGAATTGGGACATGCCCAGCTGTGAGTCAGTTTCACTCTTGGTGCTGTGTTATTACAAGGTATTTCATACTCCTCTAAATACTGCAATCTTCTATCCTCTCTGCATGTTAGAGATTGATGACTGAGTCTACTCATTTGTCTATAGAATTATGAAATTAGCTAAATGGTTCCTTCCATATTCAGCATTGGCATCATTTTCCCTGTTGATACAGAGCAAGAATCCACTAACAAGTGGCATTTGTTTCCTGGTGCATTATTTTCAGGTTTCTACATGACACATGAGAGGAAAACATGAAAACATCATTCTGTGGGCAACTGGCAATCCTTAACAACTAACTCACTGTGACTTTCCAAAATTTCTCAGTCTAAATTGTTGTTTCCCAACCGACCTAATCTATAATATGATGTGCTCATTCACAAGTAGTAAGAATGCCCTGAGCTGGAGCAGGGGCAGTTTCTCCAGTGCTTTAAACAATAGCTATACAGGGGAAGGCATTTTGGTGCTGTGTGTTAGGCTTCCACTTTGAATGCCTGCATCCTATGCATACCTACTGAAGTGCGGACTTGAGACCCAGCTCATGCACCTCTAACCAACCTTCCTAGTATTGAGCCTAGGAAGGCAGTGGGTGATGACTCAAGTTCCTGGGTCCCTATCATTCTATCTGATTTAAGCCTGGCTCAGCCCCAGCAGTTGTGGGTATATGAGAAGTAAAACAGGGCATAGATGGAATGTGTCTCTCTCTTTCTCCCTCTTTCTCTCTCACTCCTTCTCTGTCACTTTTCCATTCAAATAAACAAATAAATATTTTAAAGACAATTATATTAAGATGAAACTGACATGTAATAAATGAATATATTTATAGTATAAAAATTTTATGTTTTAACATATGTGTATCCCCATGAAACCATCACACAAATCAAGACAGCAAATTGTTATGGTTCACAATAATGAATTATAAAACAATATGAGGTATTGAAAGAGGAGCTGGAAGGTTCTTAACAAAAAGAAAAGATAAGGAAATGCACATTCAAGTTAACTGGTGTGATAGGTTTATGTTGTGTGTGTGTGTGTTGAAATATTGCACTGTGCCCTATAAAATATTTAAGCATTATATGATGAACAAAAATTTCAATAAAATTTTAAAAGATTGCAAACTATAAGCCCTATAAGTGTTTTTTTGTTTTTTGTTTTGTTTTGTTTTGTTTTGTTTTTTACTCATGGTACCTCTCTCCTCCTGATCCCCCTCACACACAATCCTAAAACATGATCATTGATCTATTTTCTGTCATTATTGATTTTCTTTCATTTTAAAAATTTTTGTAAATGAAATTACACAAATTGTAATATTTTCTCTGTGTTTTTTCATTTTCTTAACTTGAAAACTATGCATCATATTTCATGTTCAATAGTCTGTTCCTTTTCATTGCTGAGTATTGTTTCATTTCATAAACATACCACAATTTATTTATCTTGTCACCCACATATAGCCATTTAGTTTCTTTCCTTTTTTTAAATAACTAGATCATAGAGTTCATGTGTATATTTTTTATTCAGTAAGGAAAGTGATTTCCAAAGTGTTTGTACTATTTTATATTTATACCAATAATAGAAATTTCAATGATTCCACTTATTTGTCAACACTTGGCATGGTCATTCTTTTTCAAGTTTAACTTTTTTAACAGATGTGCAGCCTTATTTCATTACAGCTTTCATTTACATTTCAAGAATATGAACATCTGAGCATGTTTCATGAACTTATTTGCAACATATATATTCATTGGTAAGTGTTTAAATTTTTAAACTATTTTTATGAATATAAAGAGAACATATTACAAAGATATAATTCTAAGAAAATAAGGATACTTTCCTTCCTTCATCCCTCCCTTTTTGCTCATTCTTATTACATTGTTTATTCTCTTAATCTTGAGTTTTAAATTTTCTTTGTATTGTGTAAGTACAAGTTCTTCACCAAAAATATGTTTTTCAAGCAGCTTCTTGCAGGCTTCTCTTTTCAGGTTATTTTCCTAACTGACCTAGTGTATGAATTATTGCATCCATTTACAAATTATTAAAAATGACTTGTACAGAAAAAACGTTAGAGCTTTATAAAACATAAACTCTTGGGATAATGCATGGTATTATTAGAGCCTGTTCTTTACAGTGATTAATTATATTGTGTGGAAATTGAAAAATCCAGGTGTACCTTTCATTATTTTTAAATGCTAGGATTTAGGATAACCTACTTTAAATGTCTATAACCCCTTAACGATATATTATACAACTCTGCTTTCTTTTTTTCCCTGAGTATTAAACCAATAAAAGCAGATGAAATCTGTATTCTCCCTTCATGCTTATATAGTATATAGCTACTTATTTCTAATTTACTTACATTTGTTTATTTTGGCTTGGTTTCCCCCACTACTGTCCTAATTCTGCAACTGGGCAGATATTCATCCGTTCAAAATGAAAAAGGCTTAACAAATGCATGCCACTGTGGGATCACTGAGTTGGACAATGCTTTCTCAATTTCACCTGAATGATATGTCCTTGAATCTTTACTAATTAGTCAGAAACAATATTATTCAAGGACTCTCATTATGTCCCCACACCTCAACGCTGAGTGATTCTAAAAGTAAGAGACACAAGAAGACCAAGTGTGTTTCCATGTATAGCAGACAGCACACGAGACAGAAAGGTAGACATAAAAATAGTTTCAAATGCCACCAAATAACATATACACATAAGGCAACAATGTGAAAAAGATTTTTAGTGTCAGATCCAGTTTTGCTGCTTACTGGCTATTGACTTTGTTAAGATTATTCAATATCAGGCCTTGTTCTTTTTGGATATAATATGGATACAATAATAGCATCTACTTCACATAGTTGTATGAATGAAATATAGTAAATATTCAGGAACTTCAAAATGTTTTAAAAGAATATATTATTTTCCACTGCCATTTTTTATATTTCTGACCACTATTCCAATATTTCATTTTCTGTGTGTGTGCCTGTGTGTGTGATATGTTTATTTTTAGATCTTAGGGCAATTCATTTTCATCTCTTTATGCACCTGTAATGAGAATCAACACCTATCCCTCATCTACACGTACATTTGTTTTGTTTTAGATAGAAGCAAAGAAAACTCAACACTTCACTTCTTTGCTAATGAATAAGACAAGTAATTGCCTATGCCAGGTCAAACATTTAGTATACATGTGATAAATGACCTCAGAGTACCAAGGACATTGAAAAGGCAGAACTTGACATTTCCAAGAAAATACCATCTTCTCCTATTGTAGAATGGACAGGACGAGAAGGCCCATAACCACCACCATAGCCAAAGTCATTGGTCCTGTTGGTCATAAAGTCTAATTACTGGAAGGATTTTTAAGAAGCACCACAAACACAATCTTCATTTATTGTACTAATATATACATAACAATATCTCTGGAATGTGATTGCTTATCTTTATTTTGAGTTTCTCCTGTGATAAGAAATTTACTACACTCATCAATAAACCAAATCCAGGTACACATACCATTGAAGCAATGGATAAAGAAAACCACTCCCTGGTGACTGAGTTTATCTTTATGGGCATCACTCAGGATCCTCAGCTGCAGATCATCTTCTTTGCAGTCTTCCTCATTGTCTACCTGGTCAATGTGGTGGGGAATGTGGGCATGATCATCCTGATCATGACAGACACTCAGCTGCACACACCCATGTATTTTTTCCTCTGCAACCTCTCCTTTGTCGACCTGGGCTACTCTTCAGCCATTGCTCCCAGGATGCTGGCTGACTTCTTAACAAAGCACAAAGTTATCTCCTTCTCCAGCTGTGCCACTCAGTTTGCTTTCTTTGTAGGTTTTGTGGACGCCGAGTGCTATGTCTTGGCTGCCATGGCCTATGATCGTTTTGTGGCCATCTGCCGACCCCTCCACTATAGCACCCTCATGTCCAAGCGAGTCTGCTTGACCCTCATGCTCGGATCTTATCTGGCGGGTCTTGTGAGTTTAATAGCACACACTTCCCTCACCTTCAGCCTGAATTACTGTGGTTCCAATATCATCAACCACTTTTTCTGTGAAATACCACCGCTCTTGGCACTCTCTTGCTCAGACACCTACATCAGCGAGATCTTGCTCTTTAGTCTGTGTGGTTTCATTGAATTCAGCACCATCCTCATCATCTTCATCTCCTACGCCTTTATCCTCATCACAATCATCAGAATGCGCTCAGCTGAAGGCCGCCTTAAGGCTTTCTCTACCTGTGGGTCTCACCTTACTGGCGTCGTTCTCTTCTATGGCACTGTCATGTTTATGTACCTGAGGCCAACCTCCAGCTACTCTCTGGACCAAGACAAGTGGGCCTCTGTGTTCTACACTATTATCATCCCCATGTTGAATCCCTTGATCTACAGTTTGCGGAACAAAGATGTGAAAGCTTCTTTCAAAAAACTAATTGGGAAAAAGTCTCAACGATAAAATATGAAAATATGTGTTTACCACAGTGTCAGAAGGATAATGACAGTAGATAGAAACGCAAATGCCTGGTCAAATAACTCTATCCAAGGAACTCTCTTTCCTGAGTGAATCTTTAATTCTGAAGGGTTTTCTATAACACTGAACTTTACAGTCTGAAATAAATGTACATTAACAGTTTTGAAAAATAAGCTAAAGAAGATGCATTTGATTTTTTTAATTTAAGATATATAAAATTGATTTATATATTGATTAGAAATTGAGGCATAGCTTGATAGGGGAAAGACAAGGTCATTGTGCCTAAAACATTTTCCTCAGGATCTTGAAGTATATCAAGTCTAAATACAGAAAATATACATAAAATAGGAATGAATGTGGCCAGTGTGGTGGATGATTTAAATCAGTCTGGTATCCAATCAATTCACATATTTAGCAAAAACTTTTTAAGGGCCAGGATCTGAAGAATATAAACACAGATTGCTTTATCGTATAATCTCTATAAATCCGCTGTCATCCACACCAAAATTAGGAACCGTATACATTCCAAGAATGGCAGAGATGATGTGCTGCTAACTGCTTGTGAGCTTACTAAAAGGACCCTATTCTTTTATGACCTCAATTTTTCCATTATTCAAATAATTGGTTTCATTTAATAATCGCTGGGTCTTTGATGTCATCTGCCTAGTAATAGAAAGTGGAGAGCACACAACATGTGTCAACTTCAAATATGGACACCCTTTTAGCCCTCACGTGCATCTCTTAACTTTAGAACTCTAAGATGTAGTTTGGAGCATTCTCTAAAGTAATTTGGAAGTATCGTAGCTATTGCAAGATTAGTTTACTGGCTCCCATGTACAATTTTTCTTCTCTTCTCATCTTTTTTTTTCTTCAAATCAACAGATCTTTTATAGCGTTATTAAAATACCACAAGACATAATAATCCGGTTTCTTATTTCTGCAGCAAGACAAATTTTAGATCTTATCATCAGCCTGATGAATTGTTATGTGTGCAGAGACATAGATACCATCTAAATTTTTTTTCTGATATCCTAGAATTCAACTGTTTTTAGATCCTAGCTTTTCCCAAGTGAGTCTCCATGCTCGCCACCTTCATGCCCAGACTCTTATCAAAAAATATTCTCATGAACTTTAAACATGACATATCAATAACTGACATTTCTCTTTCCAAGTTCTCGAAGCCACACAGTTCCAATTAAACACAAGAATGTCAAGTATCAGGAGGAGGAGAAGGTAATGGATTGAGACTTTGGCAAAGCTAACTTTTTTTTCATTTGTGCTACAATTCTGTCACATGATAAATTTTAAATACTTGGGATCAAAAGTGTGTCTAGCCGGCGCCGCGGCTCACTAGGCTAATCCTCCGCCTAGCGGCGCCGGCACACCGGGTTCTAGTCCCGGTCGGGGCGCCGGATTCTGTCCCGGTTGCCCCTCTTCCAGGCCAGCCCTCTGCTGTGGCCAGGGAGTGCAGTGGAGGATGGCCCAGGTGCTTGGGCCCTGCACCCCATGGGAGACCAGGAAAAGCACCTGGCTCCTGGCTCCTGCCATCGGATCAGCGCGGTGCGCCGGCCGCAGCGCGCCGGCCGCGGCGGCCATTGGAGGGTGAACCAACGGCAAAAGGAAGACCTTTCTCTCTGTCTCTCTCTCTCACTGTCCACTCTGCCTGTCAAAAAAATAAAAATAAAAAAAAAAAAAGTGTGTCTAGCTCAAGGCCAGCACGGTAGTACAACAGGTAAAGCTGCCACATATGGGGCCAGTATCTCATATGGGTGCCAGTTTGATTCCCAGCTTCTCTACTTCCAATGCAGCTCCCTGATAATGGCTTGGAAAAAATAGCAAAAGATAGCCCAAGAGCTTGGGCCCCTGCACCCTGGGGGAGACTCAGAAGAAGCTCCTGGCTTCTATCTTTGGCCTGGCCCAGAGCTGGCCATTGCAACCATATGGAGAGTAAACCAGAGAATGAAATATATATATATGTATATATATATATATGAAATACATATGTGTGTATATGTATATATATATGTATATATATATATGAATGTGTCTACATCCATGTTCAGCATGGAAAGCACCAAAGAGTGTTAGGGGTAAAATAGCAGGTTTTCCAATAGCAACACTGTACATGAGCCATGGTTTAAAATCACTCACTCATATCATGAATTCCCAAACCATATCCTCGCATCATAATATGGAGAAATACTACTCTATAGTTAATGGGCAGAGGTAAGAGATAGTTCCAAAGAATCGACTGTGTACATCACTCACGCTGTGTAAAGCATCAGAAAATAGGTCTTTCTTTTTCCACTAACTGCATAACAAGTATACATTATAATTAAAAGAGCAGTTGCTTTAGGATCGGGAATATCATTGAATCTTGTTTCTCAATCTCTAATCAATGATTTTGTTGCTAAAGAACTACCTTTTTCTCAATTTTTGGTTGTATCCCTTTAACAAAGGAATTAAGGTCTTACAACCACCATTAAGTTCTCATTATGTTCTTACAAGAATCATTAGAAATAGATATTTTCCTTGTTTAAAATAGAATAAACCTAAACCCAGATCATCCAACATTGAGTGGTAGAATAACAACTGATCCAAGGGTTGTACTTTCCACTAACTTTTGAGAAAAATGGAAAGAAGCCTCTATATAGGTTCTGCTATTTTTCTAGTTTGTGATGTTTTGAAATTTGAACAGGATGCATTAGTTTTTTTTATTTAAAATTGAAATCATTTGTTTTTATCCCACCTCAGTTTCCTCATCCTACAAATTGGAATATTACTCACCATTTAGCATTTTTCAAAGCGTAAGCTACAATGTCTACAAAGTATCTGTCACATTAAAGATGCTTGATAAAGAACAATCCTTTTCATTTTTCCTTCATTTATGTGTTATCTAATTATGCCACTGATGTTAAATAATAAAGTGAGGACCTCAAATGTTTTAATTTTCTATGCAGTTTTGATGGTAGAATTATCCGCATAAACATATGACAAGAGAAAAATGGACAGAAGTAGGATCATTTTGTTCTTGATCTCACTCTTCAGAAATTATCTCAAATAAACCCCTTATTATTCTGTATTTTAATTTTTTATCAATAAAAAGTATATTGTTGCTTGTAACTAATCTATTAATTTGTACAAGTAAGAGATTAATAAATGCTTTATGTTTGAAAAGTCCTGACTTTACTTCCATGCTTTAAAAAACTGTTTCAAATAATAAATTTAGCAATTTTGCTAACATGTCAATCACATTCTCTGTAACAGACTCTGGATATCATATTCTGCTGACTCAACTCTTGAGCTGCATTATCTCAAGGGAGAAGTTTCTAAACAACCAATGCTCAAAATTTGATGATCAAAATGATGTACATGCATGATCCCATGAAGTTTACATTTCTAAGGAGATAAGATAACTACCCTATATCACAAGAATAAAAATAATTGCCAAAGAGGATTCACAAAATACCATGAATGTTCACACTAGAAAGATAGCACAGACTCTTGGGAGTAAGGAAATTCTTCATGGAGGGGAGAACATTGGATTTGTCTTTGAATAATGGGCCAGAAATTAAATAGGTAAGCAAATGAAGTGGAGAATACCAGAAGGAGGGAAAAGGGAGGGAAAAAAATATCATAAAGTAACCATTTGACATAGAAGTTAAAATGCTACATGGGATGCTTGCATCCATATCAGAATGTCTGGGTTCAAGTACCAGCTCTACTCCCATTGATGTTCCTGACTTGGAGGCACAGCATGATGACTCAAGTTAATCGGATCTCTGCTATCCATGAGGGTGACCCAGACTGGGCTCCTGGCTCCTATCTTTGGCCTGGCCCAACCCAACTATTGTGGGCATTTGGGAAGTGAACCAAAGATTAGATTCATTCTCTCTCTCTCCCCCTCTCCCTCTCTCTCTCCTTTTATTTTTCTATATATTTTTCTTTCTATCTATATTTCTCTCTGTTTCACTCTCTCTTTTCAATAAACTAAATGATTGAAAAATGTATTCTGGGGCACACACTGTGGCACAGTGGGTTAAAGCACCAGTCTGCACTGCCATCATCCCATATGGGCTCCGGTTTGAGTCCCAGCTGCCCCACTTCCAATCCAGCCCTCAGCTATGGCCTGAGTAAGCATGGAGGACAGCCCAAGTCCTCGGGTCCATGCACCTGCATGGGAAACCCAGAAGCTCCTGGCTTCTGGTTTTGGATCAGCTCAGCTCTGGCCATTGCAGTCATTAGGGGAGAGAACCAGCGGATGGAAGATATCTTTCTGTCTCTGTGTGTCTTTGCCTCTCTCTGTGACTCTTTCAAATAAATAAAATAAACCTTTAAACTATATATATATTTGGGTCATTTGAACTGAGTGCCCCAAGGCATGGTTTGGAGGTGACACTGAAATGTAGCTTAATAATTTGGCACTAATTTAACCAGATTGGAGGTTATACCCTGGGGAGTGAATCACTTGTGGATTCTAGAAAACCTTCTTTGCTCCCAAAAATCCTGCTACATGTATATCAGCTGAGTAACCTTGGATGAAATCAACCTGGAAACATAGCCATTAAACTGATACATCAGAATGGACTGGCTACTTGAACCAAGAGTACTAGTGTGGATAGTATACTTTGCTTAATGGGATCTGCATAAAATTCTTATACTTAGCCCCACATCTGGTCTTCTGGAACTCCATCCATGTCTCCTACATGGGTTACAAGGCCCACATACTTGAGCCATCTTCTGCTGCTTTCTCAGCACATTAGCAATGAACTGGATTGGAAACAGAGCAGCCAGACTCAAACCAGCACTCAATATGGGATGCAGACAGTGGCTTAACCTGCTGTGCCACAACACCAGCCTAGGCCAAGTCCTTTTCTCAGTATTCCACTTTGCTCCCCTTTACCTGCCAGATTCCTCTGTAAAGTTATTTCTTTTTTATCCCCTTTTAAAAAAGATCTGCGTTGTCATCTGGAAGGCAGAACAAAAGAGTAGGAAAGCTTGGAGTGGGGGAAGACAGAGAGAGAGAGAGAGCGAGAGAGAGAAGATGAGTGAGTGAGAGAGAAAGAGAGAGATCTCCCTTCTGCTGATTGACTTCCCATTTGTCCACAATGGCCAAGAATAGGCCAGGCCAAAACCAGCATCCTGGAACTCCAATCTGGTCTAACCATGTGCATAACAGGGGCCCATTAAATACATGGGCCAAATTCCACTGCTTCCTTAGGTGTGTTATCAGAGAACAGGAGCAGAAGTGGAACACTCCAATATTGGATGCTGGCCAGTGTTAAGCCACTGGTTAGTGGCTTAACCTGTACCACAACATTAGCCCCATATAACTATTTCTCGACTAACTCTTATATTTGCCACCTCTGTGTTTTTGCTTATTCTCTTCCATCTACACTCTACGCCGCCTTGAGAGTTTCATCTCTATGATCTGGGCTACCCAGACTTTTCTGTTTAGGACCATCTTAAAGAACACACCTTAGGCGCTGGCATTGTGGTGTAGCAGCTTAAGCTGCCTCCTGAAAATCGGGCATACCATATGGGAACTGGTTGGAGTCCTGGCTACTACACTTCTGATCCAGCTCCCAGCTAATGTGCCTGGGAAAGTAGCAGAAGATGGTACTAGTACTCGGGGCCTTGCCACCCACATGGGAAACTTGGGAGGATTTCCAGACTCCTTGCTTTTGACTGCTCCAGCATCAGCCATTGCAGCCATTTGGGGAATGAAACAGTAGATGGACACTTTCTTTGTCTATTTCTGTCTCTCTGTAACTGTGCCTTTCAAGTAAATAAACAAATCTTAAAAAAAGAAAAAAATACACATCAGAAAGTCGACTCTTTCCCATCTACTTAGGTGGGAGAAATCCCCATCTTCTGAACAACAACATCTTTTATTTTTTAACTTTCCTACAGTTGTGTGGGCGAGAATTACAGTCATGCATGCACACATGCACATGTTTTGAAGGCAGAAACTATATAACATGTACACTAATTCTCCTGATACAACAGTGAACTCATAGTGGACACTTAAGGAATGTCTGTGCAAAGAACAAACATTTGTTCACTGAACTGTTTTATAGAATTCCAAGCACTATAAAACTATACAATCATGAAGGGTTGTGGAAGGAATTGTGTTGGTATTTAGTTCTGTTAGATCAAGTGTTAATGAAGACAATGATTCCCAATCACCACGCCTGACTCTAGGAGACTGGGCCATGGTCCACAACGGAATCATCACTATGAATGATATCCACAGATGACACCTTGCACACCTCACCTCTCAGAAGTTTAAATCACGTTGTATTCAAGGGCACTATATTATTTTTCCTTTTTTATGCTTTTGCTTATACTAGCCCTTAAGCCCCAAAGTCCACCACCCCATGTGGGAAACACATACTTCTGTTTGATATCACAAATAATCACTTTTCCTACAAGTCATTCCTGGATCACCCTTCAGGATTTTCTCATTTGTAAACTAGTGTAGATAATACACCATGGGATTACTATGATGACTGTGATGATATTGCTGTAGCCAATTACCTCTCCTGTTCAGGAGAGCTTCAGTTTTTCCAGTTGCCCTAGAAAATTAACATTCTACCTTTCTCTCTCGAAAGTATTCTAATTCTGATGCTAAAATATATTTAAAAGTTGAAGCAGTGTATATTTACAAGAAAGCATTTCCAGACTTAGAAAATGGATGTCTCCAAAGTTCTAGAAAGTACTGTGCATATACTTCTGCTATAATTCTAAAACATATTCATCTTGGCATGATAGTTTCCTTTGCATGCTGAGAGATTCTTGGGAAATATTAAGTAAGTAACAAAATGTTCTTAAAAAAAAAAAAAAAAGAATGAGCACACTCTGCCAAGCTATGGAAAAACTGGTGAAACACAGATTCAATTTTGGATCTCGGGAAATCTACAGGTTATATGTGTGAGCTCCCTAAGACCTCTAGGATGGTATTAGTAGCCCTGTTTCTTTAGATAATTAAATTAGAGTTGTGGAGTTTTAAGTGGAACGTAAATGTGCTTTTAGATTATAAGTAACAGACTTGTGATTTGTAATAATTTCTCCTGACTACTGCTCCAGATTTTTATAGACCAGGAAAACCTATAGAACTTCAAAGGTGACACACTTTATCCAAATCGGAGGGGAAGGGAGGAGCTTTTAGAAAGAGGGTGACTTATGGCTATCCTCAGTCTGGTATCTTGATGACATCAGTTAGTTAGTAATGATACTGGGTTATGTTGAGAAGCACTTATTGAAAGATCCACATTTACATATAAATATGTGTGGCTGAATATTTGTAAAGTTAAGCAGTGAGAAGAATCATCATAGCATAAATAAGTACAGGGAAAGAAAACAAATAAGAAATTACATCCAAGAAACATTTCAGATTTCAGATTATGATGTGACAGTAAAATTGATATGTAATTAATTTCATAATGAACTTAATTCCCCTTCAAATTTTTATAATCATACTTTATAGCTACAATATTAAGTAAGTCTTTTTTTCAAATTCAGAGCAAAGATTTTTATTAGAAAAATTATAACATGATGTAATAGTCATGTTTATTATATCCTCTATACCTATAAAAATAATATTAACATCTTTTAGCATTGCATTATTTTCCTTAAAATTAACTAATCATATTCAAAAAGTGAAAATGAAAATCCACTGCAGAAGAATTTTTGACATATTTACAGATAATTTTATTTCCAGAGACTATAGATACTGATAGGTACTATGAATAAATGATAGAAAGAGAGATAGAGAGATAGAGAGATGGTAGATAATAGAAACAAAAATAGAGAGATAAATGAAGATATTTTTGCCTAATCCAACAACAACTTCATTTTATAAATGAAGAATGTGAATTCCATAGAAAAATACATGGCATCCAATGTTAAATAGATAAATTAGAATATTGAAATTATAATTTTATCTTCTCCCTCTGAATATAATCTCTTGTAATTCACAATACACCAAGAAATTGTAGCTTGTCACAATAAATCTAATCTTTAATTATTTCGCTTATTTTAAAATCCCAGTGCTTTTCCTAACTGTATTGTCCTCTTGCAATAGCCCCAAACAAATTTAGTATGGAAATCACTCAATTGGATATCTGATGTTGTCAAAGAACAAGGAGTGTTGAGTTTATTTTTATGTATGTCAGTCTTAATTATTCTTTGATCTACCAAAAATTAGTTTTCACATGTCTCTAAAATATTATACTTTCTTTTTTTATATTTTCCTTCTGTGCTTAAATGTGCAAACCTATAAAAGTGGATCAGGGATAGTATTAGAAGAGGTTGAGGTGAAACCCAGGACAGGGCATGGACTATCTGGATCACATCATTTGCTTTCAGTCACTCAATTCTAAATTATTGATAGCAAACAAACAGGTCAACAATAAATGGGTTAGGTCAAGCCCTTGGTCTAATTATCAAATTGCTAAAAAATAAATATTTAGTTCAACTTGTTTTATATGATTTGTCTAATGTGGACCTTATGAGAATGGTTTTGCATTTCTTCTTCATTTTTAATTCATCTATTTTTAAAGTCCAAGAGATAAGACTTGTTGGTAATTTTCATGAGTCAAAAAGTCAAATTTTAATTGTACATACCTTTCCACATTTTGTGCTTCAATTTCAAAATATATAATATTTTGCTTATAAATTAAAACAGTCAACTCATCACCTCTGCCATATTTGATGATGTTTGGGAGAATTTTTAACATTACCTTTTGCTTTGAATTCTTCAGAAGGTTTGCTGTAAGTATATTTGTAATTTTATTTCATGCATTAAACAAGTATATAATATACCTAGTCATTTGTATAGCCATATGAATATGAAAAACAACAATCAAAAATAGCCCCCAAAATTACTCTAACAAACTTGACTATTTGATTAACGATTTTTCTCTTTGATTTCTAAATCTTTCCAATTTCAACTCTATCTTTCCTATTAAGTAATTATTATTAACTGATTATGTATGACCTTTATATCTGGTTAGAAAAGAATGCATTTTACTTGTTGGCTATATCTCAAAATTAAATATTTTAACTCTAAATTTTAGAATAAACAGATAAAAATCATTTTAGAAATAATTCATCTCAAATTTAATGGTGCATCAATCACAGACTGTATTTAGCTTATTAATGATATCAATACTAAATTATTTTTGATTTGCCTCTTCAATTAAAGAATAATTCCCTTTAAAGATCTCACTGGCTAAAAAGCTTTAAAACACAGAAAGCACTTCTTTTCACAAATTCTAGTCATAATGAATATATATATCTTTATATAGTCTATCGTCCACACACACCAAAACATTCTCAAAAGCATATGCTGTGTCATATTACTCTTTTTCAGAATATTTATATTTAGCTAAAAATAAATCCCTACTTCTTACCACAGACAATTCAGTCCTGCATAGCAGCTGCTTCCCCAAATTATATCTCCTACAGCTCTCCTTGCAACCGATTCTTTTTATTCCCTTGAATGAAGCACATTCTTGTATAAATCCACATTCTTTGTGTACAGCCACATACAACCATGCTTTATTGGAGAACTCTTCTATTTCATGTTATACTTAGGCCTTCCTTGTATGCAGCCTCCTATTCCAAGAATGATATCGATGTCTATCCCTGCTCCATGATAATTATTTGCTGTATTACAATTATTGCAATTTGTCAGCATATATATAATATGTGTATTGAAAACATTCACATATATATATATAGTAAACATACTGTATATAGATACATGTGTGTTCATGTGACAGGAATCACTTCTATTTTGTTCAATGTTGTGTTATAAAGCCATTCAATATAGGTTATAGTGAAGAAATTAATAAATTAGCACTCACCAAGTCTTCTGTTTCCATTACTACATTTTGATACACACAATCTAAGATCACCAGGAACAAACTGGGAATTTGAAGGGATTTTTTGATTTATTGTAAAGAAGGAGCACACCACCAAGACACTATGGACTTTCTCATCAAGCACAGAGAGAAACAATAACAGTGGATTTAGAGGAAGTGCAGAGTTTAATTTAAATGATGCAACATTTTAATAGATTCCTTCCAAAGTATGGATTTATGGAAAGGGTTCAACATCAAGTCTAAGCCAGAAAGTAGCAGGGTCCTCTTTCACTGGAAACTATAAAACTAATATAGATGTGAAATACTGCATGTACAAATCCTTGAAGTGAAGCTCCACCACTGAGCTGGACATTGGAGCTCCTTCTCTCTATCAAAATGACTTATATCCTCCAGGAGAACAATGTTGCCTCAGATAGCTTCAGACAATTAATTTTAGTCTATGTTGTTAAAGAAACACAGTTGTTCAGTGAGTAAAAAAATAGAAGTCACACAATGAATTTGTTTAAACCTCTGCTGTGTCCTTGTAGAAAACATTTTTCCTGTTGAATCTATAGCTAGATCTGTGGGTCTTTTATGCAGCTCAGGATGGATGTTTATTGTCCAAGTTCATTTTTACTTCCTCACTTCATAATTCAAAAGGAAATCATCTGAGACACAGTTAAACGTAGTGACCCAGTGCAGCCCTCACGTCCTCTGTTTTGCAACAACTCTCCTCAATGCTCCTTTCACATCCTGATTTCTTAGGCTGTAGATCAAAGGGTTGAGCATGGGTGTGATCACAGTGTAGAAGACTGCAATAACCTTACCCCCAGCCCGTGAGGACTTTGACTGGGGTCTCATGTACATGAAGATGGCAGTTCCATAGAATAAGGCTACCACTGTCAGGTGAGAGGCACAGGTGGATAGTGCTTTGTACCTGCCAGAAGTTGACCGCATTCTGAGAACAGACAAAAGGATATGGGCATAGGACACAACAATAAGAAGGAAAGGGATGAAGACAATGATGATGCTGAAGACAAAAACCACCAACTCAGTTAGTGAAGTGTCAATGCAAGCCAGTCTCAGAACAGAAGGCACCTCGCAGAAAAAATGATTCAAGACATTGGGTCCGCAGTAGGGCAAACTCAAAGTGAGGACATTGATAACCATGGAACTCAGGAAGCTACAGCACCAAGAAACAGCTGCCAGTTGGATACAGGTGTTTCGGTCCATGATAACAGTATAATGAAGAGGGTGACAAATGGCTACATATCTGTCATAAGCCATGACGCCAAGCAGAACACATTCAATCATCCCAAAGGAGAGGGAGAAGTACATCTGCGTAGCACAGCTGGAGAAGGGGATGGTCTTCTTTCTCCCAACCATGTTGGACAGCATTTGTGGAACGTTGGTGGATGTGTAGCAAATGTCCAGAAAGGACAAATTGGTGAGGAAGAAGTACATGGGGGTTTGGAGATGAGGTTCTATCTGGATAATAGTGATGATGACAACATTCCCAGCCACCGTTAACAAATAGAAGAGCAAGAACATAATGAAAAGGATGAGCTGCAGTCTGGGCTCAGAAGAGAGCCCCAGGAACACAAATTCAGTCACCGTGAAATTTATTTTTATCCCGTCCATTTTTCAGGCCACCTTCCTCTCACAGAACCATTCACTTATCTGCAGACAAAATCAAATGCCCAAATGTCAGAAACCCAAGATACAAGACAGAAAGGATAAATATTGGGCTGAGACTGTGCCTATTGCACTTTTGTAAAATGGATTTTTCCCTTCTTTTGGAGGGAAGATCCTGATAAGAATACCATATTGAAATATAATGAGTTAAACAGACATTCTTGCCTTTCTGAATGAAGATCTTTTGCCCATTCATAACCATCCCAAACCCTATTCATTCTTCAAAGCCTTACTCAGACCTCACCTAATTGTTATTATTTAGCACCTATCAGCATCTGAGCAGCCTGCAGTGAAAAACAATGAAGGCCATTGCTTCATAAGATGTCCACTGACCTACAGGTAAAGCAGACACAGTAGCCTGCATTTCCTTCATTTCCACAGGCCGTGTTATAGTACCTGGACACAGAGAAACTCAGAAGGCAAAAGACTGAGAGCACCAGCAATAAAAAAATAAAAATAAAAAATCATGAGGGACACTAATTGTAAATTCTCTCAAATTCATCACTTCCACACTGTGTGAATTGAGTGATTTCATTTTGTATAAAATAATAATAGAATCAGTCAGGAGAAGGATTTTAAAGGTTAAATGAAATGATGTGTTCAAAGAATTGAGACCAGGTTCACATGTTTACATAACCTAGAAGTAGATCTGTGGCTACTAGTCCTCAAAAGATGAGGTGAGGCTCTACTTATGTGGGTTTTACTTCTCTAAAAATCACCCTTTCAAATAATTATATAATATAAAGTAAACAGATGAGATAAATTTAATGGTCTGTTGGCTGAGGGGTCCATCGGCACATCCTTGTGCCTACTTCATCCTCATTTGTGTAGATTGAGCATCAACTGCCTTCAAGCCCAAGAATATTTAATAGGAGCAATTTAGAAAGACATGCAACAGAGAAGAATCCTGGAGCTAGGCACACTTACTGTAACAAGTGTCTAGAAATCATCACCCATTTGCTCATTAGTTTGTTCTTTCTTTTAATTTTTTCCTTCTTCCTTTCAGTTCTTTCTTTTAATTTTTTCCTTCTTCCTTTCAGCACTGTAATTTTTATATTCTAGCATGTACTGGCTGCTGGACAGATACAGTTAAGCACCCTAAATGTCCTCAATACACTCATAGAGCTTACAGTTCATGGAAAGTTGCTGTGAAGAAAACACACTGGTTTCTGAGGTAATGGGGAATCTATTCAAGAAAACATTAAGAAAGGAATATTTACAAGAGAGGAAAAGGAATATATCTTGCAGAATATACTTTTCAAATAATATTGACTCATGTAGTATGTTTTAAAGAGCTTAAATGTTATTTGATTTAAATCAGAGTTTTCAAACAAGTCTACAAACTTGTAAACTGCATTATATAAAATAGCCAGTCCATGGATAAAGAAAATATGGAACTGAAAAGAGGAGAGAGAAAATGCACAGTTCTGTTTTCATCAAAAGGAACAAGAAAGGGGAAGGCAGGAGAGGCTACAGAACTCTCTGCGAGGTCCTCCAAACAGAGGTTAGAATTTCTACTGTAAATAATAAATGTCTCGGTGGTTTTCAGAAGTGATTTAAGTGACAACAAATGGGAAACATTTGTTTCCACGCTGAGAGCATGATGACCACAAACAGGAGATGATGTATCAGTGATGGAGTACATAGGATTTGCCATCAGGGAGGTAGCCTGGGCGACATGACTGACCCAACCGTGTGCCAGTTAAGAGGACTTAAAACACTCATACCACTAATCTGTATTTCATGTCCTTCATCTATAGGAAAGAGCAAACTGTAGCATATTTTTTCACAGAGTTGATGAACAAATTAAATAGTATAAAGCATGTAGGAGTTGACATTCTCATGCCATAAGTTAATCCGCAACTTGTATCACCATGGATTTCTAGGGACACTTTGCGAGTTAATCATGCCTTTGTTTCTCTCAGTTCATTTCACATGGTAAGCACTTTTAAATACTGATAAACTCAAATGACTTCTTGTTTCCTACTTATAAAATCTTAATCACTGACTAATAATAAATTCATGTTTATCAGAACCATGATTTTAGTAAAAGAATATAATCAAGTGAAGTCATTTACTCCACGATCTTTTATTTTTTTCTGAACAGTACTGCCTAATACTTGAAATTCATTTGATTCACTTTTGTTGTTTCCAAAGTTGATGGGGATCTGTGCTAAAAAGGCAGACTGTGTGACTATGTTTCACTTTCCTCTAGATTGGGTGGGTTATTTGGGGCAGTACAGACACAGAATTCTCAGCATTTTACATATTCCATGGATTAATGACTCATCTTTGTATTTTGCAAGTCATAGGAAGAAATCTAAAATATCTTTTCCACCACATTATTAAAAAATTGATGTTCTTCTGTAAATTCATGATTTGCAGAAGTTAAGTCTTCAATCTTTATAATTTGAAACACTTATACAACTGAATATATTGTTTTGGTCATTGGGTGTGGTTAAATTGTTCACTTACATTTGGCAGATAGATTTGCTAGGTAGCAGTGTTGTTATGGTTTTTCAGTAATACATCAACTTGCAGGGAAAGTTTTGCAAAGCATTAGAATGTACAGATTAAAAATATGAATTCTGAACCTATCATTCTGTCCTGTATCACTTGGACAACTTTCTAAACTACCAGCTCATCTTTGTGTCATGCTGAACACAACTGTTAGTATTTAATTCATGCGATTATCTCACCGATTCTATTACAAAGTGCATTTAAAAGTTTCAGCACAGCATCTGTGTACTTTATAAATTATAGATAATAGTATTTTATGAACTGTAGTTTACCCAATTTGCTATAAATTCGGTTGTATTCCAGCAGAACTATTATTAGTTATAACTGTATCTGTCAGTAGTAAATGACATATCAATCTAGAGGCACTTACAGCCTGCATGGAACACATACATCCTATACACATGCATAGTAGTGCCAACATTTATGCTGTCTCCTCTTTGGCTATCAATTCATTAACAAACAAAATTCATTGTTAAACAATTTAAGGTCAGAGAAGTTTAGAGACTAATTAGAATAAAGATCATACCATACCATAGCCTCATCTGAATAAGAATTAAATAAGAACATTAGGCACAGTTACCAATCAGCCACAAAAACATCTTTCCAACGAATCCATTTTTGACTGATAGAAATTATGTTGAAGAAGGACTGATGAACTGATAAAATATAAACATAACTTAGAATGCTTAAAAATTACACTTTAGATTATAATTTAACACTAACATGAAGTATTTCCACAAGTCCTCTTGAATAAATGATGAGATCTGGTATTGATAATACATGAAGAAGAATATGAGAGTAGGGTTCCCCATAGAGAACTAAACCGTAAATCAGCAGCAGTGTATGTGCAGCAACACCACAACAAAAGTTACTAATTTTTTTGGCTGGCGCCGCAGCTCACTAGGCTAATCCTCTGCCTGTGGTGCCAGTACTCCGGGTTCTAGTCCCAGTTGGGGTGCCGGTTCTGTCCCAGTTGCTCCTCTTCCAGTCCAGCTCTCTGCTGTGGCCCAGGAAGGCAGTGGAGGATGGCCCAAGTGCTTGGGCCCTGCACCCGCATGGGAGACCAGGAGGAAGCACCTGGCTCCTGGCTTCGGATCAGCGCAGTACCAGCCGTAGGAGCCATTTCGGGGGTGAACCAATGGAAGGATGACCTTTCTCTCTGTCTCTCTCTCTCACTAACTCTGCCTGTCAAAAAAAGAAAGTTACTAACTTTTGATGTTCAACGGGGGCAATGAATTCTCCTTTCTTCCAGCAAAACCTCTCTTCAAGGAAACAAAAGTCTTACAAAAAAATTAGAAAACTGATAGCAATTGCTGTTTACTATGATTCTCTACTATGTGCCAAGTATTTTATAGGGTATTTTTCAGACTAAACTCTATCTTGACAACAACTTCAAAATAGATTCATACAAATTTTTAAAATTCAAAATTTAAAGCATCAGTCTATATATTTACTCAACATCAGAGCACTTAGCAAATTCATAATTTGTACTGAATCTTCTAATCCAGAAAAATCCTATAGTTAAATAGATGCTGGTTTTACTTTTTCTTATTGCTATTATTGTTATTTTACACCTCCATTAGCTATTTTGAACATGGGCACAGCAGCATAAATGTACCACGAACATAAGTAATGCATGGAATTGATATGATTCATACCTGTCCACTGCATATGAGCACACAAGCAAAAGCCCACGGAAGATATAATAGATGAGATCTATGTGTAAAAATACAATTCCATGCAGTTAAAGTGAATGACCTTTCATGATAACCACAAATAAGATAGTGCGGCATTCCAAGTCTAATAGACGCTTTTTAAAGCATAGGATAATGGCATAGAGAGTGACATGGCTAAATCATCAAGTTATTTTTAACTTAGGAGGCTTAGACTGAATTTTAAATTCTTGAGGGATAATGTCCCAGACCAATAATTAAAATTTAATTATTTGTTCTGCGGGATTCTGGTTGATGTGTCTCCTGTTCCCCACTACCACCATCATTCCCCTCTCTACAACAGGAAGCTTTCTGTGATTCAGATGTAGTAGTGCTTTCCTCGTGAACAGTGCATTGGTATCCTCTGCACTGCTTACCACTGTCCAGTGTGAAAATGAATTCATTCATCGCAGGGACTGCACACCTCAAGTGCATGCTGTAAAGACCACATGCAATGTCAACAGGGATTTAGAGATGATTGTGATCTTGATATACTCCCAATCTACAAAGCACGTTTGGACTCTAGGTTCTCTTCTACCTGACCATAGCAAACTCTGGGCCATATTTAATTCATGGCAGTGAAATACACTTTGTAAGGAAATAGCAAGGCTGCCATTGACACATACTAGCTGGGTGATCTCAAACATACTGTTTCACTTTAATGAATGTCTTTTTTCCTGTTCAGTTATTTATGTATCTAATTATTTATTACACGTATTATTATATATAAATAATCATGTTGTTTATTTATGGGATACAATGAAATGCTTTGAAATCTATATATTTTATAGAAACATTTGATGGTGTTAATCAACATATCTGTCACTTCAACAATATTTTGTTGTGAAAAAATTCAAAATGAATCCTTTTAGCAATTAGATTTACATAATGCATTATTATTAACATGAGGATCATGCAGTGCAATAGATCATTAATAATATTCTTTCAAATTAACTGAAACTTCATAACCTTGGATCAAATTCCCATTTCTTCAATTATCCTCATTTCCTCAACCCTTCTCTTTCCCCCAAACATTATAACAACTTTCTACTCTCTGCTTCTGTGAAATCAACTTTTTAAGATTCCATATTTAAATGAAATCGTGTGATATTTGTCTTTCTGTTGCTGACTTGTTTCACTTAGCAAAATGTCCAATAGTTCCATCTATTGTTGCAAATGACAAAATTTCCTTTTTAAATAATGTATAATATTCCACATCGTATGTTTACATTTTCTTTATTCAATTGATGAACACCAGTTACACCCATATTTTACTTTTTGCGAATACTAATGAACAAGAAATCAGACTTTAT
Organism: Oryctolagus cuniculus; assembly: GCF_051225735.1. Classification (NCBI taxonomy): domain Eukaryota; kingdom Metazoa; phylum Chordata; class Mammalia; order Lagomorpha; family Leporidae; genus Oryctolagus; species Oryctolagus cuniculus. The sequence continues at coordinate 15,452,568 of NC_142867.1, read as the reverse complement.
GGAAATAAAAACAGAAATGGGATTCATGAATCATATGACAATTCTATTTTTAGTTTACTAAGGAACTTCTATATTATTTTTAAAGCTCTTGCATTGATTTTCATTCCCATCACTTTCCCATTAATAGTGTACAAGAGTTTCCTTTTGTAAACAAATTTGCCAACACTTGTTAATAGCTGTTTTTGATAAAAGTCATTCTAAAAGATGTGAAGGGATTGTACTCTGTGTTTTTAATTGGCATTTGTAATTATTACAAGTACTGAACATTCTTTTCATGTATTTATTGCCATTTTTCCCAAAAAAATCAAAAAGGAATAATATATACAAATTCTTTTTACAAGTCCATAATTGCCCTGACACCCAAGCCAGAAAAGGAAACTAAAATAAAATAAAACTTGAAGCCAATAGCCCTGATAAAGAGAGATCCAAAAATTCTAACAAAAACATTATCAAGCAAGTTATACAGCACATTAAAAAGATTGTTCACCAGAAAGGTAGAATAGGTAACTAGCTTTCTCAGTAAACTCTGAGCTCAGGAAGATGAAATCACAACTCCCTTACTACTCTCATGGTAAAATTGGGAGATTCCTATGGAAATGCACCCAGGGGCCAGCGCTGTGGCATAGTGGGTCAAGCCACTGCCTGTAGCGCTGTCATTCCATGTGGGCACCAGTCTGAGACCCAGCTGCTCCACTTCTGATCCAGCTGTCTGGGAGAGCAATACAAGATGGCCCGAGTGCTTGGGCACCTGCACCCACGTGGGAGACCCAGAAGAAGCTCCTCATTCCTGATTTTGGATCAGCACAGCCCACTCATAGCAGCCTTCTGGGGAGTCAACCAGCAGATGGAATAGTTCTGTCTCTCTGCCTCTGCTTCTCTGTAACTTCTCCCTTCAAATAAATAAATAAATCCTTTTAAAAAAAATAAGAAGAAAAGACAGGGTTCTAGCAGGAGGTGGCAACTCGAAGGGGATGCAGTGCCAGCTTGCAGAAACTGCTTCCATGTTCATGTTCATGAGTTCATGTGCATGGCCATCTAGAATTTCACTGTTTCAAGTTTGGAGAAAATGAATCTAGTAATCAGGTTAAACTCACAGGATTTAAAACAAAGGACGGAGTCATTATTAGAGGGCCTAACAAAGGTGCTGTCTAAACCACAAGCAATTTTTCTCATTGAGAGGGAAATAGAAACCAACAGAAAAGAGGCTTGATAATAATCAGGTGGGCTTTAAGGCCTTGCCAGATATGAAGCCCAGACCTATCTATCTCTTCACGTGGGGTACATCCTAAGGGAGGGATGAACCTCCTTCATGAAGACACCCTGTTGGCTTCCATTACCTAACTGGCCTGAGATGAGGGCTGCCCAGGTGAAGGCAGGTGGCTTCTCTAACAGGAAATGTATAGTACTGTCTGCAATGTTGCTGACCATACTTGTCCATCCCTCAACAGTGGTAATTACTTTGGAAGCTGGGCAGGGTGTAGGACTTTTCAGCTTAGAGCAAACAAGGCTGTTGCTCAGACGTGGGAGTCCTTCAGCTCCAAGGCAACTTGTTTCCAGTGACCTAACTCTTGACTGGCAGAGCTGTCAGGGCTCTTCATAAACTGACTTGTGCTGAAGCCCTGGTTTTCCAAAAAAATACCAATGCAGTGGACTGGCCTGATGGGTCTCCTTGATGGCAGGTCACTGTGTAAAGCAGCCATTAATTGGCCTGTCATTTATCTTTACATTGCTTCTGCTGCCTAGCATCCTATTCCTCCTGGTTTTTGTTAAAGCAGACCAGAGGAAAGCTTTAAGAGGATGCAAGTCAAGGGGTGCTCAGTCCCATCTCGAATCTTTGGCGGCTTAAACTAGAAATCTATAGTCACAGTATGTTCTGATAGTGGTTTTTTTGTGAGGTGAACAAAGCCCATAAGGAAAGCTATGTCCTTGCTTTAATATTAAAATAGTGACCACTTTATCTATAAAATTTGAAGTCATTAGTAAAACTTCCTCTCCCTTATTTTGGTTTGAAAAGGGAGGTTTTGCCTGCTTATTGTGCCCTTGGCAAAGTAAATCTAGCTGTTCAATCATAATTTGAGCACTCATTTTGGCTACACTATTATTACAGAAAAGTGTCAGCAATTCCTTTTATAAAATCTAAAGATCAAACGGATTATCAGTTTCCCTTCTTGAAGAGAATAGAGAAATGAGCAAACAATGCAGGCTCCCCAGATTTCTTACTGTCAAAAACTTAATATCAAATGAAAACTTAGCAAGCAATTTAACTGTCAAATAACGACTTATGAAAACATTTTAAAATCATCCAATGTCTTCCCTAAATTTCAAGAGTAGTTGTATTTGGAAACATTGCATAAATATCTAATACACGTATAACTTGTTTGACCAGAAAACCCAAGTATAAACATGTCAACAAATTTAAAACATCTGGTGCAGATAATTAGGTCACAAGAACCAAAAAATTATTTGCAATTAACCTAGCAGTTTAAATTTATGAGCAATATTTTTCTATAAACCAGTGAAAACAGAGCTCTTTTTTTTACCTTTTAAATTTATTTTTATTTACTTTTCTTTTTTTAACTTTTATTTAATGAATATAAATTTCCAAAGTACAGAATATGGATTACAATGGCTTCCCCCCCATAACGTCCCTCCCACCCGCAACCCTCCCCTTATCCACTCCCTCTCCCCTTCCATTCACATCAAGATTCATTTTCGATTCTCTTTATCTACAGAAGATCAGCTTAGCATACATTAAGTAAAGATTTCAACAGTTTGCTCCCACACAGAAACATAAAGTGAAAAATACTGTTTGAGTACTAGTTATAGCATTAAATCTCAATGTACAGCACACTAAGGACAGAGATCCTACATGAGGTGTAAGTGCACAGTGACTCCTGTTGTTGACTTAACAAATTGACACTCTTGTTTATGGCATCAGTAATCACCCTAGGCTCTTGTCATGAGCTGCCAAGGCTATGGAAGCCCCCTGAGTTCACTGACTCTGATCATATTTAGACAAGGCCATGGTCAAAGTGGAAGTTCTCTCCTCCCTTCAGAGAAAGGTACCTCCTTCTTTGATGACCCATTCTTTCCACTGGGATCTCACCATGGAGATCTTTCATTTAGGTTTTTTTTTCCCACAGAGTGTCTTGGCTTTCCATGCCTGAAATACTCTCATGGGCATTTCAGCCAGATCCGCATGCCTTAAGGGCTGATTCTGAGGCCAGAGTGCTGTTAGGACATTTGCCATTCTATGGGTCTGCTGTGTATCTCACTTCCCATGTTGGATCATTTTCTCCCTTTTTGATTCTATCAGCTAGTATTTGCAGACACTATTCTGAAAACAGAGCTCTTAATAAATTTTCCATGTAGACGTACAATGTGTATGCACATATAACATACAAGATAAAGCAGTTTTCCCATGTAGATGTACAATGTGTATACACATATAACATACAAGATAAAGCAGTTTCAGTAATAGTTTCTTAAAATCTGTTTTTAAATTACCTCAATCAATTAGAATTACTTTCCGCTCTTAGTAATCTAAATTAATCATACTTTTTCTAAATTAGAACCTGTAGTACATTATTGGCTTTATCTGCTTATAGAACTGTCCCAAGGTGTTGAATACAATAGAGGTCAGAAGAAAAAGAAGTCCTTTGGAACCTAAAAGGAAGTATTTAAACACAGAACCAACAATGTTTTAACTTCATGAGCAGTACATCTGATTTTCAGTGTTTTAATAATACAAAATTGTGGATAACAAAAGACTTCAAGCAGTCAAGTTTAAAGTTCTAAATCATTAATCAACAAGAAGAGGCACTTGCTTACTCCACACAATATTTTTGAAAGCACCTGCAGGATTTTATAAAATAATTATCCCTTTTAGGCCTCTGGGCCTTTCTCATTAAGGTAACCATCATGTCTGATAATAGAACAAGATCATTAGATTTTTTTAATTTTTGGACATTTGTATCAGTAGCATTTTCCCATTATCACAACTTAAAATTTAGCACCACTTCACATCTTGACTGTACCTTTAATATAATCCAAATAGCCTTATTGGTATCTATACTCTACAAGATGAGAGATATATATCCTTTGATATTTTCAGGAGCCCAACTGGAAATATCAAAGTCCAAGAAATTTGGAACTTTGGTGTTTTTGAAGGCCTGTCAAAGATGTCAAGAAGGCTTAAAATATCTGGTAGAAGTAGGATCCCTTAGCATCATGACACAATATAGACCAGATTTGATCATTGTTACAAAGCAATCACCCAAATGCTTTAGAATAAGTATATGTTTAAACAGACCATATCTCTTAATAAAAAAAAAAATTCAGGCCTGCGCCAAGGCTCAATAGGCTAATCCTCCGCCTGCGGTGCTGGTACCCAGGGTTTTAGTCCCGGTTGGGGCACTGGTTCTGTCCCGGTTGCTCCTCTCCCAGTCCAGCTCTCTGCTGTGGCCCAGAAGTGCAGTGGAGGATCGCCCAAGTGCTTGAGCCCTGCACCCACATGGGAAACCAGGAGAAGCACCTGGCTCCTGGCTTCGGAACAGCGTGATACGCCTGCCCCAGTGGCCATTGTGGGGTGAACCAATGGAAAAGGAAGACCTTTCTCTCTGTCTCTCTCACTGTCCACTCTGCCTGTCTCTCTCTCTCTCTCTATATATATATATACACACACACACACACACAGCTGTTTTTAAATAATTAGAAAATGTTTAAATTTTTTTAAAATTTATTTTATTTGAAAGACAAAGTTACAGAGAAATGTAGAGACAGAGAGAGTCTCCCATTTGCTGGCTCTCTCCCTAGATGGCTGCAGTGACTGGAGCTGAACCAATCTGAAGTCAGGAACCAGAAGCCTCCTCCTTTTCTCCCACATTGGTGCAGGGGCCCAAGGACTTGGGCCATCCTCCACTGCTTTCCCATGCCATAGCAGAGATCTGAATCAGAAGGAGCAGCTGGGACCAGAATCAGCACCCATGATGCCAGCACTTCAGGCCAGAGCTTTAACCCACTGGGAATCAGAGCAGAAGGGCTGGCACTTCTTACAACTCACTTAGGTTAACTTCTCAATCCTCTAGCTTGTAAGTGACAGCTCCTGATCACCCAAATACTTTAGAATAAGTATATATTTAAACAGTCCATAACTCTTAATTTAAAAAAAATTAGCCATATTTAAACAATTAGAACTTAATAGAGACATTAAGAGAACACAATAGATTACTTCAACAGAACACAAAATCTGTGTCTGTTTGGTCATCTCAAACATTGAAAATAAAACCTTAAATCTAAGAATTAGCACATGGAATCATCCCATAACTTGGAACAATTTTAACAAAGTCAGAACTAGGGAAGAGAACATAGCTTACTGCAGCTGGCTAGAAAACTGACAGAGTCGTCAATTAAACAATACTGTTAAGAGGAGACACTGCAGTTTTTAAACAGATTTTTAAGGCTATTTTAAAATATTTAGCATACATGCATTGAAAAAAAACCTCATTGCTTTTTTAAAATATTTATTTAGATTCTAATTGAATTTGAGTCTAATTTTCCACTGGAGATTCTTCACCATTATGTTGGGTTTAATGAGAGAGAGCATCCATCAGAGCAGATAGGCTCCCTTCCAGAGACTCCTAAGGAGAATCTGATAGGTGACAGAACAAAGAACAATGACCTACAAGGAGGAACCTGTAAGAGCCTGTGAAGAGCAGGATGGGGAAAAAAATGGAAGCCCAGCAAAGACACAATAGCCTTATACTCCAGACCGTAAAGCCAATATTGGAAGTATCTAACTGTGGGGCTGTCAGTCAAACCAGCCTCAGGGATGAGGTGTCAGGTCAAGATATGCCTCTAGTTCAAACTTTTATCATCTGGATTAATCCATATATATTCAATAGCATCTGAAGTTGCTGGGCATAGATTCCTGCCTAGAAATCCCCAGGCAAAACTACAACAATGGAGACAATGGTCACCTGATTAAAAAGAGCTCTTCTCCACCAGGATTAAAAGCCTCAACAATAGTCAAACGTGATGACAGACGGACCCTGGTAGCTCAACAAATAGACTCAAGGATCCTGTGACACCCTGGAAAACAGTTTAATGCATACTGGAGCACATGCAGAGAAAAGAGGCTCCAGACCAGTTAGGAGACAGCGTTCTGAGACATGGAATCAGAGCAGAAGGGCTGGCACTTCTTACAACTCACTTAGGTTAACTTCTCCATCCTCTAGCTTGTAAGCAGACCAAGTTGTGGTACAGAAAAAGACAAGGCATTTTCCTGTCAGTGGTCAAAGAGATCTCAAAGTAGATGATTTGCCTCCTGGTTGGAATGACACATCTCTCAAAACTCTCTCACTGCCTGTGGCATCTATATGTGCACTGCAACCCACAGGAGAAGGAAGAAGGTAAGGGTGAGATTAGCACATATCTTCCACTCTTGCTCAGCCTTCCACACCTGTAGCCTAGGCTATTTATATGTGTCAGAATAGCACACAGAGGGAGTGATCAGTTGTGTGCTAGACTGGGCCTCTTCCTGGTCAAATATATACTGTCGCTTTGTTCTTATACATAAGGAAAAATAGTGGTTCTATGCCTCTTAACCTTGAGTCTTATCTAATAGGCCTGATTTCAACAATGAACCTTCATGGCAAGAGTCTTAGCAAAGGTATTTTTAAGCTAGAGTTTTGTGAAAGAGTGCCAGTCCTGGTTACTACCTAGGTTGGCGACTTAGTAGGTGAAGACACAAAGAAGCATAGTGAAGAAATAAAACTCTCCCCAATAAAATTCCTCTGAGGTATATACTACATAGGAAGTGGTAAATTCCTGACAGAAGTGACCCAAAAGAGGGAACTTGAGAAGATATCAGAGACATGCTGAGACGTGTCTACACAAGTTCAGGCCATGTGGGGACTTAAAGGGAGTCTAGATTGAAAAGCTACCTGTCTGCAAATGGGATAAACTTTAATAGAACTGATGAATGAAATATCTAGGAAATGCCCAGTACTGGGGCCAGGAAATCAAGTTTGTAGGAGCTGAGACCTGCCAAGGGACCAAAAGCATTTAGAGAAGCAGAGAGAGATCTTGTCAGGATCTGGGGTGAAGGAAAAACTCATTGGGACATGAATCCCAGAGCCCATGGCCTCACCACAAGCTGCACCCAGTGTCACTAACAAATTAATCTCCGAAGAAGGAAGAACAGAATGTAGTTTTCAGCCAACACCCTAATAGGCTGTCCGGGTCTGGTGTCTGTTCAGGGAGTACTTGAATAACACCAGAGTGGCCTAGCCTGACTTTCAAGATTACTCCAAACTCGTCTCCCAGTCCCTCGTGTCAGGCCAATCTCCATGAAAGTGAGCTGAGTTGGACCAGCCAGCATTCCCAGAGCTGCGACAAGAAATACGATGAGTGGAGCCTCTGGCTTTATGGCTCGTGAGGACTCCAAAAGGGCAGAGGACTTGCTCCCTGCAGGAACGTGCATTGCCCAGCCCAACATGATTTTGGCAGTTTGAGTCTGGTGCCCAGGCAAAGACCTTCTGGAAGCACTGGGATTTGGCCCCAGCCAGGATCCACAAATTGTCTCAAGGCCTTCTTCCAGTCCCACACAAAGGGCCAATCCATATACGAGGGAGGGGAGGTGATTCACAGCCCAACACCATTTTGGCTGTTGGGATCTGGTGCCCAGCCATGAGACATTCCAGAAGGACTGGAGTTCAGCCCCAGCCAGAATCCATTGGTTGTCTCGAGGCCTTCTCTCAGTCCCACTCAAAGAGCCAGTCCACACTGTAGAAAAGGGGGTAAGTATAGTGTTTCAGCTCCAGCGGATTGCTCTGACCTTAATCAGCAAGCCTTGCCCTTGAGTCTTGAAGTGGGCAGCCACACTAACTGCCTTTAACTGGCTGACAGGGACCCGATGTTTTGAGAAAATATGAATTACTATGGAGGAGAGTGAGGCGCTCTGAAAAAAATGCTTGAGTGTCTGCATGCTCACTGCTCAGGTGGGATGAGCAGACCTGGCTGGAGTTGAATTCTAGTGGGATCTGCATCATGTTGGAGTTGTTGTCTGAGTCACAGCACCAATATATTACCAGTGAAATGTCAGCAGAGAGAGTATTATTACCTGGTTCTTCGTCTCACATAGAAAAGAATTTCCAAGTGGACAAGCGGAAAGATTGAAAAGCAAGATTTGTTAGGGTCAAAAGACCTCCAGCCAGAGCAGCATAGATGGGATCTCCTAGAGAGGAAAACGCCCACTCTCATCCTTACTCTTCAATGTAGTTCTAGAAGTTTTATCCAGAGCCATTAGGCAAGAAAAAGAAATCAATAGAATACAAATGGAAAAGAAGGAAATGAAAGTATCCATATTTGCATATGCAATAGTTCTATACAAAGGGGAACCATAAGACTCCATCAAGAGACTATTGAGATTCATCAGATAGTTTTGCAAACTTGCAAGTTGTAAAATCAACACAGAAAAATCAATGGTATTTGTATAACAAAACAATGCCATGGCTCACAAAGAACTTATAATATCAGTTTCATTCACAATAGATAAAATATTAAATACTTTGGAATAAATTTAACCTAGGAAGTGAAAGCTCTCTACAATGAAAATTATATAACATTGATGAAAGAAATAGAAGACACAAAAAAGTGGAAAAAATGTTCCCCGTTTGAGGATTTGAAGAATATCAAATGGGCATACTACCCAAAGCAATTTGCAAATTCATTGTGATCCCAAACAAATACCAAGCATATTCTTTGCAGATCTAGAAAAAATATGACCCTAAAATTCATATGTAAACACAAGAGATCCTTAATAGCTAAAGCAATTAAATTAAAAAAAAAAAAAGCTGGAGGTATGACAATACCAAATTTCAAGATATACTGTGTTCCAACCAATAATGTATTAGGGTACCATTATGGAAGACCATTGTCGCTCCCCCTCTTCACGGAGAAACGACACTGGACCCTGTGCTGTTCTTTCGTCTGCTCGGCCCTTCCCGGGTTTGCTGCTGGTCCTTCCCGGGTTGGCTGCCGATCCTTCCACCTCCGTGGAAGGGCGGCTCCCCCTGCCACTTTTTCCACTTCCGCGGGGGAGTGACATAATGGTGCCATGACTCGGATATGAAGCCTAGGAGGCATAATGGTGCCGTGACTCGGATAGGAAGCCTAGGCAACATAATGGTGCTGTGACTCGGATAGGAAACCTAGGAGGGAAGAAGCGGGAAGAAGCAGGAAAATACCGGAGAGAGAGACTAGGGAAGAGCCTAGGGAAAAGCCGGACGGAAAAAGTGCCGGAAGAAGTTAGGATTGAAAGCGAAAGTGAAAGCTGGAGGAAACATAGACTCAGATAGGAAACTTAGGAGGGATAATGGTGCCGTGACTTGGATAGGAAACCTAGGAGGATGAAACCGCGGGGGCAGGCCGAAGCGGAGACGTAAGCTAGGTTGGGATTCGTCAAGTCAGCCCAGGGAGCAAAAGATGGGAAGCCAAACCGAAGCAGAAACGTAAGCTAGGTTGGATTTCATCAGGTTAGCCCCGGGAACTTAGACTGAAAACTAAACCAACCGATAGCAGAAACGTGAGCCTAGGCTGTGATTCGCGGAAGCCGCTGCGCGCAGGGAAAGCGCACGGGGCACAAGCGGAGAGAGTGCACGGGGCGCGAGTAGATAGGGAATGCGGGGCTGGCGCAGAGACCACTGAGCACGCGCGAAGCTGGGAAGCCACGCAGATAAGAGAAGCGCAGGCTGAAGCCGCGCAGAGCCGGGAAGCCGCCGCGGGGCGGGTGCCAGGAAGCCACGGGGATAAGAGAAACAGAAGTATAGATGTAAAATGAGAGAAATAGGAATGCTGGCAGATAGAAGTAAAATAAGAGAAATAGGAATGCCCGGAGATAGAGAAATAGAGAAAAATAAGGCCTCCCCACAACACGGCAATGAGAGGGCTTGGATTCGGTCTGCCTGATTAGTAAGACAATAAGACCTGCAGGCAGTATGTGCCGCAGGTCACCGAAGAAAGGCACGAATCAACATCAATAAGTCTCCCCACAATACAGCAATGAGAAGGCTCGGATTCGGTTTGCCTGATTGGTAGGGCTTGTAAGCACCTGCAGGCAGTTCTAGCAGAGCAGAGCATGCGCTGCAGGGCACCGAACACAGGCACGCATCAGCACCTAAAAACCTCCTCACAACATGGCGAAGAGAGGACCCGGATTCAGTTTGCCTGATTGGTAGTGCTTGTAAGCACCTGTGGGCAACTCTAGCAAGCAGAGCAGAGTGTGTGCCGCGGGGCACCGAAGACAGGCACATATCAATGCCAAAAAATAAAAAGAAAGGGAGAACTGTGGGGAGCAACTCGGACTAGACTAAGTTACTGGAATTAAGACTTATTCTATGCATCTGCTCTCCCACAATATGGCGCTGGGAGAGGAGTAAACAGCTTCTACACAGCTGCCTCTCACCAACTTGACAAGCTGCAGGACCTGCTCCTGATTGGAGGAGAGCAGCGTACTCGGCGTGTGGGTAGCAGAGTTGGGATTGGTGGAAGAGGACTATAAAGGAGGAGAGAGACAACATGCACCAGGAACATCTAAGGGGAACACCCGGATAACATGTGAGCAGCCCCCGAGAGAGCCAGCCTGCGGTGTGCCGCTCCCCCGTGGAAGTGGGGAAAGTGGCAGGGGGAACCACCCTTCCACGGAGGTGGAAGGACGGCAGCCAACCCAGGAAGGACCAGCAGCAAACCTGGGAAGGGCCGAGCAGACAAAAGAACAGCGCAGGGTTTAGTGTCGTTCCTCCACGAAGAGGGGGAGCGACATAATGGTGCCGTGACTCGGATAGGAAGCCTAGGTGACAGGCCATATGGAAATTTCTTAGAATTCTGAAAATCAACCTTCTATATGACTCAGCCATCCCAGTCTTGGAAATGTATCCAAACAAAATTAAATCAGCAGATGAAAGAGTTCACATTAAGTAAGAAATGGAATAAACACAGATGTCTATTAAATGATGACTTGATAAAGAACACATAGTGTATATACACCATGGAATACTACTCAGCCATTAAAAAGAATTAAATCCTGTATTTTGCAACAAAATGGATGCAACTGGAAACCACTATGCTTAGCGAAATAAGCCAGTCCTGAAAAGAAAAACATATCATGTCTTCTGTGATATGTGGTGGTTCATATAGACTACAAAAAACTGTTGAAGAATAAAATGGGGGGACAGTATTGTGGCATATTAGGTTAAGCCACTGCCTGCAGTGCTATCACCCCATTTGGGTGCTGGTTCAAGTTCTGGATGCTCCACTTCTGATTCAGCTCAATGTTTATGGCTCAAGCACTTGGTCCCCTGAACCTGTGTGGGAGACCTGGAAAAGCTTGGCTCATGCCTTCGGCCTGACCTTGGCTATTGTAACCATTTGAGGAGTGAACAAGCAGATGGAAGTTCTCTCCATCACTCTCTCTCTCTTCCTCCCTTTCCCTCTCTCCCTTCCTTCTTCCCTTCCTGTAACTCTAGCCTTCAAATAAATGAAATAAATATTTTTTTTGAAAAAGAAGAATAAAACAAACATCTTGTGATTTAATTGTTGTTTTTAGCTCTTGCTAGGGCTTATGGAACTGTAATCTTTCCACATTTTAGTTGTTGAATATGGTTAGTGATGCATTAAGCCTGTGATTACAGAGTGGTTACAATTATGTTTTTGCAATATTAAAGAAAAAAAGAAGAGCCGGTGCTGTGGTGCAGTGAGTTAAAGCCACGACCTGCAGCACTGGCATCTCATATGAGCGCCAGTTCTAGACCTGGCTGCTCCACTTCCATTCAAGCTCTATGCTATGGCCTGGGAAAGTGGTGGAAGAGGCCCAAGTCCTTGGGCCCCTGCAGCCACATGGGAGACCTAGAAGAAGCTCTTGGCTCCTGGCTTCAGATCAGCTCAGCTCTGGCTGTTGCAGTCATCTGGGGAATGAACTAGTGGATGGAAGACCTCTCTCTCTCTCTCTCTCTGGCTCTACCTCTCTGTAATTCTGACTTTCAAATAAATAAAATAATTTTTTTAAAAAAGAAAGAAAGAAATTAGGGTTGAGGGAGGGGGGACTTATGGTTATCTTCTTAGAATTATACCTATGAAATCAAATTTTTTCTGTTTACATTAATTAAAATCAAAGGGAAAAATACAAAAGACCACCAAAAATAATATATCACAGGGCATTTATAATCAAACAATGTGGGATATAGACACAAAAGTACGTATGTGAACCAATGGAACATAAATTGAAACCCCAGAAATTAACCTGTGCATCTATAATCAACTAATCTTTGACAAATGAGCTAAAATTGCTCCCTGGATAAAGAACAGTCTCTTCAAAAAAATGATGCTTTGACAATTGAATCTATGAATGCAGAAGTATCAATCAAGACCTCTAACTTATATTCTGTATAAAAATCCATTCACAATGGAACAAAGATCTATATCTGTGACCTAAAACCTTCAAATTACTAGAGGAAAACATAGAGGAAATGCTGCAAGGCGTTGGTATAAGCATAGACTTCTTGGATAAGACTCTAGAAGCACAAGTAACAACAGCAAAAATGGACTAATGAGACAACATCAGGCTAAGAAGCTTCTGCACTACAAAGGAAACACTCCACAAAATGAAGAGGTAACTGACAGAATGGGAGAAATTACTTGTACACTATGCATCTGATAAAGGATTAATATCCAGAATATATAAGGAACTCAGGAAACTCAACACTAACAAGCCACACAACCCTATTAGGCAACAGGCAAAGGACATGAACAGGCATTTTTCAAATGCTGAAATAAAAATGGCCAAGATAGACATGAAGAAATGCTCAGGATCACTAACCATCAGGAAAATGCAAATAAAACCACAATGAGGTTGCACCTCACCCCAGTTAAAATGGCTGTCCTCCAAAAAGCAAAAAACCAACAAATACTGATGAGGATATGGAGATAAGGTACCCTAATCCACTGTTTATGAGAATGTCTATTAGTATAACCATTGGAGAAGACAGCATGGAGATGCCTCAGAAATCTAAACATTTATCTACTGTATGACCCAGGTATCACACTGCTCAGAAAAAGATCCAAAGAAAATGAAATCATCATATGAAAGAATTATCTGTATGCCCATGTTTATAGCAACTCAATTCACAATTGCTAAGGTTTGGAATCAACCCAGATGTCCTTCAACTGGTGACTAGATAAAGAAACACATGACAGGATGCTACACAACCATTTAAAAAAGAATGAAATCCTGTCTTCTGCATCAAAATGGATGCAACTGGAGACCATTATAATTAGTGAAATAAGCCAGACCCAAAAAGGCAAATATCATGTTTTCTCTGATTTGTTGTAACTAATATACGGAACACACAGCAAAAAACAATACATATGAGGGAAATTGCCATTCTGTGATTTAATTATTGTTTATAACCTTTGTCTATATTCATGTGGAATACTGGCCCTTCTACTATTTACTTGTAGGTCTCTTTATTTTGAGAAACATTAAGCCTATTGTTATAAAATTAATGTTATTGTGGAAAATGATAAAAGGAAAGAGAGGAGTTGGGAGGGAATAAGGGAGTGATAAAAAGGACAGTGTGTTAAATTTGGAATTACAACTAGCAAGTTTATGGAATCTATTATCTTCATACCAATATATTAAAAATGTAAAAAAATTATGACCTGTAAAAATTGTGCATGCTCATGGGAAACTATGTGTTGTTTTGTTACCTCTATACATTGTACAATATCTAAGCAAGATACAGATCTTTTTAAGCACTTAAGAATTTTATAGTGAAAGTATCAAGATCCTTTTAGTTTTTTTTAAATACAGAAATATTTAAGTACATCAACATTATCATTATTCACACTATTAACTGTTTGATCTGTCTAGTACATGAAATATTGGACTGAGAGTTTCTTTATTATTAATCTTTGTGACAAAGATTATTATTTAAAATATCATTATAATTCTCTTTATATTTGCCTTGAAAACTCCCCCTTCTTAAATCAGATGATCAGGGTAGTATGACTGTAGACCATAAATGAAATCTATTCTCTTTACTAATAAAACATTTTTAAGAATATCCCTTTGCCCCAACCTCTTTGAATATACTCATGGTTTACTTTGCCACATGTAGTCCACTGCAAAGTTACCCCAAAATAAAGATTTATTTTTCTTAATTATCTTGTGTTTTCTACATCTACACACCCAAAGAGGCTTGTAGAGTCAATGCAAATCACATAAAAAGTCCATGTCACTTTTCACAGATATATATAAAACACAATCTTTTTTTTTTTTTTTTTCGACAGGCAAAGTGGACAGTGAGAGAGAGAGACAGAGAGAAAGGTCTTCCTTTGCCGTTGGTTCACCCTCCAATGGACGCCGCAACTGGCGCGCTGCGGCCAGCGCACCACGTTGATCCGATGGCAGGAGCCAGGTACTTATCCTGGTCTCCCATGGGGTGCAGGGCCCAAGCACCTGGGCCATCCTCCACTGCACTCCCGGGCCACAGCAGAGAGCTGGCCTGGAAAAGGGGCAACCGGGACAGAATCCGGCGCCCTGACCGGGACTAGAACCCAGTGTGCCGGCTCAGCAAGGTGGAAGATTAGCCTATTGAGCCACGGCACTGGCTGAAAACACAATCTTAAAATTCAAATGTAGCCAGAAAAGAATGATGCCTTAAGCAATCTCAAACAAAAATACCAAAGACGAAGACACTGTACTCCATGATCTCAAAATAAATTATCTTGATAGGCGATCACAGTCTGTCTATTGATGTATCTATCTCCATCTCTGTCTCTCTACCTCTCTGCCTTCCATATAAATACACACATATCTTTAAAAAAAAGCCTGATATGGACTTAAAAACACTGAGCAGCCAATGCGATATGATAGAAGGCCCTTGTCCGATGCTTGGTTTACAAATATTTTCTCCTGATCTACATATTGTAACTTCACTCTTTTTTTTTTTTTTTTTTTTTTTTTTTTGCTGTGCTGAACAGCTTTGATTTGATGTAATTCCATTTGCCTATTTTTGTTTTTATTTATTTGTGCTTTTGGATTTCCATTCAAGATATTTTTGTATATGCAAATATCATGAAAATACTATCCTATTTTTTCTTGTAGTTCTTTAATATTTTCAATTCTTTTATCCACTTGAATTGGGTTTTTTTGGAGGTAGTGTGAGATAAATGTTAAATTTCATTCTTTTCAATATGGTTATCCAGCTTTCCCAAAACTATTTATTAAAGAGCCTGTACTTTTCCTACATCATGGACAGGACCCTGTACTATCTGCCACCCAAGTGGAGCAGGAAGCTGGAATTCTGAGCAGAACCAGGCTCAAGTTCAGGCACTCGGATTTGAGACCCAGGTGTCCCAAGTGGTTCTCAATTGCTAGGCCAGGGACCACTGTTGTGGCACAGCAGTTTAAGCAGCCGCCTGCTCTACTATCATCCCATGGGAACACCAGATTGAATCCTAGCTGCTTGGCTTCCTATACAGCTCCCTGCTAATGCATCTGGGAGAACAGTGGAAGACTTCCCAAGTGTCTGCTCCCCTATAACCCATTTGAAATGGGTGTTAAAAGCTCTTTTCAACTTCTTAAATACATTTTCTATTAGATCTCTTGGCAATCTTTTTAAATTTTAAGTTATACAAGATTCATATATTTCATATATACATTCTTCTAAAATATTATGTAAATGAGAAATGCATTAAATTACAGGTGAGGAAATTGATTCTCAAGAGGATAAATTAAATTTTCAAAGGTGACCAAATTATAAAGGGTTGGAATCCCAATTCAGTCTAGGTCTGTCTGACCTCACATTGAACAATTTATGTGGTGTCCCAAAATTAGTGTGTGTTCTTCTTCAAACTACCTTTGTATGTACACACACTAGTTTCTTCAATCTTCACATCCATGTACAGTAGGACTGCTGTGTTTCTAATAACAATGACCAATAGTACAGTGTTTCTCAAAGTATTACATAGTCAGTTTGCATCAAAATGATGTAACTATTGGAGGGAGAGGAAGTTCCCTGGAATCCCATCTACTAACGTTGCATAATTTGGGTAGGAATCCCAGGGAACTGAGCCTTTACCAATATGTCAGGTCATTGCTCCATGCTCCCTCAACACCAAAGAGTTCACACAAAGAGAGCCCTGATGAGTGCAGTAAATGTGGGAAATCATTTAGCTAGAGCTCTGTCCTCATTAGACATCTGAAATGTCACACAGAACAAAGGCCTTATGAATGAAGCAAATATGGGAAATCCTTTAATCCTCACTCTAGCTTCAAAAAACACTGAAGAGTTCCTACTGGAGACAGGACTTCTGAGTACAGCAAACTTGGAAAAGCCATTAGCCAGAGCTCTAACCCTGGTGATCAGCAGAAAGTTCACAGTGGGAAAAGACCTTATGAGGTTACTGAATATGGGAAGGCCTCTACCTTCAACTCCAATCTTCTAAATGACCAGAGTGTTCACAAAGAATAAACACCTCTAATTAACACAGGTAGGCTGTTATAGACTGAAACGTGTGCCTGTAATATCCATGTGTTCAATCTCTAATCCTCTACATGGCTGTATTTATACACAGGGTTTTAATGGTGATAATTACATTAAATGAGGTCATCAAATGAGGCCCTAATCCAATATGACAGTGTTCTTATAAGAAGAGCCACCATAGTGTGCTCAGTACACGCAAAGAAGAAAGACCATGTGACAACTTTGCAATAACACATCTGCAAATCAGGAGGAGAGCCCTCACCAAAAGCTGACCATGCTGGTGCCCTGACCTCAAAATTTGATCATCCAGGACTGGGATAAAATAGTATTTTTGTTTAAGTCTAAAGAAAACATTATATACCTTAATGTTTATGACAATCCTATCCAATCCTATCTAGTAGTCAGAATTGTTATTCTTGTTTTGTGAGTGATACAAGGGAGGCTGAAGAGAATTGAATTAGATTGATAAGGCTTTCTGAGAGGTGATAAGATTAGAGCTAGAATTTGGTGGCCCATTGCTGTGTTTGATTTACTGCCCTCTTACTATTGTTGTCTCTGACTTAAAAATGATTCCTAAAGAGCTCTTAATATGAAAATAATTTGTTACTCATATGCAAACTACCTACCTAACACTGTTTTAAAGTACAACTTTTCTGTGTATTTCAGGGTTAGGTTGTATATTCTATAGTCATTGTTTCCTTCTTTTTCTTGTATTTGCCTATGCTGAGCACAAAATCATCAGATTTCCAGCTATAGCAAGTGATATAGCAAAAAAATTGCTCTAGGGACTAAATACTACTGTTCTAGTGGATCTGGATATGGATTTGGTAAATATGCTTCTGAGAATTGGGACACTGAATTCATCATTCTTCAAATAGATGATATGTGTATACTCTGGGCCAGATAATTCTTTAAGGGCTGATATCCAGTGGGAAACAAAGAAATCAACAAACACGCCCTTCTAAATTGCCATCCTCATGAGACAAACAGCAAATTAGAGAAATAGAGAAATCAATCTGCTACGTGCTGAGCCATATGAGAAGTATTCTGAAGAATAAAGCAGAAAAGGAGTGCTGGGAGTGGAAAAATAGGCGTAGCTTTGAAGATGGTGGTCTGGGAAGATCTCAATAAATAGCAAGCACCTATTTATTGAGTAACCGAAGAGGGTAAAAGAGGGTTCTAAGTAAAAGAGGTGAGCAGCAAATTCAAATATTTTGTATATGAAAACCTTTTGTACTACAAAGGAGCAAATAAATATATGTACATGTGCATGTAACTTAATGAGGGTAATACCAGTATTTCCTGCCAAGAGATTCCCTTCATTGTGGGGTTGTCTTATATCTAGTTCTGCCTTCTCACTAGAGGAAAAACCATCTCTACTAGAAGAGACGGAGTTAAGAGGTAAAGGTCAGATATCATGGATTATGTAGCTCTTGTCTTTAAGATGGGACTAAGAGCAGAAGCCCCTGAATGAAGAGAGAAATTATTTCATGGCAGAAAGAGGCTTAGGAGGTATTAGTGTTAGAAAATGGAATGCAGAGATGGGCACTGTCTTTTAGACTTAGCTGTCCCATTGCTTTGTGATCTCAGGAGTCACAATGCTTCTTCAAAGGGTCTCGCCTTGCTCACTTGCCTGGTTCTGTGTCAGAGATGGATTACAGCACCCTGCATTCATTACGGAGGCTGGCAGCACTTGCATTCATTGTGGCACTGCTAGTTACCTCTCCAATACTAAGTCTTTTCACCACAATTCCTGAAGTCTCGAAAGTTTTAATACTGGTTTTCCAGATTAGGCCACTGCAGCTAAGAATGTTCTGAGTACAGCACAGGAATGTATATTTTCATGGATCTGCTAAACTTTTTTAAAATAGAACAGAGCCTTTCTAGCTGCCCTAAAGTTATTCTCGGACATATTGGCTAAAATTCTGACAATTCTTGCATTTCCTATTCTGTTTCTTGCTTCTGTGCCTTGATATCTCTGGTTCTTCTTCCTTTGTCAGGAATGCCCTCCTGCCACATGGTAACTGTACACTCTTTCTTCATGAACAGGAACACATTTCCTCCTCCTGTGCAAAACCTGACATCATATTCTCGCTGCTCGAAGCACCTGTAGAGAATTCCACTCCAGCCTGCCTCCCACAACGTGGAGTGATAATTTTTTCATACCTCTTGTACTTCCGTGTTTTAAAAAAGTGATTTCTCCAAATATGCACCTTTATTTGTATAGGGACTCATGTCTCAGTTCTATCCTCTGGGCTTAATGGCTGGCAGAGTATCTAGGACACAGTAAATGCTAGACAGATATGCAGGTTTGTATGCAGATGTTGAAGAACTGGTTTTGAATCCTGACTCTACCAGTCTCCAGCTGTGTGATCTTGAATAATGCTTACAAAAGCCATTTCTGTGTTTCAGTTAACTCATCTATAAAGTTGGAAGCATATTTATTTCACAAAATTAGCATAAAGGTTAAGATAAGATAACACTTTAAAATCTCAAGTCAGAGTGTCTGGCTCTGTTAAATAAATCTTATGATAAGTAATAGAGAATCTTGACAAGCTGCTTTTAAGGACATTAGCCAGCATGACGCCATTCTTATAAGATTAATATTGCATGCTGAGTGCTGGAGAAGTGAGAGTGAATCTGCTTGTTGTGAAATCTATCTGTATAGACAAGCATGATAAGTTAAATCCACCTCTAAATCAATGTAGTTATAGCTAAATAAATTCACAAAGAGTATCTTTCTGGAGTACACAGAATTATTTGTCAGTATTTAATCATTCCCATGACTTTTTAAACCACTCTCTTCTTTTGAATTCAGCAAGAACTGCTAAATAAAGTCAATAACCTTCTTGGTTAATTGCTTTTTCAGAGACTCTCACAACTATGAACCCCCAAGGTGCTTGAGGAATCAAACACACTGCCCAGCCTGAGCTGGTGAAGTCCCCTGGATCCACAGTGTGCTCCTCTGTTGGCTGTGACGGTGACAGCTGCAGGTGAGTGCTCTGGTCCTGGATGGGCACAGCAGTGTTTCTGCACTCGTCCTCCAGGCAGACTCTCAAGGAAAGAGACACAGGAATCTGCCAGCCGGTTATCTGGGCAATCTTTGGAAACATTAGTGACCCCACACATAAACGGTCCTCATATTCTGTGAAAGCACCTGAATGTCTCATCATTGTCCTATTGATTTTTAGATAAGATGGTATAAACAAAAAGGAAGATCTATGTTCCTAAATCTGTGTATATGAAATGCAGGAAACTTGTATAACTTAAATAAATTTTTTAAAAAAAGACACACAGATCCTAAAGTAATATCAAAAATGAAAATGATTGAGTATCTTTCTAAGGATAATACCAATTGCTGATTATATAAAAAATAAGGAAATGTGTATGAACATTTGACAACAACACAGAGAAGATATAATGGCAGCTTTGTCTAGGATCGAAGATTTGCAACTGGGAAAACTGGCCAGGTTCTGGATATATTTTGACAGCCAAGTTCAGAAGGCATTGCTAAATAATTATGGACAGTTTGAAAACTAGAGAGCAGTGAGGAATCATATTAGGTTTTCCTAATTTGCAATAATGTCATTTCCTGCAGAGGGTGTTGATGTTGATTTCTCAACAATGTTGCAGTGGATTCCTTTCCGAGAGGAACAGCGTGGTGGGGGCAAGAGGCTCGGAGTCACCACACAGACCCCGGGAGTCGGGTGAAAGCAGGCTTGAGTAGAGCAGCCCACAGACTCATTTATTTCAGTTGAAACTACATCTTATATAGCCAAGACCAGCCAATCTGGTCAAGGGGCGGTCTATGCCCCATCCAATCACAGTGTGTTGCCAGGCAGTTTAAAAAGCCATCCAATCACAGCCTGCTGCCAGGCAGTTTCAAATCCATCCAATCACAGCCTGTTGCCAGGCAGGCTCCATTGCCAGGTGGGTTTCAAAGCCATTCCTGAGTAACTGACGCTCTCGCTTGCCAGTGGCCACCGGGAAGAGTGAAAGAGAAGGTTAAGGATTTGTTATCAGAAAGTTATCGTTTTTGAAGTGCCCTGTAGAAATTCTGTAAGAGCAGTCTGGTTGGTATTTCAATGCATGTCTCTTCAGTTTAATGGGAAAACATGTCAAGAGATATAACATTCAGACTGATTCATGTGTACAGAGCATTTAAAGTCATCAGACTGGATGAGAACACCACGTACTGATTGTATGGAAAAGACAAGTGGTCCAGGAGTTCATTCTAGGAACACTCTGAAATTCAAAAGTTGGGATAATAACTCTGAGAGCATGTAGAAAGAACATGCAGGTTTGTTTGACATTGTGAAACCATGTAATTTGAATATTTTGTAAGAAGAAATAGTAAACTATGAAAAATGTTGCAAATACACAAACATCAAATTAGATATGGACTCAAACTTATTGGGTGGATTTAACCATGAGAGGTCCCCAAACCTTTAAGTGAGTGGTAGTAGCAGAAGTCCAACTTGAACAATTTCATTCTTTTCTTTGTTTGACTCAGAAATAAATTTATTTATGAACATTGATACTAGCATTAATATTGAGAGTTGAATTTGAAATTAGGTCACAAAATTAGGTCACAAAAAGACAGACATAAAGCAAAACTCCCATGCACTGGAATTTTGTTTCTTTAGCTGCAAAGTGACTGAGTTGATGAAAAGTGAGTATGACTGCAATGCGTAAGGCATAATATAGTTTTAGCGGTCCTAGATACATTTCTGTTGATAGGCACTTCTTACAATTCTGTGTAATTTCTAATATTACATAAATTATGCAGTATAAATAAATTGCATACATTAAAAACTGGCTTCTGAATTATATTACATTCAACAGCACCTCAAAAAGTTGGTAGAAAATGGAATTAAGAGATAAGATCAGGGAAGAGGCATTTAACCCAGTAGTTAAAACACCCACATACCACATCAGAGTGTCAGGGCTCCATTCCTGGCTCCAATTCCTAAATTCAGCTTCAAATGTAGAACTCAGGGGGCAGCAGTGAAGGCACAAGTGATAGTTCCACTGTCACCCACATGGAAGACTTGAATTGTGATCCAGACTGCCAGATTCAGCCTAGCACAACCCCAGCAATGTGAACAATTTAGAGTCAATGAATGGGAGCTCTGTCTCTCTCTGATTCAAATAAACACATTATGTATGTCTGTGTGTGTGTGTATATATATGTGTGTGTGTGTGTGTGTAAATACATACATATTTTAAAAAAGAGAGTGTACTGTTGAAAAATTTTTGAAATCCTTGCATATTCAAAGGCATTCAAAAACTTCATGGAAAATACATTTTATGAAAAAAATTTCATGAATATAAAATTTTTGCACTTTTTATGTCTTACTTTTTTGAAGATTTGCAATAAAATAAACTTATTTCTTCAAAAAGTATACCTATTTGTGTCCAGTTCTGTTACATAGTGGCATCCCATATGGGCACCAGTTCGAGTCCCGGTTGCTCTACTTCCAGCGCAGCTCTCTGCTATGGCCTGGGAAAGCAGTAGAAGATGGCACAAGTTCCTGGGCCCCTGAACCAGCATGGGAGTTCTGGAAGAAGCTCCTGGCTCCAGGCTTCAGATAGACATGGCTATGTCCATTGCTGTCATCTGGAGAATGAACCAGCAGATGGAGGTCCTTTCTCTCTCTCTCTCTCTCTCTCTCTCTCTCTCCTTCTGCCTCTCTTTCACTCTGCCTTTTAAATAAATAAATCTTTTTTTAAAAAGTATTTACTTATTAATTTACTTAAAAGGCAGAGTGAGAGAGAGAGATGGAGAGATAGAAAAGGAAGTGTTTGCCCTTTTTTGGTTTGCTCCCAAATCGCTGCAATAGGTGGGCCTCAGCCAGGCCAAAACCAGATGTCTAGAACTCTACCGAGGTCTCCTCCATGGGCAGCAAGGGCTCAAGTAAAGAAGCCATCATCTGTTGCTTTTCCAGAAAGTTAGCAGGGATCTGTATGGAAGCAAAGCATGTAGGACTGAAACCGGCACTCACATGTGGGATGCATACGTCCCAATTAGCAGCTTTAACCAGCGCTATGCCACAATGCCTGCCACAAAAACATACCCTTTCATTCCATTTCCCATGGAACTTTTGAAGTACCTTTGAACTGTTTAAACCAAATACATCCAATAAAGTAAAGCTTATGTACTTTTCTCTCCTCCTAGGTTAGACAACCTACATCATGGAGAGAACCAATCACACAGTGACTGAGTTCATCCTACTGGGCTTCACGACAAACCCTGTGATGCAGTTGGTCCTGTTTGTGGTGTTCCTTGTAGTGTACTCTCTGACTGTGCTAGGAAATACCATCCTCATAGTGCTGATCTGTAATGACTCCCGCCTATACACACCCATGTATTTTTTCATTGGGAATTTATCTTTTCTGGATCTCTGGCTGTCCTCTGTCTACACTCCAAAGATCCTAGTGACGTGCATCTCTGAAGATAAAAGCATTTCCTTGGCGGGCTGTGTGGCCCAGTTCTTTTTCTCTGCAGGGCTGGACTACAGTGAGTGTTACCTGCTGGCTGCCATGGCTTATGACCGCTACATGGCCATCTCCAAGCCACTGCTTTATGCTCAAGCCATGTCCTTCAAACTATGTGCATGTTTGGTAACAGCCTCATACCTTGGTGGTTTTATTAACTCTTCTATCATCACCAGAAAAACGTTTTCCTTTGACTTCTGCCATGACAATGTTATTGATGACTTTTTCTGCGACTTGCTTCCCCTCGTGAAGCTGGCCTGTGGCAGAAAGGAAGGCTACCAGGCCCTGATGTACTTTCTCCTGACCTCCAATGTCATTACCCCTATTGCGCTCATCCTGGCCTCCTACCTCGTTATCATTGCCACCATCCTGAGGATCCACTCCACCCAGGGCCGCCTCAAGGCCTTTTCCACTTGCTCTTCCCACCTGGTATCTGTGACCTTATACTATGGCTCCATTCTCTACATCTACTCCCGACCTGGATCTAACTATTCCTTGGATAACGACAAAAGAGTTTCTATATTTTACACCGTGGTGTTTCCTATGCTGAACCCCATGATCTACAGCCTGAGGAATAAGGATGTAAAAGAGGCTCTGAAAAAACTCTTCAAGTAAATTTAAAAAATAATCTCTCTCTAAGAAGAAGCAAAGATTGTTTTGGTCTACTTATTAACGTTTTTAGGTTATTTATATTTCAAACAGAGCTCTCATGTGCTCTCCCATAATTAAGGAGTCTTAAAATGTAAGTTAAAAAAATGTTCTGGGGCCAGTGCCATGCCTCACTTGGCTAATCCTCCGACTGTGGCGCCTGCATCATATATGGGCGCCAGGTTCTAGTTCCAGTTTTTCCTCTTCCAGTTCAGCTCTCTGCTGTGGACCGGGAAGGCAGTGGAGGATATCCCAAGTGCTTGGGCCCCTGCACCCTCATGGAAGACCAGGAAGAAGCACCTGGCTCCTGGCTTCGGATTGGCGTAATTCCGGCTGTTGTGGCCATTTAAGGGGTGAACCAACGAGAGGAAGACCTTTCTCTCTGTCTCTCTCTCTCTCTCACTGTCTACCTCTGTCAAATAAATTTCAAAAATGTTCTTTCTAGGAACAGGCTATTAAAAAGGAAATTAGATTAGGCCGACAGGTTTGATCGCAAAACAAGAATTTTCATTGAACTGCATGCTAGATTAGATTTAAAACAACAAAAGATCTTGAACTTAAAAATGCTCTTCTGACTTTGGAAAGAGTCAAAATTAGGCCACAGTCCAAGAAGAAGAATATTTAGTTGACAGATGTATATGTAATAATATGTACTGCGGGGCACTTGATGTTGTAGTTAAATTACTTGGGATGCTTGCAGCCTGTAACAGAATGCCTGGATTGGAGTCCCAGCTCCACTGCCAATTCTAGCCTCCTGTTAATGCCCATCATGGAGGGTGGCAGGTGATGACTCACATTTTTGCTCTCTGCCACTTAGCTTGGAAACCGGATTGAGTTCTGGAGTCCTGAATTCATGGTGCAGACCTGGCTGTCACACACTTTTGGGGTGTACAGGGGCAGAGGAGGGCGGATGTTGAAGACTTCTCTTGGTCTATGTGTTTGTGTGTTATTCTGCTTTTCAATAAAAATTGAATTATAAATATAGTTATTTCCTTGATATAGGAACAAATATGTAGAATTAATTTTAATAAGCTTCTGCTGGCAACTAGAAGACATTCATTAATTTCCATTCCCTAAACAGAAAATTTGGCCAGCTGATCCTCCACCTGCGGCGCTGGCACACCGGGTTCCAGTCCCAGTAGGGGCACGGGATTCTGTCCCAGTTGCTACTTTTCCAGTCCAGCTCTCTGCTGTGGCCTGGGAAGGCAGTGGAGGATGGCCCAAGTGCTTGGGCCCTGCACCTGCTTGGGAGACCAGGAGGAAGCACCTGGCTCCTGGCTTCGGTTCGGTGCAGCCCGCCAGCCGTAGTGGCCATTTGAGGGGGTGAACCAACAGAAGGAAGACCTTTCTCTCTGTCTCTCTCTCACTCTGCCTGTCAAAAAAAAAAAATCAGCATTGTTAGGTGTAGTTTTTGCACAGAAATATTAGCACATGCTCCCGAGGTGTGGAAGACATAACTCAAAGCTTATTGGACACAGTAGGAATGAGCCTTTTAGCCTGTTAGTCCCTTATTTAAGTTCCTCTCTTGAGGAAAATCATAAGGATCCCATAGAATTGTATGTGATTCACGGTGTAACTCTGTGGACTCCTCATTATTTTATAAAAGAACTTACAAGGATTCTCCTTCCATACTGTGACATTCTGAGCACCAAACAATTTTTACAATAAAAATAATAATTATAATTATAGTGAAATAAAATAGAGACCTAAAAGTCTATGAGTGCATATTACTCAAAAGAGAACACTTTTTAGGGAGTTATATAGAAAGAGGGGAGTGTAGGGACTGGCATTGTGTCACAGTGGATTGCCAATGTTAATGCCATTATCCCACATTGGAGTGCTGGTTCGAGTCCTAGCTACTCCATTTCCCATCCCATTCTTGATCATGCATCCTTATTAGCAATAGCTGGTGGCTCATATGCTTAGAACCCTGCCAGCAAACGAGAGACTCAGATGGAGTTCCAGGCTCTTGGCTTCAACCTGCCCCAACTCTGGACGCTGTGAACATTTAGGGATTAGATCAGCAGACTGAGTGTGTGTGTGTGTGTGTGTGTGTGTGACTCTGATTTTCAAATAATTGAGAATAAATAAATACACGATATTTAAATAGTTGCTTTAGAGGCCAGTGTGTGGCATAGCAGATAAAGCCACCACCGATGAGGTCAGCATCCCATATGAGTACTCAACTCCTCTACTTTCCATCCAGCTCCCTGCTAATGGCCTAGGAAAAGCAGTAGAGGATGGTCCAAGTGCTGTGCCCCTACAATCTAAGTGAGCGACCTGGAAGAAGCTTGTGGTTTCTGGTTTTGGTGAGGAGGCCCAGCCTTGGCTGTTGCAGCCATTCGGGAAATGAACTAATGGATGGAAGATCTCTCTCTCTCTCTCTCTCTCTCTTTCTCTCTCTCTCTCTATAACTCTTTCAAATGAGTAAAATTTAAATTTAATTTCATTTAATTCTTTTACATTTTATTTAAGGACTACAAATTTCATGTATTTCCTATAAACAGATTCAGGAACATAGTGATACTTCCCTTCCTACCCTCACTCCCACCTACACTCCTACCATTCTTCTTCCTCCCTCTCCTATTCCACTCTCGGCTTTTACAAAGATCTATTTTCAGTTTAGTTTATAAACCTATTTTCAGTTTACTTTATAACCGGAAGTGTTACTTTATAACTAAAGAGTTCAATAAATAGTATGAAGAAAAAACACTGTTCCTCAACAGTATAGACAAGGGCTGTTAACCACCATCAAATCTCACAATGTCAATTTCACTTTTATAGATTACATTTTAGGTAATCTATTTCCACAGATCAGGGAAACATAGCATTTGTCTTTTGGTGACTGGCTTAAGAAATAAATATTTAAACATAATAATAATAATTGTTTTAAAATAATAAAATAAATAATAAGATAGGTAGCATCTAATTTTTATCAGATTTTCAAACTAAGACAATGTCAATGTGAGTTATATTTATAAAGCATAAATATGCTGTTGTCTGTATTATAATAAGTAAAGAAATGCAAGAAACTGTATCTGAGTCAAGTAGTTCTAGCTGGTGTAGTACCTCTAAGTGTAACAGGAAAGACTGGCAATGCATCTTAACCTTGAATGTGAATCCAAGGCATATATTCAGGATTTCTCGTAACAAACAAACCCACTAGGAACAGGCTCTTAACAGTGAACAGGAAAACTATGCCAGTTCAGTTCTCTGGCTTTCTAAAGGATGTCTTCGTTTTTCCATAATGATAATAACATTTTTATAAAATGCACTCTTTTATGTATTCACAAATGTTAATACCAATTAGTATATTCTCATGGAGGAACATCAGTTACTTTAGTCAGCAGCATGACACTAGAAAATACATCTTTCCAGAGAATTCAGTAATTAAAAAAAGTAAAATGGTGTGAAAACTGTTCTCAAAATATCCTAGCACCATAAATCCTGACATGAAACTACAAAAAGGATGTTCAAACTACTGTTGAAAGGCTTCTACAGTAAACTTTTTAGGAGAATAAATGAATAAGAATCAATATCCATTCAAGTACTATGATCTCAGCTAACTCAAGCATATGTTCATAAGATTTATGTATGGAAATGTTATCTCAATTCCAAAATCATGTATAAATAATATCACCAAGATCACAATAAAAATAATGAACAGTTAAGAATAAGCCTACAGGACATAAAAGGATCAGAACATAAAAATTAACTAAACATTTGGCATTGATAATTTGGAATATGTTTAAATGTGAATGTAGCAGTTAGTTTTTCACTCACTGTAGGAAAGATCTCATCTGCAACAAATGGCACTCAGACGAATCTTCAATATTACTTTGAAATTATACTGCAAATTCCTAAAGGGATGTAATCAATCATGTCACAGATTTTAAACCCTGAAGATAAACTGGTTTCCAAGTTGGGTCAGTTCAACATATGCATTTTAATAAAATAAACACTTTTAAAAATTTATTTATTTATTCGAAAGTCAGAGTCACACAGAAAGAGGAGAGGCAGAGAGAGAGAGAGAGAGGGAAAGAAAGAAAGAGAGAGAGAGAGAAGCTCTGCTGATCTGATGCCGGGAGCCAGGAGCTTCTTCCTGGTCTCCCACATGGGTGCAGGGGCCCAAGGACTTGGGCCATCTTCAAGTGCTTTCCCAGGCCATAGCAGAGAGCCATTGCCTTACAATGGATTTCTATGTGTGAGTTTGTGTACAAAAGTTTGGGTGTGTATGTATGCATATGAAATAGAAATGATTAAATCTGAGGACTGATAAGTCAGAAACTGGACTTATCAGCAGGATCAAGACCCGGGAGAGCTGATGGTACAGTTTCAGGCTGGCAACCTGGATCCCAGGAGAGCCCATGGATGGAGTCAAAGGCGGCATGCCATATAATTCCTTCTTACTCTGGGGAGAATGATATTCTTTGTTAAAATTGCTGTGATAAATTAGTTCCTCTGAAACTTGTTTAGGAGTGAAACAAACAATTCTTTCAAGTTTACGTACGAATGGCCCCTCTCTGTGTGCCAAATAAGGTGCACAGGTGAGTGCATGGTAACAACTGAGCAATCATCACAGCCCAGACCTCCCTTTTCCTTTCTGACAGCAATTGTCATTAATAAGTTCCTGTGTCTCCTTCCAGAGGATTTTTGCCCATTCGTCAAAGCATGCAAAAATAAATAAATGCTTTGTTTTGTTGTAGTATCTCACAGACGATTATGTGTCTGATTAATTGTCTAATTATCAAATAAAACCCTGCTGCTCTGCAGAAGGTCAGGATATGTGCACTGGTGAGCAAGGCCAGATGTGGAATCAGCCTTTATGAGGCTTTGAATTAGTGAAGAGAGAGAGAAACTTCCATAGCCTTGGCAGCTCATGACAAGAGCCTCAGGTGATTAATGATGTCATAAATAAGAGTGTCAGTTGTTAAATCAACAGCAGGAGTCCCTGTGCACTTGCTCCCCATGTAGGACCTCTGTCATAATGTGTTGTGCTATGAGAATTAATGCTAAAACTAGTCTTCAAACAGTACTTTATACTTTGTGTGTCTGTGTGGGTGGATGCAAACTGTTGAAATCTTTACTTAGTAAGAGTTGATCTTCTGAATACAAAGATAATTAAAAATGAATCTTAATGAAGAATGGGACGGGAAAGGGAGTAGGAGGTGGGATGGTTTGGGGGTGGGAGGGCAAGTATAGGGGGAAGAACTGCTATAATCCAGAAGTTGTACTTATAAAATTTATTTTTATTAAATAAAAGCTTTCTATAAAAAAGAGAGAAATCTGACCCTATCACACCCCTGCTATTTAAATAAAATATATATGGAAAATGTATATTACACAAATACATTCTGATAAAATATTCTTGTCACAATAAATATATGTAAAATTTCTGCTGTAATTAAGTGCTACCTAGTAGACGTTTTAACAATGGGCACTTTGAAAGGTACAGCAAAGCCTGGCTTATAGGGAGCAATGCCCTGTGTGTAGTGGGTGGATGTGCAGAACCTGAGACCCTACTGTCACTCATCACAAGATGGCAAGACTCCTTCAAGAAATTGATTTCCAGCTAAGCTGAAGTTTTAATATGGTCTTTGGCTATCCTCATATGGATATATAATTAAGTAAAAAGACAAAGGTCTTAATGTACTATTCATAATAAAAGATCAAAAGTTCACAGAAAATAGCATCAAAAGATAAGTTTATTTTGGAGGAAAAAATTTTGAAATTCAGGCATAGCTCTTTCATATAACACAATTTCTGCAAACTTTCTGATGTTCTCTCATATTTAATATATTTATAAATGCTGGCAAAACAAATTTTTTTTAATTTCAACTACATGGGTAATATGGCACTGTGTGCGTATATGACCCAGGTACCCAGGAATAACGATGGATGACAACTCAGCCTTCCATTCAACTTTGAAAGTTCTATCCAGCTTTCCTCCTGTGAGATAAACCTCACTTTTGTAAAGAGTTTATTCCTTTTAGAGAAAGTTTGGGTTCTCAGAAAAGTGGAGTGGAGAGTACAGAAAATAATCTCTTTTGGCAAATTTTTTTTCACTTTTATGTTTACCTACAGACTATATTATATCTTGCTTGCAGATACCTTTTTCCCCCACTAAATTATCTTCCTTGAAGGAGGGCATTTTTTTGGTTTTGATTTATAATAATTATAGCATCAGTTTGATTGCTGTATTTCAAGTATAGTTATTTAATTGTTATTGACACATGATTGTTTATACAGTATGATCCATTCATGTTCACACTCTGTAATGAACAAAACAAAGTAATTAAGATATCAATCATCTTAAGCATTTATGGTTTCTTAAAATCATCTCTTTTTTCTGTTACATTATTCTTGACCTTAGTCATTCCGTGCAATAAAACACCAGAATTGTTCCTCTCACATAACTAAAATGGTGTATGCACCTCGACCAAACTCTTTCCATTCTCACTCCCCCTTATACTCTCTTTACTTCTGATAATCACTACCCTACTCTCAACCTCTGTGAGATCATTTATGGATTTCACATATCAGTGAGATCGTGGGCTTTTTCTGATCAAGGCTCACGTAATTTTGCATATTGTCCTCAAGGTTCATTCATGTTGCCTGTGATGGGATTCCACCCTTTTTATGCATGGATATTTATACCACATTTTCTTCACCTTTTCTTCTGTTAATAGATATTTAGTGTTCCTAATGATCAGTGATTGTGAAAAGTGCTCTAATAAACATGGGAGTGCAGATGTCTCTTGAATAAATCAATTTCGTTTTCTTTGTATACACATACCCAGCAAAGGGATTGCTGGGTCACACAGTGGTTCTATTTGCTTTTGGAACCTCTGTACTGTTTTCCATGATGGTTATACTAATTTACAATTCCAACAACATTTCTTTTTTCTCCACATCCTTACCACTACTTGCTGTTTTTTTTTTTTTCAATAGTAGTGTCCCTCTCTCTATCTCCTTTTCACTCCCCCTCTCTGTCATTCTGCCTTTCAAATCAATAAACAAATCTTTGGAAAAATTAGTCTTCCAAATTGGGGTAATATTATATCTCATGGTGGTTCTGATTCTTCCTGTGATTAGTAAATCTTCTTCCCTATGATTTTAATGGTGAACATTTCTATATATCTGTCATGTGTATGTTCTCTCCTGGTGAATCTCTATGTGGGTGTGGGTGTTTTGTCCATCTTTAACTCATTTTTGAGGTTTTGTTTTTTTTAAATATTTATTTATTTATTTGACAGGTAGAGTTATAGACAATGAGAGAGAGAGACAGAGAGACAGAGAGAAAGGTCTTCCTTTTTCCATTGGTTCACTCCCCAAATGGCCACTATGGCCAGCACTGCGCCAATCTGAAGCCAGGAGCCAGGTGCCCCTTCCTGGTCTCCCATGTGGGTACAGAGGCCCAAGCACTTGGGCCATCCTCCACTGTCTTCCCGGGCCATAGCACAGAGCTGGACTGGAAAAGGAGCAACTGGGATTAGAACCCGGTGCCTATATGGGATGCCGACGCCGCAGGCAGAGGATTAGCCAAGTGAGCCATGGCGCTGGCCCCAAGGTTTTGCTATTGAGTTGTTTGAGTTCCTTGTGAATTCTGAATATTAACCCTGAAACAGTTGTGCAGTTTGCAAATATTTTCTCCCTTTTTGCAAGGTCTTTTTCACTCTGTTGATTGTTTGCTGTGCTATGCAAATGCTTTTTAGTTTGCTATAATCCAATTTATCTATTTGTGATTGTAATCTATATACTTTTGAATTCTAAAGAATTTCTTGCCCAGATCCATGCTCTTAAGAATTCCCTCAAATTTTTTTTTTTAAATAGTCTCAACTCTTTCATATAACTAACTCTTTTTTTTTTTTTTTTTTTTTGGACAGGCAGAGTTAGACAGTGAGAGAGAGAGAGGCAGAGAGAAAGGTCTTCCTTTTTCTGTTGGTTCACCTCCCAGGTGGCTGCTATGGCCAGCATGCTGCGCCCATCCAAAGCCAGGAACCATGTGCTTCCTCCTGGTCTCCCATGCGGGTACAGGGCCCAATCACTTGGGCCATCCTCCACTGCACTCCCAGGCCACAGCAGAGAGCTGGACTGGAAGAGGAGCAACTGGGATTAGAATTCGGTGCCCTCAGGGGATGCTGGCGCCGCAGGTGGAGGATTAGCCTAGTGAGCCATGGCGCCGGCCCATATAACTCTTTAAAACAGCTTCAGTTGGTTTCAGGATCTAGTTTCATTCTTCTAAATATTAATGTCCTATTTTCTCAGCACTGTTTTCTAAAGAGAATGAGGGTAGTGTATACTATAGTATAAGATCTTGGGATGTTTCATTCTTCTGCTACACAGTAACCCCAAGATTCATGTTGTCTCTCTCTTTTGATGTTACCATCAATCAGACATGGTCACCAGAGTTTGACAAAAGGGAGAGAGGGGGGAGGTTCTAGAATTCTATGGCCAAATGTAGTTTATGTCACCTTTGTCCAAATCTCATTGGCCAGAATATAGCCACATGATATTGGCTCAACAACAAGTTGTTCTGGGCAGTGTAGTTTTCCCATGTGCTGAGAAAGAACAGATGGGCTTAGTGAGCATCTACCTTGAGTTAGCTTCTGTCAGCCAGAAGAGGCTAAAGTCTCTAAGAACCAGGTCATTTGTATTTTTGTTTGTTTTCTACCTAGAAATATAAATGAAGGGACACAACTTTGCACTGTAGATGTTTCCTTCCTTTGATTTTGCTATTCGGACTTATGCTTGACAGTTACTCTGCTCAGGTCTGAAATTCTTTCTTTTTAAAAAATTTATTAAAATTTTATTAAAATAAAGAGAACAGATTTCATGTACTTCATAGGCACATTTCTAAGTAGATAACCATCCTTCCCTCCTTTCCTCTCTCCTCTCAAACCTTCTCCTTCCTTAATTTCTTTTTCACTTATTTTTTGCGAAAAAATGATTTGAAATTTTTTCCCATACAAAACTAATTCTTCATTTAGGATATATCTTTTTTATCATTTCTACAGTGAATATCAGTGTATCATTATTTCCCTCCTCCCCAATAATATACCTAGGTTCTTCTTTTTATGCTAAAATGATAAAATAAGAAATGTTTTTAATATTTGGCTTACAAAGATACTTAAAGTAAAATACCATTTAGTCCTCTCTGTTGCCTACATTATTTGGCAAAATCTATTTCAGAAAGTATCAACAACCTGTGGCAAAATGGGTTGAACCATGGTCACTGTTAGAAATCCAACAGACTGCAGAACAGATACAAAATTTTCTAGGCACATCTTCTGGGATATCCTGAAGCCCTGGAAGTTAATATGCATTCTCCACAGTGATCCTTGTACTCAAAATTAAGATTTCATGGTCCAGCAGAGCTAAAGTAACTCGTTAACATGATACAAGGGGGAAAGAGGACTAAACACTAGAGCAATCCAGACACACTGGCAAGGAATTTTGGTATATTGCTTTGCCATTGACTCTCTCATAGTCTTGGGCACGTCATGTGGACCTTCACCATTCACTCTAGGCAATTGCTTTACTTTGTAGTACTGACAACCTGAACTGTAAAGACTACAAGCACAAGGAACACTTTTAATTTGTTCTCTGCTGTATTGCTAGTGATTAGTACATAGTTGGTTAACTTTCCATAGTCACTGTCAAGTAGATATTTGGTCAGGGTGCTAAATGGGAACTAAATTAGTTTTATTTGATTGTAATTCTGATTTGATAAAAAATTATGAAAAATAAAAATAACAAAATTGGCCAAAAATAATTTCATTTATCAATCACTCATTGATGAATGTTGAGAAAGTGGTCCTCCCACCTCTTACCTCAGATGAGCTGAGGGATTAGCTTCTAGTGGTGAGCAAAATCAGCATAGACAGAAATGTGGCCTTTCTGCACACATACTGGCTCATGGTACTTTCAGAATAAATTTTCATTTATTTACAAAAATAAATGAATAACCCACATACTATTAATATTCAGCGTGTAATAACTATTACTAGAGGTCAGATATCCTTTTAAATTCCTTAAATATACCATATCTATTAAAATCCCTCATCATCATGTAAAAAATGTGTTGCTAAAGATGAGAATGATGGATGAGAAGTTGATTCTAAGGAGGAAAAATTGAGTTTTCAAAAGTGACCATGTTTTAATACGATGGAATCGGGATTTAAATCAGCCCTGTCTGATCATGTATCTCAGAACAGTTCATGTTTCCTCCTAAAATTATTGTTTACTCTTCCAAAAAAAAGCTGTGCATATATGTATATCACTTCAATTAATTTTCATACTCTTGTACAGTAGGACTGCTGCCATTCAATTACAATGGCTCTTACTGCAATGGTTCTCATAGCATAACATATAGTTGACTTGATCAGAATCAGTTGAGGCTACTTGGGCTACAGGAGATTTCCTGGCCCCTGGCTGACTACATTCAAAAGTCAGAGATGAAGCTCAGAAAGGTGAAACCTGAGTAATTTGTCAGTGTTTATTTTCTCTGAATCAGAACATCACTGAATGTTTCCCATATGTGAAAACATCTAATACGTAGCTTCAAAATATTTCTCAGAATTTTTAATGACAATCCTATCTAGCAGTTACAATTATTGTTCTTGTTTTGCGAGTGAGCCAATTGAGACTTAACAGAATCACAGAAGGTCAGAACTGGCCGGCGCCGCGGCTCACTAGGCTAATCCTCTGCCTAGCGGCGCCAGCACACCGGGTTCTAGTCCCGGTTGGGGCGCCGGATTCTGTCCCAGTTGCTACTTTTCCAGTCCAGCTCTCTGCCGTGGCCCGGGAGTGCAGTGGAGGATGGCCCAGGTGCTTGGGCCCTGCACCCCATGGGAGACCAGGAAAAGCACCTGGCTCCTGGCTCCTGCCATCGGATCAGCGCGGTGCGCCTGCCGCAGCGCGCTGGCCACGGCGGCCATTGGAGGGTGAACCAACGGCAAAGGAAGACCTTTCTCTCTGTCTCTCTCTCTCACTGTCCACTCTGCCTGTCAAAAAAAAAAAAAAAAAAATAAGGTCAGAACTGTATAAAGTCCTCTGTCAGTTGGTACACAGCAAGCTAGAAATTGAACTCGTGTTGGAGCCAGTGCTGTGGCATAGTAGGTTAATCCTCTGCCTGTGGTGCTGGCATCCCATTTGGGTGCCAGTTCTAGCTCTGACTGCTCCTCTTCTGATCCAGCTCTCTGCTACAGCCTGGGAAAGCAATAGAAGATGGCCCAAGTGCTGGGCCCTGCACCCCTTTCAGACCTGGAAGAAGCTCCTGGCTCCTGGTTTCAGATAGGCCCAGCTCCGGCAGTTGGGGCCATTTAAGGAGTGAACCAGTGGATGCAAGACCTTTCTCTCTATCTCTCTCTTTCACTGTCTGTAACTCTACCTCTCAGATAAACAAGTGAAATCTTTAAAAACAAAAAAAAAAAATGGAAAAAAATTTAATCATTGACATTCACCTTTAGACCCAGAGCTATATCTGGTTTGACAACCCCTCATCATTGCTGTCTTTGATTTAGAAGACCCAGTTCCTAATACCTCTTCTAGTTGAAGATAATTTGCTGTGCAAATGCAAACTACCTTCTTCACAAACACACTATACTTTGAAATACACTTTGTCTATACATTTTACTGGTCATATCACGAATTCTGTGACTACCTCTCCATGATTTTTCTTGGACCTGCCTGTGAAGAACACAGGAGAGTCAGAGACTTCTAGTTATGGGAACTAATATGCTGAAAGAAGCAATTACTTTAGGGGTTAAATGCCATCATTGGAATAGAGCAGAATGTGGATTTGGTGGTGAGTTTCTAGAAAATTAGAGAAGTCAATTCACTTATCAAATATTATCCATGCCAACCGTGCTAGATCCTGAACGTTCTCATTCAACAGTAATCAATGAAATCAACAAAACATGCTCTTTTGAACAGGCCCTCATCTTGGAGAAAGTGAAGAAAGGTGGGAAGCAAGTCAATTACACGGGGAGGGAGGGGATCTGAGGGCAGTACTGTGGAGCAGAGAGAGTCGGGAAAGGTGACAGAGAGCTGGGGAGTAGACAGAGGCACAGCCAGGACAGGCCACACTGAGCAAAAGCATTTCTTGGTGAAACAATTATTGAAGCAGAATGAGCCATGAATGCAAATATGTTGAACATGAAATTCCATGGAGTGGCCAGTGAAGCCAGGGGCTGTGGATATATACGCATCATTTCATGCAGACGTTTTTTGTCATCAAGTTCACTGAGAACTAAACCTCCTTCTTTGCGTAGCTCATTTCTACCTCTGCTTCCCTCTCGTTGCATTTCCAATCATCTTTGCTAGAGGAGGACTGGGAAGTCGCGGGTTACTTTGCCCTTTTCTTCAGGATGTGATTGACTGCAAAGTTCCTAAAAGGGAGAATTTACATTACAGAAATAGAACCCTTCGGAAGAATTAATCATAGTTGAAAAAGCACAGAATGCACAGTCAGAGGTGCTGAGTGTGAGCTCTAGTTCTGCAACAGGTTTGCTTTTGGTCCCTGGAGTCTTAGAGTCTGACTTTCCTCATTTAAGTGACCACTTGGAAGAAGAGAGAGAAAACAAGACCAACATTTCCATTGCTTGATTTTTATTATTTTTTCTTTTTTGTTCTTTTTTATTTATTTATTTATTTTGACAGGCAGAGTTAGAAAGTGAGAGAGAGAGACAGAGAGAAAGGTCTTCCTTTTCCATTGGTTCACCCTGCAATGGCTGCTATGGCCAGCGCGTTGGGGCCGACGTACTGCGCTGATCCGAAGCCAGGAGCCAGGTGCTTCTCCTGGTCTCCCATGCGGGTGCAGAGCCCAAGGACTTGGGCCATCCTCCACTCTCGGGCCACAGCAGAGAGCTGGCCTGGAAGAGGGGCAACTGGGACAGAATCCGGCACCCTAATCGGGACTAGAACCCGGAGTGCCGGAGCAGCAGGTGGAGGATTAGCCTATTGAGCCATGGCGCTGGCCTCTTATTTTTTCTAAAAGCCTTGGTTTAAATAACACACATAGAAGTATTCTTTCCAAGAAACTATTTTCCATTATGAATATTTTATTTTTATTGATAATAACATTAAGCACTACTCAATAGTTCTCATGTGTTAATTTTTATCAAAAACTCTCATCCTGGTAGTACCTATTTCATAGAACTGAGAAAAATATAAAGTAAATCATATCAGATACTTGGAATAATCCAAAATCTGAATAAATACCTCCTGATGGGAATAACTTCAAAAGGGTTTTTGAGGAGGCAGCGGGTATGGTTCCACTGCTTTCACAGGGAAAAGGCTGGTGAGCTGCTGAGACTGGCTGGACTGACTTGTAATCTGAAAAATGCAGATTAAAGCAAGGACTTTTTTTCTCTGAATTGTACACTGTTTAAATTCTACAACAGAGTCTGGTAGATCTAAATGAAATGAGGAGGCTTCAAGACCTTCATGTTTGCCTGGTATAAGGTAGAAAGCTTTGGTTTTAATTCAACACAAGACTAAGTACAAATCAAATCTTAGCTTTGCCCCTTACTCTGGTTTAAACTCTTTGAGCTTCTGTTTCCACAGTTGTAAACTGGGGATAATGGAATAACATTTTCCTAGAGTTCTCAGAGTGCCACAACGAAATTTCATGAACTTGAGCAAGTGAGACAGAGAGAGAATCTTTTTTGTAAGACCATCAGCTGTATTGGGTTAAAACTCTATTTTAGGCCGGTGCCAGCGCTCTCTAGGCTAATCCTCTGCCTGCAGCACCGGCACCCCAGGTTCTAGTCCCAGTCGGGCACTGGATTTTGTCCTGGTTGCTCCTCTTCCAGTCCAGCTCTCTGCTGTGGCCCAGGAAGGCAGTGGAGGATGGCCCAAGTATTTGGGCCCTGCACCCGTGTGGGAGACCAGGAGGAAGCGCCTGGCTCCTGGCTTCAGATCAGTGTGGTGCACCGGCCGTGGTGGCCGTTTGAGTGTTTGGGGGGTGAACCAATGAAAGGTCTCTCTCTCACTATCTAACTCTGCCTGTCAAAAAAAAAAAAAAAACTCTATTTTTATGATGTCATTTAACCTTAATTCTCTCCTAGTTTTTCCCATCTCCAAATGCAGTCACATCGGAGGTTAAGCCTTAAACATATGAATTTGGAAAGAAAGGAGCACAGTTCTGTCCACAGCAGCAATCTAGTTCATAATTGTTATACTGAGTGGAAATAATGCACCTACTGAATCTTAGTTCAGTGCCTGGCTTAGGAAGCACTTCTTTATTTCCCACCTCTGCTTAATAATACCAGAAACTAAGCCCAATCTGACTCAGTCAATACATTTATGGTCTCGCTAGGGTGCCTAGATATGAGCAAGGCCACAAAACCATCATGTTTCAGAAATCTGATCTGCAAGTGAGTTCAGTGAGGACGTTTACACTTCCAGGATCTACAGCCTGGGATAACACTGTAGAACTATAACTGTGAAGGGTAAGTATTCAGATTCTGGAATAGGAGTAGGGTGTTTCTAACTCATGACGCAGGTTAGCTGTGAGCATTTCAGTTTGAACTCTGCTGTTGTTACCCCTCTCCCAAGCTTCACTAAACTTTTTGCCACAGCACCTGAAGTCTCAAAGATTTTCACATTGGCTAAAGATCAGCCATTATCTCATTTGATATCTACCTGAAGTTCAGTTTAATTAGATATTCTAAGATGATAGGTGTCGCTCCCCGTCTTCGCTGAGGAGCGACACAGGACCCTGCGCTGTTCTTTTGTCTGCTCGGCCCTCCCCGGGTTTGCTGCTGGTTCTTCCCGGGTTGGCTACCATCCCTTCCACCTCCGTGGAAGGGCGGTTCCCCCTGCCACTTTCCCCACTTCCGCAGGGGAGCGGCACACCGCCGGCCGGCTCTCTCGGGGGCTGCTCA
Organism: Oryctolagus cuniculus; assembly: GCF_051225735.1. Classification (NCBI taxonomy): domain Eukaryota; kingdom Metazoa; phylum Chordata; class Mammalia; order Lagomorpha; family Leporidae; genus Oryctolagus; species Oryctolagus cuniculus. The sequence continues at coordinate 15,413,987 of NC_142867.1, read as the reverse complement.
GGTGTTCCTTCAGATAGATGTTCCTAGTGCATGTTGTCTCTCTCCTCCTTTATAGTCCTCTTCCACCAATCCCAACTCTGCTACCCACATGCCGAGTACGCTGCTCTCCTGCAATCAGGAGCAGGTCCTGCTGTTTATTGGTTGAACTGGAGGCAGCTGTGTAGAAGCTTACTCCTCTCCCCAGCGCCATATCGTGGGAGAGCAGATGCATAGAATAAGTCTTAATTCCAGTAACTTAGTCTAGTCCGAGTTGCTCCCAGTTGCTCCCCACAGATCCCCCTTTCTTTTTATTTTTTGGCGTTGATACGCGCCTGTCTTCGGTGCCCCGCGGCACACACTCTGCTCTGCTTGCTAGAGTTGCCCACAGGTGCTTACAAGCACTACCAATCAGGCAAACCGAATCTGGGTCCTCTCTTCACCATGTTGTGAGGAGGTTTTTAGGTGCTGATGCGTGCCTGTGTTCGGTGCCCTGCAGCGCATGCTCTGCTCTGCTAGAACTGCCTGCAGGTGCTTACAAGCCCTACCAATCAGGCAAACCGAATCCGAGCCTTCTCATTGCTGTATTGTGGGGAGACTTATTGATGTTGATTCGTGCCTTTCTTCGGTGACCTGCAGCACATACTGCCTGCAGGTCTTATTGTCTTACTAATCAGGCAGACCGAATCCAAGCCCTCTCATTGCCGTGTTGTGGGGAGGCCTTATTTTTCTCTATTTCTCTATCTCCGGGCATTCCTATTTCTCCTATTTTATTTCTATCTGCCAGCATTCCTATTTCTCTCATTTTACTTCTAAACTTCTGTTTCTCTTATCCCCGCGGTTTCCCTGCGCCTGCCCCAAGGCTGCTTCTCGGCGCCTCCCCCGCGGCAGCTTCCCGGCTCTGCGCGGCTTACCGGCTTCTATTCGCGCGCTCCGCGGTCTCCACGCCCTTCGTGCCTGCACCACGGCCTTCGTGCTAGCCCCACGTTTCCTACTCACGCCCCGTGCGCTCTCCCCGTTTGTGCCCCGCGCGCTCTCTCTGCGCGCGGCGGCTTCCGCGAGTCACACAGCCCAGCTCACGTTTCCGCCACCGGCATTCAGTCCAAGTTCCCCGGGCTAACCTGGCGAATTCAACCTAGCTCACATCTGCACCCCCTGGTTTGGCTTCCCGTCTTTTGCTCCCCGGGCTAATCTGACGGATTCCAACCTGGCGGCCCACGTCTCTGCCTCTGGTTCCAGATTTTCACCTTTTGCTCCCCGGGCTGACTTGAAGAATTCCAAGCTGGCTTACGTCTCCGCCTCGGCCTGCCCCCGCAGCTTCATTCTCCGTAACATTTTTCTCTACCCGGTATGTTTCCCTAACTTTTCTTCCAACAACAATATTCCCCTCTCATTTCTCCCGGCTTCTCCCCACAGTCCGCATCCGAGTCCAAGCCTCCTCCAGGTATCACTTTCGCTTTCAATCTCCTAGCTTCCCCGCCATAGTCCGCATCCGAGTCTATGAGTCTATGAAAGCTTTCACTTTCGCTTTCAATCCTAACTTCTTTCCCACAGTCCATATCCGAGTCTATGCCTAGGCTTTCAATAGCTTCTTCCGGCACCTTTTCCGTCCGGCTTTCCCCTAGGCTCTTTGCTAGTCTCTCTCTCTGGTATTTTCCCGCTTCTTCCCTCCTAAGTTTCCTATCCGAGTCACGGCACCATTATGTCACTCCCCCTCTTCGTGGAGGAACGACACTAAGCCCTGCCTAGGCTTCATATCCGAGTCACGGCACCATTATGTCGCTCCCCGTCTTCGCGGAGGAACGACACAGGACCCTGCGCTGTTCTTTTGTCTGCTCGGCCCTCCCCGGGTTTGCTGCTGGTTCTTCCCGGGTTGGCTACCATCCCTTCCACCTCCGTGGAAGGGCGGTTCCCCCTGCCACTTTCCCCACTTCCGCAGGGGAGCGGCACACCGCCGGCCGGCTCTCTCGGGGGCTGCTCAGGTGTTCCTTCAGATAGATGTTCCTAGTGCATGATGTCTCTCTCCTCCTTTATAGTCCTCTTCCACCAATCCCAACTCTGCTACCCACATGCCGAGTACGCTGCTCTCCTGCAATCAGGAGCAGGTCCTGCTGTTTATTGGTTGAACTGGAGGCAGCTGTGTAGAAGCTTACTCCTCTCCCCAGCGCCATATCGTGGGAGAGCAGATGCATAGAATAAGTCTTAATTCCAGTAACTTAGTCTAGTCCGAGTTGCTCCCAGTTGCTCCCCACAGATAGGGAAACAGTTATCTCAAAAGAAGACTTACGACTTACAGTTTCCAAGAGTAAGGGGCACACCACACAATATCTTGTGGAGGTGTATGAGTTTTGACGACGAAGCAGAGGGAGCAAAGAATCCATAGCCTTCAGTGTGGTTTCTATATAAAGGAAAGGTCAAGGCAAGGTCGATAGGTAAGCTTGGGTAAGCCGAGCAAATTTAGGATGGGATGGCTTAAATACATTTCACAGGCTCTGGGAAAAAGGTATGGCTTCTAGTTGTCAGATATCTGACCCTGGAATGATTTACAGCAGGGAAAATATTGGCTCCATGTGGGTAGAATGAAACAGAGGAATTGGTTGGAGCTATGAGCTTAAGACTAGTTGGTTTGCATATGAAAGCTAGTCTCTCTCTCACTGATTTTTATGTCTAGGATTAATTAGCTCTTGAAAATCTCCATTATAGCAAGAACTTGAAGACGTCAAATTATAAGAAAAATGCAAGAATTTCTTAAAAGACATAATTATTAAAGCTCCCAAATTGTTCTGGGCATGATATAAGCTGTATTTTATGATTATGTCTAATTTAATTCCCACTGTTTCTACAAATTCACTCTGTATGCCAGACAGGTCTGCTAAATTTCAGACAGCTCCTCCACCATTCATTGTTTCCCGCATCTGTGACTAGACAGCTGTGATTTTCATGGCCCTAAATGTCTTCCACCACATCAAAACTGTTTACTCAGTCTTCAAGGATAGGGTCATGTTTCAGCCTGTTGTGTAAAATCTCTCCGTAAACACATATCGTCCTCCATATCCTTAGCAGACTCTCTACTCTTTTCTTAATCCTTCTGTAAGATATGATATTATCAAAACCTATTAAAGTTACTTCTTTACAGATTATTTCTCCAAATAAACTACAGCATCCCAATAAACATCATTCATACATACCACAGTAAGTGAGATACACACACTCACACAGATACAGATTTGTGGACAGGTGACAAATATCAGAGAACTGTTTTTAATTAAAACACAAATTATGTGACTTTGAACAATGTATATACAACCATTTTTTTGTCTCAGATATTTATCATATCAGAATAACAATCATGTTGACTTTGCAAGATTCTGGTGAAGAGATGACACTTATAAAGGACTTACAAGTGTATCTGTTGCTTATCACATGTCCAATTATGTATTATTATTATTTTTTGACAGGCAGAGTGGACAGTGAGAGAGACAGAGAGAAAGGTCTTCCTTTTCCATTGGTTCACCCCCCAATGGCCCCTGCAGCTGGCGCACTGCGGCTGGCACACCGCGCTGATCAGAAGCCAGGAGCCAGGTGCTTCTCCTGGTCTCCACGCGGGTGCAGGGCCCAAGCACTTGGGCCATCCTCCACTGCACTCCTGGGCCACAGCAGAGAGCTGGACTGGAAGAGGAGCAACCGGGACAGAATCTGGCGCCCCGACTGGGACTAGAACCCTGTGTGCTGGGGCCGCAGGCAGAGGATTAGCCTATTGAGCCACGGCGCCGGCCAATTATGTATTATTATGATAACTGATAGAGAAAACTGACTGACCAGTTACTGTTAGCCAGTATACTATCTTGGTTAAAATGACCACATTTCCAGAATTGTTACATTAGCTAATATGACAGCTTTGTTATGATTGCAAAATTGAGTAATTGATCTGAGAAACAACATTAGGTCACTCCAAAATGTACTGCACTGACACTCAGGGTACCAGAAATCCACCTATAAAAAGGACTTCATTCAGAAATAAGCAGATTCAAAGATATTCCTTCTGTAAAATGACCTTAGTAAAGAGGGGAATCATGAATTCTATAATCAGATTGCATTGCTTTCAAATGCTAATTGCACATAATTTTGAGCTTACTTTGGGCAAGCTAATACTTGTACTCAATAGACAAGAGGGATTCAAAAAGTTCATGGAATATGTGCATTCCGTTTTCATTCCATTTTCCTGTGAATTTTATGAAGCCTCATATTTTTCTTGACTATAATGTGAATTATAACATATACTTCCAAGAGTTTTTTGATAATATTCATTAATTTTTTTAATTCTCAGGTTAGGATTTTAAAAACACTCAATTCTCAGGATGGAATCACTATCATGGTGTTAAAAATAACTGCCTTAATTTGCATAGTACACACAAAATGAAGTCGATGCACTTTTTGATTAATTACCTTGAAAGAACCTTTTCAAACTAGGGGTCCTGAGGGGTTTGAGGAATCAAACACACTGGGGAGCCTGAGCAGGTATAAGCCACCCGGATCTGCAGTGTGGTATAGTGGCTGTGACTGTGAGTTGAAGGTAAGTGCACTGGTCCTGTGGGAACACAATAGAGTGTTTCTGCAGTCATAACCAGGATTGGCTCTGCAGGAAAGAGAAACAGGAATTTGGCTGCAGACAACTGGCCAGTGCTGGACACTGAGGTTGACCTTACCTGTGACATCATCTCTGTATATCACCTGAATCAGTCAGCATTACACTGGTTCTATTTTTTTTCTTTAATTTTTGTTTAGTTTTTTTATTTGAAAGAGAGAGAGAGAGAGATTGAGAGATATCTTTCATTCACTAGTTCACTCCTCAAATGTCTGTATCAGTCAGGGTTGGGCAAGGCTTAAGCCAGGAGCCTGCATCTCAATCCATATTTCATATGTGAGTGGCAGGGACTCAAATACTTGAGCCATCATCTGCTGCCTCCTAGGGTTGCAGTGGGAAGAAGTTGAATTGAAAGCAATGCCAGGGCTTAAACCCAGGCACGCTGATGTGGGACGTGAGTGTACCAAGCAGAAAATTAACCTCCACATCACAGTGCCCACCCAGTCCTGTTGGTTTCCATTTAAGTTGTCTTGATCAAAAAGAAAAAGACTCATAGACCTCAGGAGCAACTGCTACCCTCATATTGAATATGAAAAGAGAGGGTTATCTATAAAATATTACTGTTAATATTTAAATATATATAAAATAGGTGTGTGAAGATTAAATACTGCAAGTAGAACATCAAGCACAGTGCTTGACTCAGAACAAAGAGTTCAAATTTGTTAGCTGCTATTTTACAACTAATCAAATTCTGGGGTCATAATGGAAACAGAGCCTAGAGCTAATCAGAATCAGCAGATATATTATATATTAGTCAAGGAATTAGCAGATATATTTTAGTCAAGGAATTTCTAGATTCCCCCCTTGAATTTTCTGGATCCATGTTTTCAAATATTTTGCCTCACCATAAAATTGTGATTGGTTTAAATTTAGGACACCATAACTTATTAATAAAACCATAAACCAACATGAGATAACATTTAACTGGTATGTGTTGTATGTCAAATGCAAATAAAAAGGCATTTTCTAGAGAAGAAGAAAGGAAAGAAATTAAATTCATGATATATATAGATATACATTTAAGATGATGAACAGTACTGGGAAGAATTTTGAAATAAGAGATTAGAAAATTGTCAAGGAAATATATTGCAAAACTGCAATCAGGGAACACTTTAAGAAGTAATAGAATCGGTTAAAATTTGAGACAGTGAGAGAGACATAAATAAAAATACCTGGAGAAAAGGCATTGTAGCCATGAGGAGTAGCAGCTAGGAAGGCATTAAGCAAGCCCTGTTTATTCCAGAAACAGTAAGGAGGGAAGTATATCTGTGATGGCTCAACGGTAAAGGGCAGAACAGTGGGATTTGTAAGCATAGAGGTAGTGACAGCAGGATCACACAGAGTTTGTGCATCTTTAAAAGGATTTTGAAGTTTACTCTGAAGTCATTCGACTGTTTAGATTAAAAGAGTAACATTGCTGACTGCAATTTGAACAGGACTACTCTGGATGAGACGCTGAGAAATTCTAAGGCTAGAAGTAGAGACACGGTCAGGAAGCTTTTGCAGTAATCCAAGTGGGAGATAATGGTAGTTTCACTTATGGTGGGAAAACCAGAGCTGGGAAACATTAGCCAGGTTCTAGAAATATTTTGAAGGTAGCCCAGATGATGCTACCAATTAATAAAAGACAGTGAGAGAGTTAGTCAAGAGGCAAGAATTATATTAAACAATTTTCCCCACATTGCAGTAATGTCATTTTCTGCATAGGGTGAGGCATAAAGAGAAGGCAGTTGAGGAAGAATGGTTAGGAATGCAAATTTTCTGGAGTTGCCATAGATATCCTGTCAAAAATGTTAAGTTTACATTTGAATCCTTACATGTAGGGTTCATGCATCATCTATGAATGGAGATGTCAGATTCATACTTATTCGAATGTAATGAGCATTTGAAGTCATCAGACTAGATGAAATCTCCAGGGGATGACTACATGGGCAAGACAAGAGATTCAAGAATTGATTCTGAGAGCATTCCAAAATTCAAAAATTGAGACAATAGTGCTGAGGGAATATAGTAAAAAAAAAAAAAACAGATAAAATTCACACAAGTGTTATGATCTGAAACCAACTAAGAGTTTCCAGCAACAAAGAGTAAGAAAGACAAAAGATGCAGACACTCGTAGATCAAATTGAATTAGGACTCAAACCTCCTTATTAGATTTAACCATATGAAGTCACTGAACTTCAGGTAAGTATTAATAGCAAAAGTCCAAATGCAGCAATCTTACATGCTTCTTAATTCAAAAAATTCTACTTATTAATATTGTTATTTATTAATGCTAACATCAAACGTTGAGAACAAACTGTTTCCCTAGGTATCTAGAAGGATAGGCAACAATCTGAATGTTCAATTATAGTTTTTGTCATGTATCTTAAAAAAACATATTCAGTGGGATCTTGGTTTACTTAGTTATAGTTAAACAATGAAAATTCCATAATTGAGCGCCTTGATTGTTGGTTCTTAGATGTCAAGGAATATCAACGATGTTGGATTATTTATTTAGCATGTGATCAGGTGAATTCCCCTTTTCTCTCCTCCTAGGTTAGACAACCTACATCATGGAGAGAACCAATCACACAGTGACTGAGTTCATCCTACTGGGCTTCACGACAAACCCTGTGATGCAGTTGGTCCTGTTTGTGGTGTTCCTTGTAGTGTACTCTCTGACTGTGCTAGGAAATACCATCCTCATAGTGTTGATCTGTAATGACTCCCGCCTATACACACCCATGTATTTTTTCATTGGGAATTTATCTTTTCTGGATCTCTGGCTGTCCTCTGTCTACACTCCAAAGATCCTAGTGACGTGCATCTCTGAAGATAAAAGCATTTCCTTGGCGGGCTGTGTGGCCCAGTTCTTTTTCTCTGCAGGGCTGGACTACAGTGAGTGTTACCTGCTGGCTGCCATGGCTTATGACCGCTACATGGCCATCTCCAAGCCACTGCTTTATGCTCAAGCCATGTCCTTCAAACTATGTGCATGTTTGGTAACAGCCTCGTACCTTGGTGGTTTTATTAACTCTTCTATCATCACCAGAAAAACGTTTTCCTTTGACTTCTGCCATGACAATGTTATTGATGACTTTTTCTGCGACTTGCTTCCCCTCGTGGAACTGGCCTGTGGCAGAAAGGAAGGCTATCAGGCCCTAATGTACTTTCTCCTGACCTCCAATGTCATTACCCCCATTGCGCTCATCCTGGCCTCCTACCTCGTTATCATTGCCACCATCCTGAGGATCCGCTCCACCCAGGGCCGTCTCAAGGCCTTTTCCACTTGCTCTTCCCACCTGGTATCTGTGACCTTATACTATGGCTCCATTCTCTACATCTACTCTCGCCCTAGATCTAGCTATTCTTTGGATAAAGACAAAATAGTTTCTACGTTTTACACTGTGATGTTTCCTATGCTAAACCCCATGATCTACAGCTTGAGAAATAAGGATGTAAAAGAGGCTCTGAATAAACTCTTCAAGTAAAACTGGTGTTTTCCTTCTATGTAGAAGAAAAGACAGTCTTTGATAAGGTTATTTTTATTTCAAGCAGAGCTATTGTTGTGTTCCATCAGAATCAGTGATTTTTAACATATAGGTTGAAGAGTTTCCCCTTTAATATTTGACAGTGCAGAAGATATAAGTAAATTATAGGATCCTAGGATATAAAATTCCAATATAAATTATAAGGATTTGTATTGAATTTCATTATACTATGGGTTAAAAATAAAGAACATGAACCAAAAAAGTAATCTTTTGACTTCGAAAAGGACAAAAAAAAATAACCTGTTGTTACTAGCTGCAGACTTTGTTGCCTGGTAAAACACAGACTAGTATGTATGTAATTACTTCCTAGAAATAATAACAAATAGGTTGAATTAGCTTTTAATATTTTCCTATGTTTAATAATTAGATACCATTCATCACTTATATTCCCTTAAGGGACTATCCTAAATGTTTGCATGTTTTTGCCCAGTTAATGTTAGCAGAAACATCCAGAAACATCCAAGGGATAATTGAATACCTATGAGACCCAGCAGACATGTTCCTTCTTACCTGTATGTACCTTAGATGAGTTCCTCCTTTAAATAATCAATCAAGATCCCACAAATATGATTTCTGTGATTTACTATGTAACTCCATGGTCTTTATTTTATAGGAGTGAACTTACAATGATTTCTTATCTCCAAATGCTGGTATTCTAGGCATCAAAACAAAATTATTATTAAAAATAGTAATATCTTGAAGTAAGGTAATTTGAAAAATAAACTCTGAGTACACATTTCTGCAAAGAAAGTTTTACAAAGGCAATATTGTTGTGATAAAACAAAAAGATACATATGGCACATGGCATTTAATTTTTACTAAATATTCAAACTACAGCTATGATAATGTAACATATAAAGTATAGGCAGGTTCTTGTTTGTTTTGGTTTAGGCTTTAAAGAAAGAAAATGCAAGTAACTGATGAAGAAGTAGTCCGAGAAAATGCAGTGGCTCCACACAGAATAGGAAAGACTGATTTACAGTGATGGCCAGGCACGTGACTTGGAACATAAGATTAGGGGTAAAGTTGGTCTTGGCTGGAACACAGAGTAATCCAGTAGGAAAAGGTCTGACAGTGTAATTCCAAGGTGCTTGAACTGGGAAGCTATGCCAACTCAATTTCTGGTTTCCTAAAAGATAGATTATATTTCCCACTAATAATGATGAAATTCCTATAAATTCACTTTTCTAATAAATGCTGATGGATCCAATTACTTTATTACAGTGACAATCAGTTATTTTACACCACTTGAGAGAAACTAGAAAAAATCATCATTACAGAAGGAATCACTAGTTACAAAAAGTGAAACTGAAGTAACAAATCTATTCCTAAACTATCCAGGTATCATAGACCCTGTTGTGTAACTACAGAAGGGCATTCAAATTACTGTCCAAGAACTTCTATTCTAAACCTTTTAGGAGAATCAACCAAGTTCCATTCTCCAAATTAAAATCAATATTTGTGCATATCATGTTACCTTGTGTGATGTAAGTGTGTTACTATTGTTTTTGTAAAGAAGGTCATATCAACTTCATATCATGTATAAAGAATATTTTCAAGATACTAGTAAAAAAACACAGGTAATAATAATTCCAAGGCACAAACCAATAAATAACAACACAATAAAATATAATTATACATATGGCATTGATGTTCTAAAACATGTTCTAAACATGATTTCCTTGCTTGTTTCTCTGATATTTGTTTAGAGTGATTCAAATAATCTCTCCTGTTATTTATTCAAATAATTGAGTAACAATCAGTCACTGAGCTCAAATAATAGATGTAAGTGGGTGTGCTGTAAGAACTAAGCAATCATCACATCCCACATCTCCCTTTGCCTTTCTAACAATGGTCATCATTTAATTGTCCCTGTGTTTCTTTCCAAAGGATTTGAGGATGATATAAAAAATGAGTTTTGTTAGATACACACATGCATATGAGAAAACATTAGACATACCATTCTTTGCTGTCCTTTCTTCAAATCGAATACTTTGGAAACAATTTTGAATCTTTGTATTAATTAGTTACCTCACTTCACAAACAGTTATCAAATGCTACTCTACTAGATGTTTTGTAGGAGGACCATGGTAGGGAAGGAATATAGACACAAGTGAATGAAAGCCAACATGGACTTAGCTTGCTTGGTACTTACAGAATAGGGATCAGACAAGGAAAATTGCATCCACTAATACATGTAAATTTTACAAAGCGCAATGCATGAGGTTGTTCTAGAAAGCAGAGATTCTTGGCCATAGATACTGAAAGGTGCCAACTCTTTGAAAGTATTTAGAGCAACAGAGCCTGGCTGCTAGTTGGTGCTGCTCCAAGTACAGAATGAGACAGATATACTATAGGGTTCTGCTTTCACTCACCACAGAATGCAAGAATTCTCTAAAGGGAGGAGAGAACTTCCACTCTGACTATGGCCTTGTCTAAATATGATTGGAGTTGGCAAACTCAAGAGGCTTCCATAGCCTTGGCAGCTCCTGACAAGAGCCTCGGGTGATTACTGACATCATAAATAAGAGTGTCAATTGTTAAATCAACAACAGGAGTCACTGTGCACTTACTCCCCATGTAGGATCTCTGTCCTTAATGTGTTGTACGATGAGAATTAATGGTAAAACTACTACTCAAACAGTACTTTATACATTGTATATCTGTGTGGGTGCAAACTGTTGAAATCTTTTGTTAGTATATACTAAATTGATCTTCTTCTGCGTATAAAGATAATTAAAAGTGAATCTTGATGTGAATGGGATGGGAGAGGGAGTGGGAGATGGGATGGTTGCAGGTGGGCGGGAGGTTATGGGGGGGGGAAAAGCCGCTATAATCCAAAAGTTGTACTTTGGAAATTTAAATTAATTAAATAAAAGTTTAAAAAAAGAGGAAAAAAAAGAAAGTGACTTTGCTGTTACACTGAAGCTGGAATGTGATCATTGACTGTCCCCATTTGAATACCCAATAATACAAGGCAAAAGTTTTTTATATGCTATAGATAATAAAAAGGTATTTATTTTACTATATGTACTTATAAATAAGAGGAAATAATTTTGTGCTTATGTCTTTTTGTTTTATACAATTTATTTAATTAATTAATGTTATATTTTTAAATTGTATATATTTATAGTATATTATATGATTTATTAATGTACACATGGACTATTGTCCAATCAGAGTAAGCATATTTATACCTCAAATATTTAATGTTTATTTATGTTGAGAGCATCTAAAATTCTATCTTCTAAGAATTTTTTAGAGAAATATACAGCATATTAACATTATTTGTAGATGCCCTACTGTGTGGTGGAAACCCAGAATTTATTTCTGTCTAGCTGTAACCCATACCCATTGATCAATCTTTCTCATCCCTTGCACATCCCCAGCCTCTGGTAACCACCATTATACTCTCAACTTCTATGAGATCCACTTTTTTATGCTTCATGGATGAGTGACATCATGTGATACTAGACTTTCTGTGCTTTGCATATATCATTCAGCCAAATGACCATCAGATCCATCTGTGTTGTTGCAAATGACAATACTTCATCCTTTTATTACTGAGCAGGATTCCTCTGTATGCACCACATTTTATTTATTCATTCATCAGGTGATGGACATTTAGATTGTTTCCATTTCCTTCCTATTGTTCATAATGCTACAGTAACATGAATGTGGATGTCTCTTAAGCAGATTTTATTTCTTTTGCATATATATATATATATATTCAGAAGTGGGATTGCTGGATTGTATGGGAGTTCAGTTTCTAGGTTTTTGGCAATGATTTGTACAATGGGTATAATAATTTACATTCACACCAGCAACATATAAGGATTATATGTTTCTCCATATCCTCTCTCCATATCCTCACCAAAACTTGTTATTTTTTTTAAATATAATAATTTTTTTAAACTTTTATTTAATGAATATAAATTTCCAAAGTACAGCTTATGGATTACAATGGCTAATCCTTCGCCTAGCGGCGCCGGCACACCGGGTTCTAGTCCCGGTCGGGGCGCCGGATTCTGTCCCGGTTGCCCCTCTCCCAGGCCAGCCCTCTGCTGTGGCCAGGGAGTGCAGTGGAGGATGTCCCAGGTGCTTGGGCCCTGCACCCCATGGGAGACCAGGAAAAGCACCTGGCTCCTGGCTCCTGTCATCGGATCAGCGCAGTGCGCCGGCCGCAGCGCACCGGCCACGGCAGCCATTGGAGGGTGAACCAACGGCAAAAGTAAGACCTTTCTCTCTGTCTCTCTCTCTCACTGTCCACTCTGCCTGTCAAAAAGAAAAAAAAAAGAAAAAAACACTAAAAAAAAAAAAAGAAAGAAAATCAACCCAGTGCTTATGTCTATTATATAGGTAGCATATAATGGCATGCTAGTAAAACAAGATCAAACAATACCAAAGAATACAGAGGAAAATAATGAAAGTTCCTTCAACCTTAAACTTCATATCCAGCCCCTATTAAATTCAACTTCTTTCACACAAGAAAACAATTCCACAAATTTTTAAAATATACTTTATTAATTTAAAACAATTTTAGGTTCACAGAAAAATTAATAGAAAATACAAGGGACATGTGGTGTGGCCTGACCCTGTGTACTACTTTTTTACAGATTTATTTTATTTATTTGAAAGACAGAGTTACAGAGAGAGGTAGAGAAAGAGAGAGAGCAGTCTTCCGTCCTCTGGTTCACTCCCCAGATGGTCTCAAAGGCCGGAGCTGCACAATCCAAAGCCAGGAGCCAAGAGCTTCTTCTGGGTCTCCCACACGGGTGCAGGGGCCCAAGGACTTGGGCCATTGTCTACTGCTATCCAAGGCCATAGCAGAGAGCTGGATCAGAAGAGGAGCAGCTGGGACTCGAATCAGCGCCCATATAGGATACCCGCGCTTCATTCTAGGGTATTAACATGCTGTGCCATAGTGGTGGCTCTGACACCCTCTTATAAAACACAAGAAACTTCAAACTTTTCATAAACTCTGAACAACTTGCCCATTTCTAACTGGAAATGAGAAAGACAGTGTCTAAGTTGATTTATATTTTTAAACTTTATTTTAAAATTACAAGAAATTACATATATTTATGGCATAAAATGTGCTGTCATGATACAGGTATACATTATGAAATGATTAAATCAGACTAATTAAAATATAAGTTGCCCACATATTATCATTTTTTGTTGTTAAAAGTTTTAAAATACAGTCTTGAAGTGATTTTGAAATATGTGATACAATGCTATTAACTATATTCACTATGTTATACAATACATCACTAGTACTTAATCCTTCTATCTAATTGAAGTAGTTACCCTTATAGCAACACATTTTCTTCCTTGTCCATGCCACTCCACTACTTCACTACTGTGCTATTCCGTACTTGTATGAACTCAACTTCTTTATACTCAACTTTTTTAGATTGCACATATGAGACCTAGTGGTCATTTGTGTCTGCCTTAATTCACTTAGCACACTGTCTTCTAGATTCATCCATGTTGTAAGAAATGACAGAATCTCACTCTGTTTTAAGGCTGAAGAGTGCTTCTTCGTGTAATTTCTTTATCCATCAACAGGCACTAAGGTTGATTTCATATCTTTCCTATTATGAATAATGGTGCAGTGGACATGGGACTGAAGATATCTCTTTGATATATTAATTTAATGTTTGTAGGATTGCTGCCTCATAGTAATTCTATTTTTAGTATTTGAAATAATTCCACACCATTCTCCCAAATGGCTGTACTAATTCACATTTCCACCAATGTACAATAGTTTCCTTCCTCCCCAAAGCTTATTTTTTATGTCTTTAGTAATAGCCATTCTAACAAGTATGATATAACATATCTTGTTCTTTTAAGTTGCATTTCCCTAATAATTGCTGATATTTAATATTTTCTCAGCATCTGTTAGACATTTATATGTATTTTAATTTTTACTAATATAAAGAGAAGAGATTCCATGTATTTCATAGATAACAATTCTAAGAAGATAACCATACAGTCTCCCTCCTCTTAATCCTCCTCCTTCCTTCCTTTTCTTTTTCTCCTTTATTTTTTGCAATAACAGAAATACAATTTACTTTATAATCACAGGCTTAATGTAGCAGTTACCATAATGTTCAACAAGAAAAAGTAGAAAGAATGCTCTTCCATAGGAGTAGTGATACAAGCTAAAAATAGTCATCAAATTATAAGATGTCAGCTTCATTCTTATATATTTTCTTATTCTGTGTTAACCACCACATATCAGAGAAAACTTGTGCTATTAATTGTTTTGAGAGTGGCTTATTTCACTAAGCGTAATGGTCTCCACTTGTATCCATTGTGTTGCTAAAGATTGGATTTCATTTTTTTAATGATGATGTATTATTCTATTGTGTATACACACCATATTTTCTTTATCTAGTCATCATTTCATAGACATCTGGGTTGATTCCATATATAAGATATTGTGAATTGAGCTGAAATAAACATGGATGTACAAATAACTCTTTAATATGCTGATTCCATTTCCTTCGGGTTAATTTCCAAGAGTGGGATGGCTGGATCATATGGTAGATCTATTTTCAGATTTCTGAGAACTCTGTGCTGCCTTCCATAAATGGTTGTACTAGATTACATTCCACCAACAGTGTATTAGAGTGCCATTTTTATCCATATCCTTGCCAGAATTTGTTATTTTATGATTTGGAGATGACAGTCATTCTAACTGGAGTGAGGTAAAACCTCTTTATGGTCCTCATTTGCATTTCACTGACCACTAGTTATCCTGAGGATTTTTCGTGGTCTGTTAGTCATTTGTATTAATCCTTGGAAAAATGCCTGTTCATATACTTTGCACATTTCTTTTTGTTGAGTTTGTTGAGCTGCTTATAGATCCTAGATATTAATTCTTCATCAGATGCATAGTTTGCAAATATGTTCTCCAGTTCTGTCCATTGTCTCTTTGTTGAGTGTTTCCTTTGCCTATTAATCTTCTTTGTCCATTTTTAAAATATTTACTTATTGGGGCCAGTCCCGTGGCATAGTAGATAGGGCTGCCACCTGCAGGGCCAACATCACATGTGGGTGCCGCTTCGAGTCTCAGCTGTTCCACTTCTGATCCAGCTCTCTGCTGTGGCCTGAGAAAGCAATGAAGGATGGCCCAGGTGCTTGGACCCCTGCACCAGCATGGAAGACCCGAAGGAAGCTCCTGACTCCAGGGAGGCCAGGCTGCAGCCATTGTGACCATTTGGGGAGTGAACCAGTGGATGAAAGACCTCTCTCTCTCTATCTCTTTCTCTCTCTCTCTCTCCCTTTCTGCCTCTTGTAACTCTGCCTTTCAAATAAATAAATCAAATATTTATTTGATAGGTAGAGTTATAGTCAGAGAGAGGGAGAGCCAAGAACCAGGAGCTTTATCCATGTCTCTCATACAGATGCAAGGGCCCAAGCACTTGAGCCATCTTCCAACACTTTCCCATACCATGGTAGACATCTGGATAGGAAGAGGAGCAGCTGGGACAGAACCAGTACCCATATGGAACACTGGCACCACAGGTACAGGCTTAGCCCACTATGCAACTATGCTGGCCCATTTTTAAATATAGTTTTGCCCCTTTTTAAATATGGTTTCCTGTTTTCTTTTTACAGTCTCTAAATTTAATTAGTTCCTCTCCCTGTTCATCTTTAGACCATTATCAGTTTTTAGCTGCATCTATCATTAACTGCATATCTATCTTTGCTTGCTTGTTTATTTGTTTGTATTTCTCCCTTCTAGAATAATTTCCTTCACATAGGGTAAGCTTTTTGCCCTCATTGCTTTACCTTTGTATCCAGAACAGCTCTTAGATCTCAAGAATATTGCCTAAAACATAGATAAAAATGCCAAATATGTTATGACTTTCCTGATATTAATACATCTTATTGAAATAAATATAATAGGTTCAGCAAGCTCCCATGTCAAGAACAAGATAGGCAAGATGTCTACTTAGGGAAGATGACATCACATGGGTATAGCACAAAGAATGTCCTCATTTGGTATCCGATGAGAAATATATGTTCTCTTCCACTCCATCTCAATTCTAAATTGACAAAAATTTCTCAAATCAGTGCTAAGTGAATATTAGTAAGTTTCTTCAGCAAAGGTTAAGGAACCAGATTTTTTTTAAATCTTTTTTTCTATGAAAAGAAATGAAAAATAGAAGATGTGTTATTTTGTTAATTAATTTATTTTGTTTTAATGATCAGAGTATACTCAAAACTCTATATTACAGTTTCTACTGGATAGTAGCATAATTTCTAAGAAATATAATCTGGAAGAAGACCCCTAAGGACTACATTTTAGCTCATCTTAACTAGCCCGATTTCTGTTATCTGTTATATGATGAGTATTATGAGGATGTCTCTTTCCAAGTCTTCCCAAAGAAAACCAAAAGGATGAAATTTATGCCAAATCCAGTACCAAAAAGAGGCAAAATATCGTATTTCAGAATTTTAAGCAAATATAATAGACTTAAAAAATTTTACATCACAACAAAATAACAGCATTCTGCCCAATATTACATTGTTAAAATTCATCAAATGAAATTAAACTGTAAAGGTCATGAAAACATGTCTCCAGGCCTAAACTTTGTAAAATGCCATAGAACATAACTTCAAGTCTGTGGCCCTAGGCTCTGTGTTGCTTTCCTAAAGGCCTCTTTGACATCTTTGTTTCTCAGGCTGTAGATGAGAGGGTTGAGCAGTGGGTTGACGATGGTGTAGAACAGGGCAGCCACTTTATCTCTCTTCAGGGAGTAGGAGGAGCTAGGTCGTGAATAAATGAAGAGCAAGGATCCGTAGAAGAGCATGACAGAGGTGAGGTGGGAGGCACAGGTGGAGAAGGTCTTGCGCCTTCCTGAGGCTGACCGGATCTTCAGGATAGCCAAGAGGATGGTGAAATAGGAAATGAAGATGACAAGGAGGCAGGAGAAGACAGTAAAGCCAACCATACATGAAAGAATTTTCACGTAGTCCCGGGTGTCTGTACAGGACATTTTAACCAGTGGTAGTACATCACAGAAAAAGTGGTCAATGATGTTTGCACCACAGAAACGCAGGCGGAACGTGTTAGCAGTGTGTGCTACTGCATTCAGCAATCCTCCTATGTAGGAGCCGGCAACCAGCCAGGCACAGAGAGACGTGGACATGATACCTGAATAAAGCAGAGGGTTACAGATGGCCGCACGGCGGTCATATGCCATGGCTGCTAGGAGATAGCACTCGGTGTAGGCTACCACACAGGAAAAGAAAAACTGAGCCCCACATCCAGCCAAGGAGATACGTCTATCTTCAGAAACACAAATGGCCATGATTTTAGGGATATAAACAGAGGTGTACCAGAAATCCAAAAAGGACAGACCACCTATGAAAAAATACATAGGTGTATGAAGACGGGAATCCATCCGGATTAGGATAATCAGGGTCATGTTCCCAGACATGGTTAGCAAATACAGCATCAGAAATACCCCAAACAGAGTCGGCTGCCACCGGGGGTCTGCTGAGAAGCCCACCAGGATGAATTCAGTCAGGAAGGTGTGATTTCCCTCTCCCATGTCCACAAAGCAGCAAGGCTGAGTAACATTGTGAGGAGAAAAAGGGAGAAAAAGATAACAGTGAGTTTTTAATGAAAAGAAGTGAACAAATGTATCAATTATGTCAACAATTAGAAGAGGGTCTGTGGATATTTATCCTTACAATCAAAAATTATGGAACTTCAGTCTGTGACTCTGGATGAGCCCTGAAATTGGAGTCAGAACTGATTACAAAATTACAGCTTTCACTTTTAAATTAGAGTTAATTAACATGACCAGTTTTATGCAAAGCCAGTCTCTTGCAAATAGATGAGAAAGATACAGCTCAGGGAGGTTACTAATAGCTTTCTGACTTTGGTCTGATTGAGGGAAGGAGAAGTTTGGTCCTGAAAGAGAGAGGGGAGGAAGGTGGGAACTGATATTATGTTCTTAGTGTTGTATCTACTAATTATATTAAGTCTGTGAAAAATTAAACATTTTTAAATAAAAAGACTAGAATTTTTTAAAATGTCAATATCCTTCCATATGTCAATGAAAACTTCTTATATATAAGCCATTGTGGTGATAGGTTTAAGAACATCAATATATAGTACTACTCTTAGAACTACTCATGGGAGTACAAAAAATGACTGACTATATGTCAGATAGTATTTGAAGACCTCTACTTAACCCATTTATTCCTCATCATAACTTGATAAGGTAGACAACATAATGATCCACTTGGTATCATTGATGAGACTCAATTATAGACATAAGCAGCCTCAAAGAACACTAGATAGTGAACAGCAGAGTCCATGTTCAAACTTAGAATCATTTTCTTAATCAAAAGTATATGATACAAATGTCGAGCCATTTATCACTTATAGGTGAATGATTGTCTTCTCACATTTTTTCATTGCTAAGACAATGCTGCACCCCGATAACAACTGTTCCTTAACAGATGTGAAATTGTATTCAAGGATACTTCAAAAAGTTCATAGAAAATTCATGCTATAAAAATGTTGTGCACAGGGGCCAGTGTTGATCTGCAACAGGAAAAGCTGCCGCCTGCTACATTCACATAGCATACAGGCACCAGTTCATGTCCCAGTTGCTCCACTTCTGATGCAGTCCTTGCTAATGGCCTTGGAAAAAGAGTGGAAGATGGCACAAGTGTTTGATCCCATGTCATCCATTCAGGAGATCCGGAGGAGACTAGACTCCTGCCTTCAGCATGGCCCAGTGCTGGCCATTGCAGCTATCTGAGAAGTGAACCAGCAGATGGAAGATAACTCTCCCTCTCCCTCTCCCTCTGTCTCCCTTCTCTTCCTGTAACTCTGACTTTCAGATAACTAATTAAGATTAAAAAAAAAATTCACAGATTTCAAGTGCACTTGCACCAAAATTAGCTTATCTTTAAATTCAACTTTTTGACAAACTTTCTGAACTGCCCTCTCACTTAGTTGGGGCACTTATTCAGTACCATAGAGTTGAACACTCTTGGCAGCTCATGACAAGAGCCTAGGGTGATTACTGAGGCCATAAACAAGAGTGTCAATTGGTTAAGTCAACAACAGGAGTCACTGTGCACTTACTCCTCATGTAGGATCTCTGTACTTAGTGTGCTGTACATTGAGATTTAATGCTATAACTAGTACTCAAACAGTATTTTTCACTTTATGTTTCTGTGTGGCAGCAAACTGTTGAAATCTTTACTTAATGTATGCTAAACTGATCTTCTGTAGATAAAGAGAATCGAAAATGAATCTTGATGTGAATGGAAGGGGAGAGGGAGTGGGAGAGGGGAGGGTTGTGGGTGGGAGGGACGTTATGGGGGGGAAGCCATTGTAATCCATAAGCTGTACTTTGGAAATTTATATTCATTAAATAAAAGTTTGAAAGCAAAAAAAAAAAAAAAATTCATTGAGAGACCATGAGTACTTCAGGGTCATATCCCAATACAAAAAAAAAAAAAAAAAAAAAAAAAAAACTTAGAGAAAAGCCAAGAGGAGATATTTAACAAAATACACTACCCAATTTTTTTTAATTATATGAACTTTTAATAAATATTTAAAGCAAATACCCTCTTTAGATTGTTGATCAAGTGGTCAGTTGATTCCCCCAAATACTCACCCACCAGCTACTAAAGCAGAAAAAGAAAGTGAAAACCCAGAAAGGATTATTAGTTATTTCTGTGGTAAAACCACCCATTTTGAACTAAGTCAAAGCAAGTGCTGCAACTAGAATATAAATTCCAGACCTGTAGCTCTAAGTCTGCTGTTCTGACTTCTTTGGAGTCTTTAATATACAGATGCTGTTGGTGATGCTCAGAAATGATACAATTTGATTAATATCATTGTACTTAAAGTGGTTGGAATTGTGAAGTTTCTTTCATCACTTACTAGATATCCTCTTAATTTATTAAGATGAAGATTAAATCTTCACAATTAGGACTTCGACCAACCTAGATTACTCATGTGATTAATTTCCTCACAGTGATCTCACACTCTAGGAGCTCAACAGTAGACACACGATGCCACACTCTCATGCAATTACACACTATTATTTTGTTACTGAAACTTCTTAAGCCTGAGTAGCATTATTTTGCCAGGAATTTATGGTTATTGTATTAATAATGAATTAAATCATGAGTTACAGCCACAAACCATCTCTGTGGTCACTGTGAACTTCCTCTGCTGTTATCACCTGTGTCTACAAAACAACATATCTGAGGAATGTCAAGCTTATTTTTAATATAACACAATTTCAGGAAGAATAGAAGTGCATGGAGAGAAAAAAATTGCTATACTTTTTTTTTTTTGCTTTGACTCAGAAAATTCAAATACCTCATAGAGTAACATATAGCTTATTAACTATCCCAAAGACTTCAAGGAAAAGCTATTTAAATGGGAAATGAAAAGTAAGAAATATTTAGAAAGATAACTTCCCAGTTTGGACTAAGGAGAGAGGGGGCAGCATCCCTAGCAAAAGTGTGAGGGCTTTCTCATGGAAGGAGATGGTAAGGTCAAGAACTGAGAGAGACTCAGGAAAGCTGGAGCAGAGAAAGGCAGCTCTGATGAACCAGAATGTCACCACATCACAAAAAATCTTAGAGGACATGTTGACTTTAGCCTTTAAACCAACAGAAGTTAAAGTCAGATAGTTTGAGAATGTGATGTGATCAGATTTATTTAAAGTCACTCTGGCTGCAGTTCAGCAAATGAATTGAGAGGAGCAATTGCTCAGTTGAACTGGAAACGTTACACTCTTCATTCTTCTCTCACCTGCTGAAATCAGGCTGTGTGTTGTTGAAGAATGTGTGTGTGTAGATCTTCTGATAAAACTGAAAAAGAGAGTTAGCAAGGAAAAGGCAAAAAAACAGCAACCTCTTGAGAATAGAACTCAAGGCCTTTAGTGACAATCTCTCCTCTTAAAATTGTTCTTTCTTGGGGCCAGCATTGTGGCGTAGCTGGTAAAGCCACCGCCTGCACTGCCAGCATCCCATATGGGCACCGGTTTCAGTTCCAGCTGCTCCATGTCCAATCTAGCTCTCTACTATGGCCTGGGAAAGCAGTAGAAGATGGCCCAGGTCCTTGGGCCCCTGTACCCACATGGGAGACCCAAAAAAAGCTCCTGTCTCCTGGCTCCTGGCTTCGGATCAGCACAGATCCGACCGTTGCCGCCAGTTGGGGAGTGAACCAGCAGATGGAAGACCTCTCTCTCTCTCTGCCTCTCCTTCTCTGTGTAACTCTGACTTTTAAATAAATAAACCTTTAAAAAAAAAAAAACCTGTTATTTCTTTATATATCATTTAATCCTCAACAGATAGGGGAAGTCTAAAATCAAAATCATTTCAAATATGTATTGGTAATAAAGATTCCTATGTCTGTTTTTATACAACAAACTTTAAAATCTTGAACTGTGTACAAATGAACATAATAGAAGACTGAGAACACTCAATTGAAAGATTCGATATTATATGTAGTTTTCTGACTTTTACCTGCATTGTGTCATTATACTTCATTATTTTTAGTACCAAAATTCTTAACATTTCAAGTAGAAATAGCAATGTCAATCCACAAAGCCATGCACTACAGGCTATATTGGGGGAGAAATTGCTACAATTCATCACTGATTTCAAGAATGGATCCTGCTTTTCCACCCCTTGAGTGGCCTAGTGGCCTACTTATTTGCTTTAGCAAGCAGTTTCAGCATAATCAGCCCCATGTGAATCCCAAGCCTGGGTCTCAAGGGTCTGTTCATGCATCTCATCTACTTTTAGAATCCTGCCACCACCTTGTAGTAAGTCTGAGATAGTGTGCAATATAAAGAGATATCTGGTCATATTCTCTGTATCACCACTATTGGCTGCAAGCTGGGTGCTAGACATATGATCAGGGCTATTCTCTATGTTCCATTTCCAACTGAGATCAGAACCAACTAGATATATGAGCAAGCACAGCTAAAATCAGACAGTTCTACCATGTTCAGAATTAGGGAATTCAAATGGTACCTGAGTTCAAGTCCTGATCACCTGACAAGATAGCTTAGTCATCTTGGGTCAGACTCAACAATTTTCAAACCTACCATCTCTACTCAAAATATAAGAATATTATCAATGTTATATAAATAAAATGTATTACTCAGTGTCTGGAAAAAAACATATCTAGCAAATGGTAGTTAATTTTCCTTAGTGGGAGGAATAATATCTGAGGGTTTTCCAAAGTTGTGCTGCTGGGAAAAAGAGAAAGTAAGGTCTAACTTATACAAAATGAGCAATTTACTCCAGAATGCTGATATCATTCACAATCTTGCTGAAATCCACAAGTTTAATGTTTCTCATTTACTCTCCTGCAATTGTCAGTGATATCATATTTTATCATCTTCTTCATGCTGAGAACATTTAAAATGTTTTATTTTAGCATATGTCAAGTGTCCTACAAAGTCTTACAAACAAGAGCCATCATGCAGCAAGCCAGTTCCCCAGAACTTGCCTATTTATAACTGAGAGTCTGTGTCCTCTGACCGTGTCCTTATACTGCCCATTTCATTCGCTGGCAAACACCATCCTACTCTGCATCTCTGTTTCTCCAGATAAATGAGATCACAGCTATTCATCTTTCTCAGTCTGACTGGCCTATTTATAGATCCCACATATAAGTGGGCTTTGTCACAGTATTTGTCATTCTTGTCTAATCTATTTTTGTTAGATAATATTCTCCAGATTTGTCCATATTGCCATGGTATTTTTGTCTCTCCCTTTTGTCACTCTGCCTTTCAAATAAATCTTTTAACAAAACTAAGCTATAGGCCTCATGCTTCCTGATTTCAAACTGTGTTACAAGTCAATGCCAGTCACGAAAGTACAGTTAAAAACATGAAATGGACACAACCAGCAATGGAACAAAATCAAAAACCAAGATATAAATATACACAACTAGTTTTTGACAAGAATTCCAAGAATACATGATTGAGAGATTAACATCTCTTCCCTGTGTGGTGTCCTGGTATCTGGAAACTAAAAGATGTCTTAGTTTGTTTCCAGTTTAAACATTCTGTAACAGATGACTCGGGGACTGGTGGTGGTGCAGCAGGTTAAAGCACAATGTGCAGGGCATATGTTCCAGTGGGTGCTGGTCCACGTACCAGCTGCACCACTTTCAATCTAGCTCCCTTCTAATGTCCATGTGAAGGCAGTGGAGAATGGCCCAAGTCCTTGGGTCCCTGCACCAACTGGGGAAACCCAGAAGAAGCTCCAGGCTACTGACTTTGGCCTGGCCCAGCCCCAGTAGTTGCAGCCATTCAGGGAGTGAATCAGCAAGTGGACGATATTGCTCTTTCTCTCTCCTCCTGTCTTTCTTTTTTGTAACTCTGCCTTTCAAATAAATATTGGAGGGTGAACCAACAGTAAAGGAAGACCTTTCTCTCTGTCTCTCTCACTGTCCACTCTGCCTGTCAAAAAAATAAAGAAATAAAAAATAAGAAAATAAAAGATGCCTAACACCATATTTAAAGACAAATTCCCTATCTTCTAAAAAAAATTGAAATGTTTATTCCATGTGTCAGTTATTGAAATCCCACTGTTCTGAATTCTCAAGTCAAAACTTTGGAATCCATCTGATCTTTCTCTATTATCTACTTCTCCGTCTTCAATATATCCTGGTGTCCCAACCTTGAAGGGAAATCCTGAATTAACTACGTTTCACCATCTCTCACTACCATCCTGCACCACACTCAGTACCCTTTTGCAAAGAGGATTTCAATAGTCTTCTAACAGGTATATGTCAGTATCCTGCAAAAGTCTATTTCCAATACAGCAGCCAGTATAATCCTAAAAACATAAGGGGAAGGGAGGCAAAGACAGGTAACACCACTTTTGTATTTCAAACCCTGTATGATTCTCAATTTGTTTCAAGTAAAAACCATTCCACACTATGACTGAGAGATCACTCATGGCCTGGCCTCCCATTACCTATAAGTTCTTTTATCTGCCAACATTTAACACATTCATGCTTGTCTCATTCTGTTCTAGTCTTGCTGGGTTTCCTGAAATTTACAAACATATCAGTCCTGTTCCAGTGCCAAAAACTGTTGACTATTTCCTCTTCCTGAAACGCTATTTTTCAAAGATATTCATGGCTCTCTCCCTTATCTCCTTTAATTCCCTTTTAAGTGCCATTTTCTGATGAAAGACCATCAAAATAACTCCATTTTGTATAACATACTCTCTTTCCACCAACATCTGCGTGTTTTTATTCTGTTCAGACGCTGCTATACTTTCCCTTTGATTTCTCAGCATCTTCTACCTCTTGTTTATTGATGGATTGTGCCTCCCAATCAAAATACAACACCTGGAGCACAAAGAGTTCTCTGAGTTGTTTAATGCAATCATCAAGCACATATAACACTTTCTAGAAACAAAGTAGCATTCAATAAATATTTCTAGAATAAATAAACAGGTAATTAATTTATAGCTGATTGTCTAAATATTGTCCATGTGAAGCATCCTGTACAGAATGACTTATCAAGATATCACTACTGTACAGTAGCCCATCTCTGTTGCCTTCACAGGAGTGCTCAGAATTCCGTGGAAATAGGATGAACCTCTAACACCTGGAAATAAGTACCAGGCAATGAAAATATACACTAGAGGGGTTGGCGCCATGGCTCACTTGGTTAATCCTCCACCTGTCCAGCTCTCTGCTGTGGCCCGGGAAGGCAGTGGAGGATGGCCCAAGTGCTTGGGCCCTGTAACCGCATGGGAGACCAGGAGGAGGCACCTGGCTCCTGGCTATGGATCGGCGCAGCGTGCCGGCCGTGGCAGCCATTTGGGGGGTGAACCAGCGGAGGGAAGTCCTTTCTCTCTGTATCTCTCTCTCACTGTCTAACTCTGCCTGTCAAATAAAAAAAAAAAAAAAAGAAAAGAAAATATACACTAGAATTCTGGAAGCCCAGCAAAGAACAACTAACAAAGTCAAATCATATCACAGTTTTTCTCTTTCAATTTATTTATCATGTAAGCAAATATGCAGTGGTCTATAATAACTACCAGATTGAATTTCAAGATGTAAATGAGACCAAATATTTTTACTGAATATGCTCTTATATAGAATAGAATGTGTGTATAAATATAAGTCTGTTCATGCCTGTTTGTATGTGTGTGAGTGCATGTGGGTTTTCAGTATAATAATAATGCTTTCAGAACCAAGACAGACTTCACTTCCCCCCTTCTAATTGCAACTGAAGCATGGAAAAGTTTAAGAGCCTAATTAATTCTGACCCTAGGTGCTTACCCTTGGTCAGGAAAGCCAGTTCTTGGGAGTGACAATTTTTTCCTCTCTGGTATTTTGAAATGCATTTGTTAGTAGACCCAATATATGCATTTACCTAGATATTCCTTAGAGTTTCCTACTACATTGCAACTCAGAAATATGTCCTTCAGTCCCTAAAGACTCAATTAGAGTAAATCTAGAATCTGAGGATGTTATTTTAATTAGGATATGATGAAATAAGTAATCTTTCATTAAATGTTGGCTCAATATATCTAAGGCACAAAATAATCATTAATCGTTAAATGTACCTGTAGTAAAAGTTTTCTAACTCAGAAATTATCACGTGGCCCTTAATTTCTTGCTTTAACATGTATCTCTTTCTGTCTCTAGGCTCATGTGCCTCATCCATATATAAAGACATCTTTATTAATCCTTGCCTGTATTATGCCCCCCCAAAATCATACCAAAGCCCCAAAACTAATTCATCAGAACATGGCTGTGTTTGGAGATAGGGCCATAAAGAGGTTGCTGAGTTAAAATAACCACACACACACACACACACACACACACAAAATTGCTGTTACAAAAAACAAATTTATTACTTACAGTCAGGACGTAGCAAAAAAGGAATAGGACTGCTTGGGGTTTGTTGTCCCAAAACTCAGGAAAGCAGCTTAGACTGTATGGAGTCTGCATTTCATGAGTCTCTATGTACCAAAAATGTGAAACCTTAAAACTTGAAAAGTTTTATATCTTAGGTCCCCCATGACATGCAGGGCTAAAGCACTGAAGGATGTTTTGTACCTAGACAGGTCTTGATGCTATAATCTCAGCACATATTATTGTTATACATGAGAAATATGTGAGCCTGTGGGAGAACTGGAACAAGCCACCTTGAGAAATGTCTTGCCATGTTACATTAGTTTAAATGTGATTCTGGGCTGGCGCTGTGGTATAAAGGGTAAAGCCACGGCTTGCAGTGCTAGCATCTCATGTGGACAGCGGTTGGGGTCCCAGCTGCTCCACTTCTGATCCAGCTCTCTGCTATGGCCTTGGAAAGCAGTGGAAGATGGCCCAAGTCCTTGGGCCCCTGCACCCACGTGGAAGATCCAAAAGAAGCTCCTGGCTCCTGGCTTCTGGTTTTGGATCGGCCCAGCTCCAGCCAGTGTGGCCATTTGGAGTGAATGGAAGACCAGCAGATGGAAAACACCTCTCTCTCTCTCTCTCTCTCTCTCCCCCTCTCTCTCTCCTTCTGCCTCTCTGTAACTCTGCCTTTCAAATAAATAAAAACAATCTTTTAAAAAAAAAAGTGGTCTCCTAACTAATTCTCTCTCTTAATAAGTTGGATAAGTACCTTTACATTTGGGATTTCTGGGTTTAGATTCTTGTTTTACCAACTATGAATTACCTAATTTGAAAAAACCTGTTTAATCCATCTAAATCTCAAATTGATCCCATTATCAGTTAAATCATCTTATATATAAATATAGTATATATATATAGTGTAGATACAGACAAATTATTAATTGCCAAAGAATATTTTAAAATCTACTTTATCTTATCTTCCTCAGAATCCTAGGAATTTCATATTTTCTATTTGAAAATAGCACAATTCAATGAAAAGACAACCTAAGGAATTGGAGAGAATAATTGGAAGCCATATATCCAAGAAGAGGTTAATACCCTAAATATGCAAGGACCTCAAGAAACTCAATATCAAAAGCATTTATGAAAACTGAATAAGATTCCAAGAAGGTTGAATAAGGAAAAGGTGTACTGCTTTAGATCAGGGGAGAATAGATAAAATCAAAAAAGAAAAAAAAAAAAAACAGAGGAAGTGCATTCCTGGGGGAGGGTTGGAGAGAAAGTTACAGAGGAAATTCTACAGAAGGTGAAACATGCTATGCCTCAGTGTGGAAGGTGCAGAAGCTCAGCAATGAGTGTGGAAACCACACATGATCTTCACAGCTGAGAGTTGGAGGAGACGCCAGCTGTGGAGAGCAAGGGGAGAGCAGACTGCAGCTGCCCATGCCGCTGGCTGATGATACTGCCAGAGGGGGAGCCTCGCAGACCTCACTTTGAGTCAAGTCTGGATCCCTAACAGGAAGCATGGTACTTATCTAACCCAGTGAAAGAAAAATGTGTTTCTTTCTCCCATCCTCCCATAAAGGAGTCTGACTACTGTTGAGGAGATAGTGCCATTTTGACACCAGTAGTGGCTGCAGTAGCTCTTATGCACATGTGTGATTGGCTAATTTTACTAGAGGAAAATAATCTATGTTCCCCACTGACTTTGAGTCTGGCTACAAGGAGTGACAGGGCACTGGCCACCCATGTGGGATGTGAGGTACCCACAGACTCTCAACAGATCACAGGCCCTGGGGTTCAAACTGACAAGGCAAAGCAACTACAAACAGTTGGCTTTCAGAACATCTCTTCTGTCTCTGTGGACAGACAGACAGTGTGTCTCTATGCCTTTTATTCCATTATGTCAGAAAATATTTGATCAATTGTTTCAAAATGTACATTAAGAAATCCATACAAAATTGTCATTTGTTTTAAAACCAGACAGAAACAGTGGAAAGGGGTTTTTGAAAAAAGTCCACCAAAAGTAAACAGACACCCCTCCCCTTGAACCCTTTTACATGAAAGCATAAATACCGAAGGTACAAATTTTCCTTGAGTTCTTGTTGAAATTTGGTCCATAACATGAACACACTAAAATAGAAAAACAAAGAGGCAATACATCCATATATGCATTACAAGTTTCTCAGGGCACCAGCAGCCTCAGCTTCAGGTGTTTATGAAACAGAGGAACAGAAAAATGAGGTTTATCATCTCAGCACATTAACACTGGAATCTGTACCCAAGGAAATGGTGGCACATCATATCGCAGCCAGACCCTCCCAGGTGCTAGAGAGATGAAGATGAACCTCTGCACCCCAGGAGTACAGGAGCAATGCATGCTGAAATTGTGAGATTTCTGTGGCTGCATGAAGGTCACAGGGTGTGGCTGGGTCTCCAGGCAATCACTGTGTGTGGTGACAGAGGCTCAGAGCTCCTGATTGCCGGCAGTGGGTCATTGCCCAGGGATCCACACTTACACTGATGACAGCACAGATCTTTTGTGCAGTTTATATGGCAGCCAGGTGAGTGCTGCATTCACTGTGGGATAATCCTAGGCATTAATCACCTTGGAAGAGAAGGGGTGATGGTATGATTATGCCAACAGAGGTGATCATATCCTCTCCTCTGATGACAACAGAGATGTAACATGCCAAACTTGGGTGTCAACGTGGATACTTGACCCACCCTGGAGCACTAACCAGAGCTGCCTGTCAACACACAGCACACACCTCTTGGTATTCACTGAAAGAACAGACACTCCATTAAGCCACAGATGTAGAGTGCAAAGATAAAATCAACCAGAGGAGAAAAGCAACAAGTATTTCAACAAAAGAATAAAATAAATGCAGAAATTCAGGAAACAAGAATAAGGAAGACAACATGACTACCCCAAGTACACAACAAAACTTAATTATTAGAATGAGAAGACAAAGAGCTTGATGAAACACCTAAAAAGGAATTCAAAAGAATGATCATAGGATTACTCTGAAGCAATGAGAAGTAAATTCGTTAGTTAAAGAAATCCATACATGATGTGAAGGAAAAATTTTCAAATGAGATAGACGTTTTGAAGAGAAAACAAACTGAAATATTAGAAATGAAGAATTCAATGTGTTAAATAAAAATACAGTAGAAAGCCTTAACAATAATATAACAAATATCTGAGATAGAAGACAAATCTTTGGAAATATCTTAAGAACAACAAAAAGAAAGAAAATATTAGAAAAGTTAAAAATAATTTTCAAGATTCATGAGATATTATCAAATGAAACAACATACAGGTCTTACGAGTTCATGAAGGCTTGGAAAGAGAGAATGAATAAGAAGGCCTATTCAGTGAAATAATAAAACTTTCCTAATTTGGAAAAGGAAAGCAATGTCCAAGTATACAAGCCACATAGGATTCTTAATATATAGGATCAGAAAAGATACTCATCATGACAAATTTAATCAAACACAAAACTGTAGAACATGAAGAAAAGATTCTAAAAGGTACATTAAAAAAAGAAAAAAAAAAAACACTAGATTACTTTCAGAGAATCTCCAATTAGACTCACAGCTGACTTCTCATCAGAAACCCTACAAGCTAGGAGAGAATAGAGAGACATATTCCAAGTCTTAAAAGTCTCAAACCAGAACACTGTAGCCTGAACCCAGCAAAGCTCTCATTTATGAATGAAGGTTAAATAAAAACTTGCCATAACATAAATTGAAAGAATTTAGGCCTGCGCCCTGGCTCATTAGGCTAATCCTCCGCCTTGTGGCGCCAGCAAACCAGGTTCTAGTCCCTGTTGGGGCGCCGGATTCTGTCCCAGTTGTCCCTCTTCCAGGCCAGCTCTCTGCTGTGGCCAGGGAAGTGCAGGGGAGGATGGCCCAAGTGCTTGGGCCCTGCACCCCATGTGAGACCAGGAGAAGTACCTGGCTCCTGCCATCAGATCAGTGTGGTGCGCCGGCCGCAGTGTGCCAGCCATGGCGGCCATTGGAGGGTGAACCAACGGCAAAAGAAGACCTTTCTCTCTGCCTCTCTCTCTCACTGTCCACTCTGCCCATCAAAAAAGAAAAAAAAAAGAAAAAAGAATTTGTCACCACCCATCCAGTCTCACAATAGATGCTTAAGAATGTGCTACACACAACAGCAGAGAAATACAATCATCATTATGAAAGAATGCAGAGGCAGAAAATCTCCCAGTAAAAGTACAAAGGAAATCCAAAGCAAACAATAGAAATATTTATGGAAAAAAATTGCAAACCCAAGTACTTACAATCAATAATAACTTTGGTTAAAAATTACTTAAATTCTCCAATTAAAAGATAAAGAGCGGCTGAAGCGGGGGGGTAGCATGTATTTGCTACCTATCAGAAACGCACCCCACAAAGATACATGCAGACTGAAAGTCAAAGGATGGAAAAAAATCCCATGGGAACTAAAGCAAAAACAGCAGATGTAACCATCAAAATATCAGACAAAATAAACTTTAACACAAAAACTGGTAAAAGACACAAACAATTGTATTAAGTAATGATTAAGGAATCAATTCAACAGGAAGATGTGACTTTAATAATAGTGTGCAAATAATTCAAGGGTGCCTGGTTACTTAAAACAAATGCTAATGGATCTAAATGGAGACAGAAAATCAAAATCAATAGTAATGAGGAACTTCAATACTCCATTTTCATCAGTGGGCAGGTCAATTAGACAATTAGACAGAAAATCAGCAAAGAAACACCAGAGCTAATTGGCACTATGGACCAAATGGACTTGATATCAACAGAATCTTTCTTCCCACAGTTGCAGAATACACATTCTTTTCATCAATACATGGAACTTTCTCTAGGATAGGCCACATGGTAGGCCATAAAGCAAGTCAGTAAATTCAGAAAAATTGAAATCATACCATGCATTTTGCCTAAACACATAAAATGAAGCTTTAAATTTATAGCTCAAGAATCTCTAAATATTCAAACATATAAAGACTGAAACTCAAAATATTCAAACATATAAAGACTAAACAACACACTCCTGAATGGATGTGGGTCATAGAAATCAAAATATTCCTGGAAATGAAGAAAGATGATAATACAATCTATCAAAACATATAGAACACAACAAAAGAGGAAGTAAGAGGGAAATTTACAACATTTGATGCCCACATCAATTGGAAAGACACCAAATAAATGAGCTATAAATGCAACTCAATGACCTATATAAAAACAACAAAAAATGAAAACCAAAATTAGTAGGGAGATAGAAACAATTAAAATTAGAGAAGAAATAAACAAAATTGAAATAAAGAACAATATAGAACATCAGTGAAATGAGTGATTTTTTTAAAAAAAATCAAAATTGATACATCATTGGCTCAACTAACCAACAAAAAAAAGAGGAAGAAGATCCAAGTCAATAAAATCAGAAATGAGAAAAACATGCTATAGTGGATACCACAGAAATAAAAAGAATCATCAGTAATTACTAAAAACACTTAAATGACAGCAAATCAGAAAATCTAGAAGAAATGGATAGATTCCTGGACACATAATATCTACCAAATTTGAGTCATGAAGTATAGAAAACCTAAACATACCAGTAAGCAACATGAGCATTGAATCAATAAAAAATACCCTTCCAACAAAGAAAGAGCTGGACCAGATGGCTTCACTGCTGAATTCTACCAGATATTTGAAGAATCAACTCCAATTCTTCTCAAGCTATTCAAAATAATCAAAAGGGAGGGAATCCTCTCAAACTCCTTCTATGAGGCCAGAATCACCCTAGTTCCAAGATAAGAAAAAGGTGCAACAGAGAAAGAGAGCTATAGACCAACATCCCTGATGAACATAGATGTAAAAATCCTCAACAACTACTTGTTATTTAAATCCAACACCTATAAGAAAGATCATTGGGTGGAGCCAAGATGGCGGAATAGTAAGGGCGCGCACCGATAGTCCGGGTAAATTTAGTTTAATAAAAGGGGAGTTACGGTAGCCTCAGAAAAAAGAACCAGGAAGATATTGCAGAGTAAACTCTTCTGGATCGAGTGGCTGTGAATCGGAGGACCTACTGGGAGAACAAGGTCGCCCACCGCACGGAAGCCAAGCCGTGGGTGCCGTGGAAGCCGCAGGGTCTGCGCGCCAGTGCGGGAAGGGGAGTGCATGAAAAAACACAGACAACAGCGGGGAGAGTTCCGACATCCAGGGCTCGGAGTCCACACATCGGCGCTGGAAGGGGAGGTGAGCTCAATAACCCGAGACATTGGCGGGGAAACGGGGGTCAGAATCTAGAGGGGGGCCGGAAAGTGCAGCAAACTCACTACCTGAAAGAAGGAAAAAAAAAAAGAGCTTGGGGGTTTCTCTCTCAAGGCTTGAAGAATTCGGAAGAGACAAAGAGCAGGCCCCCTCTCTGGACTTACATATCAACAGCGGAGAGCTAAGGAACTAAGTCACTACAATTCAGTAGCCTAGGCAACCCAGTGGGAGTCCAGAGGAGCCTAAACAGACTCTGGGGAGAAGCCATGCCATGCAGTGTTACTTACCCCCTGAATAAATAAAATAAATAAATAAATAAATAAAAAAAAGAGAGAGATTTACCACGCATAACCTGAGGGTGTCACCTTTGCACACCCTTAACCAGGAAGAACCAAGCAGAGCTCTCAGGCCGCACCCATCTCAAGCCTCCAAGGCTCCTCCAACAGCAGGCAGTCCACTTAACACGGACATAGTATAAAATAAAATAAAAAAAAGAAAAACGCACAGTGACGAAAGAAGAATTAACTATGCCAAGCAACAAACACAGAAATCGAGCAAACAAGATCAATGATGACACTATGATGCCTCCAAATAAACAAAACACCCCAAACCAAGATTATGAAGATGATGAGATAGAAGAAATGCAAGATACGGATTTCAAAAAATTTATGATAAGAACAATTAGAAGTTTTCAAAAGCAAATCCTTGAACTACAGAAATCCTTATTGGACAGGATTGAAAATCTCTCTCGTGAAAATGAAATTTTAAGGAAGAATCAAAATCAAACTCAGAAACTAGTAGAACAGGAAAGTGTGATAGTGAAGAGAAATCAAAATGAAATGAAGAGCTCAATAGATCAAATGACAAACACATTAGAAAGCCTTAAAAACAGAATGGGTGAAGCAGAAGAGAGAATATCGGACTTAGAAGATAGAGCACAGGAAAACATACAGTCAAACCAAAGAAAAGAAGAGGAAATTAGAAATCTAAAAAATATTGTTGGGAACCTACAGGATACTATTAAAAAAACCAACATTCGAGTTCTAGGAGTTCCTGAAGGCATGGAGAGAGAGAAAGGATTAGAAGGCCTTTTTAGTGAGATACTAGCAGAGAACTTTCCAGGTTTGGAGAAGGACAGAGACATCCTAGTACAGGAAGCTCATAGAACCCCCAATAAACATGACCAAAAGAGATCCTCACCACGACACGTGGTAATTAAACTTACCACAGTGAAACAGAAAGAAAAGATCCTCAAATGTGCAAGAGAGAAACGTCAGATTACTCTCAGAGGATCTCCAATCAGACTCACAGCAGACTTCTCATCAGAAACACTACAGGTTAGGAGGGAATGGCGAGACATAGCACAGGTGCTAAGAGAGAAAAATTGCCAGCCCAGAATATTATATCCTGCCAAGCTCTCATTTGTGAATGAAGGTGAAATAAAGACCTTTCATAGCAAACAGAAATTGAAAGACTTTGTGGCCACTCGTCCGGCCCTGCAAAAGATACTTAAAGATGTGCTACACTCAGAAACACAGAAACACGGCCATCAATATGAAAGAAGGGAAAGGAAGAACACCTACCAGTAAAAGAGCATGGGAAGCTCAAAGCATATACTAGAAAATATTTCCAGGAAAATGGCAGGGCAAAGTCACTGCCTATCAATAGTCACATTGAACATTAATGGTCTGAATTCTTCAGTTAAAAGACACCGTTTGGCCGGCGCCACGGCTCACTAGGCTAATCCTCCACCTCGCGGCGCCGGCACACCGGGTTCTAGTCCCGGTCGGGGCACCGGATTCTGTCCCGGTTGCCCCTCTTCCAGGCCAGCTCTCTGCTGTGGCCAGGGAGTGCAGTGGAGGATGGCCCAAGTCCTTGGGCCCTGCACCCCATGGGAGACCAGGATAAGTACCTGGCTCCTGCCATTGGATCAGTGCGGTGCGCCGGCTGCAGCGCGCCAGCCGCGGCAGCCATTGGAGGGTGAACCAATGGTAAAGTAAGACCTTTCCCTCTGTCTCTCTCTCACTGTCCACTCTGCCTGTCAAAAAAAAAAAAAAAAAAAAAAAAAGACACCGTTTGACTGACTGGCTCAAAGAACACAACCCAACTATTTGTTGCCTACAAGAAACACATCTCTCTAACAAAGAGGCATGCAGACTGAAAGTGAAAGGTTGGAAAAAGATATTGCATGCCAACAGAAACCAAAAAAAAGCAGGTGTAGCCATATTAATACCAGAGAAAATAAACTAATACAAAAACTGTTAAGAGAGACAAAGAGGGACACTATATAATGATTAAGGGTTCAATTCAACAGGAAGATGTAACTATTATCAATGTATATGCACCTAATTACAGGGCACCGGTCTATTTAAAAGATATGTTAAGGGACTTAAAGGGAGATTTAGATTCCAATACAATAGTACTGGGGGACTTCAATACTCCACTCTCAGAAATAGACAGATCATCCGGACAGAAGATGAACAAGGAAACAGCAGATTTAATTGACACTATTGCCCAAATGGATCTAACAGATATCTACAGAACTTTCAACCCTACATCTACAGACTTCACATTCTTCTCAGCAGTGCATGGAACCTTCTCTAGGATTGATCACATACTAGGCCATAAAGCAAGTCTCAGCAAATTTAAAAGAATTAGCATCATACCATGCAGCTTCTCAGACCACAGCGGAATGAAGCTGGAAATGAGCAACTCAGGAAACCTCAGAAAGTATGCAAACACATGGAGACTGAACAACATGCTCCTGAATGAACACTGGGTCATTCAAGAAATCAAAAGAGAAATCAAAAACTTTCTGGAAGTAAATGAAGACAACAACACAACATATCAAAACATATGGGATACAGCAAAAGCAGTATTAAGAGGCAAATTTATAGCAATAGGTGCCTATATCAAGAAATTGGAAAGGTACCAAATAAATGAGCTTTCAGCGCACCTCAAGGACCTAGAAAAACTGCAGCAAACCAAACCCAAATCTAGTAGGAGAAGAGAAATAATTAAAACCAGAGAAGAAATTAACAGGATTGAATCAAAAAAACACTACAAAAAATCAGCCAAACGAGAAGCTGGTTTTTTGAAAAAATAAACAAAATTGACACCCCATTGGCCCAACTAACTAAAAAAAGAAGAGAAAAGACCCAAATCATTAAAATCAGAGATGAAAAAAGAAACATAACAACAGACACCACAGAAATAAAAAGAATCATCAGAAATTACTACAAGGACTTGTATGCCAGCAAACAGGAAAATCTACCAGAAATGGATAGATTCCTGGACACATGTAATCTACCAAAATTGAACCATGAAGACATAGAAAACCTAAACAGACCCATAACTGAGACAGAAATTGAAACAGTAATAAGGGCCCTCCCAACAAAGAAAAGCCCAGGACCAGATGGATTCACTGCTGAATTCTACCAGACATTTAAAGAAGAACTAATCCCATTTCTTCTCAAACTATTCAGAACAATCGAAGAAGAGGGAATCCTCCCAAAGTCTTTCTATGAAGCCAGCATCACCTTAATCCCTAAGCCAGAGAAAGATGCAGCACTGAAAGAAAACTACAGACCAATATCCCTGATGAACATAGACGCAAAAATCCTCAATAAAATTCTGGCCAATAGAGTACAACAACACATCAGGAAAATCATCCACCCAGACCAAGTGGGATTCATCCCTGGTATGCAGGGATGGTTCAACATTCGCAAATCAATCAATGTGATTCACCACATTAACAGACTGCAGAAGAAAAACCATATGATTATCTCAATTGATGCAGAGAAAGCATTTGATAAAATACAACACCCTTTCATGATGAAAACTCTAAGCAAATTGGGTATAGAAGGAACATTCCTCAATATAATCAAAGCAATTTATAAAAAACCCACAGCCAGCATCCTATTGAATGGGGAAAAGTTGGAAGCATTTCCACTGAAATCTGGAACCAGGCAGGGATGCCCACTCTCACCACTGCTATTTAACATAGTTCTGGAAGTTTTAGCCAGAGCCATCAGACAAGAAAAAGAAATCAAAGGAATACAAATCAAGAAGGAAGAAGTCAAACTATCCCTCTTTGCAGACGATATGATCCTTTAGAGGATCCAAAGAACTCCACTAAGAGACTATTGGAACTCATAGAGGAGTTTGGCAAAGTGGCAGGATATAAAATCAATGCACAAAAATCAACAGCCTTTGTATACACAAGCAATGCCATGACTGAGAAAGAACTGCTAAGATCAATCCCATTCACAACAGCTACAAAAACAATCAAATCCCTTGGAATAAACCTAACCAAGGACGTTAAAGATCTCTATGATGAGAACTACAAAATCTTAAAGAAAGAAATAGAAGAGGATACCAAAAAATGGAAAAATCTTCCATGCTCATGGATTGGAAGAATCAACATCATCAAAATGTCCATTCTCCCAAAAGCAATTTATAGATTCAATGCAATCCCAATCAAGATACCAAAGACATTCTTCTCAGATCTAGAAAAAATGATGCTGAAATTCATATGGAGGCACAAGAGACCTCGAATAGCTAAAGCAATCTTGTACAACAAAAACAAAGCCGGAGGCATCACAATACCAGATTTCAGGACATACTACAGGGCAGTTGTAATCAAAACAGCATGGTACTGGTACAGAAACAGATGGATAGACCAATGGAACAGAATTGAAACACCAGAAGTCAACCCAAACATCTACAGCCAACTTATATTTGACCAAGGATCTAAAACCAATTCCTGGAGCAAGGACGGTCTATTCAATAAATGGTGCTGGGAAAACTGGATTTCCACGTGCAGAATCATGAAGCAAGACCCCTACCTTACACCTTACACAAAAATCCACTCAACGTGGATTAAAGACCTAAATCTACGTCCTGACACCATTAAGTTACTAGAGAACATTGGAGAAACCCTTCAAGATATTGGCACAGGCAAAGAATTTCTGGAAAAGACCTGGGAGGCACAGGCAGTCAAAGCCAAAATCAACTATTGGGATTGCATCAAATTGAGAAGTTTCTGTACTGCAAAAGAAACAGTCAGGAGAGTGAAGAGACAACCGACAGAATGGAAAAAAATATTTGCAAACTATGCAACAGATAAAGGGTTAATAACCAGAATCTACAAAGAGATCAAGAAACTCCACAAAAACAAAACCAACAACCCACTTAAGAGATGGGCCAAGGACCTCAACAGATATTTTTTGAAAGAGGAAATCCAAATGGCCAACAGGCACATGAAAAAATGCTCAAGGTCGCTAGCAATCAGGGAAATGCAAATCAAAAGCACAAAGAGGTTTCACCTCACCCCGGTTAGAATGGCTCACATACAGAAATCTACAAACAACAGATGCTGACGAGGATGTGGGGAAAAAGGGACACTAACCCACTGTTGGTGGGAATGGAAACTGGTCAAGCCACTATGGAAGTCAGTCTGGAGATTCCTCAGAAACCTGAAGATAACCCTACCGTTCAACCCAGCCATCCCACTCCTTGGAATTTACCCAAAGGAGTTTAAATTGGCAAACAAAAAAGCGGTCTGCACCCTAATGTTTATCGCAGCACAATTCACAATAGCCAAGACCTGGAACCAACCTAAATGCCCATCAATGGTAGACTGGATAAAGAAATTATGGGATATGTATTCTTTAGAATACTATACCGCAGTAGGAAACAATGAAATCCAGTCATTTGCAACAAAATGGAGGAATCTGGAACACATTATGCTGAGTGAAGTAAGCCAGTCCCAAAGGGACAAATACAATATGTTCTCCCTGATCGGTGACAACTGACTGAACACCAAAAAGGAAACCTCCTGAAGTGAAATAGACACTATGAGTAACAGTGACTTGATCAGCATAGCCCTGACTGTTAATGAACAACTTAATACATTATCCCTCTTAGTATTTTTTTTGTCTGTTCTACTTAATATGACTGGTTTAATTCTGTAATTATCACACAGTTATTCTTAAGTGTTGAAAATTAACTGAAATGTGATCCCTGTTAAACATAAGAGTGGGAATAAGAGAGGGAAGAGAGGTATAATTTGGGACATGCTCAAGCTGACTTGCCCCAAATGGTAGAGTTAGAAACATACCAGGGGATTCCAATTCAATCCCATCAAGGTGGCATGTACCAATGCCATCTCACTATTCCAAGTGATCAATTTCAGTTCACAATTGATCATAATGAAAGGACTAAGAGTCAAAGGGAGCACATAAACAAGTCTAGTACCTGCTAACACTAACCGAAAGAATAAATAAAGGGGAGAGTGATCCAACATGGGAAGTGAGATACTCAGCAGACTCATAGAATGGCAGATGTCCTAAATAGCACTCTGGCCTCAGAATCAGCCCTAAAGGCATTCAGATCTGGCTGAAAAGCCCATGAGAGTATTTCAGGCATGGAAAGCCAAGACACTCTGGCAATAAGATCTCTGTGAGTGAGATCCCAGTGGAAAGAACAGGTCTTCAAAGAGGGAGGTACCTTCCTCTGAAGGGAGGAGAGAACCTCCACTTTGACTATGACCTTGTCTAAACAAGATAAGAGTCGGAGAACTCAGAGGGCTTCCATAGCCTTGGAAACTCATGACTGGAGCATAGGGAGATTACTGATGCCATAGACAGGAGTGTCAATTGGTAAAGTCAACAACAGGAGTCACTGTGCACTTACTCCTCATGTAGGATCTCTGTCCTTAATGTGCTGTACATTGGGATTTAATGCTATAACGAGTACTCAAACAATATATTTCACCTTGTGTTTCTATGGGGGTGCAAACTGTTGAAATCTTTACTTAATGCATACTAATCTGATCTTCTGTAAAAAAAAAAAAATTATCAATTCCCAACTTGACTCTCACTGGGATTAAACATGACAATAGGTCTGATCTGATTTCATCATCAAAAAAAAAATCATCTATTATTTTTCACTTTATGTTTCTGTGTGGGAGCAAACTGTTGAAATCCTTACTTAATGTGTGCTAGGCTGATCTTCTGTATGTTAAGATAATTGAAAATGGATCTTGATGTGAATGGAAGGGGAGAGGGAGTGGGAGGGGGGAGGGTTGTGGGTGGGAGGGACCGTATGGGGGGGAAGCCATTGTAATCCATAAGTCGTACTTTGGAAATTCATATTCATTAAATAAAAGTTAAAAAAAAAAAAGAAAGATCATTAACCGAAAATAAGTGGGAATTATCCTTGGTGTTCAAGGATGTTCAACATTTGCAAATTAGTAAATGTGAAGCATCACATTAACCAACAGAGAAATAAAAACCATATGATTATCTCAACAGATACAGGAAAGAATTGATACAACACAACATCCTTTCCTGATGAAAACCTTAAGAAAACTGGGTATGGAAAGAACATTCCTTAACACAGTCAAGGCAATATACAGAAAACCCACAGCCAGCATATTGATTAGGAAAAAGTTGAAGGTTTTACCACTAAAATCATTCAATGGAGAAAGGACAGTCTCTTCAACAAATGGTGCTGGGAAATTTTGTTCTTTGCTTACAGAAGTGTGAAACAAGACCTCTACCTCACATCTTCATCAAATTACTAGAGGAAAACTCTGAAAGACATTGAAATAGGAAAAGATTTCTTGGAAAATATCCCAGAAGCACAGGCAATGAAAGCAAATATAGACAAATGGAAAAGCAAAAATAGACAAATGTAATTACATCAATATAACAACTTTCTGTACTGCAAAGGAAACATTCAGCAAAGTGAAAGAGCAGCTGACAGAATGGGAAAAAATATTTGCAAACTATGCAACTGATAAAGGATTAATAGCTAGAATCTATAAAGAGCTAAAAATCCAACAATAAATTAAATAATCCAGTTAAAAATGAGCAAATAATTTGAATTGGTATTTTTTTATTGACAGGCAGAGTTAGACAGTGAGAGAGAGAGACAGAGAGAAAGGTCTTCCTTCCATTGGTTCACTCCCCAAATGGCCGTTACGGCCGGCACACAGAACCGATCCAAAGCCAGGAGCCAGGTACTTCCTCCTGGTCTCCCATGCAAGTGCAGGGCCCAAGCACTTGGGCAGTCCTCCACTGCCTTCCTGGGCCACAACAGAGAGCTGGAATGCAAGAGGAGCAACTGGGACAGAACCAGCGCCCCAACTGGGACTAGAACCCGGAGTGCCAGCACCGCAGGTGGAGGATTAACCTAGTGAGCCACAGCACTGGCCTAAACTGGTATTTTTCAAGAGAGGAAATTCAAATGGCTAACAGACACATGAAAGAATTCTCAGTATCGCCAGCCATCAGGGAAATATAAATCAAACCACAATGAAGTTTCACCTCTCCTCAGTTAAAAATAGCTCTCACACAGAAATCAACAAACAACAAATGCTGGCAAGGATTGGATAAAAAGTTACACTAATCCACTGTTGGTGGAAATGTAAACTGGTGCAGTCACTGTGTTACATAGTATGGCAATACCTTAGAAATCTGAATATAGACTTTCCATATCATCCAGCCATTTCACTCCTGAGAATTTACCCAAAATCTGCTATGAAAGAGTTATCCAGACTCCCATTTTATAGCACCTAAATTAAAAATAGCTAAGATGTAATCATCCAGATGCCCATTAATTGATGACTGAATAAAGAAATTATGGTGTATATTCACTATGGAGTACTACTCAGCCATAAAATATGAAATCCTATATT
Organism: Oryctolagus cuniculus; assembly: GCF_051225735.1. Taxonomy (NCBI): domain Eukaryota; kingdom Metazoa; phylum Chordata; class Mammalia; order Lagomorpha; family Leporidae; genus Oryctolagus; species Oryctolagus cuniculus. The sequence goes on along the minus strand of NC_142867.1, from coordinate 15,372,957 downwards.
TTGCAACAAAATGGATGTAACTGGAAAGTATTATATTAGTGAAATAAGCCAGTTCCAAAAAGACAAATATCATGTTTTCACTGATCTGTGGTAACAGAGTACCAAAATGTAATGCAAACAAGTGAAATTGACATTTTGAGATTTGATGATTATTCACAGTGCTTGGCTTACTGCTGAGGCACAGTGTATTTTCCCTATTTTTATTTGTTTAACTCTTCACTTAATGTAGTGTTAATCTTAGGAGCATGAAATAAGCCTAAAATAAATCATTGTAAAACTTAAGAGAGGGAATAAGAGAGAAAGGAGGAAGAAGTGTGGGATCATTGTCAGGAGGGACAGTAGGGTGAGAAGTATCACTATGTTCCTAACTTGGTACATATGAAATATGTAAATTTTTTACCTTAAATTTAAAAATTTAAGGAAAATGAATAACCTTTTACAAAGGATTTGAATAGACATTTCTTAAAAGAAGATATACAAATGACCGGCAGGTATTTGAAAAAAATGTTTAACATCACTAATTATCAGGAAAATGCAAATCAAAACCAGAATGAGACCTCATATCATGTTTGCTAAAACTTCTATTGTCAAAAAGATGATTGATAACAAGTACTGACAAAGATGTGGACAAATGGAAATCTGTGCTCACAGATGGTCAAAATGTAATGTATTACATTAATAAAAAATTACAAATTTGTTTAAAATAAATAAAAGTACCATGGTATAGCCCAGCATCCCATTTTTGGGTAATAGTCAATGTAAATGAAATCAGTATCTCACAGCACTGTTCACTGAGGTATCTCACAAGAGCCATGATATAGAATTACCCTAAGTTTCCATCAAAGGATGAGTAGATAAAGAAAATAAGCCACAAGTAGTATTCCTTGGGTTGTACAATGCAATACTCACTAGGGGAAAATAACATCAATTGGAGTGAAATGAAACAAACAAAACCCCACTGTGTTCTAAACTTATTTTTAAAATATTTACTTATTTATTTGAAAGTCAGAGTTACACAGAAAGAGAAGGGGGCAGAGGTCTTCCATCCGCTGGTTCACTCCCAAGTTGGCTGCAACTGCCGGAGCTGTGCCAATCTGAAGCCAGGAGCTTCCTCTGAGTCTTCCCATGTGGGTGCAGGGGCCCAAGGACTTGGGCCATCTTCCTCTGATTTCCCAAGACACAGCAGAGGGCTAGCTTGGAAATGGAGCAGCTGGGGCTCGAATTGGTGCCCATATGGGATGCCAGAACTGCAGGCAGTGACTTTACCCAGTACGCCACAGCACCGGCACCTGTTCTAAACTTAGTGATTGCTTCTATCCACCAGAACATTTGAAGAAACTCTTGAGTCAACACTTAGTACACAGCAGGCTTGTTGAAATTTTACGTAATTTTTTTTCTTTTTTATTCAAATATTTATTTATTTATTTGAAAGTCAGAGTTACACACAGAGAGAGAGAGAGGCAGAGAGAGAGAGAGAGAGGTCTTCTATCAGCTAGTTCACTCCCAATTGGCTGCAACAGCTGGAACTGTGCCGATCCAAAGCCAAAAGCCAGGAGCTTCCTCCGGGTCTTCCCATGCAAGTGTGGTGGCTCAAGGATGTGGGCCATCTTCTATCGCATTCCCAGGCCATAAGCAGAGGGCTGGATCAGAAGTGAAACAGCCGAGACACAAACCAGTGCCCATATGGGACACTGGCATTGTAAACAGCGGCTTTACCCACTATACCACAGCACTGGCCCCAATAATTTTTTCAATACTGCAACAAATTATAAAGAAGGAGAAGGAGCTTCTGCTCACAGTGAAGAACTGTATTATTAGAAGATTGAAACTACTGTTAGAATGAGTGCTTTTTATTGTTTTTAAATTTTTTTAATTTTATTTAAGTTACACAAGTTTCATGTATTTCATATACACAGATTTAGGAACATAGTGACACTTCCCCCACCCCCGCTACTTTTCCTCCTGCCCATTCTCCAACACTTTCTCCTCCCTTTCACATTCCCACTCTTAATTTTTACAAAGATCTATTTTCAGTTTACTTAATGATTTTATAGTTAACCCTACACTAAGTAAAATAGTTCAACAAATAGTATAAAAAAAAACACATTGTGCCTTTATGGAAGAGACAAGGGCTGTAAACAATCATTGAATTTCAAAATGTCTATTTCATTGCAATATCTTACCATTTTAGATACTCTATTTGTTATGTTGGATCAGGGAAGTTTATGATATCTGTGCTTTTTGAACTGGCTTATTTCACAAGGTGTAATGGTTTCTGATTGTGTAGTCTATTTTATTGTGAAAGACAGTATTACATACTTTTTCCAGTGAGTAGTACTCCATAGTGTATATATGCCATAATTTCTTTATCCAATCATCAGTTGATGGACATTTGGGTTGATTTCATATCTTAGCTATGGTGAATTACGCTGCAATGAACATGGGGATACACATCACTCTTTCATATACTAATTTCTTTTGGTTTGGGTAAATTCCCAGTAGTAGGGTGGCTGGATCATATGGTAGGTCATATATTTACACAGTGTACTTACATTAAAAACAGGACAGATTGTTGTAGCCACTTCATCACAAATCACTATCCTCCCTCTTTTTCCATGGGAAAATTATTAACAATCTTTATCTATCACTGTGCAAGCCCTGTATATACCTACAAGAAGAATTTGGGATTCATAACCTAATGTCAATAACCTCTATTGTTTTTTTCATATTCCCGTAATATTCATTAAGTAGAGGAAAATAATTGGGTAAAATTTAAGGAAGAGAGCAAAGAGAGAGAGAAGAGAGTGAAGAAAGAGAGAGAGAAAGAGAGAGAGAGGGAAACCTCAATCTACTGGTTCACTTCTCAATAGCCAGACTGAAACCAGGAGCCTGGAATTACATTCTGGTCTCCCACATGGTGGCATGGGCCCAAGTACCTGGACCATCTTCTACTGCTTTGCTTTCCCAAGTACATTAGCAGGAATCTGGATCAGAAGCAGAGCAACTGGAATACAAACCAGGACCCAATATGGAATCCCAGCATCACAAGCCAAAGCTTAACTGCTGTACCAAACTGTGAACCCTCAATTGATACTTTTTAAAAACCTTGATGTGTGGCCAGCACTGTAGCATGGCAGGTAATTCCTCTGCCATCACCTATGGGGCTGGTCATGTCCTGGCTACTCCATTTCTGACCCAATTCTCCTGCTGATGGCATGGCAAAGCTGCAGAAGATGGCCCCAATGTTTCAATCCATGCTACCCAAGTGGTATGCCCAGATGAAGCTCCTGGTTCCTGGGTTCTGCGGGGCCCAATGCTGGCCATAGCAACCATCTGCAGAGTGAACAAGTGGATGGAAGCTCTCACTCTCCCTGTGTCTATTCCTCTCTTTGTATAACTCTTTCAAAATAAACAAAAAAGTCTTTTAAAGAATTATTTTAAAATTAAACTGAATCTACATTTTTTTTTGACAGAGTTAGACAGTGAGAGAGAGAGACAGAGAGAAAGGTCTTCCTTTTTCCATTGGTTCACTCTCCAAATGGCCGCAATGGCCGGCACTGCACCAATCCGAAGCCAGGAGCCAGGTACTTCCTCCTGGTCTCCCATGCAGGTGCAGGGCCCAAGCACTTGGGCCATCCTCCACTGCACTCTGGGCCACAGCAGAGAGCTGGACTGGAAGAGGAGCAACCGGGACAGAATCCGGTGCCCTGACTGGGACTAGAACCCGGTGTGCCGGGCCCGCAGGCGGAGGATTAGCCTAGTGAGCCGTGGCGCTGGCCTGAATCTACATTTTATAGTAGAGGCTCTTTTCCAATCATTGCAACTAAACAAAAATACTAAGCCAAGAAAAACATTTTTCATGTTAAAATTCATTTAATAGAGGAAAATGCTTTTTTTAAAAAAATATTTTACTTATTCATTCAAGAGGTAGAGTTACAGACAGTGAGAGAGAGAGAGACAGAGAGAAAGGTCTTCCTTCAGTTGGTTCACTCCCCAGATGGCTGCAATGGCCAGAGCTGCGCCGATCCGAAGCCAGGAGCTAAGTGCTTCTTCCAGGTCTCCCACACGGGTGCAGGGGCCCAAGGAGTTGGCCCATCTTCTACTGCTATCCCAGGCCATAGCAGAGATTTGGATGGGAAGAGGGACAGCCAGGACTAGAATTTGTGCCCATATGGGATGCCGGCACCATAGGCGAAGGATTAATCCACTGCACCAGAGCCGGCCCCGGAAAATACTTTTTAATACAGTTCTCTTGCCATCCCCTGAAGCAGTTTGTTATCACTTAGCACTGACTTGGAAACACACATATCAGTTTAGACTTCAGGCTGTGTTAACATTAGGAGTTCCTTCATAGCTTCTTTCACATCCTTATTCCTCAGACTCTAAAACATGGGGTTCCACATGGGGAAACAACACAGTATAAAAGATAGAAGCCATCGTGTCCCTCTCCAAGGAATAGCTGGAACTTGAGGGAGAATAGATGTAGAGAATGGAACCATAGTCTTTTGGTCTTCAGATAACAGAATAATAGCATCACTTAGTTTCTTTCCTCAAGATATGTCAATTTCCTATGTCATCAATGGCAATTACTCCTTCTGATTCTTTTTAGAGCTCCTAATTTTGCTGGACTACATGGAATACAGTTCTTCACATTTAGTATTTATTATTCATACTAACAAAACATAAAAATATCTTTATTTATATAATTTTTATTTATCCTGTCACTATGTACACATTTAATCTTATCATCATTTTAAAAATTCAATCAAAGTGCCAAAGAGGTCATGTTTAGCTGTGTTGATATCTGTTTTCAATGGGGAACTTTTCCTGGTTGGTTACCATATAATCTAATAAGTTGAAAACCTCTAGTACTAGATATGGGTCAATCAGGAAACAAATGCCAGAATCCCTTTTTGCATTGATATGCTAATAACATGAACCAGAAGTACTCCTTCTCAGCCACTCAGAGGTCAAATCCAGAATAACTTGTTTTGCATAGGGAAGTTAATAGAGTGCTGAAACAGATCCAATGTGTTCAGAACCTTGGCTGATGCAAACCTTGTCCAATGATTGTTATTCTTCCTCAAGGCCCTTTGCCCCTCCCTACCTGTCTGTTTTAATCTGTCTGTCTCCTATCTCTATCACTGCTATGTATGCCTGCACAACAGAATAATTGATCATGAGCTAAATTTTGTGCTCTATCTGAGCAATTGCTTTTATTTTGTCTCTTACAGTTATGCAATCCAATCTAGTTTCTATAGTACTGGGAATCTAATTCCATTACTGCTTCTCATACACACTTCCCTAGCCTACTGACAGTAGAACTTCACAAGGCTGACAATAATTCTACTTAACAATGCATTTCTTAATGTCTTAGTAAAAGTATTGTCCTGAGAGAAAGAAGATGACAAGTGAGGAGGGTGATAGTTAGGCAATGACTGATCCAGCTACACACAATAATGTATACAATATCCTGATTTTCCTCTACAGACATCTTCCTCAATGGTCACACCAAGTTGGCTTGACATTTTTACTTTAATGCCTATAGCAGGTTTTTTTTTTTTTTTTTTTTTTTTTTTTTTTTTGGACAGGCAAAGCAGACAGTGAGAGAGAGAGAGAGAGAGACAGAGAGAAAGGTCTTCCTTTTCCATTGGTTCACCCCCCAATGGCCGCTGAGGCTGGCGCACCGCGCTGATCCAAAGCCAGGAGCCAGGTGCTTCCTCCTGTTCTCCCTTGTGGGTGCAGGGCCCAGGGAGTTGGGCCATCCTCCACTGCACTCCCGGGCCACAGCAGAGAGCTAGACTGGAAGAGGAGCAACCAGGACAGAATCTGGCGCCCCGACCAGGACTAGAACCCTGTGTGCCGGCGCCGCAGGCACAGGATTAGCCTATTGAGCCATGGCACCAGCTGCTTATAGTACTTTTAATTCAATATTAACCAACCCAAAAAATTATCATCATTTTTCAAAGAATTGAAATGTAATTCCAAATCTTTCATGCCGATGTCAATAAATTTCACCATATGAAACTCACTATATCTTTCTCCTTGCTCTCCTACCCAAGAATACATTCCTTTACATGTTCCCAAATACTTCTCAATACAAAATGATGAGGTCCTACAAATATCAGATTGTGTTTAATTTTGAATTTAACTATGATCCCAAAAGCAATGTGGACACTGAGGTTGAGTAACAAAAATTGCATCCGCAGGTAAGCCACTTTTCAAAGTGCAGTCAGTGAAAAGTTTTCATCTGGGACAGTTTTATTCTCTCAGATAATAGGAAGAAGTTATATTTTAATATAGGCTCAAGAGAATTTTAGATTCAAAATTTTCAGATCATTCCCATTTTTGTCAAATGCTGTAGTCCAATATCTCAGGATCTCCCAATGTTCCAATGGGTTCTATCATCTTTCTACTAAGTGTAGATTAAGTGTCCCTTATCCAAAACATGGGACTAGAATTATTTCCAAATTTGGGATGTTTTGGATGTTGATATTTGTATATACTTACTGAGACAATTAAGGAATGGGATCTCATTCTAAACATGAAGTATATTTATGTTTCATATATACCATAAGCCCATGAAGATTATTTTATACAATATTTTCAATGTTCCTGCATTTGAACTTCAACCCATCCCATGAGATCAGGTGTGGATTTTCACTTGTTATTTAATGGCAGAGCAAAAATATTCACATTTTTGATGATTTCTCATTTCAGATTTTCACATCAGAGATGTTTGACCTGTACCTACTCAGGTAAAGCATTTATTTAGCCAGTAAATCTGCAATACCAATAGTCAGGCTATATCACTGAGTTTCAAATATATCTTCTCAAAGATCATAGGGGAGGAGAAACATTCTGGCTATTTACTTTTTCAGTTTAGTAGTACAGGTTTCATTTCAAAGGATTCAGTTCAACATCTGATATTTATTATCACTATATTTGTACATCTTGTCATAGCTTGTTCTATCAATGTCTTGTCCTTCATTTATCCTTCAAACTTTTGTGCCGCTAGTGAACATAAAGTTGATGCCCCTGGATTCGTTAGATTATCAGTGTTCCATTCCTCCCCAATTACAAATTACTTCATATAATCTTTAAGCACGTGAACAATCCAATTCCAGTTGAATTGCACATTTTTATCTCCTTAGACCACAGTCCATCATGAACCTGGCAGGTAAAACATGGTCATTTGGAACATTTGAGGAGGGTTTAATAAAGGGATTGTTTCCCTCTCTGTGTAACTGTGCCTTTATAAAAAATAAAATAAATCAAAAAAAAAAAAAAAAAGAAGTGAGAGGTTCTAGGCACTTGAGAGAAAACTTTGAAAAAGGATGATCTAGGCTGCTGCAGCAGCTCACTTGGCTAATCCTCCACCTGCGGCGCTGGCACACTGGGTTCTGGTTCCGGTTGGGGCGCTGGATTCTGTCCCAGTTGCTCCTCTTCCAGTCCAGCTCTCTGCTGTGGCGTGGGAGTGCAGTGGAAGATGGCCCAAGTCCTTGGGCCCTGCACCCGCGTGGGAGAACAGGAGGAAGCACCTGGCTCCTGGCTTTGGATCAGCGCGGTGCACCGGCCGCAGCGGCCACTGGGGGTTGAACCAATGGAAAAGGAAGACCTTTCTCTCTGTCTCTCTCTCTCACTGTCCACTCTGCCTGACAGAAAAACAAAAGGATGATCTGTTAGGAGCTAGACCTTTAGTCCATTAATGTAACCAACTGTGACTTCTCTGCAGGTAACAAGGTTGGAGAAAATACTCTCCCCTTATTCTTCTCCTGATGTTAACAATCATAAGACACAAACTTCTCCATGGACTTAGAAGTGGTCTTTTCTTGTGCAGTTTTTTTGTAATCAAACAACTCAATTACTTTACTTAATACAATATAAATGTAGGGAGACACAAGATTTACAAAGATATTATCTGTATACTCAGCTAGTTTTACAAACGAATTGAGAGGAAGCATCTTACCAAAAATAAATATCTGCAAAATCTTGAGCAAACCACTAGATGTCACTGCAAGCAAAAGTTCCTCATCCAGTGAAGATTTTCACCAAGCTTCAGAGTTAAACTATATTCAAGAAACTATGAAGTTTCTTTTTCCACCAAAGTGTCTTAAAAATGACAGCAGATTCAAATTTATGAGATTTGTTGCATGCAAGGAAGCAAACCGTTATATTGCAGAGCATCAAATAATCAAATAGTATAAGTTCAAATTAATTTATTTCATGCAAAATTAATAGAGTAATTTGCTCAATATTTCATTGTTGAAAGAGAAAGTTGCTGACTTTAATTGAAATACAGAAAATAATATAAACATGTCTACAACCAAATTATTTTAACAATGCAATAACAGCATTCCAAACAAAAGACCACCTTCAAGACTGTGGCTGTATGCTCTGTGTTGCCTTCCTAAAGGCCTCTTTGATGTCTTTGTTTCTCAAGCTATAGATGAGAGGATTGAGCAGTGGGTTGATGATCGTGTAGAACAGTGCAGCCACTTTGTCTTTCTCCAAAGAGTAGGTGGAGCTAGGTCTGGAATACATGAAGAGCAAGGACCCATAAAAGAACATGACTGAGATGATGTGGGATGCACAAGTGGAGAAGGCCTTCCACCTCCCTGAGGCTGAACGGATCCTCAGGATAGCCAGCAGGATGTTGAAGTAGGAAATCAGGATGACAAGAATGCTGGAGAGAACTGTGAAGCCAACCAGAGCCAGAAGAATTTGTTCATATCCCCGGGGTGTCTGTACAGGACATTTTTATCAATGGTGGTGCATCACAGAAAAAGTGTTCGATGATGGTTTTACCACAGAAACGCAGGCAGAATGTGTTGGCAGTATGGGCTATGGCATTCAGAATCCCCCCTAAGTAGGAGCCAGCAACAAGCCCAGTACACAGCGAAGTGGACATGATACTTGAATAAAGCAGTGGGTTACAGATGGCCGCATGGCAGGTCATATGCCATAGCTGCCAGGAGAAAGCACTCAGTGTAGGCTGTGATACAGGAAAAGAATAGCTGAGCCGCACATCCAACCAAGGAGATGCGCTTATCTTTCTAGACACAGTTGGCCAGGATTTTGGGGGTGTACACAGAGGTGTACCAGAAATCCAAAAAAGATAGATTGCCAATGAAAAAGTACATAGGTGTATGCAGACGGGAATCAATCTGGTTTAGGATAATCAGGGTCATGTTCCCGGACACGGTTAGCAAATAGAGCATCAGAAATACCCCAAACAGAGTGGGCTGCCACCGGGGGTCTGCTGAGAAGCCCACCAGCATGAATTCAGTCAGGAAGGTGTGATTTCCCTCTCCCATGTCCACAAAGCAGCAAGGCTGAGTAACATTATGAGGAAAAACAGAGAGCAGTGACTTTTTAATTGAAAGAAGTGAACAAAGGTATCAATTATGTCAACAATTAGAAGAGGGTCTGTGGATATTTATCCTTACAATCAAAAATTATGGAACTTAAGTCTGTGACTCTGGATGAGCCCTGAAATTGGAGTCAGAACTGATTACAAAATTACAGCTTTCACTTTTAAATTAGAGTAAATTAACATCACCAGTTTTATGCAAAGCCAGTCTCCTGCAAATAGATGGGAAAAATACAGCTGAGATGTTCGGTACCTGGTGAAAGAGGGAGGGGGGAAAGGAGGGAGGAAAGTGATGTCATTATATCCTTAGAGTTGTATCTATTTATTATATTGAATCTGTTAAAAACTAATTAAAAATTTGTACTAAAAAGAATAACATTTTTAAATGTCAATATCCTTGCAAATGTTAATGAAGACTTCTTGCATTTATGCATAACAATGATAGGTTTATGAATATCAATATACAGTACTACTCTTGCAACTATTCGTGCAAATAGAAAAAATCATCTATACTATGTGCCTGGTAGTACTCAAAGTCCTCTACCTAACCCGTTTAAACTACCTCCTAACTTGATAAGGTGGATAATATTATGATCATTGATGAAACTTAAGCATAGATTTCAGCAGCATCAATGAACATTGAACTAGTGAGGAACAGAGTCTATGCTGGAACTCAGAATTTTCTTAATCAAAAGTATACGTTCCTGGGCTGGCTCCATGGCATAGTATGTAAAACTGCGGCCTGTGGCACTGGCATCCCATATGGGCACCTGTTCGTGTCCTGGTTGTTCAACTTCAACCAGCTTCTGGTTAATGCTCCTGGGAAATCAGCGGAGAGTGTCCAAAGACTTGTGCCCCTACACCCACATGGGAGACACAGAAGAAGCTCCAGGCTCCTGACTTCAGTTTGGCCCGGTTCTGGGAACTACAGCCATTTGGGAAGTGAACCAGCGGATGGAAGAACTCTGTCTCTGTCTCTCTCTCTCTCTTTCTTTCTCTCTGTTACTCTGCCTTTCAAATAAATAAATAAATAAATATTTTAAAAGGCTTATGCTTACAAATTTTTAGCCATCTATCACTGATAAGTGAATAATTGTCTTCTCACATTTTGTCATAACTAAGACTGCACTACAGCCCTATAGCAACCTGAATATTTTTGCCTACTATATTTTATGTCCACTTTTCTGTAGGACATAAGAAATTATATGAGGGTACTTCAAAAACCTAATGGAAAATGCTGCAAAAATACTATACAAGGGGTCAGACTTGTGTTGCAGCAGGTAAAACCGCCACCTGCTATGCCAGCATCCCATATGGGCATGACTTTGTGTCCTAGCTGCTCAACTTCTGATTCATATCCCCACTAAAGGCCTGGTAAAAGCAGCAGAAGATGGCCCAAGTGTTCGGGCCCCTGCCACCATGTGGGAGACTCAGGTGAGACCCTAGGCTCTTGACTTCAGCCTGGCCAAGTGCTGGCCATTACAGCCATCTGTAGAGAAAAGCTAAGAGAAGATATTTAATTAAAAATACTACCTAAGTTTTTAAAGGTATATAACTTTTTAATAACTATCTAAACAAATATCCTCTCTAGACTGTTGATTCAGTGGCCAGTTGATTCCCCCCAACAACTCACCAACCAGCTACTAAAGCAGAGGGAGAAAATTAAAACTCAGAAAGGATTATGAGTCATTTCTGTGTTATAACCACTCACTTTTGAGTTATGCCAAAGCAAATATTGTAACTAAAACATAAACTCAAGACCTGTAGCTCTAGGTCTGCTGTCCTGTCTTGTTGGGAAGTGAGATATGTAGGTGTCCTTAATTTTCAGATGTTGCTGGTGATGTTCAAAGATGAACTAATATGATTAACAACGTTGTACTCAAAGCGGTTGGAGTCCTGAAGTTTCATTCATTTCTCTGTCATTCCTTAGTGGATATCTTCTCATTAGTAGAGTGCAGACAGTTCTATACCCTGTCTGCCTTAAAGCTACCTTAATGACCCTGTATCTCATCACTTCCCTTCATGTTTAAGATTTCAACCAATCTAAATTACTCACGAGACTGATTTCCTTCACATTAATTTCACACTCTGGGAGCTTAACAGTAGATACACGATACCATACTCTTGTGCAATTACATACTACTTTTTGTTTCTGAACCTTCTTAAGCCTGAGTAGCATTATCTTGTAGGAATCTATGATTATCGTATTCATAATGAATAAAACTGTGAGTTACAGCCGCCATCCGTCTCTGCGGTCACTGTGAACTTCCTATGCTATGCTATCACCTGCGTATTCAAGAAAACATATCTGAGGAATTTCAAGCTTATTTATAATACAACACAAGTTTAGGAAGAAGAAAACTGCATCGAGAGAGAAAAATTGCTATACATTTTTTTTTGCTCTGACTCAGAAAAGGCAAATACCTCACAGAGTAACATATAGTTTATTAACTATCCCAAAGACTTCAAGGAAAAACTATTTAAATGGGAAATGAAAAGTAAGAAACATTTAGAAAGATGACTTCCCAGTTTGGACTAAGGAGAGAGGGGGCAGCAACCCTAGCAAAAGTGAAAATACGTGTAAGGGCTTTCTCATGGAAGGAGATGGTACAGTCAAGAACTGAGAGAGACTCAGGAAAGCTGGAGCAGAGAAAGGCAGCTCCAAGGAGCCAGAATGCCACCACATCACAAAAAATCTTAGAGGACATGTTGACTTTAGCCTTTAAACCAATAGAAGTTAAAGTCAGATAGTGTGAGAAGCTGATGTGATCAGATTTATTTAAAGATCACTCTGGCTGTAGTTCAGCAAATGAATTGAAAGGAGCAATTGCTCGTTGAACTGGAAACGTTACACTCTTCATTCTTCTCTCACCTGATGAAATCAGGCTGCGTGGTATTGAAGAATGTGTGTGTGCAGATCTTCTGATAAAACTGAAAAAGAGAGTTAGCAAGGATAGGGCAAAAAATGCCACTTCCTGGAGGACAGAACTCAAGTCACTTAGCAGCAATCTCTCCTCTGAAAAGTGATATTTTTTTTTAATAAATCAGTTAATCCTCAAAATACTGGGGAAGTCTAAATACAAGATCATTTCTAATACCTATTGGTAATAAAGATTTCCTATTTAAATTTTTTACAACAAACTATAAAGTCTAGAATGTATGGATAAACAAATGTTTTAGAAGTTTAGAAACACTCCATTGAAAGACTCAATATTATAAGTGATTTCTGGGTCGGCGCCGCGGCTCTCTAGGCTAATCCTCGGCCTTGCGGCCCTGGCACACCAGGTTCTAGTCCCAGTCGGGGCCCAGGATTCTGTCCCGGTTGCCCCTCTTCCAGGCCAGCTCTCTGCTGTGGCCCGGGAGTGCAGTGGAGGATGGCCCAGGTGCTTGGGCCCTGCACCCCATGGGAGACCAGGATAAGTACCTGGCTCCTGCCATCGGATCAGCGTGGTGCGCCGGCCGCGGCGGCCATTGGAGGGTGACTCAACGGCAAAAGGAAGACCTTTCTCTCTGTCTCTCTCACTGTCCACTCTGCCTGTCAAAAAAAATAATAAATAAATAAATAAAAATAAGTGATTTCTGACTTTTGCCTGCAGAATATCAATATGTCACGTTGTACTTTAGTACAAAAATTCTTTTTATCCCCAGAATCTTTTTATATAAGGCATACAAAATTAAAACATTTCATAAACACAATTTCAAGAACATAGTGGTTCTTTCCACTTCCCACCATATCTGCCCTCCCATCCCTCTTGGTCTTTCCTACCCATTCCCATTCTTACATTTTTCTGAGACCTATTTTCAATTCACTTTATAAACATATGATTAACATTTAAAGTAGAAATAACATTAACCCACAAAGCTATGCAATACAGGCTATACCAGGGTGAAAAAGCCACAATTCACTGCCGATTTCAAAAATTGATTCTGTTTTTCCATCCCTTGAGTGGCCTGGTGGCAGGGTTGATGAGCATTTGCAAATAGTTTCAGCATAGGTATCCCCATGTGGACTCCAAGCCTGGGTCTCAAGAGTCTTTTCATGCGTTTCTTCTCACTTTTGAAATCCTGTCACCACCAAGTAGTAAGTCTGAGATAGTGTGCAATAGAATGAGACACCTGGTTATGTTCTCTTTGTCACCACTACTGGCTGCAAGGTGGACCCTAGACATGCACTTAGGGCCATTCTATATGATCCACTTCCAACCGAGCTCAGAACTAACCAGATATATGAGCAAGCACAGCTACAGACAGTTCTATGTGTTCAGAATTAGGGAATTCAAATGGCACCTGAATTCAAGTCCTGATCACAAGATGATAGCTTATAATCTTGGGAAAGACATAGTTTTCCAACCTACATTTTATATTTCTTAAAATATAAGAACACTATCAATGTTTTGTAAATAAAATGTATTACTCAGTATCTGGAAAGAAAACATAGTTAATTTTCCTTAGTGGGAGGAATAATATCTGAGGGTTTTCCAAAGTTGTGCTGCTGAGAAAAAGAGAAAATAAGGTCTAATGTCTACAAAATGAGCAATTTACTCCAGAATGCTGATATCATTCACAATCTTGCTGAAATCCACAAGTTTGATATTTCTCACTTACTCTCCTGTAATTTTTAGGGATATTACATTGTATCATCTTCTTTATGATGAGAACACTTAAAAAGTATTCTTTTAGCATATTTCAAGTGTCCTAGAAAGTCTTACTAAACAAGAGCCATCATGCTGCAACTCAGGTCCCCAGAACTTGCCTGTTTATAACTGAGAGTCTGTTCCCTCTGACCACGTCCTTACATTTCCCATTTCATTCTCTGGCAACCACCATCCTATTCTGTACTTCTATGATTCTCTGGATAAATGAGATCACAGCTATTCATCTTTCTCATTCTGACCTATTTATAGATCCCACATATAAGTGAGATTACAACCACAGAGCATTTGTCTATCTTGGTCTAATATTCTGTTACATAATTTTCTCATGTTCATGTATGTTGCAATGATATTCTTGTCTAACACAGACAATCAAAAATTCATTTGTAATAATAAAAAAGACATTAAATAACCAAAGCTCCACTCTTGATGAAAAAAGAGAGACTGGCATTGTGGCATAGCAGTTAAGAAATCGCCTGCAATACTTGCATCCCATATCAGAGTACTGGTTTGAAACATGGATGCTAGACTACTGATTGGGCTCCCTGCATTGAGCCTGGAAAAGCAACAGAAACTGGCCCAAGTACATGCAACCCACACGGCAGACCTGAATGGAGCCCCAGGCTCTTGAATTTCGCTAGAGGCTTTCCTGTCCCAATCCCATCCATCAGCCATAGGGAGAATGAACCAGCACATGGAAGCTCTCTTTCTCTGTCTCTCCCTCTGTGTCAATCTGCCATTCAAATAAATATTTTAACTAAACTAAACTACAAAGTATCACACTTCCTATTTAAAACTATGTTACAAACCTATAGCAGTCAAGATAGCATAGTTAAAAACATGAAATGAACACAGACATCACTGGAGAAGAATCAAGAGCCCAGAAAAATCTCTACAATTAGTTCTGGACAAGAGCTCCAAGAATACATGATGGAGAAATCACAGTCCTTTCCATATGTGTTACCCAGAAACTGGATATTCATATGAAAGATTGAGGTTGGCTCTTTGTTTCATACCACTTACAAACATTAACTCCAAGTGGTTTAAAGACATGAATGTATCACCTGAAACTATAACACTGCAGAAGAAAACAATGATCTTCTTGATACTGGTCTTGTTGGTGATGTTTTGAATATGACTCTAAAAGCAAATGAATGCAGCCTGAAGTTCATCGCCTGTGCACGGTTAGCAGAACAATCTCCCATCCAGTAATAAAATTCACACATTTATAGAATACTTTCATGTTTTTGAGCACCATCGTAGTACAATTCTAACTCATTAGCAAATTTGAATATAGATTCCATTACAAGATAGTAACAACCTTGTCTGTTTCAATACAATGTGACAGAACAGATTAACAATCCTGATACACACATTGATATTTGGATAGTTAATTATCACCATTTTGGTTGAAGTCAGTGAAGGAAATTGCCAAAGACAGCTGTATTTTTGTTTTCACTTCAAAATGTGCATTCTCATTCTTGTTTCCCTAAATAAATCAATTCACTGGGCTTGCGCACAATCACTAACTGCTATATTCTTTAATGTCTTCACCTGCAAATAATTAAGGTCTTCTAAATTTTTGGACTCTGTCTTCTTCGAGTACACGCAAATATCAGTAACAATTCTCTCCACAATGTGTGTCTGTATATACATATATACATATATAAAATATATAGATATACATAAATACCAAAAATAGTGGGCTCACAAACTTCCATAAATCTATCTGAAGATTTCCTGATTGTAATCTTCAGGTTAAAAATTCTAATACTCAAAGATACCAGAAGGCTTTTTTACAGTATTAACATTCTATAATAAGAGATGACTGGGGGGCCAATGCTACAGTGGAGCAGGTTAAAGCCATGGTCTGCAGTGTTAGCATCATATATGAGCATGAGTTCATGTTCTGGCTGCTCTACTTCCAATCCCGCTTCCTTCTAGCTTCTATGAGAAGGCAGTGGAGGATGGCTCTAGTCCTTGGACCCCAGCTGGAAGCAGCTCTTAACTCCTGGCTTTGGCTGGCCCAGTCCCCAGTCATTTCAGCCATTTGGAGAGTGAACCAGTGGATGGAAGATATTCTCTCTCTCTCTCTCTCTCTCTCCCCCATTCAAATAAATAAATCTTTTTTAAAAATGAAAATAAAAGATGACTAACTCACCATATTTAAAGGTTAATTAATTCCCTATCATCTGAAAAAGTGATCTGTTTATTTTTTATACCATTCATTGAAATTCCAAGTTTCTGAATTCTCAAGTCAAAAATTTAAAATCAATCTAGTCTTTCTCTCTTGTCAATTTCTCAGTCTTCAAGATATGCTGCTATCCAAAACTTAGACAAATCCCTGAAGCTAACTATTTCTCAACATCTCCCCCTGCTACCATCCTGCACCACACTATCAAACTCTTTTGCAAAGAGGATTTCAAAAGTCTTCTAACAGATATACACCAATATACTACAAAATTCTATTTTCAATACAGCGTCCAGTACAATCCTTAAAACATAATAGGAAGGGAGGCAAAAGCAGTTAATGCTGTTTTTGTATTTGAAAACCTATATGATTCTCAGTTTGTTCTAAGTAAAAGTCATTCTATACCATTACTGAGAGGTCACTCATCAACTAGCCTCCCATTACCTACAGATTTTTTTATCCCCCAACACTTAATACAGTTATGCTTCTTTCATTCTATTCTAGGCTTGCTTGTTTTCCTGAAATTTATGAACATATCATTCCTGCTCCATCGCCAAAAATTGTTGACCACTTACTCTTCCTAAAACAGTATTTTTCAAGGATTTTCATGGCTCTCTCTCATCTTCAAGTCCCTGTGAGTGCCATTTTCTGGCTAAAGCCCATCGTGATAATTCCATTTTATACACCATGCTCTCTTTCCACCAATATTCCCCATCTTTTTTATTCTGTTCAGATGCTGCTCTATTTTCCCCTAGATCTCTCAACATCTTCTAACTCTTGTTTATTGAATGGATTGTGCCTCCCAAACAAAATACAACACTTGGGGCATAAAGAGTTCTCTGATTTGTTTAGTGCTATCATCTGGCATATATAACACTTTCTAGAAAGTTAGTGGCACTCAATAAATACTTCTAGAGTGAAAAGGCAGGTAATTACTTTGCAGCTGATTGTCTAAATACTGTCCACATCTAAACTTACTCAAACTATTCAGGAGAAAAATCTACCACAAAAGGATTTACCTATTGAACAATTTCAACATTCAGGAGAGTAAAAAATAGAAAAAAAAAACCCTCATTTCCAAATCTTCAAAGTTATCTTGAATTTAAAATAAATTATAAATTACTATGTGAATGTGAAACCATTGTAGTAATGTCAAAACTTACCATGCTAAAGCATCCTGTACAGAATGGTTTATCAAGATATCTCTTACTGTCCAATAGCTCTTCTTTGTTCTCTTCACAGGAACACTCAGAATTCTGTAGAAATAAGATGACCTCTGACACCTGGAAATAAGTATCAGGAAATTAAAAATATACACTAGAAGTCTGGAAGCACAGCAAAGAACAACCAATAAAGTCAAATCATGGCACAATTTTCCCTTTTGATTTATATATTGTGTAAGCAAACATGCAGTGGTCTATGAAAACTAATAGAGTGAATTTCAAGATGTAGATGAGACCAAATATTTTTACTGAATATAATATTATTTATAAGATAAATGTGTGTATGCATGCATGTCTGTTCATGCTGGTTTGTGCGTGTGTGTGTGTGTGAGTATGTGGATGAGAAAATTGTGTGTGTGTGTGTGTGTGTGTGTTCAGTGTAGCAATGATCCCTTCAGAGCCAAGACAGAGCTCCCTTACTCCATTCTACTTGCAACTGAAATCATGGAAAAGTCACAGACTTAGTAGAATCAGACCCCAGGTGCTTACCGTTGGTCAAGAAAGCAAGTTGTTGGAAATGACAAGGTTTTTTCCTATCTGGTATTTTAAATGCATTTGTTACCCCAATATATGCATTTTCCACGATATCCCTTAGAAGTTTCTTTTACATTGTAACTCAGAAAAATGTACCTCAGTCTCCAAAGACTCAATTAGAGTACATCTGAAATTTGAGGATGGTATTTTAATTAGGATTTGATGAAATAAGTACTATTTCATTAAAATTGACTCAATATATCTAAGACAAAATAACTATTAATCATTAAATGTATCTGTAGTAAAACTTCTCTATGTCAGAATATATCAAGTGGCCCTTAATTTCTTTCTGTAGCACATGTCTCTCTCTCTAGGCTCACATTCCTTGTCCCATCCATCTATAAGGACATCCCTATTAATCCTTGGCCGAATTATGCCCTCCACTCAAAAATCACATCAAAACCCTAAAGCTAATTTATCAGAACGTGGCTGTGTTTACAGATAGGGCCTTAAACAGGCGGCTAAGCTAAAATGATCGCTCTCTCAAAATGATCTCTCTCTCTCTCTCTCTCTCTCTCTCACACACACACACACACACACACACAAAACCACTGTTACGAAAAGCAGACTTATTACTTACAGTCAGGATGTATCAACAAAGGAATAGGACTCCTTGGAAGCTGTTGCCTCAAAGCCCAGGAAAGCAGCTCAGACTGTATGGAATCTGCATTTCAAAAGTGTGAAACCTTACAACTTCAAAAGTTTTATATCTCTGTTCCCCCATGACATGCAGGGCTGAAGCAGTGAAGGATGTTCTGTACCTAAAAGGAACTTGGAAGAATCCAGGCATTCTTCTCAGTGCATCCTTAGCTGAGGAAGTAACAATTCAGCACATGTTATGGTTATGCATGACAAACTTAAGTGAGAAAACGGGAGGATTGGAATACTCCACCCTGAGAAATGCCCTGCCATGTTACATTAGTTTAAAAGTGATTGCCTGGGTCTAGGGCTGTGACACAATGAGTGAAACCTGTGCCAGCATTCCATACAGGTGCAGGTTCCAGTCCAGACTGCTCTATTCCTGATCCAATTCCCTGCTAATGTGCCTGGGAAAGCAGGAGAGGATGACGCAGGTGCTTGGGCTCCTGCAACCACGTGCGAGACCTGGAAGAAGCTCCTGGCTGCTGGTTTTAGATCAGCTCAGCTCAGGTTGTAGCAGCCACTTGGGGTACGAAGCAGTGAATGGAAGACCTCTCTCTATCTTTCCCTCTCTCTTTCAGTAACTGTGCATCTCAAGCAAATAAATAAATCTTTAAAAAGAAAAAAAGTTAAATTTACTGTGGTGCAAAAATTTTTGAAATCTACTCATAGCTTTTTCATAATAGACATTTTACATAAGCTTTTTCAAGACCCCCCATATATGCAGATTTAAAAATGTTTTGTGCCAAAATAATATTCATTTTTAATTTTAACTTTCTCTCTCTCTATTTATGTGTGTGTAACTCTCTCTTTCAAATAAATAAAATAAATATTAAAACAAAAATCATTTCCTAATTCATTCTTCATCTTAAGAAGCAGGATAAGTGACTTTAGGTTTGGGATTTCTGGATTTACATTCTTGTTTTACCAACTATGGAATACATAATTTGAAGTAAGCTATTAATCCATCTAAATCTGAAATTGATTCCATTATCAATTAAATTACCTAATATATACATCAAAATATTACAGATATAGGCAATTTATTAACTGTCAGTAAATATTTTAAATCTACTTCTCTTAATTTCTTCATAATCTTAGCAATTTTATATATTCTATTTGAAAATAGCACACATTTGGTGAAAAAACAACCTAGTGAATTGGAGAAAATGTTTGAAAACCATATATTCATTAAATAAAAGTTTAAAAAAATGAATAAATGCCTAAAAAAACCCATATATTCAACAAGAGGTAAATATCGAAAATATGCAAGAATTTCAATAACTCAACACCAAAAACATTTTAAGAAACTTAATTTAAAAATTTGCAAAAGATTGCCTAGACATTTCAAAAAAGAAGATATACAAATGGCCAGCAGGTATATGAAAAAATGTTCAACATCACTAATCATCAGGGAAATGCAAATAAAACCCAGAATGACATCTTATCTCATATTTGTTCAAAGGGCTACAGTTAAAAAGTTGAATGATAACAATGACAAAGATCTGGATAAAAGGAAATCCATACATACAACTGTTCAGATTGCAATTTGTTGCAGTCATTAAAAAACATTACAAACTTGTATAGAATAAAAAGTAATAGAACTGTATGACCTAGAAATTCCAATCCTGGATAATAATTGCATTCTGATATTCATTGCGGTATTCTTTAAATTTTAGGTAGTCCAGCTCCATGATGCTTGCATGTGATATGCAACAGAAAATGGACAAATTGTTTGGGTTCAAGTCAACCAGGTGTGACACTCCTGGCTCCTGGGTTCAGCCTGGCGCAGTGCAGCAATTGCAGCCATCTGAGGAGTGAACCAGGGATAGAAGTGCTCACTTGCTCTCTCTCTTTCTCTCTCTCTCTCCCCTCTCTGTGTAACAATGATTTTTAAATTAAGCCAATATAATTTTAAAATCTATTTAATCTTAAATTGAATTTGCATTTTATAGTAACTACAATTGGGTAAAAAAAACTAAGCCAAAGGAACAATTTTTTTCTTCTTAAATTTTATTTAATAGAAGAAAATTCTTTTTAATCTGATTTCTTCTTCTTCCCCTACAGCAGTTTGTTATCACCTACTACTGATTTGGAAACATGCATGTGATTTCAGACTTTGGACTGTGCTAACTTGAAGAGTTTCTTCAGAGCTTCTTTCACATCCTTATTCCTCAGACTGTAGATCATGGGGTTCAACATGGGGAACAACACAGTATAAAAGGTAGAAACCATCTTGTCCCTCTCCAGGGAGTAGCTGGAACTTGGGCGGGAGTAAATATAGAGAATGGAGCCGTAGTACAAGGTCACAGAGATCAGGTGGGAGGAACAAGTGGAGAAGGCCTTGAGGCGGCCTTGGGTGGAGCGGATCCTTAGGATGGCAGCGATGATGAACAAGTAGGAGGTCAGGATGAACACGGTGGGGGTAACGACACTGGTGGCCAGGAGGAAGTACACCACAGCCTGGTAGCTCTCCCGCACATCACATGCCAACTTTATCAGGGGTGGGACATCACAGAAGAAGTCATCAATGACATTGTCATCACAAAAATCCAATGTGAATGTGTTACTGGCTAATATTATTGCATTGATAAACCCCCCAGTGTAGGAAACTAAAACCAATGAGATGCATAATCTCCTGGTCATGGCCTGAGCATATAGCAGGGGATTGGAGATGGCCACATAGCGGTCATAAGCCATGGCAGCCAACAGGTAACACTCACTGTAGCCCAGCCCAGCGGAGAAGAAGAACTGAGAAAGGCAGCCAGCAAAGGAGATGCTTTTGTCTTCAGAGATGCACGTCACTAGGATCTTAGGAGTATAGACAGAGGAATACCAGAAATCCAGGAATGACAAATTTCCAATGAAAAAATACATGGGTGTGTGTAGCTGGGAGTCATTACAGATTAATACTAAGAGGGTGGTATTTCCTACCAAGGTCACAGAGTAGACTCCAAGGAACACCACAAACAGGACCAACTGTAGCACAGGGTTTGTTGTGAAGCCCAGCAGGATGAACTCAGTCACTGTGTGATTGCTCTTCTCCATGACTCAGAGACACTACCTTCAAACAGAGTGGAAAAGAATTCAATTACCTTTATCAACACCAGTGATATCATTGTCTATGCCTCCCCCTGTGCAATGTCACCAACTCTAAGGAGAAATCTTGTGTCCTGAGCAGGTGTTGGGAATTTTCTCTGCTTTAGATAATCATTTCAAAATGTATGTATCTAATAACAAGACAGCCAGTATGCTCTAGAGGTGTTTATTCATTTTTTTTCAACAAGTATTTCCTGAGCTATTGTTTTAGGCAGGGAGATACTGCAATGAAGATCATAGATCTCTTCCTTATGCTCCAAAAGCCCTATTCCAGAACTGACAGGTGCATAAAGAAATACATAACTACCAATATATTTTAAGTTAATATTGTATTCTATTAAAAAGCAACACTTCATAATTGGGTAGAATTGAACTAGAAAATAAGCTAATTAAATTTAGAATTGGATGGAAAAAGTTACCCTTTCATATTTCCCAGGTAAATGGGACAAACTTTTAGATCCTTCAGAATTGGGAAGCTCTCTGAAGGTTAGAAGGTGGTACTAGCTTCTTTTTCCACAGCCACAGAGGTTCACACTCCTGGGACTCTTCAGGGACATTCATTTCACATATCATATGTCATAAATGTGAAGGAGAGAACCAAATTGTGAATCCGGGTGCAATTTGATTGGGGATCCACAAATTAAACCATTTTTGATATTAAGTAAAAAATCCTGATGTCTACCTTACTACATTATCTGTAGTGTTGATCTTGCATATACCTTTTGTTTATAAAACATAATAATTTTAGCCAGCGCCGCGGCTCACTAGGCTAATCCTCCGCCTAGCGGCGCCGGCACACCGGGTTCTAGTCCCGGTCGGGGCGCCGGATTCTGTCCCGGTTGCCCCTCTTCCAGGCCAGCCCTCTGCTGTGGCCAGGGAGTGCAGTGGAGGATGGCCCAGGTGCTTGGGCCCTGCACCCCATGGGAGACCAGGAAAAGCACCTGGCTCCTGGCTCCTGCCATCGGACCAGCGCGGTGCGCCGGCCACAGCGCGCTGGCCGCGGCGGCCATTGGAGGGTGAACCAACGGCAAAGGAAGACCTTTCTCTCTGTCTCTCTCTCTCACTGTCCACTCTGCCTGTAAAAAAAAAAAAAAAAAAAAAAAAACATAATAATTTTAAACATGTAATATTATAAATGCTTTTCCTAACACACAAATGTCTGTCAAATCCCCTGATGCTCTGAGTGGGACATTTTTCTTCAGATAAGACTGTTCCATGGATGCACACATTTTCATCTTGCTCTTTTTCATATCAAATAGTAATTTAGCCCTGATAATAAAACCACAACCACACAGTTTAAAAGTATTACCGTCCATTAAGGATGTTACCATCTGTTATGAAACGCTTCATTAAATATTTTAATTTACTTTGTAGTTTTTCATAGGTTTCTTCTAGGAATTACAGGAAGAAAAGAAATCTACTGGACAGCATTCCTGAGTGGCCACATTAACAGGGCACTATCACTGATTGTTCAAATCACCAACAGTGAAGACGGCTTTCTGCTCTTTTTCCTGGGTCCACTGACTCAGTGGATTCAAGCAAAAACACTTGTAACCACTCAACAAGATGTGAATTCCAAAAATGCCAGGGATTTTCATTTTGTTCGTTACTCTATATGCTGTACCTAGAATAGAACCTGGCATATAATAGACATCAATACTTATACATCTGTGCTGATGAATGAATTAACAGGAAGCTGTGTATCAGAATAAAACAGTTCAATAATATTGATTTTCTGTATAGCCTTAATGGTGCCTTTTTACTCAAAATTACCAACGAACTGTATTTGATATCTCACATGCATTTCCTGACAAGAGTAATTAAAATCATTTGTATTCTTTATAGACAGTTATAGGAAGAAACAAAGGAACCAGACCACAAAATATTCTGACCAAGTATTTGTTTTCTTAGATGGAATGAATTTGTGAAACGAGTGTTTTCCATGTCTGCAACAGGTTGTCCATTATTATATGGTGTAATGGATGAGAAGTATGCCTTGGATATTAGAGTTGACCTCAAAATGGAGACAGCTGGAGTATCATGAAAATAAGAATGACATCCAGGCAATTAACAAAAACTGAAGTTCTCCATCTCTTGTCATCTATGTAAAACCTCAATTCTTCATATATAAGGAAGTGGTAATTTATCTCTCCTTAGGGTTCTTGTAGAGAAATTAATTCAAGTAATGACTAAGAACCTTAAGTGTTATAAACACTCAGGTAACAAATGGCTCTCAAATTTTTGCATGTGAGAATACCCTGGTGCTGCCCACGGTTTCAGATTAACATGTTGTAGATGGGACCCAGAAACCTGCTTTTATTGAAGGAATGCAGGTTCTTGTCATTTAGGTTGTCTGAAAATCATCTCTAGGAAATATTGAAATAAATGTCCATTTTATTAGTAGCAGTAATATTTATTGCAGGAGGCTTGTCCATGTTACAGTGTTTTATAGATGTTTTAGTTAACAAATGTAAAGGTACATTGCATAATATTACACTTTTAACAGACCTATGAATAGGTCTATGTTTCAATCCCAATGCCAAAGATTTTTGTAGTTTTGACATTGGAAAATGTATTTGAATTCCCTTAATCTCATTTTTTTCTAACTATTAAAGGGGATGATAATTTCCTCAAATTATATCATTGGAAAATTCCAAAGAGATGTTGTATTCAAAGGACTAAGTACATTTTCAGGTAAAATATTTATCACACGTAAGTAATGATGTTACACAGTTATAAGGCAGAATCATTACCTTGTTTTAAAATATTCTAATAATTAAATTTGCATTTATGACTAGGCCACTGAGCCCTTGTTGAACTTTCTCTCTTCTGTCAGCATTCTCTTTCCTACTCCATAACTATTACTTTTGCTATGCATTCCCTTCAACGACCCAATCATTCATCGTGGAACCCAATGTGATGTTCCATGCTTTTAACTCTCGTGCCTCCATTCAAGTTTTCTCTTCATAGATATGTTATGAGAGAGAAGTGCCATTAACTTTGATTGGGTTTCAGTCCTTTTGGAAATACTTATGAAAGTGATGTAATTTGTCTCACTAGAAAAATAAAATCTTATTAATTTGCCCTATGGCACAAAAAATAAAAAGAAACCCACTAATTTAAATCAGTACAGATTGACTTGAAGAGCTGAGTTCCTTTTTTATCAGAATGAGAAGACTATGGCAATTGATCAGTATATGCTAACAGTATATATAACTAACAAATTATCCTTTCTAACTAAGGTAATATTCTTGCATTATAAACAAAAAATGGATTTTCCATCTAAAATAATTAAAATTTATTTTATAAAGAGATAAGCTTCTTCTGTGAAAAAATCTAAAAAACTACCAACTGCTTTTGCACTTTCTAAAATAATATCCAATTGCAAAAACTTCAAGCCTTTCCTGATTATTTTGGCCCTTTTGTAATATCTGCTATTTCATTCTCAATTTATCTTACAAAATTAACAAGTACTGTTTATTACTTTTAATAATTTCTAAAAGCTTGTTTTATTTTATCTATTTGTACATTGAATATTGTTCTTCTCTTGTCTTTTTCTGTAATGTCACATGCTCTGTTTGGTCTCTGGCAGTGACAAAGGCTTACTATTTTAGTGAATTCTCACATTTTCAGAAACTAAAATAGGGAGATGGTGAAGATATTTCAAGAAAAGTTCCTTCTCTAACACTTACATTTTATTATAAAATAGCTATAAGAATAATTTTGAGGTATAAGGAAAGTATTCCCTCTACTTATAACATCCAAAATCAGCTTACCTATATTTTCAGCAACACTTCATCTCAACAGAACTCAAATCTACCTGTCCTAGAATCTTTTATGTTAGTTTCTAAATCCCCATAGAATATATTTCTGAAACCCCTTAGGATTTCATAACTTGGAAAATAGCTAATGAGCAATCAAATAAAATTGTGCATTGATAATTTGGGGTTATTTAATAAGATGGCAAAAATGTTAAGACTATGAGTCCCTGATGAAAATAGAACCAGTCACAGTTTTCCCTCTTATTCTTTTCAAAGTGAGGAGAACCTAACTTTAACATACTTGTACACATATATCAAATATGTATACTCATGTGTATTTCTGTAGATTGAAGCACATATACATCGACACTGATATTTCTGTTTTATGTTGGATGTCTTTCATTTGCCCTATAAATCTATTCTACAGCTTTCTGAACTCTTTCTCCCAGGGTGCTGAGCTGTGTTACCACATCAGTGGACTCCTTTGTTCCTAATAATTAGGCAATGGCAGAGAGGAAAGGGAGGTCACAGTGATCTTTCCTAGACCCCTTACCTGCAGAGATAGCACAGTCACTTGTCTTCTTGGCTGAGACTCACTCCTGACAAATGACCTGTATGCCCAGCGCATAGGGTCAAGGACAAGCAGATTCAGATTCCTGCAGGTCCTTTTCTCACAGTGGCAGTGAGAATTGCACAAGGAGCAGCCATTTGTCCCTGACAGCAGTACAGCCACAGGATTTATACACCTTTGTGTTCCTGGTAGCAGTTGGACACAAACAGAGAAATATCTACATACATCCACATATCCACATAGAGCCACATCCTCCAATACCCCACATCCATCCACAACCAGCTGCATCAATAAATGCTCCCCAGTTGCTCATACAGGCTTCCAGACAAAAGTGACCCAGAGCCAAACTGCTACATTTCAGGGCAGTAGGAGCAAGTAAGATTCTAAGTCCATCAGTTATCATGATTCCAGTTACCAGAGAGGCAGAGATATGAGTGCACACACAGAATAGGGGGCAAGGGAAAAAGGTGTGGGCATTTGATAATTTTTGCATTTTTTGTTTTAATTTTATTTCTTCTCTAATTTTAATTATTTCTTTCTACCTACTAATTTGGGGTTTGGTTTGCTGTTGTTTTCCTAGGTCCTTGAGATGCACCTTTGGCTTATTTATTTGGTGCCTTTCCGATTTCTCGATATAGGCACCGATTGCTATAAACGTCCCTCTTAACTCTGATTTTGCTGCATCCCCAAAGTTCTGATAGGTTGTGTTGGCTTCTTCATTCGTTTCCAGAAATTTTTTTATTTCTTTTTTGATTTCTTCTATGACCCACTCTTCATTCAGGAGCATGTTGTTCAGTCTCCATGTGTTTGCATATGTTCTCGAGATTCTTTAGCTGTTAATTTCCAGCTTTATTCCATTATGGTCAGAAAAGATGCATGGTATGATTTTATTTTTTTTTAATTTGATGAGACTTGCATGGTGGCCCAGCATATAGTCTCTCCTAGAGCAAGTTCCATGCAATGATGAAAAGAATAAATATTCTGCAACTGTGGAATGAAAGGTTCTGCAAAGATAAAAGCTGGCAGAGCAGGAAAAAAAAAAGAAGAAACCAACGAGTATCTCCCATAAATGCCAAATAAAAACCACACCAATTCAAGAAATAAGAATGAGGAAAACAACATGATGCCCCCAAAAGAACACAAAACTTCAATACTAGTTTATGAAGATAATGAGAATGTAGAATTGCCAGAAATGGAATTGAAAACATTGGTCATAAAATTGCACAGAAGTAATCAGAAGCAAATGCATGAGCTACCGAATTCTGTACATGATATGAAAGAAAATTTCTCCCATGAAATTGAGATCTTAAAGAGAAATAAAAAGAAATGAATAATTTAATAGAACAAATAAAAATGCAGTGGAAAGCCTCAAAAACAGAATCAGTGAAGCAGAAGAAAGAACACCCAGACCTAGAAGATATAACACAGGAAATTATACAATCAAACCAAGAACAAGTAGAGAAAATTAGAAAGCTAAAAAACACTGTTGGAAATCTACAAGATACTATCAAATGACCCAATATGGGTTCTAGCAGTTCCTGAGGGCATGGAAAGGGAAAAAGGATTAGAAGGCCTTTTTAATGAAATAATAACATAAAACTTCCCTAATTTGGAGAAAGTAAGGGACATCCAAGTACAGAAAGCACACAGAACTCCTAATAGACACGACCAGAGAAGATCTTCACCACTGTACATTGTAATCAAACTCACCACAGTAAAACATAAAGAAAAGATTCAAAAATGTGCATGAGACAAATGCCAGATTATTTGCAGAGGATCGCCAATTAGACTCACAGAGGACTTCTTATCAGAAACCCTACAGGCTAGCAAAGAATGGCAAGATATATTCCAAGTCTTAAGAGAAAAACAATGTCAACCCAGAGTACTATACCCTGCAAAGCTCTCATTTAGGAATGAAGGTGAAACAAAGACCTTTGATAACAAACAGAAATTGAAAGAATTTTTCACAACCCATCTACCCCTACAAAAGATGCTTAAGATTGTGCTGCACACAGAAATACAGAAACATAGTCATCACTAAAAATAAGGTAAAGGAACGAAGTCTCCTAGTAAAAGTGTAAAGGAAATTCAAAGTAAAAAATAGGAATGCATTTTGAAAAATGGCAAGGCAAAGTCATTACATATCAGTACTCACCTTGACTGTTAATGGCTTCAACTCTCCAGTTAAAAGACACAAACTGGATTAATGGATTAAAAAATAAAACTCATCTATTTGTTGCTTACAAGAGCCACATCTCACCAACAAAGATGAATGCTGTTTGAAAGTGAAAGGATAGAGATATTCCATGCGATAGAAACCAAAAAAGAGTGGATATAGCCATCCTAATAAAAGATAAAATAGATTTTTAACACAAAAACTGTTAGTGGGAGGGAAGTTATGGGGGGGGGCATTGTAATCCATAAGCTGTACTTTGGAAATTTATATTCATTAAATAAAAGTTAAAAAAAAGACAAATAAGGACACCATGTAATGATTAAGGGATCAATTCAATAGAAAGATATAATTAATATAAACGTATATGCAACTAATTACAGGGCACCTGGCTATTTAAAAGAAATGTTAAAGGATCTAAAGGTAGATGGAGACTATAATACAATTGTAATGGGGAACTTCAATACCCAATTTTAGCAATGGACAGATGAACCAGGCAGAAATTCAGCAAGGAAACAGCAGAGTTAATCAACACTATAGACCAAACGGATATAGCAGATATCTACAGAACTTTTCATACAACAGTTGCAGAATACACACTGGTCTCAGCAGTTCATGGATCTTTCTCTAGTACTAACCATGTGCTCAGTCATAAAAAAGTCTAAGAAAATTCAAAAAAATCAAAATCATACCATCCATCTTCTGGGACAACAATGAAATGAAGCTAGAAATTGACAACTCAGGAATCTCTAGAATATATGCAAGCACATGGAGACTGAAAAACATGCTCCTGAATGAAGAGCGGGTCATAGAAGAAATCAAAAAAGAAATTAAAAAATTTATGGAAATGAATGAAGATGACAATACAACCTATCAAAACTTACAGGATGTAGCAAAAATAGTATTAAGAGGGAAGTTTATAGCAATTGGTGCCTATATCAAGAAATCATAAAGGCACCAAACAAATGAGGTATCAATGCATTTCAAGGACCTAGCAAAACAACAACAAAACAAAACTAGTAGGAGAAAAGAAAAAATTAAAATTAGAGAAGAAATCAACAAAATGTAATTTAAAAAAGCAAAACAAAAGATCAGCAAATGAAGAGCTGTGTTTTTTTAAAAAAAATAAAAATAAAAAATATAAAAAATAAAAAGAAAGACACACAATTGGCTCAACTAACAAAAAAAAGGAGAGAAAAGACACAAACCAATAAAATTAGAGATGAAAATGGAAATGTAACAACAGACGTCACAGAAATAAAAGGAATCATCAGAAATTAATAGGAAGAGCTGTATGCCAACAAACTGGGAAACCTAGAAGAAATGCATAAGTTACTGGATACATAAAACCTACCTAAATTGAGCCATGAAGACATAGAAAATCTAACAATGGATAGAAGGGCCATAAAAGAAGGAGGTACCTTTCTCTGAAGGGAGGAGAGAACTTCCCGTTTGATTATGGCTCTGTCTTAATAATGGTGGGGTTTGCGGATTCAAGAGGCTTCCATAGCCTTGGTAGCTCATGACAAGAGCCTCAGGTATAAACTGACATCATACATAAGAGTGTTAATTGTTAAAATAACAACAGGAGTCACTGGGCACTTGCTCCCCATGTAGGACCTCTGAACTTAACAAGTTGTACTATGAGAATTAACACTAAAACAAGTCTTCAAAGAGTTCTTTATACTTTGTGTGTCTGTGTGGGTGCAAACTGTTGAAATCTTTACTTAATATAGAGTTGGTCTTCTGTATATAAAGATAATTAAAAACGAACTTAATGAATATTAGGATGGGAGAATCAGTAGGAGGTGGGACAGTTTGGGAGTGAGTATGGGGAGAAGACTGCTATAATCTCAATGTTGTGCCTATGAAATTTACATCTATTAAATAAAAGCTTTCTATTAAAAAATAAAGACCAACACTACAAAGAAAAGCCCAGCACCAGATGGCTTCCTGTTGAATCCTATCAGACATTTAAAGAAGAACTAACTCCACTTCTTCTAAAGATAATCAGAACCATTGGAATGGAGGGAATCCTCAAAATTCGCTCTGTGAAGTCAGCATCATCTTAATTCCTAAACCTGATAAAAGATGAAACAGAGAAAGAAAATAACAGACCAATTTTCCTAATGAATATAGATGCAAAAACCCTCAACAAAATCCTAGCCAATAGAATCAAACAACACATCAGACCAAGTGGGATTTATCCCTGGTATGCAGGGATGGTTCAACATTCACAAATCAATCAATGTGATGCATCACATTAACAAACTGCTGAACAAAAACCATATGATTATATCAACAAATGAAGAGAAAGCCTTTGATAAAATACAGCACCCTTTCATGATGAAAATTCTAAGCAAATTAGGAATATAAGGACCATTTCTCAACACAATCAAGGTAGTTTATAACAAATACATGCCCAGAGTCCTACTGAATGGGAAAAGTTTCAAGCATTCCCAGTGAGATCCAGTACTAGACAAGGATGTCCACCTCCAATCATTGCTATTCAATATAGTCCTGGAAGTATTACCCAGAGCCATTAGGCAAGAAAAAGCAGTCAAAGAAATACAAATTGGGAAGGAGGAAGTCAAAATATCCCTATTTGCAGATGACATGATTCTATATATAGCGGATCCAAAAGACTGCACCCAGAGACTATTGGAACTCATAAAAGAATTCAACAAACAAGCAGGATATAAAATCAATACACAAAAATCAACAGCCTTTGTATACACAGAAAATGCCACAGCTTTGAAAGAGCTTCTAAAATCAATCACATCCACAATAGCTACAAAAAACATCAAATATCTTGAAATAAATATAACCAAGGATGTCAAAGATCTCTGCAATGAGAATTATAAAACATTAAAGAAAGAAATAGAAGAAGATATAAAAAAGGGAAAAATCTTCCATGTTCATAGATTAGAAAGATCAATATCATCAAAATGTCCATTCTTCAGAAAGCAATTTACAATTTCAATGCAATACCAATCAATATACCAAACACATTCTTCACAGATCTAGAAAAATGATGATGAAATCAATATGGAGGCACAGGAGACCTAAAATAACCAAAGAAATTTTATACAACAAAAGCAAAACTGGAGGCATCAAAGTACCAAATTTCAAGGCATGGTACAAAACAGTTATAATCAAAACAGACTGGTACTGGTACAAAAGCAGATGGATAGAACTATGGAATAGAATAGAATCACCAAAAATTGACCCAAGCATCTACAACCAACTTATATTTACCCAAGGAGCTAAAACCAATCTCTGGAGCAAAAATAGTCTCTCACAAATTGGTGCTGGGAAAACAGGATTTCCACATGCAGAAGCAGGAAGCAAGAGCTGTACCTTACACCTTACACAAAAATCCACTGAAAACGGATTAAAGATTTAAATCTATGACACAACATCATCAAATTATTAGAAAACACTGGGGAAACCATGCAAGACATTGACATAGGCAAAGAGTTCTTGGAAAACACAACAGAGGCACAGGAAGTCAAAGCCAAACTTAACAAATGGGATTACCTCAAATTGAGAAGTTTCTGTACTGCAAAAGAAACAGTCAGGAAAGTGAAGAGGCAACTGACAGATTGGGAGAAATTATTTGCAAACTATGCAACTGATAAGGGATTAATAGCCAGAATATGCAAAGAGATCAAGAAACTCATAACAACAAAACAAACAACTCAGTTAAGATGTGGGCAAAGGACTTAAACAGATATTTCTCAAAAGAGGAAATCCAAATGAGCAACAGACACATGAAAAGACGTTCAGGATCAGTATCCATGAGGGAAATGCAAATCAAAACCACAATGAGGTTTCACTTCACCCTAGTTAGAATGGATTCCATACAGAAATCTTTACTTAGTGTAGAGTTGGTCTTCTATGTACAAAGTTAATTGAAAATGAATCTTAATGGAAAATGGCAGGAGAAGGGAAGATGGTGGAGGAGGTGGGGTAGGAGTGTGGGTGGGAGGGTAGTTATGGTAGGAATAATAATTATAGTTAAAGTTGTACATATAAAATTTCTATTCCTCAAAAAAAATCAATTAATTGATTAAATTAAAAAATGAAAGAAAGTACATGACCTGTTAGAAACTAGACTTTAAGTACAGGAATGTAGCCAACTGTGAGTTCTCTGCAGGTAACAAGCTTAGGGCAAATGCACAGCCCTTACTCTTCTTGGCATTAACAAGCATTGTGTAATCCTATTAAATAGACAGAAAGCAAAGAAGCCTACTGATGTAATTAATATAGCTTACCATCCTAGAGTACAGAACAGGTTAGAAGGGTGGTGAATTCTTATAAAAAGAGAAGTGAAATATCCAAACATAACAGAAATATCAGTAGGAAAGAAAATAAGTGCTTCAATATGCATAGGCATACATATGTGTATAAATGTATATACGAGAGTACTTTGAAAAGTTCATGGATAATGAAATTAAAAATTTATGTTATACAGAAAAAAATTGAAATACATGCCCAGATTCCTCATAATGTATGTTTCCTTGAACTTATTGAAGATTCCTCTTATTTATAGCATACATAATATATATGTATATATATTATACTTAACTTCTGAACAATTCAAGTGAGAACAAGAATGAAAATTATGACTCATCATATTTTCACCGGAGAATCACAATATTCAAAAGTTTTTCTCCATCTTGTTAAACAGTTCCTAATTTATTAATACACAATTTGTTTAATTATCTTGTTGTTCCCCGAGCTGTGGAATCCTGGGAGGTTTAGGAATCTACAGCCCTGGGAATCCAGAAAATCATATAAAATGTTCTGAGACATACAGGCATGAAATCTACTGAGATGATGGTGTTGCTAAGAATTTTAGGTAAGTTGCTTAATTCAGCTATTCACAAGAGGTGGACAATTTTACCTTGTCTTCAAAACCAGTACAATAGTGATGTGCATACTAAGATAAAATAAGTGCTAAGGAAAGTATCTCTAGAAGCATCTCAATGATATTCCTAGTGTAGTTATTAACCTGTTGAGCATTCACAAAGGGAAGTAGCATTTCTCACTATTAGACACAAAAGTAGAGCAATGAAGCTTACAAAAAGAGAAAATGGAGGAAAATACTAAATGTGCAATAACCATCAGAGACCACCAAAAAATACCTTGTTAATAGCTCAGAAGCAACTGAGGAAGAATAATGAAATAGTGTAGATGTTTACTCTAAGGATAAAATAATTCCAGGAAAAATTTATTGCTTTTAGCTAGATATTTTTAAGAAAGTATGAAGGAATATGGTGTTTCTAGCAGAATTCTTTCAGTGGAAGCTCATCTATAAACACACAAAAATGTGTTTTAATAATAATATAGAAATTTACTTGAGTTTATAAGAAAACATACGACCTTTGCAAGGAAGGTGAGCATATTCTCTGACTTGCATACATACTGTGTATCACACTTCTCTTGTTTTGATTAAGAAAGACAGAACTAAGGTCTAAAGGCAATCTTTCTCCAAGTGGACACAAATGAATATCAAGAGAAACATGAGGAAATGTTTGCTCCTTCTTCTGTATGCCTCAAAGTAAATTATGAGCATTTTTTCCTAGTGAAAAATCACAAAGTTCTAGTAAGACTCTCAGAGGCACTTGACCCCAATACAAGTCAATTGTCCTTTGTAAGTAATTAATTTCAGAAGAGAAAACATGAATGGAGGGATGACAGAATCAAAAGGAAAGCACCTTATTGGGCTTCCTAGGGGGTGGTTAAATTATTAAGAAAACTATTGTCAAAGGTAGTAGCGACAAAGCAGAGAAGAGAATGCTGATAGGAGAGTCAAATGCACATCAAGGGACCAGTGAGGCCATATGAATTTCAAACTTAAGCCACTGCTATGTTTTACATAAAAATTATCACTGATTTACATGCTTGCAACCTTATTACTTATATATGATAACTATTTTATTTAACAGACAATTCATGAGCACTTTATATATAATATCTCCTTTAATTTTTTCTTACATTGATTTAAGGAATTTATGATTATCTCCTTCAATGGATAAGAATATATATCCACAATGTTGTGGTAATCTTTGAGAAAAACAGCATCATTTGAGCCATCCAGAACATCATTTATATTGGTTTTTTTCTCTTTTGATTCAAGGCTAACCATTCATTCATTCAGTAAATATTTATTGTTGGCGGCGCCATGGCTCAATAGGCTAATCCTCCACCTAGCGGCACCGGCACACCAGGTTCTAGTCCCAGTCGGGGCACCGGATTCTGTCCCGGTTGCCCCTCTTCCAGGCCAGCTCTCTGCTGTGGCCCGGGAGTGCAGTGGAGGATGGCCCAAGTGCTTGGGCCCTGCACCCCATGGGAGACCAGGATAAGTACCTGGCTCCTGCCATTGGATCAGTGCTGGCCGCGGCGGCCATTGGAGGGTGAACCAACAGCAAAAGGAAGACCTTTCTCTCTGTCTCTCTCTCACTGTCCACTCTGCCTGTTAAAAAAATATTTATTGTGTCTGTTATATACTAGATGTTATTATAGGCACTGGGATATATGATAATGAGTGAAACAAAAATCCTTGACATGATGAAGTTTATGTTCAAGTGGGCTACTATCTCTGCTTGAATCCAAAGAATCAATGAGAAGAATTGAATAGGACTCTGCCACCACAGGTAATTTAACAATTTAGGAATTTTTTCCAGTTATTTTCATCAAGAACTTATAAAAAATCAGAAAGTAAAATATAATTATTTGGAGCAAAATTTCTTAAGAGTTATAACACTGTTTAAGAACCATTGTTGTTTAAATTGTGGTTGTCACAAAGATCAGGAACCTACTGGCTTTTAATATATTAAAGACAAAGATGAAAATTTCAGGCATTCCCAGAATGTTTTGTTCAATGAGAAATTATCCAACCCCCTTGAGTGAGGGTCTTGATGGATATTTGTGCTTTGAAAAAGATTTTAATTACATGAGTTGGAAATCTACTCCACTCTATATAAAAAAAGAAAAAGCATATTTTGCAAGGTTTTCTATATTTAGATTCTACCTAGGATCTTAAAATTGGGAGATGATTGTCTTTTGTTTTATTTGGAAAATTTTTAAGATTGTCAACATATTGTAAAAACATTATATCTAATACAACGGATATTTCTGATCTTTGAGTCATGAATACATTCATAATGATATGATTCTGAATGAATTGTCTATTTCACTAAGTGAAATTCATTTACATGTTATGGTTCACATTATTTTCAGGAAATAAAAATGGACTTATTATCAGATAAGTTCATTATAAAATACTTTTCTGTCATTGTACATTAGGATAGTTTCCACACTTATTCACATATATATATGTAATTTATATATATTATATATATATATATATAGAGAGAGAGAGAGAGAGAGAGAATTGAGTTACATTAACTATAAATTTCATTTCGGATCTGTGAAAAAAACATTAAAAATGCTTGTTTTATAAAAGACTCTTAAATATAACAAAATTTGGACTGGCTGTTTCAAACAGTATCAACTTGAGATAGTTATCTTTCTAAAAATTATCTCCAGCATTATAGTGACTGGAAGTCATGCCAGTCCTAGATTTTAGACACGAAAAACAAAAAATGGCATCACTTCTCTTGCCTAAAATACAGTTTAATTTGATGATTCCCATTGTAATTTCATCAAAATTCTCAATATTATTCCTTGTTTGGGATTGATAATATGTATTTGAAGGGGATGTGCAGATTAGGTGAAGAGATAAATTCCTCTTTCACTGGGAGGAAAAAAAATTGTCATCAGCCGCCAACCATAAACCACAGAGCATTTTCACTACTTTTGAGTTCTAACTTGTCCATTCCTAGCTGGGAGACATCAAAATGATTTTTTACTTTTCTCCGTGTCTATATTCAATTAGCTCATCATCATGTTTTATTTCCTTAGTAGCTTCAAACATTAACTAAAAATCTATCTGTACTTGTTTTTTCCAGAGATCTCTTCTAAATAAAGACTACAAAGAAAATGAGGCAGATCAATCCTTATCAAATCTACATATCCGTGCCTACAACAGCACCTGTGGTCCAAGAAAAAACTTTTAATAAATAAATATATAAAAACCCCCTGACACACAGTAATTAGTCTTTTCTGCATTAAGTAGATTTTATCAAAGTTCAGAAAACTCTCATCACCAGCTACAGGCAGGAAAGATTCCTCCCAAGTGAAGATCCTTCCTTAGTGTTCAGAGGGAAAACATACAGAATGTCTTCATTGGTGTGTTGCTTGAGGGAACTGAACTCTTATCTACTCTGTTCATAGGTGATATCTCTCTTTAAACAATGGAGAAGGGCAATCATACAGTAACTGAGTTCATCCTGCTGGGCTTCACAACAAACCCCGTGATGAAGTTGGTCTTGTTTGTGGTATTCCTTGGCATCTACTCTATGACCTTGGTAGGAAATACCACTCTCATAGTGTTAACCTGCAATGACTCCCGGCTACACACACCCATGTATTTTTTCATTGGAAATTTGTCATTCCTGGATCTCTGGTATTCCTCTGTCTATACTCCTAAGATCCTAGTGACGTGCATCTCTGAAGACAAAAGCATCTCCTTTGCTGGCTGCCTTTCTCAGTTCTTCTTCTCCGCTGGGCTGGCCTATAGTGAGTGTTACCTGTTGGCTGCCATGGCTTATGACCGCTATGTGGCCATCTCCAATCCCCTGCTATATGCTCAGGCCATGACCAGGAGATTATGCATCTCATTGGTTTTAGTTTCCTACACTGGGGGATTTATCAATGCAATAATATTAACCAGTAACACATTCACATTGGATTTCTGTGATGACAATGTCATTGATGACTTCTTCTGTGATGTCCCACCCCTGATAAAGTTGGCATGTGATGTGAGGGAGAGCTACCAGGCTGTGTTGTACTTTCTCCTGGCCTCTAACGTCATTACCCCCACCATGCTCATCTTGGCCTCCTACTTGTTCATCATCGCTGCCATCCTAAGGATCCGCTCCACCCAAGGCCGCCTCAAGGCCTTCTCCACTTGTTCCTCCCACCTGATCTCTGTGACCTTGTACTACGGCTCCATTCTCTATATTTACTCCCGCCCAAGTTCCAGCTACTCCCTGGAGAGGGACAAGATGGTTTCTACCTTTTATACTGTGTTGTTCCCCATGTTGAACCCCATGATCTACAGTCTGAGGAATAAGGATGTGAAAGAAGCTCTGAAGAAACTCTTCAAGTTAGCACAGTCCTAAGTCTGAATCCACATGCATGTTTCCAAATCAGTGCTAAGTGATAACAATCTGCTTCACAAATGGTTGTTAAACTGATTTTTTTAAATTTGGCTTAGATAAAATTCAACTACAAAAATGTTTATTTTAATTATTTGGATTTAGTAGTTAGATCATGATACAATTTAATTTTTTTTAAAAAAGCTATATCTGAGTTTATTATAAAATAGAAAGGTATCTAATACTGCTTGTGACCCTAAGAACTAAACTTCACTTTGTTCTCCTTTCTATTGACTCCATTATTTTTATCTACATAATGTCTATTATGGATATTTGAAGCAAATATCATATGGATCATTGACATTTGGGAAATCCCCAAATACCAATGAAGAATTCACAGGGCCTTTTCAAGGATAAGAGAGCAAGGAATGCTATTGTGTATTGTGAGTGTGTGTATATGTCTGTGTGTAGAGAGGACATGATATGTAAGGAAAATGCCTGTGTATAAGAGAAATGTTAAACTTAGCATAAATGGTGAAATGTCTATAATTATTTGACCTGTGTTTTTAAAAGCTGATGATAAATGTAAAGCGCGCCCATTTCAGCACACTCAATAATTCAATAAGAAGTCCTAGCCTCTGAGCTTCAAGCTCCTCATTTATAAAACAGAGCTAATAATCCACAAGCTGAACGCTTGTAAAAGGTATTGAGTGAAATACCAACTAAATCTGCTGAGTAATAAATATTGAATTATATCTCTTTTTTCATAATTAAAATATTCTTGTGAAAAAATACAAGCATTGGGTCTAGAATTGTGTTCCATCCAACTGAAACTCTGGTCGGAGTTTCCCTAAAGAGTGGCAATGATGGAGCCTGCTGAGATTCCAAGAAAGAAGCCCTGGGGCTGGCATTGTGGTGCAGCAAGACAAGGCCCATTCCTGTGACGTCAGCATCCCATAAGGCACCAGTTCATGTCCCAGTTGCCCCACTTTCTGTCCAGCTCTCTGCTGATGGCCTGCGAAACGCAGCCAAAGATGGCCCGAGTATTTAGACCCTTTCCACCTATGTTGGGAGACCTGGATGAAGCTGCTGGCCTCTGGCTTCAGTCTGATCCATCCCTGGCCATTGCGACCATCAGGAGAATGAACCAACAGATGGGGAGATATCTCTCTGACACACTTTCTCTCTCTCTCTCTCTCTCTCTCTCTCTCCCTCCATCCCTCCCGCTCTCTCTCTCCCTCCCTTTTCTCTCTCCTTCTTTCTCTCTCCCTTTTTCTCTCTCTGTCCCTGTATAAATCAGACTTTCAAATAAATAAATGATTATTTTGAGAAAGGAGCACTAAATTCCAGGTGATCATTTCAAAGCATTTATAAGGGACACTTGCATACAGAGGGGACAGAAATACATATTTTCAAAGCACTGCAGGACATCAAACATTGCACTTAGGTGTTTCCATCACACGGAGCTTGGATTATGGAGTTTTTGAGTCCTTACAGAATACGACTAAAGCAAAAGAGCTAGTTTCTATGTGTTTCAGTTTTTTGTTTTGTTATTTCCTTGTAATGCCTATGCACATGAGACCAGTTGCATGAAAGAAACATGCAACAGGTCTGGTCACACAGTAATCAACATGCTGTGTTCCTCAACCAGGACAAAGAAAAAAGCAGAAGGAACTGAGGGCCTTATGAAGGTTTTGGTATTTTTGTTATTGGTGTCAGTTTGTTTATTTCACTTTGCTTGATGCCATTGTCCCCTAGTGGTAATACACTGGTGTGTGACCTGACAGAGAGAACTGAACATGCTTTTAGCACGAAATGCCATTCAACAGTCCCCCTACATAGGAGCCAGCAACAAGCCCAGTACACAGCAAAGTGGACATGATACTTGAATAAAGCAGTGGGTTACAAATTGCCATATAGCAGTCATATGCCATAGCTGCCAGGAGAAAGCACTCAGTGTAGGCTAAGAAACAGGAGAAAAATAGCTGAGCCCCACATCCAGCCAAGGAGATGCGTTTGTCTTCTGAAACACAATTGACCAGGATTTTGCGGGTGTACACATAGGTGTACCAGAAATCCAAAAAGGACAAGTTGCCAATGAGAAAGTACATAGGTGTATGCAGACAGGAGTCAATCCAGATTAGGGTATCAAGGGTCATGATGCCTGACAATGTTAATAAATACATCATCAGAAATATTCCAAATAGAATCAGCTGCCAGCGGGGGTCTGCTGATAAGCCCACCAGGATGAACTCAGTCAGGAAGGTGAGATTTTCCATTTCTATGTTCCCAGAGGAGAAAACCTGATCACCATTAGAGGGGGAAAAAAATCTATTTTTCGATTGAAGCAAGCTGACAAGTGCATTGATTAAATCAATATTGGCTAAGAAATTTTTGGGCTTCTCTACACTTTATTAAACTACTGAATTTCAATCTACAACTTACGAAGACCGTTGGACTAGAAATGATTTTTAAATTAAAAATTTCATTCATGAACTTACTCTCATAAGACAAATGGGTAAAATGAAAATCCAGGTCAACACAGTGGATTAAGCCCCTGCCTGCAGTGCTGGCATCCCATATGGGTGCTAGTTTGAGTCTCAACTGCTCCACTTCTGAATAAGCTCCTTACTAATATACCTGGGAAACCAGCATAAGATGGCCCAAGTACTCGGACCCTGCACTCACATGGAATACCTGGAAGAAGCTTCTGCGCTCCTGGCTTCAGTCTTGCCCAAACCTGGGCATGTACAACTCCTGCTTCTTTTAGTATAAATAGGTAATATGTGTGCATACATATACTGTACTATAACAGTAACGTGCTAGTTACTGTTCTAAGGCCTAAAATTAACTCACTTTTCCCATCACAACTTTATAATGTAGATGCTATTTTTTCCTATGTTATATTTGATAACACTGAAGTACAGAGAGTTCATGGACGAAGTCATAGAAGCCATCAACAGCAGAACTTATATTTGAACCCAGAATCTTCTGAATCGAGGATGTATCACTCATCTGTCATCATTTACCTCCCTCATATGTAAAAGATCTTTTTCAAGTATTCTGCTAATTAACGC
Source organism: Oryctolagus cuniculus (assembly GCF_051225735.1). Taxonomy (NCBI): domain Eukaryota; kingdom Metazoa; phylum Chordata; class Mammalia; order Lagomorpha; family Leporidae; genus Oryctolagus; species Oryctolagus cuniculus. Next base: position 15,332,434 of record NC_142867.1, on the reverse strand, counting down.
AATTTCAAAGCCCTCTTACACCTGACAAGCTCTTCTAACCCCCAAAAGTGAATTTTAAAAAATCTTGTTCTTATAAATGTTAGTTTTCCACTTTTTTCCATTTGCTGGAATACTGGTAAATTTAGATCAGATCCTGCATAAAACCCTTGTTTTAATAGCCAGCTGACATTCCTTGCAGTTATTAAAACAGAGGGAGTAACCTAAAACTTTAAGAGGATATTGGTATATGTCAGTATTTAAAACATTTATCTTCAAAGAAAACTGCACTAAGTTTGTTACTAGAATTCAAACTCAAAACTTCTCTTGTGCTCCTTCTTGTTAAGAAGCAAGGTATGGGTGTGCTGCTATTTCAAATGCAGGGGCAAAAGTTCCATCAGCAGGTGATTTGGCTGCTGATGTTGCAAGGAAAAGAAAACCAAAGGTCTAAAGATAATTCCACGTTTCTGTTAATACAATATGCATCTTTCATAGCATACAGAGCACCAATGCCTTGGTGCTCTACAGAAGACTGTGTAATATGGCTTTGACTTTCACTCCTACCTCTCCTCTTCATCATTTCTCTCCATCTGTTAGACCTTCCTACCAACCTGGCTTGCTTGTATGATTGATTTCCCCATAATAATTTCACATAGTTAGGAGTTTTCAGTTAGATATATAATATGCTGATATGCATTTGCACGGTTTTGTTTTTGCTCTGAATCTGTTCAAGCTTAGGTAGTTATTTCCGGGGCAGGAATTTATGGTTATTATATGTATGAAATGGTGATCTATAGCCACCAACTCAATGGTGACTAAGAACTTTCATTGCCGCATTATCACCTGTTGATATGCACAAAAGCTTCATTTTAATACAATATTATTTGGGAAAAATGAGTTTATCTGGACAGATCTATTTAATATACTTATTATAACTCTAAGAAGACAAATAATTGATGGAATAAATTTTCCAATCTACTACTCACAATCTTCCCAGAAAAAACAAGCTTTTTAAAGAAGACTTGAAAATGATCCAACTAATCTCCCACTGAGGTAAGGAGGGAAGAGAGAGCTATCCCATCATAAGAAAAGTATCAGAGCTTTCACACAAGAGAGCCTGACTAAGTAAAGGGATTGAGAGAGGTTAAATAAACACGTGTGGAATATAGTACCCTGAAGAAGTTAACTAGTCACCAGATCACAAAAATTCTCAGAAAACAGAAACTATTTTATCCTTTTAACCAACAGAAATGGAAACAATTGGGGCCGGCACCGTGGCTCACTTGGCTAATCCTCCGCCTGTGGCGCTGGAATCTCATATGGGCGCCAGGTTCTAGTCCCAGTTGCCCCTCTTCCAGTCCAGCTCTCTGCTGTGGCCCTGGGGCAGGGGAGGATGGCCGAAGTGCTTGGGCCCTGCACCCACATGGGAGACCAGGAAGAAGCACCTGGCTCCTGGCTTCGGATGGGTGTAGCTCTGGTCGTAGCGGCCATTTGGGGAGTGAAACAACGGAAGGAAGACCTTTCTCTCTGTCTCTCCCTCTCACTGTCTAACTCTATCTGCAAATAAATTTATAAAACATTTAAAAAAAAGAAAAGAAATTGTTGATTTTTAAGTCCATCAGATCATGCTCTTTTGATATGGCAACATTAAACAAACTATAAATTTGGTTATCAGTATTAAGGCCTTTTGATGTTGGAACAACTTCGTGTCTTACATCTAAAAATTCTTAAAATTAGGAGTGTAATACATCATAATGACATGTTTTCTAATTAATTTTTCCAAAAAACTAGGAGAAGACACAAACATGCATAGAACCTTGATTGTCATCAGTCACTGCTTCTCCCCATGGAGATTTACATTCTGAATCTTCCCCTGCTTGTACAGCTTTTGAAATATAACTCTCTGTTTCTGTTTATCTTTTTATTTCTCAACTCTTTACTAATTACATCTGCTTCTCTAAAAATACCATACAGCTGCCAATTTTTGCCATTTATTCTTTAATTATTGAAAAAAACTTTTAAGTACAAGTGACTCTAATTAAGGATATTTGTTATCTACTTTCTCTATTTTCAGAGAAATCATTTATATTTTCATGCTGTTAAGTCAGGAAATGAGAATCAGAAAGATAAATAAATAAATTTATTTCTAAGGGCATTTTACACTGTCTATTTTTAGTCTGACTTGTGAACTCTCTCTCCTAACAAGTGAGGTAAGTACTTTTGGGGTTGTTAGTCCTGTGCTTATAACGCTGATTTCTCACCTGTAATTCATGGGATTTGCAATCATTTAATACATACATAGCCAGCTATATTTTATCGTTTATTTAAAATATTACAGTATAAACTGTTAAATACCAAGTAAATTTATTTTAAAATTCTTATTTCAAATTCTCAGATAACCAACAGTTTTACAGCCCCTGCTGCTACAAGTTATTTAGCACATAGAAAAGTTATTCCAAATACATCAGCCTCATTTTATAAGCAAATTAAAATACATTAGTGCCAACTTAACAAAAAAAGCAGATTGCAGTTTTCCACATTATGCATGGTTTTTTCCTTCCTCATTTTATTGTTTTCTGACAGTACAGGAGGAAAACAATGACATGGAGATAGCCTGTGGAAAAAACCTCTGCCAAACAAGTATTTTCATTTAAGAAAACGTTGCTTTCTCTAGCATTTTTCTCAAGGCGTCCTTGACATCTTTGTTTCTTAAGCTATAGATCATGGGGTTCAACATGGGAATTACCACAGTGTAGAACACTGACACTACTTTGTCACGTTCCAGGGCATAGCTAGTGCTGGGCCGGGAGTAAATGAAGAGAATTGAACCATAATACAAGGTGACAGCCGTCAGGTGAGACCCACAGGTGGAGAAGGCTTTGAGGCGGCCCTGAGTGGAGTGGATCCTCAGGATGGCAGCGATGATGAAGAGATAGGAGGCGAGAATAAGTATGGTAGGAGTGATGACATTGGAGGCCAGGATAAAGTACAGCACAGCCTGGTAGCTCTCCTTCACATCACACGCCAACTTCACAAGTGGGGGCAGATCACAGAAGAAGTCATCGATGATGTTGCTGCCACAAAAACTCAGAGTAAATGTCTCAGTGGTGATTATGGTTGAGTTAACAAATCCACCTAGGTATGAAGCTGCAACAAGACTGGCACATAACCTCGGGGACATGGCCTGGGCATAAAGCAGAGGGCTGGAGATGGCTGCGTAGCGATCATAAGCCATGGCTGCCAACAGATAGCACTCACTGTAGGCCAGCCCGGCAGAAAAGAAGAACTGAGCCAGGCAACCAGCCACGGAGATGCTTTTGTCATCGGAGATGCAAATCCTCAGGATTTTGGGGGCATAGACGGAGGAATACCAGAGATCCAGGAGTGACAAGTTTCCGATGAAGAAATACATGGGTGTGTGGAGCCGACAGTCCACACAAATCAAAGAAATCAGGGTGATATTCCCTAAGAGGCTGAAGACATAAATGATGAGGAAGATGAAGAACAGCACTCGTTGGAACCTCAAGTCTGCTGTGAAGCCTAAAAGGATGAACTCTTTCACTTCAGTGAAATTTTTCTCTTCCATTAATTTTGGGTTTCTGTTGTCTTCTTCTGTGAAAAAATTAAAGCACGTGTTATGACTTAAGATATTACTATGTGCTTGTCCCATCATTATTATTCTAGAAGACTGAAAAATCCCACTCATTCATGTATGATTTTTTATTTTAATTTTTAGTTAGTGTATAACAGATTCAGTATGGTTTGTAGACACAATTTAAGAACATAATATTGCCTCCCCCATCCCTCCCTCTCACCCTCCTTCCTTCTTCCTTTTTTCAGTTTTTGAGATGACATTTTCAATTTACACTACTTCAGTGAATAATAAGTTTAACAAGTAAACACGGTGACCTGTGATGATGCTGAAATGGGTACCTCACCCCAGGACGATAGCTCAGAAATTAGTGCTATGCTACCTTGAAGATCTGTTGTGGATACAATCCTGTATGTGTCTTCTTTAGTTTTCATTCTAATACTTTTTCTTTCAGAAGGAGAATGTAATCTCTGTATCTTATCTTCTGGGTGTTTTCTAGATATTTGGGGATTATGCAGAACCTATGAAAAAAGGGAATTTGATAGAGTGCTCTGATTTGTCTCTTCAGATCTTTTAATTATTTAAATTTACCCAGATAACTGCATGGGAGTGTGGGGAGCAACTCGGACTAGACTAAGTTACTGGAATTAAGACTTATTCTATGCATCTGCTCTCCCACAATATGGCGCTGAGAAGGGAGAAACAGCTTCTACACAGCTGCCTCCAGTTCAACCGATAAACTGTAGGACCTGCTCCTGATTGGAGGAGAGCAGCGTACTCGGCGTGTGGGTAGCAGAGTTGGGATTGGTGGAAGAGGACTATAAAGGAGGAGAGAGACAACATGCACCAGGAACATCTAAGGGGAACATCTATCTGAAGGAACACCTGTGCAGCCCCCAAGAGAGCCGGCCGGCGGTGTGCCGCTCCCCCGCGGAAGTGGGGAAAGTGGCCAGGGGGAACCGCCCTTCCACGGAGGTGGAAGGGTCGGTAGCCAACCTGGGAAGAACCAGCAGCAAACCCGGGGAGGGCCGAGCAGACAAAAGAACAGCGCAGGGTCCTGTGTCGTTCCTCCACGAAGAGGGGGAGCGACATGGGAGGAGCATGTTATTTATTTTAACTATATTTTGGAATATCATTGGAATATATTGTATTGAAATTTCCTTGAAAAATAATTATAGCTTATTGAAGTTTTTATCCATGTAAACCAAGAATACAGGTTTGCACAGTTTAGTAAAATGTATAACTTGATAAAAAGAATAGATTCACTTGGATAATAGTATTATGTAATAATTTTTATTACTAGTTTTTAAAAAATTAAATTTTCTGAAATGAATAGTTTTGAAAGCTCAAATGTACTTCAAAACCTTCAGGGACGGGAAGGTACTGTGATGCTGAAGGTTGAGCCACCTCTTGGGATGCTCGCCTCTCACATCAGAGTGCCTGGGAAGGGGTCCAATCTCTGCTTCTGACACAGCTGCCTGCTAATGTGGCTGGGAACCAGCAGGCAATGGCTCAAGTACCTGAGTCCCTGCTACCCAGCTCCACTCCTGGAGTTCTTGGCTCCTGGTTTCCACTTGACTCATCCCTGACTGTTGCAGGCATTTGGGAAGTGAAATAGCAGATGGACAATGTCTCTCTCTCTCTCTCTCTCTCTCTCTCTCTCTCTCTTTCTCTCTCTCTCTCTCTTTCCCTCTCTTTTACCCTATGCCTCTCCATCTCCTTCTACCACTCTGACTTTAAAATAAATGGGTGGGGGCCGCACTGTGGCACAGCAGGTTAACATCCTGGACTGAAGTGCCGGCATCCCATATGGGTGCCAGTTCGAGTCGAGTGAACCAGCAGATGGAAGAACTCTCTTCTCTCTCTCTGCCTCTCCTCTCTTTGTGTTACTCTGACTTTTAAATAAATAAATAAATAAATAAATAAATAAAATTACATAACAACCTTTTTGTAAAGATAAATAAATAAAATAGAATTTTTGAAAAGTTCATGAAAGGTGCCAGTGCTGTGATGTAGCAGGCTAAAATCCCAGCCTGCAGCTCTGGCATCCCATATGCTGTGCCTGTTTGAGTCCCACCAGCTCCTATTCCTATCCAGCTCTCTGCTATGGCCAGGGAAAGCAGTAGATGATGGCCCAAGTGCTTGGGCCCCTGCACCTGTGTGGGAGACCCGAAAGAAGCTTCTGGCTCCTGGCTTCAGATCAGCTCAGCTCTGGCTGTTGCGGTCATTTGGGGAGTGAACCAGCAGAATGGAAGACCTCTCTCTGCCTCTCCTTCTTTCTCTGTGTAACTCTGAATTTCAAATAAATAAATAATTCTTTAAAATGTTCATGAAAATGAAATAAAAATATGTTTATTTTGTTGAAAACCGTTTTGAAATACATGCAGGTTTTCTTAAAAATTTTCCATGAACTTTTTGAGGGATTTTTATATGTACATATTTCAAATTTTTTCACTAAAACAAACAGCAAAATTCCATTTTTCACCAATTTTTTACTACCCTTACATGTAGATGGAATAATTACCCACTAAAATAAGAGTGAGCTGGAATAAAGGTGACTACAGGCAGAAGAAAAAGAGGAAACGTGACCACCAAGCAGAGATTGGAGTGATGTGCCTCCAAGCCAAAGAATGCCAACAGCATAAGCAGGAGGAAGAAGTGAAGAATGGATTCTTGGCGTGGGACGTGTGCTGTAAACATTGTGATTTTCAGCCAACGATAACTGAATTTAGATTTCTCACCTCCAAAATTCCAGAGGATAAACGTCTGTTATTTTAATCCACCAAGTTTGTGCACCGTTGTTACAATAGCAATAGAAAAATAATAAAGGAATTCCTGGCACACTGCCCCTGAGTCCTCTTTCCCTAAGAAGTAGAAGCCAGAAAAGACTAGAAGCAGCAATGAAGGGAGTAACATGCCTTAGGAGGCTCCTATTACAACTTAAGGCAATCAAAGGCTAAATCGGCTGCAGGATTCTGGATCGGCAGGAACATTAAATGTCCAGTAGCAGATCCAAAACCTGAAACTCTATAAGGCAAGAATAAACAGGGCCGGCGCTGTGGCTCAATAAGATAATCCTCTACCTTGCGGCGCCGGCACACCGGGTTCTAGTCCCGGTTGGGGCACCAGATTCTGTCCCGGTTGCCCCTCTTCCAGGCCAGCTCTCTGCTGTGGCCCGGAGGTGCAGTGGAGGATGGCCCAAGTGCTTGGGCCCTGCACCCCATGGGAGACCAGGAGAAGCACCTGGCTCCTGCCATCGGATCAGCGCTGTGCGCCGGCCGCAGCCCACCGGCCGTGGCGGCCATTGGAGGGTGAACCAATGGCAAAGGAAGACCTTTCTCTCTGTCTCTCTCTCTCTCACTGTCCACTCTGCCTGTCAAAAATAATAAAAATAAAAAATAAAAAAAAAGAATAAACAGAACAACTCAATCTTACCCATTGTGCTAAGACATGGACCTAAACTTGAGGTTAAAAAAATAGATTTTTTTCTCTTGTAACTGTAACTGCATTATGAAAGTCAATTTTTTCCACTAGGCATTTATGAATTTTTAATTCTTTTTGTATTAAAAATAAACATTAATTCTAGAATTAACATCAAAGTAGATTACTTCCACAATAAGCAAAGCAGACTGGAATAAGTGGCATCTTGTTTATATCAAGGCCAACAGAAGCTCAGGTCAGTTTTCACAAAGCGTATTCCTGGAACCACTTCAGAACCACTTTGGGAGATCGCATGTCTTAGCTTGTCTTTGTCAAAATTGCATAGGATGATCACTCCTAGAATTCTATTTTCTTAACTGTTTTTCTGATTCCAGCTGTATTTTGGAGTCACAGGTGTTAGAAATCACTTTGCAAATAAACAATAAAACTATGTATGCACTTTCTAAATTTCATGCTTTGTTCATCTCAGTTTATCCACTCCTCATACACAAGTGTTTAGCTCCCAATTCTGCCTGTGCTCTTACTGCATAGATTTCATGTGTGAGGTTTTTTGTTTGTTTGTTTGTTTGTTTGTTTTTGCAGATACTGTCCCTCCATAATATGCAGCTTTACACAAGCTGAATAATTGCTGAACCTGTTTTTAGAATTCCTACTGGAAATAGAAACTGCAACATTCATTTCTTCCCTAATCTCCCTTGTTTTTATATAGAGCTAATAAAATGTAAAGCAATCAGAAGTGTGAATGTTTACCCATATGAATATGTACATCAAAGGATTTCCAAAATGAAAAAGTTGAAAGTGCCTTAGTGCTCTCCATATTTACACAGGTAAATTAAATACATTTAAGGAAATGTGAAAATGGGAGGAAGGACATAAAAAGGCAGAAATAAAGCCTATTGCACATGAGTAAACCTTACCCATTTCTCTGTGTGTACCATAAGTTTGAATTGAAATCTTCTAGTAATATGTATGTGTAATAAGTAGTATCCAAGGAAAGCAAATGAACCAAAATTTCAGGCAACATGTTACAATTCTTGATACCGGTAGTAAGGCAATATACCTGAAGTTCTTTATAAAACAATTAAATGAAATATAACAGATGCTATATTGAATAGATATTGTCCATATATACAGATATACATGCATAGTACTTGTGTGTGTGTATGTATAGTACTTCAAAACCTGCATGAAATGAAAGTAAAAATAATTTTAAGTGCAAAAAGAAATCTGTTTATTTTTTCATAATGTGCATTTCTGGTGACGCTTTCGAGAAAACATCATGTACTCAGAATTAAAGTGGAGGACATTCATCATTGTACATCAGATATAATTACAGGGAAGAAAAGTTTATTCTATTTCATTAAATAGAATCCTGTTGTGAATTGATCATGCTTTGATCCCATTAAATTTGTTTTTAGCTTTTGTCCTTATTTTGGTCTGAGGATCCTTTTGCTTTGCTTAATTAAATGTAATTCTTAGTTTCATGAACATCAATCAATCCTCACTGCCTTTGATTTTTAACTGATGGCCAGAATTTCTTAGGTTACCTTAGAATGAAGATTGCCTTCTGCTAACTCCATAGGAATCTTCCTTCCAGTGATAACCACACTGGGAGACTATATAAGCCTGGACATTCCTTTGGGATTTGCTGCTGGAAGAAAAGAGAATCTGCGTGTGCTGTTGTGGTGCCAAGTGACCAATTAAAGTGCTCAGTTATCTTTCTGAAAGAAGTGAGGGACACATGATTCACTATGAAGATTATGCATCCAATTAGCCCCTTTAAAAACCCTTTATAGATGTGTTTTATTTATGAATTTGAGAATGAAAGAAGTAGCAATGATTAATCTACAATATACATTGAAAAAAATTATTCAAGAATTACTGCAGTCATTAAAAAGAATGAAAAGTCTTGAAATTGTATTCTTGAAATACTTTGACTATAGCTTTTTAAGTGGTTCATTTTTGTAAACAATGGGAATAAATACAACTGTGAGGCAAGATATGTCTTAGAAATGTTTAGTAATGACTTGATGCAAAATAAGAACAGATATAGTATAAATGTGAATCCTCAGTGTACATTTCATCAGATATATGACCAAGAGTAGTATAACTAAACTCACCAAAGCCAAATTTTCTTATCTATAAAGTTAAAATAACTTGCCTTCTTCATGAAGTTGTTGTGAAGATGCTAGACACTACACACACACACACACACACACACACATGAGGGAGGGAGGGAGAGAGAGAGAGAGAGAGAGAGCCTCTTCTGAGAAGGCTTACAGCCTCGTGGGGTATAACCAAATAATTATATAATTTATATTTATAAATTATGACATGTTGGGAAATAACTAATAAAGTGTCATAGATTATATTAGAAGACATGACATAATGTAAATCTTAAGGATGATGAATCAAAAGAGGCAAGATTTGACTTGATAACTGAAGAATAGGTTTACTAGTCAGACTGGGTAATTGAAGTGGAGGGACATGCTGCAGGGGTAGCATGTATGAGAGAAAGTGAAGGAAGTGCACGGTGCCGGGACTTCAGAGATGCACAGAGCAGTGCGTTGTCAGGCAGGAGAGATAGTAAACCTAAGTGCAAGGCCCTGGGAAGCCTTATATTAACGATTTTGGAATATATTCTAAAGGCAATTGGAGCCATTGACAGGTTTTACCCAGATAAGCAGTGTGATCAACTAAAATGGAAAAAAACCCTCTCCACTGTGAAAAATCTAGATGTAAAAGCAGAGACAGCATTTCAGGTGACTATTATAGAAGCACAGATAGTGAGTATAGGACTTCACTGGGAAGAATGGGAAGGCAACTGAGGAGCAGAATCTTGCTAATTGTTATAACAGGGCATAGGGATAATGCTGGGAGTGGACACTAAGGTGTGTGTTCTTTAAACTGTATGTATTGGGGCCAGAGCTATGGTGCATTGGGTTAAAGCCATCGCCTACAAAACCAGCATCCCATATTGGCACTGGTTCCAGTCTCTGTTGCTCCACTTCCAATCAAGCTCCATTTAAATGCACCTGGGAAAGCAGTGGAGTATGGCCCAAGGGCGTGGGCCCCTGCATCCAAATGAGAGACCCAGAAGAAGCTCCTGGTTCCAGGCTTTGGCCTGGTTCAACCCTCAAAGTTGTTACCATTTGGGGAGAGTACCAGTGGATGGACAATCTCTGTGTGTGTCTCTCCCTCTCTCTCTCTGCATCACTGCCTTTCAAAGAAATAAGTAAATCTTTTAAAAAATTTAAAATGGCATATACGAAATATATGAAATTTGTTCTCTTAATAGAAATAAAGGAAGGAAAAAAATAAATAAAGAACAGAAAAAAAATGAATGTGCATGATTAATCACAACAGAAATGCCCATCTGTACAGTTGATGTTCTTCTTAAACAAGTTAAGGAAGGAATCCACAAGCTTAAGATGAGGAGAATGTCAGAGTGGACTGATAATGTATAATCCGTGTAAACAACATCTACACTTGTGATTCTCAAACCTTTTGATTCTATATTTTTACATTAAAAAATTATTGAGGATGCCAAGAGCATTTGATTTATGTCCTTTGTTATTGGCTATATCAAAAATTAAAACTGAGAAACTTGAACTTTTTACTCATTCATTTAAAATAGCTATAAAACCTCATTCTATGTTAGAAAAATAACTTCGTGTCACCTTGGACACCAAGACACCTTGACACCTGGAGCACTGAACAGAGCTCCCTGGCCACACACGGCAGAGGCCTCTGAGTATTTGTTGAAAGAACAGACATGCCACTAAGCCATAGAGGCATAGACCAAAGATAAAAGCCATCAGAGGAAAAAGAAAACCAACAAGTATCTCCACAAATGCCTAAAATTAACTCAGAAATTCAAGAAGCATGAGCAAAAACAATAACATGATGCCCCCAATGAAATACAACAACACTTTTATACTAGAATGTGAAGATGAAGAGATTGATGAAATGCCAGAAATGGAATCCAAAAAATCAATTCAATTTCAGGACACTCAGCCGTGATAAGAAACAAATCCACAAATTAAAAAGCCCATATATGACATCAATGAAAACTTTTCCCATGAAATTGAGATTTTAAGGAGAAATCAAAATGAAATATTGGAAATGAAGATTTCAATAGATCAAATAAAAAATGGAAAGCCTTAACAACAGACTCTATGAAGCGAAAGAAAGAATATCTGAGTTAGAGGACAAAATTCTGGAAAGTCTACAGTCAGACCAAAAAAAAAAAGAAGAAGAAGAAGAAATTAGAAAAGTTAACAATTTGACACTCTTGTTTATGGCGTCAGATCAAATTGTTAAGTCAACAACAGGAGTCACTGTGTACTTACTCCTTATGTGGGATCTCTGTCCTTAATGTGCTGTCCAATGTGAATTAATGCTATAACTAGTACTGAAACAGTATTTTACACTTTGTGTTTCTGTGTGGGTGAAAACTGATGAAATCTTTACTTAATGTATACTAAATCGATCTTCTATATATAAAGATAATTGAAAATGAATCTTGATGTGAATGGAATGGGAGAAGGAGCAGGAGATGGGAGGGGTGCAGGTGGGAGGGAAGTTATGGAGGGGAAAAGCCATTGTAATCCATAAATTGTACTTTGGAAAATTATATTTACTAAATAAAGTTTAAAAAAACTTGTTATGTCAATAAAAAAGTAGAAAAATTAAAAAACAGTGATGGAGCATTATGGGAGACTATCAAATGACTCAACATATCAGTATGAGGCATTCTGGAAAGTGTACAGAATAGATTAGAAGGACTATTTAGTGAAATAATTACAGAAAACTTCCCCAATTTTGGAAAAAAAGGAATGTCCAAGTACCGGAAGCACATAGAACACCTAATAGACATGACCAGAAAAGATCTTCAGCACAGCACATTGCAGTCAAACTCACCACAGTAAAACATAAAGAAAAGACCCTAAAATGTGCATTAGAGAAATGCCACACTATTATCAGAGGATCTCCAAGTAGACTCACAGTGTCATTTCGTCAGAGACCCTACAAGCTAGAAGAAAATGCAGATATATCCAAGTCTTAAGAGAAAAAATGGACAACCCAGAATATGGTACCCAGAATATGATCTGCAAAGAACACATTTATGAATGAGATGTCTTTATTTCACTTTCATTCATCAAAAAACAGTTAGAAAAATCAGCAAGGAAACCATAGAGATAATCAACACTATAGACCAAAAGGACCTAATGGATATCCACAGAGCTTTTCATCCTACAATTGCAGAATACACATTCTTCTCACCAGTGCATGGAACTTTCTCTAGGACAGACCATATGCTAGGCCAGAAAGTAACTCTCAGCAAATTAAAAAAAAATCAAAGTCATACCATGCATCTTCTTGATGACAATGAAATGAAGCTGGAAATCAACAACTCAAGAATTTCTAGAACTTGTGTAGTCACATGGAGACTGAACAACATGATTCTGGATGAACAATGGGTCATAGAAGAAATCAATGGAGAAATCAAAAGATTTCTGGAAAGCAGCCTTATACAAAACAAAGCCGGAGGCATCATAATACCAGATTTCACCACATACTACAGGCAGTTATTATCAAAACAGGCTGGTACTGGCACAAAAACAGGTAGGTACCAATGGAAAGAATAGAAATTCCAGAAATCGGCCCATGCATCCACAACCAACTTATCTTTGACAAATAAGCTAAAATTGATTCCTGAAGCAAAGACAAATGGTGCTGGGAAAATTGGATCTCCGCATGCAGAAGTGTGAAGCAAGGCCCCTTCCTTACAACTTACATAAAAAATCGACTCAAAAAGGATCAAAGACACAAATCTATGACCTGCTACCATCAAATTATTAAAGAACATTGAGGAAAGTCTGCAAGAGATTAGCATAAGCAACAACTTCTTAGAAAAGAACCGAGAAACACAGTCAATCAAAGCCAAAATTGACAAATGGGTTTATATCAATTTATTTTTTGAACAGGCAGAGTGGACAGTGAGAGAGACAGAGAGAAAGGTCTTCCTTTTTCCATTGGTTCACCCCCAATGGCCACTGCAGCCGGCATGCTGCGGCATTTGCACCACGCTGATCCAAAGCCAGGAGCCAGGTGCTTATCCTGGTCTCCCATGGGTGCAGAGCCCAAGCACTTGGGCCATCCTTCACTGCACTCCTGGGCCACAGTAGAGAGCTGGACTGGAAGAGGAGCAACCAGGACAGAATCTGGTGCCCTGACTGGGACTAGAACCCGGTGTGCTGGCACCACAGGCGGAGGATTAGCCTATTGAACCGCGGCACCGGCCATGGGTTTATATCAATTCGAGAAGCTTCTGCACTGCAAAAGAAACCCTCAGCAAAGTGATGATCAAATGACAGAATGGGAGAAATTATTTCCAAACTATTCAACCGTTAAAGGATTTATATCCAAAAGATATAAACAGCTCAAGAACTCAACAACAACAAAACAAACAATCAGTTACAAAAAGGGCAAAGGACTTAAACAGGCATTTTTCAAAAGAGGAAATCAACATATCCAACAGAAGCATGAAGAAGTACTCAGGATCACAAGGCATCAGAGAAATGCAAGTCAAAACCACCAGGTTTCACCTCATCCCAGTTAGAATGACTTTCATACAGAAATCTACAAACAACAAATGCTGGTTAGGATGTGGTAGAAAAGGTACCCTAATCCATTGTTGGTGGGAATGTAAACTGGTGCCACCACTGTGGAAAACAGTATAAAGATACCTCAGAAGTCTGTATATAGACTTTCCATATGACACAGTCATCCAGTTACTGGGAATTCAAGCAAAATGAAATCAGCACATGAAACAGTTGTCCTCACGCCAATGTGTATTGCAGCCTGATTCACAAATTCACAATAACTAATATATGGAATCAACCCAGATGTCTGTCAACTAGACTGGATAAGGCAATTATGGAATAAGTACACCATGGAATACTACAGAGTGGTAAAAAAAATGAAATCCTTTCATTTGCAACAAATTGGATGCAACTGAAAAACATTACACTTACTGAAATAAGCCTTTCCCAAAAAAACAAATATCATATGTTCTCCCTGATCTGTGGTAACTAATAGAGCACCTAAAAGGCAATTAATAAAAGTAAAATTGACACTTTAAAATGTCCATACTTCCCAAACTCATCTACAGATTCAGTATAATTCCCAACAACGTACCAGTGACATATAGTTATTTAAGTTTATCATTCCAGGACCTACTCTCAAGTTAGTTCAATGTTTGCTCCATGATATTTGATCCAATATTTGAAATTCATGCATACTTTCTTTTCATAATACACATTTTTCATGAAATTTTAAAGACCCTCATTTGCATGAATTTCTAATATTTTACCACAAAACATGCTATATTTCAATTCTATTTTCAGTGAGGTTTTGTTAAGTTAGTTACTTTATTTTTAAATTTTTTAATAAAATTTAAAAATATATGTATTTACAGGTTATTATGTAATGTTCAGATACATGTTTTCATGGCATAATGTCCAGTCATGAATAATAGGTTTATCTCTTCAAATATTTAACATTTCTTTATATTGAAAACATCTAAAGCCCTATGATCTAGTATGTTTTTATAGTGAAGTACACAGTATATTCACACCTGTACTTACCCTTCTGTGCAGTAGAACCACAGAACACCTTATTACTATTTAGTTATACCCAGTACCCATTAATCAACTTTTCCTTAACTTTCTCTTCTCACTTCTCTTCCCAGCCTTTGATAATCTCTACTATACTTGGAATTTCATGGGATGTTTTTAGACTCCACAGAATGTATGATGTTATGTGATACTTGTCTTTATGTACTTGGCTTATTTCAGTTAAGATAATGACACCCAGTTTAATGCAATTCGGAATTTCTACGAACCTTTTCAAGCACCATAATGTGTGTGTGTGTGTTTAGATATGTAACAAGATTTCTTATGTTTATAAACATAAAAATAAAATGAATGTATATCCATTCAGTTTACATAAAATATTCAGGGATTGTTTTATTTGACCAACAAGGAGAACAAAATAGAGAAAAGGAAAACAAATCATGTTCAGGTAAGTGGACAAAACCATTGCCTTTGCATATTGGTTTCATCAGAAAACACCAGACGGCCCTGAGTCTATTTGCAAAAGGTATCCTTGTAGACTTAACTCAGATTTTCTAAAATTCCACGGGAATATACTTTTCACATTTTCTTTCTTTTGAAATAGTTGGTCCTTTTAGAAGAATCCTGAGTGAATCCCAAACTTAATATTCCCTTCCCAATGTGAGAGCTATTTGAACTTGCTTTCCCTCCACCATTCACTTATTCATTCTCTCTCTCTCTCTCTCTCTCTCTCTCTCTCTCTCTCTCTCTCCTTCTTTCCTTTATTTATTAGTAGGTGTCAGGATAGCCTAGAAACAGTTATTTCCCTAAATATAGGAGTATCAGACTCTAGATCAGGTTGTGTCCTAACTTAGAGCCCGTGAGATCAGTTCCCCATTACCATGATAGTTCCCTCACTTGACAAATACAGGACTGGATCCAGACCATCTCTAAGGTAATTATCAATTCTAACATGATTATGAAACACACACACAGAAACTGCACATGAATTTGGAGCTCTGGCAAGCAGTGCTTAATGCTTCAGTGCAAGTGTTAATGCAGGATGCTGACTTAATTGTTCTTATCAAGCTAATGCTCCAAGGTGCTCCAAGGTGTTCACAAGGTGCCTTGGGCACCCACAGACAGGTAATTACCCAACTTGAAAGAAATGATTAGCCTCACTCCTAAACAAGTTTCAGAGGAACTAATTAATCAAAGCAACTGTAAATACGAAAACTTCTCAGGTGATAATTGCTGTTCAGCACTGAGGGTTGTATCTGGGGGCCTGGCAAATCAAGCGGCAAGGAGAGACTGGCCCTGAGAATCAAAGCCTTGGCAAACTGACTTCAGGCTCCAAGGCCACTTGCTAGCATTACTGACTTTTTGGTGACTAGCCTGCCTTCTTGTCCTGCAAAACAAAATAAAACAAAATGAAAATGCATTCCAATTCAGCAAAATGTAGCAAACCCAGGAGATTCAATTAACTATACACATTGGAAACTCTGAGAAAGGCTGCCACTCAGATCCTTGTCATGCTGATGAGCATGATTCTTTCAGATAGACATCTCTAGGTTGGAACATCAGATCTGGATCTTGAGCAAGCTGTATAAAGCTCTCGAGGTTCAGGGGATTAAATAAGAGTGCCTGCATTGGAGAAATGCATGGGATAATGCATTTAGTAAGAATGCAATGAATGTTCATTATTCTTAGTGAGTGTAGTCACCACTATGATTCTCACCAAAGCAATTGCACAAGCTCCAACTAGGCCCCCTCACCTCCAGTCATTCTTCCCCAATTGTCCTTCACAAAGCCACTTCTCCTATCAAACAGAGCTTCAATTTTGCAGCAGAAAGCATTCAACTAGCCAGACCCCAGAGTGCTTGAAACACTTTATATTTTTCAGACAAGACAGAGGGTAAGTAGAGGAAACTGGGCTATCCTACCCTGCAGTGTATGCCTAAAAAAACTGTTAACAATCCATCCACTAATAGTTCTGATTTGTGTATTTTTGCCCTACATCTGGATACATTGTTGTCATCACAACAAAAGGTGGAGAGTGTTAAAGCCATCTAATGCCAAGAGACCATAATAGTCTAGATAGCTTACAAAGCAAACTCCATAATGAAGAGTTAACCAGTCCAGAATGTCAGTAGCAATGCTGTTGAGAAACTGATGTAAAGATGGCTACATCCCAACAAAACTATGCTTCTGTAGACACTGAAATTTGAATTCTAAGCAGTTTTCATGACTCGCTAAATATTGTCACTTTGATATTCCCAACCATTTAAAATTATTAAAACAATTCTTAGATCGCAAGCTGTCAACAAATACAGAGTATCCACTTCAAAAATCTATCAGCCGGCACCGTGGCTTTTGTTGTTCCTCTGCCTGCGGTGCTGGCATCCCATATCGGTGCCGGTTCTAGTCCCAGTTGCTCCTCTTCTAGTCCAGCTCTTTTCTGTGGCCCAGGAAGGCAATGGAGGATGGCCCAAGTCCTTGGGCACCTACACCCGCATGGGAGACCAGGAAGAAACACCTGGCCCCTGGCTTTGGATCAGCGCAGCGCCAGCCTTGGCAGGCATTTAGGGAGTGAACCACTGGAAAGAAGACCTTTCTCTCTGTCTCGCTCTCTCTCACTATCTAACTCTATCTGTCAAATAAAAGAAAAATAAAAAAAATCTATCAAGTCCCACTGTCCCAAAATATAAGAAAGGAACAGGAACTGGAGCTGTAACATAGGGGGTAAAGACATCATCTGCAGTGCCAGCATCCTACATGGGTGCTGATTCAAGTTCCAGTTGATCCTCTTCCAATCCAATTCCCGGCTATGGTCTTGGAAAGCAATATAAGATGGTCCAAGTCCTAGGGCCCCTGAACCCACAAGGAGACTTAGAGGAAGCTCCTGGCTTCTGGCTTCAGATCAGCACAACTCCATCCATTGCAGCCATCTGGGGAGTGAACCAATGGATGGAAGACCTCTCTTCTCTCTCTCTCTGCCTTTGCCTCTCTGTAACTCTGCCATTCAAATAAATCTTTTAATAAAAGGACCATAATAAACACTCTGGAATTAATATCTACCTTAGTGTCCCTCAAGCACAGTTTTAAATCAAAATCATACTAATAATTCATCAAAGATCCTATTCTTATTTCCTGCGCCAATGGAATTGACATAGGAGATTTCACGTCTTTCTGTATTTCATATTTCCTTATAAACTAAGAATCATTTTATAAAGGGTAGGATATAAATATTACTGAAATTCAAATAAAAAAATTAAGTAAACTAACTTAAAAACTGTTTCTAACAGTTTCCCCCTTTATACAAAGAAAAAAAAAATAGAGATCTTTATGCTTCAATTTGTTTCTATGAGACAGTAAAACACAGCTCTTGATTTACATAGCCACTCATTTCTGACCTGGAACTGTGCATTCTGGAATTACAACCTAAGGTTAAATGAGTGTTCTCTGACTGCTCTGGAGCCCACTTCCTCTGACTCTGAGAAATTTACTTATTTCATCTGTGAAAGGAAATTAACAGTTAAAGCCTGTCTTGTTACTGTTGTGAGGATTAAATAAAGTAACGCATTAAGCATTTTGACAAGTGCTGAATCTTTATTAGTAAATTCAATGTATTGGTTAATCTAACTAAACAACATGCAATCTAAATATCACCATTTTATTTTATATAAGAGAAAGATTAAACCTCAATCCACATTTATAAAGATAGTCACTGATAGAAGTGGGCTCTGAATACGCACGAAATTTCAAAAGAAGTTTGAATTAAAAACATAGTAGGGGATGTTAGATGTGGCTCATGAATTGCAAAAAGGTTACTAATCTGAGATGTTAACACAAAATAGGGTGATAGGTACATGAGAACTCTTTGTATTACTACATTACAATCTGTTCTGTAAGTTTAAAACTAGTCTGAAATTTTTTAATTAATATTTTTAAAGATTCCAAATGTGGATCTTACATTTGGACTTATTCCAAAAGGACTGTGCTCCCTTCCTTTTTCATCTTTAGAATCATTGATGTACCTTTAAATTCCTTTGATCTCAAAGAAATGCAGATTGATACCATGATGAGGACAAGGGCATGATATACTGGCTGCTTATTCCTAATGTTGAGGTGATAGCCAATGGCCATTAGTGGGAACCTTAGTGTATTAAAAGGAAAGTTGTTTTCAAGTCCACCTTGATAGAAGCAGTACAGGAAAGAAATCTGGAAAAGAACCCTAGTTCCCACCTTTATATCCTCTGTATATCCTTTGTCACCCCCGTGTAAGTGTGATTTGGCCAAGTCAGCTGATATCCCTGAGCCAATTCATAAATTGTGAATAAAATTCTTGCTCTTTGTTCTGAGAATTTTCATCTACTTATAATTAAAGAATGGAAGTACAGATACTCAGAAAATTACTTATATTTTACCTTTAAGTTTTTTATAAGCCCATGAATATTTGAATCTAACTTCATGCTTTTATTAGTCGTGTTTCCTTCAGTTTCATTATTTGAAACGCATCATTCGATTTTAGCCAGCCTTCTTCTGAGGTTAATAATATACAATTTTGAGTGTCATGGGGATTAAAGAGACAGATGGGGAGGCCAGTCTAATTTTCCACCCACCATATTCATCTTGTTCTCAAAGAGCTAAAGTAGATCAATGATTTAAATTTTCATGTGCCATAATCTTAGAGAATTTGATGAAAGCTCTGGTCCTTTCCTGTGGAATAAATATGCATAAGTACAAATACACAAATGTGCCATATTATTTATAAAATCTATTCTTAGGCTTGGAAAGCTTTTCCAAAGCCTACCAGCTTAGTAATGTTTCAATCTGTAAAGGAAACAGTAGTGAACAATTTTTTGTGATTAATAAGTTAATCCTGCCATCTAGTGGCACTGTTTAAAAACAAGAAGAAATGTTCATCTTTTTAATTTTTAAATTAATACTTCTACAAGTTTATGGGCTACAGTGTGACATCTCAATACATATACACAATGCATATGAAAATTTAATAATTATAACAAACATTTCCCTTTCTTTTACATTAACTTATACTGTGTTATTTCACAAGAAATGCCACCTACTCTTTATTTGAAGAATTTTTTCTTTATTTCAAATGAAAAATGACAGAAAATCGGGGGATAGAAGTGAGAGAGAGAGAGAGAGAGAAGGAGAGAGAGAGATCTATCTTCCATCTGCATGAAAATCCAGGTCTGAGCCAATCAAATTAATGAACCAGGAACTCCGTAACTCTTTTCAGGTCTCCCACATAGGTATCAGAGATTCAAGTACTTGAGCTGCCATCATTGTTTCCCAGGAAGATTGGCAGGCAACTGCCTCAGAAGAAGAATAGCCAGGATTTGAACCACTGCTCCAAAATGCAATGGGGGCACAGCAAGCAGAGGCTTAACCTCTGAGCCACAATGCCTACTTTTTACTTGAACACATGCTGCATTCACTGAGATCATGCTAACAGAAGACAGGGAGGTGATGTTTCATGAATACATGATTTTGCATATGGCGTGGATACTGCAAGCATATACGATAAAACAAAGGTTATATATTCTAAAATCGAAGTAAATATTGAAAGCTGGTTTTTTTTTTAAAAATTTGGGATATAAAGTCATTTTGAGGTAATCTTTTGTTAACAGAGAACTCAAAGAAAGATAAATCACTTTTCACATCTAGTTCTTTACCACATTCCTTTCAAAAGCCTTCTGTGCCCAGTTGGGTGTCGAATAATGGACTCTGCCAGACATCCTACTGGATTCTGAGAACAGAGAAGCACTAACTACTAGGAGCTAAAATGAGGACGATTCCTTTATTTCTTGGCTATTACAGTTTTGTGAAATTTATATCTGCAGGAGATGATGCCTGTGCCTTTCTAATATCCATAAAGACAACCACATGGAATTTTTATTAAAGAATATGGATGATGAAAATGAAAACACCAGCCATCAGCCTCTGAGCCCTTACTTGTACTATCTTATTCAATTTGGTAATAATATCACACCCCAGAAAGTGTTATTCTCACTTCATAGATTGTTTGGGGGACTTCCAAAAGCTTGGAAATAGAATTAAAGCTAACTTTATTTTGGTGCAAAAAATTTTGAAAAACACGCAGTTTTTTTTTCATAATGAACATTTTCCATGGACTTTTTGAAAGTCTTTCATCTTAAGAAAATTTATTTTTAAATTACCTCTAATTTTAGATGTTGGTTCTTATTTTTGTTTTTGTAAAATGTAACCTAATTTGTATACATATTATAACCTTCTGTTACATTACATATATTATAATCTCCTTTGCAATAGTGTGTATTATAATGTATTGTAACCTCATATCTGATATGTATGTAACCTCATTTGTATAACCTGAATAACCTGGATGTAATTGTGCAGGTCATATTTATCTTCTCTCTCTCTTGTTGCATGCACACATCTGAATCTAAATGCATTAGAAATGAATTGTTTCACAAATTTCTTCTCACATTGGTAAAGGATAGGAAAGTGAGAATGCAGTATCTCTCATTCTCTTTCTCCAAAATGTCTTCTGTAATTGTTATCTCTCTTCCCTCAATGTCCAGTCCAAACGTGTTGCTTTCCCCAATCAGATGCCCCTTTTCTCTTCCTTTGGCAACACAGCCACAGTTCTAATGTTAATGACTTACCCCTCCCACGTTTGGTGAGCTGTGGATCATGAGACTCTGCCTTTCCCAAACCACCAAGGTGAGCCCACCTGATCCAGCAGAGGGAGCCACTTGGAACACCCTGGCTCCTTCTGCAGAACTCCCAGATCAGTAAACAGAAATGGAACCAATTGCACACAAATCCGTTCCCTTGAAGGATGTCAAATAGAGAAAACGGGTAACAACCTTCTACAAACTGTACTCTCCCAATTGTATTCCATTTTTATGGACTGAAGTTTGAAAGCCAATGACACCTCACAGCATAAATGTTCCAGTTTGGAGGCCAGAGTTAGAATCCCAGCCCCACTCCATGTTAGTTGAATTATCCTGCCTCCATCTCGAGATATATTCATCCATTATGCTCTTCTGTTTCATAACAGTACTGATCCCAAGCTGATTACCCACTATTTGTGTAGAATAATCCACATGGAGAATGAGCCTTTGCCATTTGCTGTTACATCCTTGAAGCATGGAATAACACCTGCCACATACATATTTATTAACTTAATAAATTATTTTAGCAATTAAAATTCCTGTGGAGAAGAATGTTTAGTAGAAAATAATTTATTTAAAAATAGCTGATTTATGATTTGATTTAAAATGGGCTAAAATAATATATAATATGAAACCTTGCAAAAATATATGTACATACACACAAAAAAGTGTTGAAAGCATATAAGCTATAGGTGCAGCATAGATTATCTGTACAGACAAAATCCTATAAGAACGCATGTTTTTGGGGCTGGTGCTGTGGCGCAGCAGGTTAAAGCCCTTTGGATGCTGGTTCTAGTCCCAGCTGCTCCACATCCAATCCAGCTATCTGTTGTGACATGGGAAAGCTTTGGAGGATGGCCCAGGTCTTTGGGCCCCTACGCCCACATTCAGAAATCTACCATCAACAGATGCTGGAGAGGATGTGGGGAAAAAGGGACACTAACCCACTGTTGGTGGGAATGCAATCTGGTAAAGCCACTATGGAAGTCAGTCTGGAGATTCCTCAGAAACCTGAATATAACCCTATCATACAACCCAATCCTACTCCTTGGAATTTACCCAAAGGAAATTAAATTGGCAAATAAAAGAGCTGTCTGCACCTTAATGTTTATTGCAGCTCAATTCCCAATAGCTAAGACCTGGAATCACCTAAATGCCCATCAACAGAAGACTGGATAAAGAAATTATGGGACATGTACTCTATAGAATACTACACAGCAGTAAAAAGAAAAAAAATGAAATCTGGTCATTTGAAACAAAATGGAGAGATCTGGAAAACATCATACTTAGTGAAATAAGCCAGTCCCAAAGGGACAAATACCATATGTTCTCCCTGCGAAAATAAATAGAGTACCTAAAATGAAATCTGCAGAATTGAAATTGACACTTTGAGAAGAGTTGGCCTGAGCTGACTATCAAGGGAACAGTTTTTTTTTTTTTTTCATTTTTTTCTCTACATACTATTTGTTGAACTCATTACTTAACATAGAGTTAATCATATGTGCATTGTCAATTGAGGATTATCTCAGTAAGAAATAAGAGTAGGAATAACGGAGGGAGGAGAACATTTGTAACTATAAAGCTGTATAGTTCTGCATACATTCATAAGTACTAACTTCTAAGGGTACTTTTTAAAAACTTGTCATGGGACCCCGAATCCCATTAAGCTGAGTGATAAAAATGTCATCTTAAGTGTTTAAGTGATCATATTAAGTGTTAAAGTGAACATACTCATAGAATTAAGTGTTAAAGTGACCATATAAAAAGGATCAAGTGTTGGTAATTAAAATAGAATTAAAGAGGAGAGAATGTTCCAACATGGGAAGCAGTCCACACAGCAGATTTATAGAATGACAATTGCTCTAATAAAACTCTGACTTCAGAATCAGCCCTTCAAGCCTTCCTGGTCTGGCTAAAAAGCCCATGATATCATTTCTGGCATTGAAAGCCAAGACACTGGGGCAAAAAATATTCAATATGAAGGATCTCTGTAAGTGAAATCCCAACAGAAAATGCCCATCAAAGAAGGATGTACTTTTTTTCTAAAGGGAGAAGAGAACTTCCACTTTGCTTTTGGCCCTGCCTAAATACTGATGGAATTTGGGGATTCAAAAGGCTTCAATAGCCTTGGCAGCTCATGCCAAGTGCCTCTGGTGGTAACTGACATCATACATAGGAGTGTTAATTGTTAAATTAACAACAGGAGTCACTGGGCACTAACTCCCCATGCAGGACCTCTGTCCTCAATGAGTTGTATTATGAGAGTTAACTGTGATTCTTGCTCTCAAATAGCTTTTGTGTGTGTGTGCATGTATGTGCAAATGGTTGAAATCTTTACTTAGTATAGAGTTGGTCTTCTATGTACAAAGTTAATTGAAAATGAATCTTAATGGAGAACGGAACTGGGAAAGGGAGAGGGTGGAGGAAGTGGGGTAGGAGTGTGGGTGGGAGTGTGGGAATGGTAGGTATAATAACTATATTCCTAAAGTTGCACATATAAAATTTGCATTCCTTAAAAAATCAATTGATTAAATTAAAAATGAAAGAAAGAGCATGACCTGTTAGAAACTAGACTTTAAGTACAGGAATATAGCCAACTGTGAGTTCTCTGCAGGTAACAAGCTTAGGGCAAATGCACAGCCCTTACTCTTCTTGGCATTAACAAGCATTGTGTAATCCTATTAAATAGACAGAAAGCAAAGAAGCCTACTGATGTAATTAATATAGCTTACCATCCTGGAGTACAGAACAGGTTAGAAAGGTGGTGAATTCTTATAAAAAGAGAAGTGAAATATCCAAACATAACAGAAATATCAGTAGGAAAGGAAATAACTGCTTTAATATGCACATGTATACATATGTGTATAAATGTATATATGAAAGTACTTTGAAAAGTTCATGGATAATGAAATTAAAAATTTACTGAATACAAAAAAAAATTGAAATACATGCCCAGATTCCTCATAATGTATGTTTTCCTTGAACTTATTGAAGGCTCTTCTTATTTATAGCATACATAATATATATGTGGACATATTATACTTAACTTCTGAACAATTCAAGTGAGAACAAGAATGAAAATTATGACTCATTATATTTTCAACAAGAATCACAATATCCAAATGTTTTTCTCCATCTTACTAAAAAACTTCCTGATTTATTAATACACAACTTTGTTTAATTACTTTACTGTTCCCCAAGCTGTGGAATCCTGGGGAGGGGGGTTAGGAATCTACAGCCCTGGGAATCCAGAAAATCACATAAAAGGATCTGAGACATACAGGCATGAAATCTTCTGAGATGATGGTGTTGCTAAGAATTTTAGGTAAGTTGCTTAATTTAGCCATTCACAAGAGGTGGACAATTTTACCTTGTCTTCAAAACCAGTACAATAGTGATGTGCATACTAAGATAAAATAAGTGCTAAGGAAAGTATCTCTAGAAGCATCTCAATGATATTCCTAGTGCAGTTATTAACCTGTTGAGCATTCACAAAGGGAAGTAGCATTTCTCACTATTAGACACAAAAGTAGAGCAATGAAGCTTACAAAAAGAGAAAACGGAAGAAAATACTAAATGCACAATAACCATCAGGGACCACCAAAAAAATTCCTTGTTAATAGCACAGAAGCAACTGAGGAAGAATAATGAAATAGCGTAGATATTTACTCTAAGGATAAAATAATTCCAGGAAAAATTTATTGCTTTTAGCTAATTATTCTTTAAGAAAGTATGAAGGAATATGGTGTTTCTAGCAGAATTCTTTCAATGGAAGCTCATCTATAAACACACAAAAATGTGTTTTAATAATAATATAGAAATTTACTTTAGTTTATAAGAAAACATATGACCTGGATGGCACCACGGCTCACTAGGCTAATGCTCTGTCTGTGGCTCCTGTACCCCAGGTTCTAGCCCCGGTTGGGGCACCAGATTCTGTCCTGGTTGCTTCTCTTCCAGTCCAGCTCTCTGCTGTGGCCCAGGAAGGCGGTAGAGGATGGCCCAAGTCCGTGGGCCCTGCACCCGCATAGGAGACCAGGACGAAGCACCTGGCTCCTGGCTTCAGATGGGCACAGTGCGCCAGCCATAGCAGCCATTTGGGGGGTGAACCAACGTAAGGAAGATCTTTCTCTCTGTCACTCTCTCTCACTGTCTAACTCTGCCTGTCAAAAAAAAAAAAAAAAAAAAAAGAAGACGACACATGACCTTTGCAAGGAAGGTGAGCATGTTGTCTGATTAGCATACATACTGTGTATCACACTTCTCTTGTTTTGATTACGAAAGACAGAACTAAGGTCTAAAGGCAATCTTTCTCCCAGCATAAATGGTGAAGTGTCTACAATTACTTGACCTGTGTTTTTCAAAGCTGATGAAAAATGTAAAGTGTGCCCATTTCAGCACACTCAATAATTCAATAAGAAGTCCTAGCCTCTGAGCTTCAAGCTCCTCATTTATAAAACAGAGCTAATAATCCATAGGCTGAACTCTTGTAAAAGGTATTGAGTGAAATACCAATTAAATCTGCCATGTAATAAATATTGAATTGTGTTTCTTTTCATAATTAAAATATTCTAGTGAAAACATACAAGCATTGGGTCTAGAATTGTGTTCCATCCAACTGAAACTCTGGTTGGAGTTTCCCTAAAGAGTGGCAATGATGGAGCCTGTTGAGATTCCAAGAAGGAAGCCCTGGGGCTGGCATTGTGGTGCAGCAAGATAAGGCCCATTCCTGTGATGCCAGCATCCCATAAGGGCACTGGTTCATGTCCCAGTTGCCCCACTTTCTGTCCAGCTCTCTGCTGATGGCCTGGGAAAAGCAGCCAAAGATGGCCCGAGTATTTAGACCCCTTCCACCTATGTTGGGAGACCTGGATGAAGCTACTGGCCTCTGGCTTCAGCCTGATCCATCCCTGGCCATTGTGACCATCAGGAGAATGAACCAACAGATGGGAGATATCTCTCTGACACACTTTCTCTATCTCTCTCTCTCTCTCTCTCTCTCCCTCTCCCTCTCCCTCTCTCCCTCCATCCCTCCCGCTCTCTCTCTCTCTCCATTTTTCTCTCTCCTTCTTTCTCCCTCTTTCTCTCTCTGTCCCTGTGTAAATCTGACTTTCAAATAAATAAATGATTCTTTTGAGAAAAGAACACTAAATTCTAGGTGATCATTTCAAAGCATTTACAAGGGACACTTGCATACAGAGGGGACGGAAGTACATCTTTGTAAAGCACTACAGGACATCAAACATTGCACTTAGGTATTCCCATCACACGGAGCTTGGATTATGGAGTTTATTTGAGTCCTTACAGAATACGACTAAAGCAAAAGAGCTAGTTTATATGTGTTTCAGTTTTTTTGTTTTGTTATCGCCTTGTAATGCCTATGCACATGGGACTAGTTGCATGAAAGAAATATACAAGAAGCCTGGCCACATGGTCATCAAGATGTCGTGTTCCCAGACCTGCATTGTGTCACAGTAGGTTAATCCACCACTTGTGGCCCCGGCATCCCATGTGGGCGCTGAATTCTAGTCCTGGCTGCTCCTCTGACAGTCCAGCTCTCTGCTTTGGCCCAATAAGGCAATGGAGGGTGGCCCAAGTGCTTGGGCCCCTGCACCCACATATGAGACCAGTAAGAAGCACCTGGCTCCTGGCTTCAGATTGGTACAGTTCTGACCATTGCAGCCATTTTGGAGTGAACCAATATAACGAAGACCTTTCTCTCTGTCTCTCCCTCTCACTGTCTGTAACTCTGACTCTCAAATACATTAAAAAAAAATCTAAAAAAAAAAAAAAATAGAAAAAAAAGATACTGTGTTCCTCACCCAGGACAAAGGAAAAATCAAAAGGAACTGAGGGGCCTTATGAAGGTTTTTGTTATGTTTGTTATTAGTGTTAATTTGTTTATTTCACTTTGTTTGATGCCATTGTCCCCTTATGGTAATACACTGGTGTGTGACCTGATGGAGAGACCTGACCTAAACATTCTGTTAGCATGAAATGCCATCCTAAAGACCCATATTTCTTTCTTTTTTTTTTTGGACAGGCAGAGTGGATAGTGAGAGAGAGAGAGAGACAGAGAGAAAGGTCTTCCTTTTGCCGTTGGTTCACCCTCCAATGGCCACCGCAGCCAGTGCACTGTGGCCAGCGCACCGCACTGATCGGAAGGCAGGAGCCAGGTACTTATCCTGGTCTCCCATGGGTGCAGGTCCCAAGCACTTGGGCCATCCTCCACTGCACTCCCTGGCCACAGCAGAGAGCTGGCCTGGAAGAGGGGCAATCAAGACAGAATCCGGCACCCCGACCGGGACTAGAACCCGGTGTCCCGGCGCCACAAGGCAGAGGATTAGCCTAGTGAGCCACGGCACCAGCCAAGACCCATATTTCTCCATAAACTTAGAAATGGTTTTGTTGTGCAGTTTTCTATAACCAAAACAACTATTAAACACTTTGCTTAATACTACATAGATGTAGTGAGACAAAGGTTTACGAAGATATTATCTATATACTGAATTAGTTTTATGATGGAATTGAAAGAAAGCATCTTACCAAAAATAAATATCCGTAAAATCGAGCAAACCTCTAATGTCACTGCATGCAAAAATTCCTCACCCAGAGAAAATTATGACCAAGTTTCAAAGTTAAAATAACACCAAATTCTCTTAAAACAGCTAGCAGATTAAAATTTATGAGAGATCCTTCATGCAAAGAGACAAAAAAACTGTATTGTAGAGTATCAAATAACCCTATACTATAGTTTAAAACAACATACTTCAAATAATAATAATAATTAGAGTCATTGGCTCAATATTTTATTGTTGAAACAGTGAGTTGCTAACTTTACTTGAAATACAAGAAATAATACAAACATATCTACTACCAAATGCTTTGGACAATGCAATAACAGCATTCCTCACAGGAGACCTCCTTCATGATTGTGGATATATGCTTTGTGTTGCTTTCCTAAAGGCCTCTTTGACGTCTTTGTTTCTTACACTGTAGATGAGAGGGTTGACCAGAGGGTTGACCACCGTATAGAACAGGGCAGCCACTTTGTCTTTCTCCAAAGAGTAGGTGGAGCTAGGTCTGGAATACATGAAGAGCAAAGACCCATAAAAGAACATGACTGAGATGATGTGAGAAGCACAAGTGGAGAAGGCCTTCCGCCTTCCTGAGGCCGAACGGATCCTCAGGATAGCCAGCAGGATGTTGAAATAGGAAATCAGGATGACAAGAATGCTGGAGAGAACTGTGAAGCCAACCACACCAAGCAGAACTTTTTCATAGACCCTGGTGTCTGTACAGGACATTTTTACCAATGGTGGTGCATCACAGAAAAAGTGTTCAATGATGTTTTTACCACAGAAACGCAGGCGGAATGTGTTGGCAGTATGGGCTATGGCATTCAACAGTCCCCCTACATAGGAGCCAACAACAAGCCCAGTGCACAGCGAAGTGGACATGATACTTGAATAAAGCAGTGGGTTACAAATTGCCATATGACGGTCATATGCCATAGCTGCTAGGAGATAGCACTCAGTGTAGGCAACGACACAGGAAAAGAATAGCTGAGCCCCACATCCAGCCAAGGAGATGCGTTTGTCTTCTGAGACACAGGTGGCCAGTATTTTGGGGGTGTACACAGAGGTGTACCAGAAATCCAAAAAGGACAGGTTGCCAATGAAAAAGTACATAGGTGTATGCAGACGGGAATCAATCCAAATTAGAATAACAAGGGTTGTGTTGCCTGACAAAGTTAATAAATACAACATCAGAAATATTCCAAATAGAATCAGCTGCCAGCGGGGGTCTCCTGAGAAGCCCACCAGGATGAATTCAGTCAGGAAGGTGCGATTTTCCATTTCTATGTTCCCAGAGGAGAAAACCTGATCACCATTAGAGGGGGAAAAAAATCTATTTTCTATTGAAGTAAGTTAATATGCATATTGATTAAATCAACATTGGCTAAGAAGTTTTGGGCTTCTGTGCACTTTACTAAATTACTGAACTTCAATCTACAACTTACAAAGACCGTTGGACTAGATATTATTTTTAAATTAGAAATTTCACTCATGAACTTTAAAGCAGGGCAAGTCCCTTTCTCTCATAAGACAAATGGGTAAAATGAAAATCCAGGTCAACACAGTGGATTAAGCCTCTGCCTGCAGTGCTGGCATCCCATATAGGTGCTAGTTTTAGTCTTAACTGCTCCACTTCTGAATAAGCTCCTTACTAATATACCTGGGAAACCAGCATAAGATGGCCCAAGTACTCGGACCCTGCACTCACATGGAAGACCTGGAAGAAGCTCTCGGGCTCCTGGCTTCAGTCTTGCCCAAACCTGGCAATTGCAGATACTTGGGGGAATGAACCACTGATGGAAGACCTCTCCCTCCCTCTTTTCTCCATCTGTCTCTTTAACTATTTCAGATAAATAAAATACACTTTCAAAAACATAAAATTATAAAATTAATAAGAAAACTAATAGTCTCCTGACAGAGTATCTTATTAAGTAAAAAAGATACACATGAAAACACCAAGGCCAGTGTTTGATACACAGTGGACACTCAAAAATCTCAGTATCCTCTGTATGTCATTGAGAGTTCTTATGTCAGACATTGTATATCCATATCATGTACTACTCCTGCTTTTAATACAAATAGGTAATATATGTGTATACATATACTGTACTGAGCATGCACTAGTTATTTTTCCAAGCCCTATAATTAACCTGCTTTTTACCCATCACAACTTTATATTGTAGATGCTATTTTTTTCCTATGTTATATTTGATAACATTGAAGCACAGAGGGTTCGTGGACAAAGACAAAGAAGCCATCAACAGCAGAACTTATATCTGAACCCAGAATCTTCTGAATCGAGGATGTATCACTCATCTGTCATCATTTACCTCCCTCATATGTAAAAGATCTTTTTCTTGTATTCTCCTAATTAAGGCAATTCCATAGCCCTCATACACCTGAAAAGCTCTTCTAACCACCAAAAGTAAATTTTAGTACCCTGAAGAAGTTAACTAGTCAACAGATCACGAGAATTCTCAGAAGACAGAAACGATTTTATCCTTTTAACCAACAAAAATAGAAACAATTCCCATTATAAAAAAATGAACATGATCACATATGCTTATTTAAAGGAGGAAAGAACAGATAGAAGGAGGCAGGCTTGAGGAAAACATGGTTATCATCTTAAAATTGTATCTATGAAATACATTCTCTCTATGTTAAAAAATTATTTAGAAAAAAATAAAATTCACTCTGGCTCTGGTTCATTAAATTAACTGGAAACTCTGAAATCCTTATTCTATCGACACCTGTTGAGACCAGTCTTCCAACAGAATAAGGAGACCTTAAAAATTCCAGGTAGAAATACTAGGGATTTATAAATCAGATCTTATCCCAATAGATAAAATTCAAAGACCATCAGTTTCAATCACTTCTCTATATAAGGAATTTCTGTTTATAGAATAATTTATCCTCCAGATGTTGCTGAAGAACATTTCCAAATACAATATCACCAAGGTTTTCTCGCTTTCTAATACAAGAATCTATAATTAGGAATTCTAACATTGTGGAAGAAAATTAAATGTGGCCAAGTTTCTGCAAAAAACAGTTTAATCCAGAACAGTGGTGGCATTCATAATCTTGCTAAAATCCAGAGGTTTAAAAATTTTATCTCCTACTTCCATATAATTTTACAAAAGAGTTACAGTCTAAGAATTGCAAAGCATTGGCTTGGGATTGAGGGGCCCTTTAATTAATGCATGTCCCTGAAATTTATTACCTTTGTGAATGAGGGAAGGAATCTCTCCTATCAGGAACACTGTTCTTTCCCCAGCACCATCCTTCCACAATTCCAGTTTGTTAACATCTCTTATAGAAACCAGCATGAAACAGTAGATTATCTCACCTGTTGAAAAACAGTTTGGCAGAGCAGATTAACAATCCTCGTGTACACAAGTGTCTCTGGAGGGGGCGTTGTCACCTTCTTGGATGAAGTGAGAGTTGGAAAGTGCCCAAAACAACTGTGTTCATCTCACCTCAAGCTTTACATTCTCATTGTTTCTCTACAGCATCATCCTGTGGGGTCCTGAGCATTCTCAAATCACTGCATTCATCAGTGTCTTTATCTGTAAGTGATTTCTGGCTCTTGGACATTTGGATCCTTGAACCACTTTGAAAACATGATAATGCAATGCTGATTCTCCCCAAATAGTTATATGCACTTAAGTGTAAAAGCAAAAAGTTTTAGAGGACTCAACGTTTCCCAGAAACTTATCCATAGTTTGCCTAGATATAATTATCAGGTTTAAATTTCTACCACCAGGGGATGCCTAAACTTCTGTCCAGTTAACATTCTCTAATAAGAGATTAGTAATTGCTAAATCAAACTTAGCATGCTTCAAACTGAATTCCTAATCTTCACTTCCAAAAATTCATCTATCCATGCACTCTATTCAGTCTCAAAATGACATGCTTGCAGTTTCTGAAACTAAAACTTTGTAATCAACCTAATCTCTTTTCCTCCTACCTACATTTCAGTCTTTCAGGAAACCCTAATGTCCTTTCTTTCAACATTTGTCCAACTGACCACTTCCCTCACCTGCACTAACATCACCCAGAACCAAACCACAATCACCTTCTGCCCAGAGTAATGCAATAGCCTTTTAACAGGTCCAGTCCTTTGCTTACTGCAGTGCATTATCAACACAGCTGGTAGTATACAACAACACATAAATAAAGCAATGTCATTTCTATATTTAAAGACCTGAGTATGTGCTTAATTTATTCTAAGGAAATGCTGCAGTGGCTTAAAGGTTGTCCAGGGTCCAGCCCTACCTTGAAAACAGAACTTCATCTCCTCTCTTACCAGGCCCATCCTAAAATGATCATTATCACTCTACTCACATTCTCTTTTAGTATTCCCTGTTTATTGTCATTTCTAACTCTTTTGACCACACTTCTTGCCTATTTGTCCTCACTAGAATGCAGTATGCACACTGAAAAATATTTCCCTAATACTTTATTCACATACCCCAACAGGAAGAACAGTCCAGCTCACTTAATATTTCTCAATAAATAAATTATGGATT
This sequence comes from Oryctolagus cuniculus, assembly GCF_051225735.1. Lineage (NCBI taxonomy): Eukaryota > Metazoa > Chordata > Mammalia > Lagomorpha > Leporidae > Oryctolagus > Oryctolagus cuniculus. Next base: position 15,300,016 of record NC_142867.1, on the reverse strand, counting down.
ACATAATTGGCTACTTAGCTGCTTTCCCCCAAAGTACGGTCTACACCTAATCAAGCTCAAAATTCTCAAAATATTCAGAACAAAATTTAACCTCATTTGGGATTTCCTGGCACACTGTACTACATCATGATAAGGACACTTTCCCCTCTATAACTCTGGTCCCTGTTCCCTGTAAGTAGAAAAATTCTATGGGACAAAAACCTCTCTCTGGCACCTGAAAATGAGTGCCAGTAAGTGGAAAATACCAGACAAAGGTAGTCTGGACAATCACAATGCAAATCATTTCTTTTGTCCTCTTGATTTTTCTTCCACTGTGTAAGTGAATATATGGTGATGAAGCTTAAATATCAGATTGGTTTTCAAGTTCGAGATAGACCCAAATACATCACTGGCTGGAATCTGATTTAGAAAGGATTCTGTGTGTGTGTGTGTGTGTGTGGGTTTGCACACCTGCCTGCATGTGTGTTGGGCATAGGAGCAATCCTTTGAGAGCCACGCCAGACTCTGCAGCCCCCTTCTAAATGCAGCTGAGGCCACAGAGAGTCTCCATTTCTTACCTGCCTCTGACTCTGCGTGCTCACCTTCAGTCAGAATGCTCAGTTCTAAGAAATGAAACCCTTCTCCCTCCCGATGCTCAGGTGTACACTCACTGGACCCGTTATATGTATTTCCACAACAGCCCTTAGAGGCTTTTTCCACAAAGCACCCCAGGAATAAGTACATCCGTCTCCAAAGACACAATTAGAATTCACTTGGAATCCTAGAATGATAATTGGGATATGATCAATATGAGTGCAGTTTTATTGAAAGTTCACTCTCTTAATTGCTCCAAGTCACAATGTTAAGTATTCAAAGTATCTAATAACAGTTTCTCCCACAATGCAAGTATTGAAAATATTTGATAATAGAATTTCTCCATATCATGTTAGACTATTCTGGAACATTTCATGCACTCCATGTTTATTCTCGTTACATGCTCTTCTTTCTATTCATACCACCTGTACCCGGTGGTACAGGATGATTTGAGTCCCCAATGATTTTTTTTTTTTTGACAGGCAGAGTGGACAGTGAGAGAGAGAGACAGAGAGAAAGGTCTTCCTTTGCCATTGGTTCACCCTCCAATGGCCGCCGCGGTCGGCGCGCTGCGGCCGGGGCACCGCGCTGATCCGATGGCAGGAGCCAGGAACCAGGTGCTTTTCCTGGTCTCCCATGGGGTGCAGGGCCCAAGCACCTGGGCCATCCTCCACTGCACTCCCTGGCCACAGCAGAGAGCTGGCCTGGAAGAGGGGCAACCGGGACAGAATCCGGCGCCCCAACCGGGACTAGAACCCGTGTGCCGGCGCCGCTAGGCGGAGGATTAGCCTAGTGAGCTGCGGCGCCGGCCGAGTCACCAATGATTTCTATGTCGAACCCTTGATTCCTGAGGATGTGAAAGAATCTGGAAATGAGATGTTTAAAAAGATTATTAAATTAAATTGGGGCATTTATGGTGAGCCACAATTCAATATGGCTACTGTTCCTTATAAAAAGGAAATGTGGACCTACAAAGATATATTAGAATGTGAGCACACACAGAACAGAGCATGGAGGAGCACAGTAAGGAGGTGGCCATTCACAAGCCAAGAAAAATAACCTCAAAAGAACCAATTTTCCAAACATTGAATTTGAACATCAAAACTCCAGAACTGTAAGAAAGTAAAATAAATTTTTGATTTTTAAGTCCATCAGATAATGCTTTTTTGATATGAAAACATTAAATAAACTAAAAACTTGATATTTAGGATTAAGAGCTTTTGATGTTAGAACAGCTTCGTGTTTTGAATCTAAAAAAAAATTTTAAATTAGGAATGTAATACATCACAATAACATGTTTTCTAATTAATTTGTACAATAAATAGGAGAAAGACACAAACATGCATAGAACCTTAATCGTCCTCGGTCACTGCTTCACCCCATGGAGATTTATATTCTGAATCTTCCCTTGCTTGTACAGTCTTTGAAATATATCTCTCTGTTTCTGTTTATCTTTTCATTTCTCATCTCTTTGCTAATTACATCTGCTTCTCTAAAAATACCATACAGCCCCCAAATTTTGCCAATGTTTTTTAATTTTTGCAAAAAAAACTTCTAAGTACAAGTGACTCTAAGTAGTGATGTTTATTATCTACTTTCTCTATTTGCAGAGAAATCATTTATATTTTCATGCTGTTGAGTCAGGAAATGAGAATCAGAAAGATAAATAAATAAATTTATTTCTAAGGGCATTTTACACATTTTACACATTTTAGTCTAACTTGTGAACTCTCTCTCCTAACAAGTGAGGTAAGTACTTTTGGAGTTGTAAGTCCTGTGCTTAAAACCCTGTCTTCTCACATGTAATTCATGGGATTTGAAATCATTTAATGCATACATAGCCAGCTATATTTTATAATTTATAAAATATTACAGTATAAACTATTAAATACCAAGTTAAATTTGTTTTAAAATTCTTTTATTATTTTTAACTTTTATTTAATGAATATAAATTTCCAAAGTACAGCTTATGGATTACAATGGCTGCCCCCCATAACGTCCTTCCCACCCACAACCCTCCCCTTTCCCACTCCCTCTCCCCTTCCATTCACATCAAGATTCATTTTCGTTTTTCTTTATTTACAGAAGATCAGTTTAGCATACATTAAGTAAAGATTTCAAAAGTTTGCTCCCACACAGAAACACAAAGTGAAAAATACTGTTTGAGTACTAGTTATAGCATTAAATCTCAATGTACAGCACACTAAGGACAGAGATCCTACATGAGGAGTAAGTGCACAGTGACTACTGTTGTTGACTTAACCAATTGACACTCTTTTTATGGCATCAGTAATCACCCTAGGCTCTTGTCATTAGCTGCCAAGGCTATGGAAGCCCCCTGAGTTCACCAACTCTGATTGTATTTAGACAAGGCCTTGGTCAAAGTGGAAGTTCTCTCCTCCCTTCAGAGAAAGGTACCTCCTCCTTTGATGACCCATTCTTTCCACTGGGATCTCACTCGCAGAGATCTTTCATTTAGGTTTTTTTTTTTTTTTTTTTCCCCAGAGTGTCTTGGCTTTCCATGCCTGAAATACTCTCATGGGCTTTTCAGCTGGATCCACATGCCTTAAGGGCTGATTCTGAGGCCAGAGTGCTGTTTAGGACATCTGCCATTCTATGGGTTTGCTGTGTATCTCACTTCCCATGTTGGATCATTCTCTCCCTTTTTTATTCTATCAGCTAGTATTTACAGACACTAGTCTTGTTTATGTGATCCCTTTGGTTCTTAGTCCTATCATTATGATCAATTGTGAACAGAAATTGATCACTGGGACTAGTGAGATGGCATTGGTACATGCCACCTTGATGGGATTGAATTGGAATCCCCTGGTATGTTTCTAACTCTACCGTTTGAGGTAAGTCAGCTTGAGCATGTCCCGAATTGCACATCTCTTCCCTCTCTTATTCCCACTCTTATATTTAACAGTGATCACTTTTCAGTTAAGTTTCAGCATTTAAGAAGAATTGTGTATTGATTACAGTATTCAACCAAAGTATGAAGTAGAACAAACAAAAAAATACTAAGAGGGATAACATATTAAGTTGTTCATCAACAGTCATGGCGAGAGCTGATCAAGTCACCATTTCTCATAGTGTTCATTTCACTTTAACAGGTTTCCTTTTTGATGCTCAGTTAGTTGTCACCTATCAGGGAGAACATATGATATTTGTCCCTTTGCGATTGGCTTATTTCACTCAGCATATGTTTTCCAAATTCCTAACAGAGATCACTTTTCAGTTAAAATTTAAACAGCTAAGAATAATTGTGCGTTAATTACAGAGTTCAACCAATGGTACTAGAACAAAAAAATACTAAAATGGATAAAGTATTACATTGTACATCAACAGTCAGGACAAGAGCTGATCAAGTCACCATTTCTCATAGTGTCCATTTCACTTCAACAAGTTTCCCCTTTGGTGCTCAGATAGTTATCGCCGATCAGGGAGAACATATGATATTTGTCCCTTTGGGACTGGCTTAATTCACTCAGCATGATGTTTTCCAGATTCTTCCATCTTGTTGCAAATGACCGGGCTTCGTTGTTTTTGACTGCTGTATAGTATTCGATAGAGTACATGTCCCATAACTTCTTTATCCAGTCTACTGTTGATGGGCATTTGGGTTGATTCCAGGTCTTAGCTATTGTGAATTGAGCTGCAATAAACATTAATGTGCAGACAGCTTTTTTGTTTTCCAATATAATTTCCTTTGGGTAAATTCCAAGGAGTGGGATGGCTGGGTTGAATGGCAGGGTTATATTCAGGTTTTTGAGGAATCTCCAGACTGACTTCCATAGTGGCTTAAACAATTTGCATTCCCACCAACAGTGGGTTAGTGTCCCTTTTTCCCCACATCCTCTCCAGCATCTATTGTTGGTAGATTTCTGAATGAGAGCCATTCTAACTGGGGTGAGGTGAAACCTCATTGTGGTTTTGATTTGCATTTCCTTGATTGCTAGTGATCTTGCACATTTTTTCATGTGTCTGTTGGCCATTTGGATTTCCTCTTTTGAAAAATGTCTATTCAGGTCCTTGGCCCATCTCTTAAGTGGGTTGTTTGTTTTGATGTTGTGGAGTTTCTTGATTTCTTTGTAGATTCTGGTTATCAACCCTTTATCAGTTGCATAGTTTGCAAATATATTTTCCCATTCTGTTGGTTGCCACTCCACTTTCCTGACTGTTTCTTTTGCAGTACAGAACCTTCTCAATTTGATGCAATCCCGTGTGTTAATTTTGGCTTTGACTGCCTGTGCTTCTGGGGTGTTTTCCAAGAAGTCTTTGCCAGTACCTATATTTTGCAGAGTTTCTCCAATGCTCTCTAATAATTTGATAGTGTCAGGTCGTAGATTTAAGTCTTTAATCCATGTTGAGTGAATTTTTGTGTAAGGTGTAAGGTAGGGGTCTGGCTTCATAATTCTGTATGTGGAAATCCAATTTCCCCAGCACCATTTATTGAGGACTGTCCTTACTCCAGGGATTGGTTTTGGATCCTTGATCAAATATGAGTTGGCTGTAAATGTTTGGAATGATTTCTGGTGTTTCTATTCTGTTCTATTGGTCTATCCATTTGTTTCTGTACCAGTACCATGCTTTTTTCATAACACCTTCCCTGTAGTATGTCCTGAAATCTGGTATTGTGATGTCTCCGGCTTTGTTTTTGTTGTACAAGATTGCTTTAGCTATTCAAGGTCTCCTGTGCCTCCATATGAATTTCAGCATCATTTTTTCCAGATCTGAGAAGAAGGTCTTCAGTATCTTGATTGGTATTGCATAGAATCTATAAATTGCTTTTCGGAGAATGGACATTTTGATGATATTGATTCTTCCAATCCATGAGCATGGAAGATTTTTCCATTTTTTGGTATCCTCTTCTATTTCTTTCTTTAAGGTTTTGTAATTTTCATCATAGAGATCCTTAATGTCTTTGGTTAAGTTTATTCCAAGGTATTTGATTGTTTTTGTAGCTATTGTGAATGGGATTGATCTTAGAAGTTCTTCCTCAGCCATGGTATTTCCTGTGTATACAAAAGCTGTTGATTTTTGTGCATTGATTTTATACCCTGCTACTTTGCCAAACTCTTCTATGGGTCCCCTAAGTAAAGAATCGTATCATCTGCAAGGAGGGATAGTTTGAGTTCTTCCTTCCTAATTTGTATCCCTTTAGTTTCTTTTTCTTGCCTAATAGCTCTGGCTAGAACTTCCAGAACTATATTGAATAGCAGTGGTGAGAGTGGGCATCCCTGTCTGGTACCAGATCTCAGTGGAAATGCTCCACCTTTTCCCCATTCAATAGGATGTTGGCAGTGGGTTTTTCATAAATTGCTTTGATTATATTGAGGAATGTTCCTTCCATACCCAGTTTGCTTAGAGTTTTCATCATGAAAGAGTGTTGAATTTTATCAAATGCTTTCTCCGCGTCTATTGAGATAATCATATGGTTTTTCTTCTGCAGTCTGTTAATGTGGTGTATCACCTTGATTGTTTTGCGCACATTGAACCATCCCTGCATGCCAGGGATAAATCCCAGTGGTCTGGATGGATGATCTTTCTGATGTGTTGTTGCATTCTCTTGGCCAGAATTTTATTGAGGATTTTGCATCTATGATCAACAGGGATATTGGTCTGTAATTCTCTTTCAATGCTGCATATTTTTCTGGCTTAGGAATTAAGGTGATGCTGGCTTCATAGAAAGAATTTGGGAGCACTCCCTCTTTTTCGATTGTTCTGAATAGTTTGAGAAGAATTGGAGTCAGTTCTTTAAATGTCTGGTAGAATTCAGCAGTGAATCCATCTGGTCCTGGGCTTTTCTTTCTTGGGAGGGCCTTTATTACTGTTTCAATTTCTGTCTCAGTTATGGGTCTGTTTAGGTTTTCGATGTCTTCCTGGTTCAATAGGTAGGTTGCATGTGTCCAGGAATCTATCCATTTCTGATAGGTTTCCCTGTTTGCTGGCATACAAGTCCTTGTAGTAATTTCTGATGATTCTTTTTATTTCTGTGGTGTCTGTTGTTACGTTTCCTTTTTCATCTCTGATTTTATTGATTTGTGTCTTTTCTCTTCTTTTTTTAGTTAGTTGGGCCAATGGGGGGTCAATTTTGTTTATTTTTTCAAAAAACCATCTCCTCATTGGCTGATTTTTTGTAGTGTTTTTTTTGGATTCAATCCTGTTGATTTCTTCTCTGATTTTAATTATATCTCTTCTCCTACTAGATTTGGGTCTGGTTTGCTGCAGATTTTCTAGATCCTTGAGATGCATTGAAAGCTCATCTATTTGGTGCCTTTCCAATCTCCTGATGTAGGCACCTATTGATATAAACGTTCCTCTCAATACTGCTTTTGCTGTATCCCATAAGTTTTGGTATGTTGTGTTGCTATCCTCATTTGCTTCCAGAAAATTTTTGATTTCTCTTTTAATTTCTTCTATGACCCATTATTCATTCAAGAGCATGTTGTTCAATCTCCATGTGTTTGCGTATGCTCTAGGGATTCCTGAGTTGCTAATTTCCAACTCATTCCTTTATGGTCTGAGAACCTACATGGTATGATTCTAATTCTTTTGAATTTGCTGAGACTTGCTTTATGGCCTAGTATGTGGTCAATCCTAGAGAAGGTTCCATGTACTGCTGAGAAGAATGTAAAAACTTTAGCTGTAGGATTGAAAGTTCTGTAGATATCTGTTAGATCCATTTGGGCTATACTGTCATTTAAATCTACTATCTCCTTGTTGATCTTTTGTCTGGTTGATCTGTCTATTTCTGAGAGTGGAGTATTGAAGTCCCCCAGTATTATTGTATTGGGGTCTAAGTCTCCATTTAAGTCCCTTAACAAATCTTTTAAATAAACCAGCGCCCTGTAATTAGGTGCATATACATTGATAATTGTTATATCTTCCTGTTGAATTGATCCCTTAATCATTATGTAGTGCCCCTCTTGTCTCTCTTAACAGTTTTTGTGGTAAAGTTTATGTTGTCCGATATTAAGATGGCAGCGCCCACTCTTTTTTCATTTCTGTTCGCATGGTATATCTTTTTCCAGCCTTTCACTTTCAGTCGGTATGCATCTTTGTTTGAAAGATGTTTTTCTTGTATGCAGCAAATAGATGGGTTTTGTTCCTTAACCCAATCAGCCAATCGGTGTCTTTTAACTGGACAGTTCAGGCCATTAACGTTCAATATGACTAATGATAAATGGTAACTTTGCCCTGCCATTTGCCAAAGATAAGTTCTAATATATGCTTTGAATTCCCTGTGATCTTTTACTGTGGGTTTCCGCCCTTTACCTTCTTTCATATTGATGACCGTGTTTCTGTGTTTCTGTGTGTAACACATCTTTAAGCATCTTTTGCAGGGCTGGGCGAGTGGCGACAAATTCTTTCAATTTCTGTTTGCTGTGAAAGGTCTTTATTTCACCTGCATTCACAAATGAGAGCTTAGCAGGATATAATATTCTGGGCTGGCAGTTTTTCTCTCTTAGTACCTGGGCTATGTCTCGCCATTCCCTCCTAGCTTGTAGTGTTTCTGAGGAGAAGTCAGGTGTGAGTCTGATTGGAGATCCTCTGAGAGTAATCTGACATTTCTCTCTTGCACATTTTAGGATCTTTTCTTTATGTTTCACTGTGGTGAGTTTGATTACAACGTGTTGGGGTGAGGATCTCTTTTGGTCGTGTTTATTAGGGGTTCTGTGAGCTTCCTGTACTAGGATTTCTCTGTCCTTCTCCACATACCCACAGGGCCAGAGATCAGAAGCTCTTTCCCAAGGACTACACAGGGAATCTGTTCTGCCCTCAGTGTGGGCTCAAATTCTCCTTCAGTCTCCCACTGGGTTGCCAAAATTACGGAATTGTAGCATCTCTGGAGAGTACTCACATGAATTCCGTGAGTTCTCTCCCCCACCATCTCTTTTTTCACAGTCTCAGTTCAGTAGCACCACACATTCACTAGGTCCTAATCTCCTGTTAATTCACACACCCCCAGAGTCAGGTTTTTCTGCCAGACTCAGGGATGGTGCAGACCTGAGTTCTCTCTACTTATGATGTATGTCCAAGATGGTGCCTGCTCTTTGTCTTGCTAGCCTTTGAGAGGTGAGCGGAGAGAGAGAAACCCATGTCCGTATTGGTCACTTTTTTTTCTCTCTCTCTCTCTCTTCTAGCTAGCCTGGTGAAGTTTTCCCCCCAGGGTTGTTCCCTCTAGTCTCCTCTTTCTGCTTGCCTGCCGGTGTCTCCGGCTATTGAGCGCGTTCCAGCACTGGTGTGTTGAGTCTGCTGCTGGTGTCCCAAACTGTGGGCTCCCACACTCTCCACACAGGTCCACTGTGAATCACTAGTTCCAAAAGAGTTTCTTCTGCAGTTTCTTCCCCTACTCTTCCTTGAACCTGCAGTATCTCCACTTTTATTAAACTGTCTCTCCCCAGACTATCAGTGTGCTCCCTTCCTATTCCACCATCCTGCCACTCTGTATTTTAAAATTCTTATTTCACATTCTCAGATAACCAACAGTTTTACAGCCCCTGCTGCTACAAGTTATTTAGTACATAGAAAAGTTATTCCAAATACATCAGCCTCATTTTATAAGCAAATTAAAATACATTAGTGTAAACTTAACAAAAAAAAAGCAGATTGCAGTTTTCCACATTATGCATGGTTTTTTCCTTCCTCATTTTATTGTTTTCTGACAGTACAGGAGGAAAACAATGACATGGAGATAGCCTGTGGAAAAAACCTCTGCCAAACAAGTATTTTCATTTAAGAAAACGTTGCTCTCTGTAGCATTTTTCTCAAGGCGTCCTTGACATCTTTGTTTCTTAAGCTATAGATCATGGGGTTCAACATGGGAATTACCACAGTGTAGAACACTGACACTACTTTGTCACGTTCCAGGGCATAGCTAGTGCTGGGCCGGGAGTAAATGAAGAGAATTGAACCATAATACAAGGTGACAGCCGTCAGGTGAGACCCACAGGTGGAGAAGGCTTTGAGGCAGCCCTGGGTGGAGTGGATCCTCAGGATGGCAGCGATGATGAAGAGGTAGGAGGCGAGAATAAGTATGGTAGGAGTGATGACATTGGAGGCCAGGATAAAGTACAGCACAGCCTGGTAGCTCTCCTTCACATCACACGCCAACTTCACAAGTGGGGGCAGATCACAGAAGAAGTCATCGATGATGTTGCTGCCACAAAAACTCAGAGTAAATGTCTCAGTGGTGATTATGGTTGAGTTAACAAATCCACCTAGGTATGAAGCTGCAACAAGACTGGCACATAAACTCAGGGACATGGCCTGGGCATAAAGCAGAGGGCTGGAGATGGCTGCGTAGCAATCATAAGCCATGGCTGCCAACAGATAGCACTCACTGTAGGCCAGCCCGGCAGAAAAGAAGAACTGAGCCAGGCAACCAGCCAAGGAGATGCTTTTGTCATCGGAGATGCAAATCATCAGGATTTTGGGGGCATAGACGGAGGAATACCAGAGATCCAGGAGTGACAAGTTTCCGATGAAGAAATACATGGGTGTGTGGAGCCGAAAGTCAACACAAATCAAAGAAATCAGGGTGATATTCCCTAAGAGGCTGAAGACATAAACGATGAGGAAGATGAAGAACAGCACTCGTTGGAACCTCAAGTCTGCTGTGAAGCCTAAAAGGATGAACTCTTTCACTTCAGTGAAATTTTTCTCTTCCATTAATTTTGGGTTTCTGTTGTCTTCTGTGAAAAAATTAAAGCACGTGTTATGACTTAAGATATTTCTATATGCTTGTCCCATGGTGGTTTCCATAGTATAGTGGCTATCACTATATGCTTGTCCCATCATTTGTTATTCAGAAGATTGAAAAATCCCACTCATTCATATATGATTTTTATTTTAATTTTCATTAATTTACAACAGATTCAGTATGGTTTGTAGACACAATTCTACGAACATAATGATATTTCCTCCCCCATCCCTCCCTCTCACCCTGCTTCCTTCTTCCTTTCTTTCTTTTTTAATTTTTGATATAACATTTTCAACTTACACTACTTCACTGAATAATAAGTTTACCAAGTAAAAACGGTGACCTGTGATGTTCCTGAAATGAGTACATCATCCCAGGATGATAGCTCAGAAATCATTTCTATGCTACTTTGGAGATCTGTTATGCATACGTTGTAATATGTGTCACTTTGGGTTTCAATCTAATATTTTCTCCTTCAGAAAGAGAATGTAATCTCTGTCTTATCTTCTGCATGTTTTTGAGATATTTGGGAATCATGCAGAATCTATGAAAAAAGGGAAAAGGATAGAGTGCTCTGATTTCTATGAATTCTATGAAAAAAAAGGGGAATTTGATAGGGTGCTCTGATTTCTCTCTTCAGATCTTTTAATTCTTTTGAATTTTCCCAGATAACTGCATGGAAAGAGCATATTATTTATTTTAACTATATTTTGGAATACCATTGGAATATATTATATTGAAATTTCCTTGAAATAAATAATTATATCTTATTGAAGTTTTTATTCATGTAAACCAAGAACATAGGTTTGCACAGTTTAGTAAAATATATAACTTGAGGGCTGGTAACATGGGCTGAACTTGTTTCCATTCCTAAACAAGTTGTTCAAGTTGTGGGAGAAGTCTTCCATCCCCTGGTTCACTCCCGAGATGACTTCAACAGCCAGAGCTTGGCCAGACCATAGCCATGAGCCTGAAGCTTTTGGATGGTGCAGGTGACCAAGCACTATGGCTATCTTCCACTGCTTTTCTCAAGCCATTAGCAGGAAGTTGGATCAGAAGTGGAGCAGCTGGTACATGAACCAGCATCCACATGAGATGCCAGCTTCACAGGCTGCAGCTTTACCCACTACGCCACAGCCCTGTGCCCCTTCACTTTATTTTCATTGCAACATGAGTTGTAAAGTGATCATGGTTCCTCTTAGTCTTGGGGTGACGCGTGCTGAGACTTTGACCTTTTGAGCCACACTTTCCCACACACACTAGAAAGATAGATGGCAGTTTTTGAAAAATGCCATTGGCTTTGTTTTTCATAACCAGACTTGTCTCAGATTCTCTTTCTGCAACTCGTACAGACTGGTTGCCAACCAAAGTCTCTTTGGATGGTTCCTTCTCAATAGGGACTTTAGAGCAGGAGCCTAAGGGATCAATATTTCCTCCCCTGACGATCTGAGATTCCAGGGGGCTCAGATGTAAAAGAGAAACAACCTTCACTAGTTATTTTCTGCTCAAGCAAAGTTAAAATTCCAGAGGGGAAAAATTTATTTTTGTGTTAATGCCATCAAGGACTTCTTGCTTTCAGTTTTGAGAGTTGTCCTATTGACAAGTTGCTTTATATCTTTCCTCCATTCCTTCCTCTCCTTTTCCATTTCTTCTTTTTTCCCTTCCTTCCTGCTTCTGTGCCTTCTGTTTTATGCTTGATGAATTACAAGTTATCCATGTGGTAAAAAAAATCCCATAGTGCAAAAGTGCAGAGAATAAAAACTCTATCTTTTTTCTAAAAGATTTATTTATTTATTTATTTGAAAGTCAGAATTACACAGAGAGAAGGAGAGGCAGAGAGAGAGAGAGAGAGAGAGAGAGAGAGAGAGAGATAGATCTTTTATCTGCTGGTTCACTCCCCAATTGGCTGCAACTGCCATGGATGCTCTGATCCAAAACCAGGAGCCAGGAGGCTCCTACAGGTCTCCCATATTGGTGCAGAGGCCCAGGGACATGAGCCATCTTCATCTGCCTTCCCAGGCCAAAGCAGAGAGCTGGATAGGAAGTGAAGCCGCCAGGACTCCAACAGGTGCCCATATGGGATGCAGGCACTGCAGGCAATGGCCTCACCCGCTACTCCACAGAAACAGTCCCAAAAACTATATCTTTCTTGATCCTTTAATCCCAAACTCCAGTTTCCCTCCCTGGATATGACCCCTGTGACAAGCTGTTGTTATTCCCCCAGCTGTAAGCTTTGCATTGCATTTGACGATGTATTATATTTTTACTATTTCCCCCTCTTTCACCCAAATGGCAGTGTATTTGTGACAATGTTCAGCCTGCATTTCACTGAACATTTCTGAGAGATCTGTCTGCCTCACTACAGAAAGAGAAGCCTCACTTTTTTTTTAAAACCAGTTCCATTGTATTTTATTGAACAGCTGTATTCCTCATATGTTCAATCAAATTCTTTCCCTTTGGTAGACACTAGATTGTTTCCAGTATTTAACATTATTCCCATACTGTGATAATAAGTAGTAGTGTGCCTAACAAGGATCACCAAGTATTCTGGAGAGGAAACTCTGAATAAAGGATATGACAATGGAAATTTTGATAATCACTTCTCAGCTGTGCTCCAGAGCAGGTTCTATTCATTCACATTACCTTGTAGCAAACCTGGTGAATATTTTCCCAAATCCTCTGGAGCAGAATGTTATAAAAACTTTATTGAAATTTGTCATTTTGAAGGGGAAAAATAGTGTACTTCAGTTGCTTCTTTTTTTAATGCACCCCAAGCTGAATATCTTTTTGTATTTCTAGGAAACAGTCATCTTTCATTTTCTGTGAATTATTTGCTATCCATGTTGCTGTTATACAAACAATTTTTCTCATTTTTAAATTGATAATTTAAGGTACATACCCTTCTTTCTAAGGGTTGTGAATAATTGTTTCTTCATATGAATAATTTTACTTTATTTACTTTTTTAATCATGGAGAAAATTGTTTTATATAGCAAAGGTATTTTTTATTTGTGTCATATTTAGAAAGGCCTTCTTCAGGCCGGTGCTGTAGCTCACTTGGTTAATCCTCCGCCTGCAGCGCCAGAATCCCATATGGGCCTCAGGTTTTAGTCCCGGTTGCTCCGCTGCCAGTCCAGCTCTCTGCTGTGGCCCGTAAAGGTAGTGGAGGATGACCCAAGTGCTTGGGCCCTGCACCCGCATGGGAGACCAGGAGGAAGCACCTGGCTCCTGGCTTCGGATCAGCATAGCTCCGGCCGTGGTGGCCATTTGGAGGGTGAATCAACCAACGGAAGGAAGACCTTTCTCTCTGTTTCTCCCTCTCACTGTCTATAATTCTATGGGTCAAATAAATAAATAAATGATCTTTCAAAAAAAGAAAAGCCTTCTTCATTGCAACTGTTTTTAAAAATCCACTATTTTTAATTATTTTTAAAGTTTACTTTTAAATTTTAGATCATTGTGCCATATTGAATCTATTTTTAAAATCTGTGAATTAAATCTCCAGTTTTATTACCCCACAAAATGTGTAGTCAGTACTTCTGTAATGTTTATTACATAATTCATGTACACCCCATGGCAGGAATATCACCATAATAACAATGAACTCTGTTAGGTATTTGGACCTGTGCCTGGATTTTCATATCCATTGTGTTGGACTGAGCCTTCATATGTATTGACCTTTTATGTATTCATGTTTTTGTACCTCATTATTTTACTATAGTTTTATCATTTGTTTTAAATACCACTTTTATTGAATATAATAAATATGTAGAAGTTATACATGTTTAATGTATATATTTTGGTGAGTTTGGAAATAAGTAAACACTCTGGAAACCATCATTACCATTAAGGCCAGAAATAACCTCACCAAATTCCTTCTGCCTTCTTTCCTTCTCTTCTTCCTCCTCCTCTACCTTCTTTCTCCTCTTCTTCTTAATTTTGTGGTAAGAGCATTTACTGTAAGATCCAGTTTCTTGGCAAATTTTAGGTATGCAATACTATATTGGTAGCTATTGCTACTATGCATTATATAGATCTCTAAAACCTGCATTGTATAACCAAACCTTTGTATAACCAAACCTTTGTACCATTTGATCCTTATTTCCCCATTCTGCACCTCTCTCACCCCCCACAATGACAATTCTATTCCAAGACACTCTGGCAAAAAAAAAAAAAAAAAAAAACTAAATGAAAGATCTCCGCGAGTGAGATCCCAGTGGAAAGAACAGGTCATCAAAGAAGGAAGGGAAGAGAGAACTTCCACTTTGACTTAGACCTTGTGTAAATATGATCAGAGTCGGTGAACTCAAAAGGCTTCCATAGCCTTGGCAACTCATGACAAGAGCCTAGGGTGATTATTGATGCCATAAACAAGAGTGTCAATTTGTTAAGTCAACAACAGGAGTCACTGTGCACTTAATCCTCATGTAGAATCTCTGTCCTTAATGTGCTGTACATTGTGATTTAATGGTATAACTAGTACTCAAAGAGTATTGTTCACTTTGTGTTTCTATGTGGGTGCAAACTGTTGAAATCTTTACTTAATATATGCTAAACTGATCTTCTGTATATAAAAAGAATTGAAAATGATTTTTGATGTGAATGGAAGGGGACAGGGATCGGGAAATGGGAGGTTTGCGGGTGGGAGGGAAGTTATGGGGTGGGGGAGCCATTGTAATCCATAAGCTGTACTTTGGAAATTTATATTCATTAAATAAAAGTTAAAAAAAAAAGAGAAAAAATAAAAAAAAATTAAAAAAGATGGCCACGCCCGCTCTTTTTTCATTTCTGTTTGTATGGAATATCTTTTTCCAGCCTTTCATTTTCAGTCTGCATGCATCTTTGTTGGAAAGATGTGTTTCTTTTTTTTTTTCTTCTTTTTGACAGAGTGGCCAGTGAGAGAGAGACAGAGAGGAAGGTCTTTTGCTGTTGGTTCACCCTCCAATGGCCACCGCGGCCGGTGCGCTGCGGCCGGCGCATCGTGCTGATCCGAAGCCAGGAGCCACGTGCTTCTCCTGGTCTCCCATGGGGTGTAGGGCCCAAGCACTTGGGCCATCCTCCACTGCCTTCCTGGGCCACAGCAGAGAGCTGGACTGGAAGAGGGGCAACTGGAACAGAATCCGGCGCCCTGACCGGGACTAGAACCTGGTGTGCTGGTGCCGCAAGGTGGAGGATTAGCCTATTGAGCCGAGGCGCCAGCCAAGATGTGTTTCTTGTAAGCAGCAAATAGATGGGTTTTGTTCCTTAATCCACTCAGACAATCTGTGTCTTTTAACTGGAGAGTTGAGGCCATTAATGTTCAATGTGACTATTGATAAATGCCCTCCCATTTTCCCAAAGATATTTTCTAGTATATGCTTTGAACTTCGTGTGATCTTTTACTCTTAGTTTTTCTTTCTTTACCTGCTTTCACATTGATGGCCGTGTTTCTCGGTTTCTGTGTTAACACATCTTTAAGCATCTTTTGCAGGGCTGGACGAGTGGTGACAATTTCTGTTTGCTATGAAAGGTCTTTATTTCACCTTCATTCACAAATGAGAGCTTTGCAGGATATAATATTCTGGGTTGGCAGTTTTTCTTTCTTAGTACCTGGGCTATATCTCTCCATTCCCTCCTAGCCTGTGGGGTTTCTGATGAGAATTCTGCTGTGAGTCTAATTGGAGATCCTCTAAGAGTAATCTGACATTTCTCTCTTGCACATTTTAGAATCTTTTTTTTATGTTTCACTGTGTTGAGTTTGATTACAACATGTCGTGGTGAGGATCTCTTTTGGTCATGTTTACTAGGGGTTCTATGAGCTTCCTGTACTAGGATGTCTCTGTCCTTCTCCAAACCTGGGAAGTTCTCTGCTAGTATCTCACTAAAAAAGCCTTAAATTCCTTTCTATCTCTCCATGCTGTCGCTCCCCCTCTTCGCGGAGGAACGACACAGGACCCTGCGCTGTTCTTCTGTCTGCTCAGCCCTTCCCGGGTTTGCTGCTAGTTCTTCCCAGGTTGGCTACCGTCCCTTCCACCTCCGTGGAAGGGCGGTGCCCCTTGCCACTTTCCCCACTTCCGCGGGGGAGCGGCACACCGCCGGCCGGCTCTCTCGGGGGCTGCTCAGATGTTCCTCAGGTGTTCCCCTTAGATGTTTCTGGTACATGTTGTCTCTCTCCTCCTTTATAGTCCTCTTCCACCAATCCCAACTCTGCTACCCACACGCCGAGTACGCTGCTCTCCTCCAATCAGGAGCAGGATCAGCTCCTGCAGGTAACCACTCAAGTTGGCGAGAGACAGCTGCGTAGAAGCTGTTTACTCCTCTCCCAGCGCCATGTTGTGGGAGAGCAGATGCATAGAATAAGTCTTAATTCCAGTAACTTAGTCTAGTCTCAGTTGCTCCCCACACATGCCTTCAGGGTTTTTTAATAGTATCCTGTAGATTCCCGACAATGCTTTTTAGATTTCTAATTTCCTCTTCTTTTCTTTGGTTTGACCGTATCTTGCATTTCTTCTATCTCATCATCTTCACAATCTTGGATTGGGGTGTCTTGTTCATTTGGGGGCGTCATAATGTCTTCCTTGTTCTTATTTCCTTGGTTTCTGTATTTGTTGTTTTGCATTGTGGAGACATTCTTTGGTTTCTTCACCCCTTGCTATTGTGGTTTTTTTTTTTTCGTTATACTATGACTGTATTAAGTCAACTGTCTGCTTTTAATGGATTCTTAGAGACTTGTGATGGGTGTGGCTAGAGAGTCTGTTTGCTTCTTCAGGGGTAAGGGTATGCCAAAGGTGACACACCCAGGTTAGGCATGGTAAATCTCTCTCTCTCTCTCTCTCTCTCTCTCTCTCTTTTTGGATTCAGAAGGAAGTAATGCCGCACAGCTGAGCAGAATTGAAGGCAGTCAGTTTCTGATCTCTGGCTCCTGTGGGTATATTTGTCTGCTCTGTCCCAAGGACCACACAAAGGATCTGTGCTGCTCTCAGTGTGAGTTCAAATTCCCCTGCAGTCTCCCACCGGGTTGCCAAGGTTACTGAATTTGTGGCATCTCCAGAGAGTACTCACGTGAACCCCGTGAGTTTTCTCACCCACCGTTTTTTTTTTTTTTTTAACAGTCTCAGTTCATTATCTCCATGCGTTCACTAGGTCCTAACCTCCTGTTATTTCAACCCCCAAGGTCAGGTTTTTCTGCTTGGCTGAGGGTGGGTGCAGCCCTGAGGTGGTGCTGCTTTTATGTATGTCCAAAATGGCGCCTGCTCTTTGTCTTGCTCACCTTTGAAAGGTGAGTTGAGACAGAGACTCATGTCCATACTGGTCCCTTTTTTTTTTTCCTCTCTCCTCTAGTTATCTGGTGAACTTTCCCCAACGGGGCTTCAAGCCTCATTCCCTCTAGGCTCCTCCTTCCACTTTCCCGCCAGTGTCTAGGGGTACTGAAGTTTTACCTCACCTCCCTTTCCAGCGCTGGTGAATAGATTCCACGGCTGGGGTCCCGAGCCATGGGCAGCTGTGCCCTCCATGTAAGTCCACTGTGAACCAGTCGTTCCAAAAGAGTTTCCTCTGCTGTTTCTTCCCTAAATCTTCCTTGAACCTGCAGTATCTCCAATTTTATTAAACTTTCTTTTCCGGGACTATCAGTGTGCCTCCTTCCTATTCCACCATCTTGCCTATAATCCTGAGTTCTTATATTTATTGGCTTTTTTATTTAATGAAATTTTAAATTAATTTATTATAAAAATAAGTTTCCTTCCTTCTTTCATTTTTAAGATTATTTTCTCATCTCTTAGAAATGTATATTTAACATTTGACTCCTATATCTAAACCACCCCCTGTAGTTTATTATATATTTCTATAATAGTTCATTAAATATTATTGTATAGACACGTGGAAAATAAATTTTAAATAAATAATTTAAAATTTCCAAGAGATGAAAATCTAGGGAGATTCCCCATTTCCCTAGCCTATAACTAAATTCATTCAGAAAAATTTATTTTTTGTAAAAAAACCTTACCTCATACCCCATTATTGAGATTGTCCTCATGTATGTATTATGTGTATTGCAACAGCAAAATATTTGTCTCCAGGCTGATCTGATAAATGGATTTTTGACAAAATAGAGTTGCTATACATGAATTTCAATCATGTTATTTGTTATGTCAAATAATGTTTTTTCAATTTTCTACATAATTTTTTCTCTCAATTTGATCTGTCATGAACTGAAAGAGAGATTAACACTTAACTACCATGTTTCTTTTTCCCATTTATTTATTCCCACTCTGTGATTAGTAAAGCTATTTGGTACACAGATTCTCCATGAGTATGTCACATTATTTCCCTCTCCATTTCAGGATGTTTGCTTCAGTGGCAGATCTGCAGATGGTCTGCAGTGTTGAAGATTAGGGTTTTCGGCTGGCACCGCAGCTCACTAGGCTAATCCTCCGCTTAGCGGCGCCGGCACACCGGGTTCTAGTCCCGGTCGGGGCACCGGATTCTATCCTGGTTGCCCCTCTTACAGGCTAGCTCTCTGCTGTGGCCAGGGAGTGCAGTGGAGGATGGCCCAAGTCCTTGGGCCCTGCACCCATGGGAGACCAGGATAAGTACCTGGCTCCTGCCATCGGATCAGCGCGGTGCACCGGCCGCAGTGCGCCGGTCGCGGCGTCCATTGGAGGGTGAACCAACGGCAAAAGGAAGACCTTTCTCTCTGTCTCTCTCTCTCACTGTCCACTCTGCCTGTCAAAAAAAAAAAAAAAAAGATTAGGGTTTTCTTTTCCATCTGCAGATTTGTTTAGATTTTAGGGTAGAAATAAGGTTTCTCTCAACATAAGGGAGCATGGACAGGTTCAGCAATGCTGAATAAGATCAGAATTTCCTAATCTTGGGATTTCTCTCCTGTAGTGCCACTTGCTCCATCAGCTGGTACTATCTGATATCTCTAGGTATTATTTGTGTTATAATTGGCTCCCTATCCCACTGTTCCTGCCTCAGTTCATGAGTTTAGATCTTCTGCAAATGTTGGAAAAATCCGTGAACTCCATCCTGTCAATTTTCTCAATAACCCCTCTCTATATTTTAATTGACAAATGAGATTGGGAGATCAAATGGAACAAATAATTTCAGACTTTTTGTTTACAATACCTGCCTATGGGATGCATGTGTGCTTGATATTTTTTATTTCCCACTGAATGGTGAGAATATCAGATATCTAAATTCTAGATATAAATGTGGAGTCTTTCATTTTTCCTAATTTTTGGAAACTGAGTGGTATAGAGCATTATTTCTGGGCAAATGACTCTGCTCTGTACCACTAAACCATTTATTGGATTTTTTTCTTTCGTTCGTTCTTTCTTTCTTTCTTTTTTTTTTTTTTTTTTGAAAAGGCAGAGTTAGACAGTGAGAGAGAGAGACAGAGAGAAAGGTCTTCCTTCCGTTGGTTCATGCCCCTAATGGCTGTCACAGCCGGCGCACTGCACTGATCAGAAGCCAAGAGCTTCCTCCTGGTCTCCCATGCGGGTGCAGGGCCCAAGCACTTGGGCCATCCTCCACTGCCTTCCCGGGCCACAGCAGAGAGCTGGACTGGAAGAGGAGCTACCATGACAGAATCTCTCACCCGAACTGGAACTAGAACCTGGGGTGCCGGTGCTGCAGGCGGAGGATTAGCCTAGTGAGCCGCAGAGCCGGCCGGATTTTTTTTCTTAACATACACACTTTTCAGAAGACACAGCTGGAAATTTGAATTATAATTACCAATGATAAAACATGTTCCACACCATCCTGACTCCTCTGCCAATTTACCAATCTTTAGGGATCCTGCAGAGAAAAGAGGGCTATTGACCCCTAATATTTCAATATCTATGAGGATGTAGTCAATTATCCTTTCTTCCCTCCTCTGCTTTCCTGTACATATTATCCAAAGAAATGGTCTTTCAAAATTTACTTTACAATAATAAAATAGATTAGCAATACAGAAATAACAACAGCTATTCTTAAGAGAAGTTAAAAGGAAGCTTTTTTTTCCTGGTGAGTCATTATGCTCTGCTTACACAATATTGAATATGCATTTCTCTTTACCTTTATTGGGAGATATTTCAAAATGGATTGTCAAAATGTACAAAAGCAATATCAAAGATGTCTTTTCAGATATTTCTCCTTAAGAAACACATGGAGAGAAGCTGATTTATTTAAGAAGTTGAGAAGGTTTTCAGTATCTTTCAGATTCTGTTGACAATTAAGGGAAGCCTCTGTACCTCCCAAACATTTGCCCTGTTGGCTCTCTTACTGAGCCATGCTAATAGAGAATTATGTTTTAAACTAGAAGCACTTATTTCCTATCCGTTTTAGGGCTTCTAGCACATGTTGGTTTCTCAGGCAGTAGATGAGGGGATTGAACATGGGAATCATAACATCATGAAACACAGATGCCACCTGTTCCTACTCTTGAGACCTATTGGTTCCATGATTTACGTACATATAAAAAAGAGTCCCATAGAAAATGGTGACTGCTGTTACATGGGAGGCACATGTGGAAAAGGCTTTTTTCCTCCCTGCAGCAGAAGACATCCTCAGGATGGCGGACAGAATATACATATAGGAAAAGATGACCACCAACACGGTGAATGTCAAGTTAAACCCTACAAAGACTGTCAGGACTGTGATGTTGAAGTCAGCGCTGGAGCATGACAGGGCAAGAATTGGAGGTACATCACAGAAAAAGTGATTAATTGCATTGGACTTGCAAAATGGCAATGAGAAAGTGAAACCTATGTTTACAGAAGCATTTAGGAAACCCGTGACATATGAACCAACTAGCAGAACCGCCAAGACAGGACAACTGGGTAGCAAAGTGGGTTACAAATGGCCACATAACGGTCCACTGCCATAGCAGACAGAATGTAGAAATCACTGGTTACAAAAGTCCTATAGACCAGTAATTGTACCACACATCCTGTAGATGAGATGGATTTGTTTGTGCATACACAATTCAGCAGCATCTTGGGAGTGATAGCAGAGGCATAACAAAGATCAACAAAAGCCAAATGTTGGAGGAAAAAATACATAGGGGTGTGAAGTGAAGTCAATCTTGATGAGTAGGATCATCCCAACATTGCCTATTAAGGTAGCTGAATAGATCAGTAGAAATTCTATGAAGAGTATCAGCCAAAATCTGTCTTGACCAACAAATCCCAGGAGTCACTTCAGTGCAATTTTTGGTTCCATGGTTGTTAGCAAAGATTAAATATTAGCTGAAAAGTTACAAAGGAACAGAAGCAGAAAAAAGTAAGACCATTATTATTTTTCTAATTCTGGATTTAGAATTGGTACCATATTTGGTTTCCTAGACATGATTGAATTGGATTTTACATATTAAGCCTTAATACTCAAGATAATATAATCTAGGGCCAGCACTGTGACATGGAGGGTAGAGGCTGTGACGCTGGCATCCCATGTGGGCCCTGGTTCACATCATGGATGCTCTGCTTACTATCCAGCTCCCCATTAGTGGCCTGGAAAAGCAGCAGGAGATGGCCCAGTTGTTTGGGTCTCTGCTATTTATGTGGGAAACCCAGATGGGGCTCCCAGCTCCTGACTTTGGCCTGGCCCAGCTCTGGCTATCGTGCCATCTGGGGAATGTACCATTGGATAGAGGATCTCTCTCTCTCTCTTTCTCTCCCTCTCTCTCTGTGGCTTTGACTTTCAAAATAAATAAGTCATTTTTAAAAAAATATAATATCATTTATATTTTGGGAAATTACCATTGAGCAATAGATTTATTCTCATTTTAAAAATGTATCGATTAAGGAACATATAGAACCATACCTTTATTTAGTTATGCTTTTTATTATGTGATATATGTATTAAATACTTTTTATCTAAATATGAATTATTATAGCTGAAAACCTTAACATATCCAGATTGTCCTAAAATATATTGCTTTGTTTATTTCCATATTCTCATTTTATCTGCTTCACCTCCTTTGCTTGTTCAAATACAGACTCATGGTCACATATAGTCCTCTATGAAGGACACCTTATAGATGGTTCCCCTGTCCCAACAGAGCAACAGAGCGGGGGCCGGGGAAGTCGCACGTCAGAGATTGGGAGAGCTCCTTTTATAGATTCAGGGCATGGGGGTTAAAGGTTGAGGTGGGTCTGATCCTCATTGGTTGACCTTTAGACACCCGCAGGGACCTTGACAAGGACTTTCTTCCCCAGAAGTAGGCCTCTCCATTCCCTGAAGTGTAGGCCTTCCCTCCTTGCAGATCCCAAAGCTACCATCCCGACCTTTTGATGATAGGAAAGGGGGTGACGATGAGTCTCTCTGGCTACTTCCTGCTGACTGGGGATGCTTTCTACAGGGGCCCACTGGGGATATCTTGGGGCTCCGCAAGGACAGGCATGTATGGATGGAGAAGCATCTGGTTGACTGTCTGGTTGCTGAAGGCCTTGGTTCATTCCATTATCACCTGCTGTAAACACTTAAACAGACACTGTAGTATACAAGTCAGGGTGAGAATAGCAACCAATGATCCTAAGAGTGGCATTAACCAGGTAATGAAAGGATTTCATAGAGGACAGGAAATGAGGGGTTCTCTGGACCCTTGTGAGGATTGTTTGATGTATGTGGTTTAAATCTGATCCCAGCCAAGACCGGGAGAAAGCCCACTCAACTTTTGCAGGTAGAGGGGTTTGTATGTAGAGAAATTCTGAATAATCATACAAATTAGGTGGAGGAGAGGACCATCAATAAACACAGGTTGGGAGTAGAGTCAACTAAGTTTGCTGATTGAGAGGCAAATAGAACCTGACAGAAAGGGCTTGAAAGTAATCTGGTGGGCTTTAGGCCTTGTAAGTTAAGAGGCCCAGACTTATCTATCTCTTCACATAGGGCACCATCCTAAGGGAAGTGTGAACCTTCTTGGGGAAGGCACCCTGTTGACTTCCATTACCTAGCTGGTCTGGGAGGAGAGCTGGCCAGGTAAAGGCAGATGGCATCTCTAACAGGAAATTTACATTTCTGCCTGTAATGTTGCTGACCCTACTTGGCCATCTCCATTCAGCAGCGGTGGTCACCTTGGAAGCTGGGCTGAGTGAAGGGCTTTTCAGCTTAGAGCCAATAAGATCTGTGGGTCTGACCTGGGTGTCCTTCGACTCCAGGGCAGGTCCATTTCCAGTGATCCAACTCCTGGCTGGCAGAGCTGCCAGGGCTCTTCACAAGCTGATTTCTGCTGAAGCACAGGCTTGCCACACTGAAAGCCACTGCAGTGGACTGGCCTGTTGGGTCTCCTTGAGGGCAGATCACTGTACAGAACAGCCATTAATAGGCCTGCCATCTATCATCACATTTCTGATGCCTGGCTTTCTCTTCCTCCTGGTTTTTGTTAAAGCAGACCAGAGGATGCAAGTCAAGGGGGTGCCAGTCCCAGATGACTTACTGACAATAGCAATATCAAATGAAAACTTAGAAAGCAGTTTCAATCATTAGATAACAAATATAGCAATTTCAATACTAGCTCTTTAAACTTTTTAACTGTTTTTTTTTTTAATTTACCAATTGATTCGAATTACTTTCTGCTCTTAGTAACCTTAGCTAACCATACTTTCAGTTGGTACCTATAATACATTATTGGCTTCATCTGTACAAAATAAGCTCAGCAAGTTACAAAGCAATATTTTCAAAGGTAGTGGTCTACTTAGATTCAAAGAAAGGAAACCAGAGGAGGAAGCTAGAGAGCCACGTGTCAGGAACAGGTCCTTTTAAAACTTTGCCGGAGGGTGGCCAGGGAAGCAGGAGCAGCGAATCTCATTAGGATGGGGGTGGGGAGCTTGACACTGGTGGTTGGGCCACATGGCTACCTGGCTTCCAGCAATGGCAGCGGGGAGAGGCAGGACATGGGGTGGGGCAGGGCTGAAGAATGTGCATATGGGGGTGGGAGGCTCCTGGCTAGCTGTGGGATCCCCAGGAACTCAGGAGGGTCTGAAAAGGTGGAGGGTGGAGAGTTTGGCAGTAACACAGAAGAGGCGTCCTTAGGCAGTGGGGGCCCGATCTTGGCCAGCAAGACCTGGGCTGTGGAGCAGGCAGAGAGGAAAGTAGAGGAGAAGAGGGTAGGACAGGAGCGGAGGTCTCAGAAAGCCTGGACATAGGGACCACTGACCATTTTCTCTCCCTGCGGCAGAAATTCTCAAGGTAATTAGGCCATGCCTGGGTGGAGTAGAAGATTAGGCGTTTACTCCGTAGGTCCTGGGCCAGTCCCAGTTTATTCAAGTTCTTTAGGAAGCAGGCCAGGGGGCATGTTGAGTCCCACCCTCAGGATTGGCCAGATCCCATGGTCTCCCCGCTAGCCCGGATCTACTGAAATTCGGTCAAGGAGCCCCTGTCCCAGACTTCAGCAGACGGATTAGAGGTCAGTCCTCTATGGGGCCAAGCCAGTGGCGGGACGTCTCCACAGCTGCTGGGAGGCTAAATAGCGGAGAGAACAGAGGCCACGTGTGCACAATTTGGAGGTCTCTGTCCGGACCGAGAGCTAGCCGGAGATTGCAGAGACTGGGCCAACCCAGAGGAGGGAGGGAGAGCAAGGGAGGAGTTACTTACAGTTGGTGGAGCATGGTCTGTAGTCAGCCTGGGGCACCAGACAGGTTCAAGGAGCGAAGGGGCGTCAAACTCAGAAAGGGGAGGCTCGCAACCTCAGCTCCCTGGTTTCGGCACCATCTGTAAGGTGTCCGGTGCGCAACAAATTTTCCCAGGCAGACGAATCAATTAATTCACAGGCTTTTATTGGGGTTCCGCTCCCGGGCAAGGTTCCCCGGTCCCAACAGAGCAACAGAGCGGGGGCCAGGGAAGTCACGCATCAGAGATTGGGAGAGCTCCTTTTATAGATTCAGGGCATGGGGGTTAAAGGTTGAGGCAGGTCTGATGCCCATTGGTTGACCTTTAGGCACCCACAGGGACCTTGACAAGGACTTTCTTCCCCGGAAGTAGGCCTCTCCATTCCCGGAAGTGTAGGCCTTCCCTCCTTGCAGATCCCAAAGCTACCAATAATATTAGGAGGTGGGGTCTTTGGGAGCTAATTAGGATTAGATAAGTTCATAGAATAGCCCTCAGTGAATGGAATTAGTGCCATTAAAAGACAACTTGTTTTGTTTTGTTTTTTGACAGGCAGAGTGGACAGTGAGAGAGAGAGACAGGGAGAAAGGTCTACCTTTACCTTTGCTTCACCCTTCAATGGCCGCTGCAGCCTGCGCACTGTGGCTGGAGCACCGCACTGATCTGAAGCCAGGAGCCAGGTGCTTCTTCTGGTCTCCCATGGGGTGCAGGGCACAAGTATTTGGACCATCCTCCACTGCACTCCCGGGTCATAGCAGAGAGCTGGCCTGGAAGACGGGCAACCAGGACAGAATCCAGCACCCCGACCAGGACTAGAACCCGGCGTGCCGGCGCTGCAGATGGAGGATTAGCCTATTGAGCCGCTGCGCCAGAGACAACTTGTTTTCCCTCTCAACTCTCTACTATGTGAGGATATAATTTTTAGATAGCAAAGTAGACATTAGCTTATGTTATGAGATGGGCTGTAGAAAATGTGGGATTTGTGTGTGTGTGTGTGCATGTGGTTGAATTAGGAAAGAAATGTAAAAGCGCCCCTTGGAAGCAGCCCAGCGTTTACACATTCAAAGTCTTGCTCAGGTTCTATAATCCTGTTAGGTGGGTCCCAGCCTTCTCCCAGTGGGCAGCCTAGGAAAATATTCCTGCCCTGGGCCAGGAGGAATATTAGATTCAATAATACGGTGCTGATAAAGCCCTGGGAGGAATTTCATGAATTGCACAACCAGAAAGTCCTCTCCTCAGCAATATTCCAGAAGAGGGAGGTTGGGGAGAGAAAGTGTGGGCCCAACCATACCCACACCTGTGAAAACTCCAGTCTAAAGCAGGTTGGGCTTTCAGTTGCCCACCTGGCCTGTCAGGTGTGTTTTCTTCATTAAGCTTTGCTAGTCTGCTCGGTGCTATTCTCTGTCTCACATCTGAAATCCTCTCCTTACACAAAAACAAGTACCTCTGATTCAGCTGTATCTGGCAACATAAGGAGAAGTGAGAAGTCTGCAACCAAGAAGTGATCCCTCATCAGAACCTGACCATGCTGCAACGCTGATCTCAGACTTCTTATATAAAATGTAAATAATCATGAATGGAATATTGGTAGAAATACAAATGACATAAACCCTCATGATGAGATCTTAGATGGAAATGAGTGTTATTGACCAATGGAAAAAAGGTAATCCTTGTTGTAAAGTGAAGAACTTGGCTGACTTGTGTTCATGTTCAATGGCTTTGTGGGAACATTGAATGATAAAAACAGATATTCAGTTGACATTTCTAAAAAAAGTGTTGAAGGACTGTGGTTTGGTGTATCTTAGCTGGTTGTAGTAAAGTGTGAGAAGAGAAAAATGAAGATGGAATTGAGCAAAAACAAATCAGAACTTAAAGATTTAGAAAATTTTCAGCCTATTCATACTGCAAAAATGAGAAAGCATTTGGATAGGAAGAGGCTACTCAGGGTGTGGCATAGTGACCCAGTAGATAAACAGATTAGCATGGCTGTGAACCAGGAACATAAGCATCTCAACAAAACCATCTCAGAGATTGGGTTATACCAGTAGAAGCTCCACTACTTAACACTAAATGAAAGACATTGTATACCTTAGATCCTTCAGACAGAACCATGGAACTTTTCAGATAAAAACACAAGGTATTATTCAAGAGAAGGGAAGAACAGCCCTGAAGGAAATTCAAATATCATCAAGGCTGCCACTGCCACCACAGGCTCAGTACTCATGAGCCCAGAAAAGGGGCAAGGTTGCCTCTATCTCAACCTCAGAGTGTGGGACCAAT
Organism: Oryctolagus cuniculus; assembly: GCF_051225735.1. NCBI lineage: Eukaryota > Metazoa > Chordata > Mammalia > Lagomorpha > Leporidae > Oryctolagus > Oryctolagus cuniculus. The sequence continues at coordinate 15,272,887 of NC_142867.1, read as the reverse complement.
ACCCAGAGATGCTGTGGGGGTAGAACTTCCAGATAGGACCCTGGAGGTGTGGTCCCTGCCCCAGCAGAGAATAGAAACATGGTTGGGGCTAAGGAAGAAAACTACAGTATAGACAATGCCCAGCTGAGTTAAAGGTGTGATTTTGCCAATCCTGTGGGTTGGAAAAGTATGATCTCTGCCACGATGGGCTAGAAAGAGTATATGCAGCCAAGAAGAGTTATTCTTGAGACTTAGGACATTATATAATTCACCTTTTGAGATTTTGAATGTGCCTAGGACCCACCATCCCTTTATTCCCATTTCTTATTTTGGACTGAGTTTCTATTCTATGAAGAAGTCAGAAAGAGGGGAAGGGCTCTTTTATAATGAATTACCTAACTCCCTTCAGAGGGTGATGTATTTAATGACCTAAGAACATTTCACCAAGTCTCAACTTTTAAAGGTCCCATCACCTCTTGACACTGCCACATTGAGTACCAAGCAACCAATTCAGAAACCTTTGGGGGCACACTCAAATCAGACTCAAACTGTAGCAGTAGGTATCCTCCTTTTCATGTCATTCCTGCCCCAAATTGTGTGTGCATGTTGCCATATATCTTCCATCAGATTTTAGACAATATTTTTATAAGGTAGCAATCTTTGCAATCACTGACAACAAATTTCATTTGAGAACTTGAGTCCTCATTGTAATATTTAGAAACAGATACTTTAACTAGTAAGTCCTTGGAAAACACAGGCTACCGTATGAAGAGTTCACTGTACTGCAGTGTGATTAGTATACTTCCTCATTTGGTGGACACATTATAGTTTGCTGTGTTTATTCTTTTTTTGACTCATTCAGCAACTATTTAATGAGTAGCTAATGAATTCTTGACAACAGGTATTGAGGATGTAATAATGAATGAAAACGTGAAAGACCCTTGTCTTAACAGAGATTCTGATTGATTGTTTCCCACATTTATACCTATGGTAGGATGAATGAATCATATCCTCATCAGGGTGTCAGTTGAAAAGCAGTTTGTTCTACTACACTGTGATAGGTTATAAAAACAACTACAAATTCTTTCCTTCATTGCATCTACATAATTTTTAAAGGATTTTATTTATTTATTTGAGAGGTAGAGTTACAGAGAGAAGGAGAGAAAATAAGAGAAATAAGAAAAATAAGAGAAAAAGTCTTCCACCCATTATGGTTCATTTCCAACCTGGTCACAATGGCCAGAGCTGAGCTGATCTTAAGCCAGGAGCCAGAATCCAGGAGCTTCTACCTGGTCTCCCATGTGGTGCAGGGACCCAAGCACATGGGCCATGTTCTACACCTTTCCCAGGCCATAGCAGAGAGCTGGTTCAGAAGAGGAGCTGCTGGAACACGGACCAGTGCCCATACGGGATGCTGGCACCACAGGCAGAAGCTTAGCCTGCTATGCCACAGTGCCGACCCTGCATCTACATTATTATAATATGCCATACAATCTATGCACCAAATCTTTTTTTAAAAATTGTATTTATTGGCCGGTGCCACGGCTCATTCCACCTGTGGCGCCAACACCCCGGGGTTCCAGTCCCGGATGGGGTGCCAGATTCTGTCCCAGTTGCTCCTCTTCCACTCCAGTTCTCTGCTGTGGCCCGGGAAGGCAGTGGAGGATTGTCCATAGTCCTTGGGCCCTGCACCCACATGGGAGACCAGGAGGAAGCACCTGGCTCCTGGCTTCGGATCGGCGCAGCGCCTATCAAAAAAATCTTTTTATTTATTTATTTGAAAAATAGAATTATAGAGAGATAGAGAGAGAGAGAATCTTCCATCTGCTGGTTTAATCCCCAAATGGCTGCAACTTCTAAAACGGCCAGTCTGAAGTCAGGAGGCCAGGAGCTTCTTCTGGGTCTCCCACATGGGTGCAGAGGCCTAACTGCTTGGGCCATCTTCTACTCCTTTCCCAGGCCATTATCAGGGAGCTGGATAGGAACTGGAGCAACTGGGACTTGAACTGGTGACCGTATAGGATGCAGGCACTGCAGACTCTGGCTTAACCTGCTGTAGCACTACAGTGCAAAGCCCCCACATTGTTTGTCTTTTTGACTCAAAATGCTCTTGGCCTCTGTTTGAATTCCTATTGAATTTCTGTAGTTTAATAACAATAAGAGATATGATTGCATGTCTTTTGTAAATGAATTAACAATAGTTAGGTTTTTAGATCTACCTGTTTGTAGATTTCCCCTATTGGAGTAAGAAATGGAAGATGTTTCTAGGCATTCCCTGTCCCAAAGTAAGAAAGAAGTGGAATGAGATTAAAGAGGGTAACTAGTGGCAGAAACAAGCATTTTCAAGTAATAAGAAATTGAACAAATATATAAAAGTTAGGTAGAAAGAATAGCTTGAGTTATGAGTTTTTTAAAGCATTATATTGATTTTATGTTCTGATTTATGCCATATTTTGAACAGAATTCATGAAGGGCTGCATTATAGACAACTTAAGAAGTGTTTAAATGAGTAGAAAGTAATAAAATATAATTTTAATATCGCTTTTAATACAAATACAGATTTTTAATCATTAACAACATATTTAAAATATTTAAGATATTTATACTGTTTATACATATTTCTTAATATTTTAAGTAATCCCAACAAAGCCCTTTTCCATGGGAAGTATAAAACAGTTTCTCAAAACATATTCCAAAGAAAATGGGTCTCAGAAGGTGTTCTTGGTATATCCCCCACATTCTAAGACTTTATCTACTGAAAGGGGTAGCTCAGGTTTAACAGTTGAACATGTTTTCAGTTTTGGAAATAGTAACTCGTGGTAAAATGTCTCTACTTGATACACTGCTGGGCTAAGTTTTAACAATCTGGTTTCAATCTAAAATAACTTTTTCCTTATCATTTTTAAAGCTTCTTTTACCTCCTTGTTCCTCAAGCTGTATATCAAGGGGTTCAACATCGGAATCACAATGCCATAAAAGATGGAGGCCACTTTCATATTCTCCTGGGCATGATTAGAATTAGGCTGTAGATACATGTAAGAGAGAGTCCCATAGAAAATGGTGACTGCTGTCAGGTGGGAGGCACAGGTGGAGAAGGCTTTTTTCTTCCCTGCACTAGAAGACATCTTTAGGATGGCGGCCATGATGTATATGTAGGAGAAGATGACGACCAGCACAGTGAACATCAAATTAAATCCCACAAAAACAACAAGCAGCATGATGTTCATAGCAATGGTGGAACATGAAAGGGTGAGAATTGGGGGAACATCACAGAAGAAATGATTGATGTTGTTGGACTTACAGAAAGACAATGAAAATGTCAAACCCGTGTGTACAGAGGAATTTATTGAGCCCACGACATATGAACCAGCTACCAATCGGATGCAGACTGTTCGAGACATGATTATTGGATAGTGAAGTGGCTTACAGATGGCTACATAGCGATCCACTGCCATAGCAGCCAGGAGGTAACAGTCACTGGTTGCAAATGTTGCATAAACCAATAACTGCATTACACAGCCACCAAATGATATAATTTTATTTTCTACTACGAAGTTTTGTAACATCTTGGGAGTTATAGCAGAGGTGTAACAGATATCTACAAAAGCCAAATGCTGTAAGAAGAAGTACATGGGTGTTTGAAGTCTGGAGTCTATCTTGATGAGTAGGATCATTCCAGTGTTACCCACCATGGAGGTCACATAGATCACAAGGAATATGGTGAAGAGGACAAACTGAAGCTCGTTTTGGGCACTAAATCCCAGAAGACAGAATTCGGTGACTTCAGTACCATTTCCTTGTGTCATGACTACCAAAAACTCTGGAAAAGAACCAAGAGAAAAAGCCGCATTAAAAAAAAAAGAAGAAGAAGAAAAAAAGCTGCATTTTAAGTGTCTCTTTTTAGTTGGATTTTCATGACAAATACAACAGTTTTTTGCTTTCCAAAAATTTTTTCTGTTTTTTTTTTCTTAAAAGGAAACCACCATAAATACAGTTATATGAAAGCCATGGGTTCATTTGAAAATTAATGAAATTAAACAGAATAATGTTAATGTATGCTACTAAGAATCATAGATTAATATATTTCACAATTATGTGAAGTAGATTCTAAAAAACATAGATACTTATGTATCTAGCATACTTTTCCATTGTGTTAAACAGACATTCCTTTGTGCAATATTTAAATTGGTATTTAAGTACCTACTTAATAATAAATATTATATTTTAATATTTAGATATGATTTTGTATTTTTAGTAACCTATATTTTTCTCATCCATTGATTATTTTAATCATTTTATCCTTTTCAAGGTCTTCAAATTAGTCAATCAAAAGACTGTTCTGAGATGTGTTCACAGTCCCCATGTGTCTGAAGCCTAGTAATGTGTTTCTATTACTATTGTTATAAAACCCCTACCTATGGGATTCCCTTCTCAAGCCAGATAATCCTTTTATTCCTGTACAGGAGGAAGCCTGGAGGGGCTGCCAGCCATCATTAGCAAACAAAAGGACATTTACCACTCTCAGGATTCCAAGGATTACAGAGGCTATATGCCAGGGAGTGGGGACACATAGCACCTTTATATTTCACAATATCACAACAGCAATTTTTCATGTAAATGTTGATGGAGCAAAGACACAAGCCTCAGCCAATCTCACTCATTGCCCAAATGATAGAATTTATTCCTTGTCCCTGAATCTTAATTTGATCTCACTCTGTTGTCCTGACATCACACCCCTGCCTTCTTCCCCAGGCTTGGAGGCCAGGTGGCCACATGAAAGACAAGTATGGAGGAATTCACCTTTGCTGGTGGCCCCTACCCTCACCCTCACACCTGGCCCACCTATGACATAAAAAGGCCCAGCCCTTCCTCCACTGGATTTTATGTGATTGAGCATTTCTATTGTTATACATCACTCAAAGTTAGGGATTTTTTTTTCTTTACAACCATGGTATTTTAAACAATTATCATTGCAATTATACAACAGAGAGCTCGTTTTAAAAGGCATAAATAAATGACGATATAATAGCAGTACAAATTTCTTCCTGGAGAGTATACTGGTGAGTGAGTACTGATTTATCAAATGGAAGAAGACAAATATTGGATCAGCAATAGAGCTTAAATAAATTAAATTTATCCTGCAGAATCTTCAGGATTCTGATATTAGCAAGCATACTGTAAGAAGGCTGATGGGGATTGTTTAAAGATTGATATTGGTTGGGAGCCTTCTAAGATGTAAATAACAGGTTGAAACCTTTGTTTATAACTTACAGGCCAGTAGAATACCAAAGAAAACAAAACTTAATGGCTTATCAACACAAAGAGGCAAAAAATGCTTACCGGAACCCTGAAGAACAAAGAAAGGGTAAAAGACCCCTCCTGGGAAGCAGAAACTACAAAGAAGAAAGATCATCTTTGAAATTCACAAATTAACTCTCAAACAATATATACATATTTATAACTGCTACTTTCATGTAGAATAAATTGAAAAGTAATGATTCAAGGATACATAAGGGATTAAATATGATTTATTTTCACTTTGGATTATATCACAGTTAAACATATTATTTATTTTTCATGTGATTTTATACATTGGCATGTAAAATACTATGTAGTGAATGAAATTGCCCAAAGGGGAAAAGAAACTCACTACTTGACACATGAGTCAAGTGCTCCCTTATTTGTACCAGGAGCTCAACAGATGGTCAGGAAGAATGTACCTTTAGTGATGGGAAGTGGCACTCTATGACTGTTGTTGATGTGGGGTCCCTTGATTATGTCAAATCTATCTAGAAACAAGCCTAGCAGGGTAGCTCTAGTGATAGAACAAGGAACAACTGGTTTCAATTCAACCTCTAACAAGGACTGAGAAGTATTAAGTTCCCCCAAGTGTCTTTCTCAGGTCAATGTGTTATAAAATAGAAGAAATGGACCCCTTTCAATGAGGTGTCCACCCAGAGGGTAAAAGCATTTATCAGAGGAAGCTATGATAGATCAGGGGTGTGTTCAAACTAGTGTCTTGATAGGACAATGACATAAGCTTTATCAATTTCCCTTTAATTATTCTGAATTCAAAGGAAATCAGTGATATGATATTATGAAGACATGTTTCATTCACTTCACCCTAGTTAGAATGGCTCTCATACAAAAGTCAGAAAACAATAAATGCTGGTGAGGACGTGGGGGGAAAAGGTACCCTAACCTCTGTTGGTGGGAATGTAAACTAGTACAGCAATTGTGAAAGACAGTATGGAGATACCTCAGAATTCTGAATATAGACCTACCATATGACCCAACCTTCCCACTCCCAGAAATTTACCCAAACAAAAAGAAATCAGCTAATGAAAGAGCAATTTGTACCCTCAAGTTTATTGCAGCTCAACTCGCAATAGCTAAGATAGGGAATCAATCCAGATGTCCATCAGCTGAAGACTGGATAAAGAAATTATGGCATATATACACTGCAGAGCATTACTCAGCAGCAAAAAAGAATGAAACTCTGTCTTTTGCAACAAAATGAATGCAACTGAAATCATTAAACTTAGTGAAATAAGCCAGTCCCCAAAAGACAAATAATATGTTTCCTTGATCTGCGGTAACCAATAAAATACAAAAATGTAATGTATTTGAGTCAAATTGACATTTTTGAGATTTCATGATTGTTTTCAGCCCTTGTTCTCTACTGTTGAGGAACAGTGTTTTTTTGTTATTTTTCTTCTTACTGTTGAACTTATTGTAGGGTTAATCTTACGAATATAAAGTAAACTGAAAGTAGCTAATTGTAAAAATTAAGAGAGGCAATAAGAGAGGAAGGAGGTAGGATGGGAGCATGGGCAGGAGGGGGATAGGGTGTGAAGTATCACTATGTTCCTAAATCTGCATATATGAAATACACGAAATTTGCTTATCTTTAATAAAATTTTTAAAAAGTTAAAAAAAAGAGCTAAGAAAACTGGGGCAAACACCACCATGGATGAGTTGACTCAGTGTGAATTACTTTATTTCTTGTGAGATAAAACTTCATAATCCAATGAATACCACAAAGAAAATAACCAACTACCAAGATATTTCAACATGCTTAGGATACCAAGGTATGTCAAAAAGTTCAAGAAAAAAATAAAATAAAAAGATATTTATTTTGGTGCAAAAATTTTTGAAATAGGAGCATAGCTTTTTCATATGCACATTTCCCATGAACTTTTTGAAGCCTCATCATACCAGGAGGCACAATGCTTCAGAACGTTCTAAATTTGTGCTCTGGTTAAAGATCTAGTTAAGAGAATTTAATAGCATGTTAGAGAAAAATATATTCAAAAATATTTCAAAAATATTTGACAAAGGACTTATACCTAGAAGATATAAAGAACTCTCAAACTCAAAATTTTAAAAATCAAGTTGAAATGTTGGTAAAGGCTGGCTCTGTGGTGCAGCGGGTTAAAGCCCTGGTCTGAAGTGCTGGCATCCCATATGGATGCCGGTTCTAGTCCCAGCTGCTCCTCTTCTAATCCAGCTCTCTGCTGTGGCCTGGGAAAGCAGTGGAAGATGGCCCAAGTCCTTGGGCCCCTGCACCCATGTGGGAGACCAAGAAGAAGCTCTTGGCTCCAGGCTTCGGATCGACACAGCTCTGGCCGTTGCATCCATCTGGGGAGTAAACTAGTGGATGGAAGACCTCTCTATCTCTACCTCTCTCTGTAACTCTTTCAAATAAATAAAATAAATCTTTTTAAAAAATGTTGGTAAAGACATTTCCCAAAGACAGCTCTATGGATGGCAAACAAGCACATGAAAAAATATCCAAATCATTAAAGAAATGCAAATTAAGAGCCTGGTAGAATACCACTACACCATACATATTAATGATGAAAATAAAGTAGTGACAATGGCAAGTGTTGGCAATGATGCAGAGTAACTGTACTTCTCACACATTACACGTGAGAATGTGAATGGATGCAGTCACTCTGGAAAATAGTTTGACAGTGTTTAAAAAACTAAGCAGACACTCATCATACAGCCTAGTCCATGAACTCTTGGACAATTATGTTTGTACAAAGTTTATATTCACAAAAAAACTGTAAATAAATTTTTATAATAGCTTCATTTTTAATAGCCTCAAATCATAAACAACCAAAATGATAAAAAGTGACTGGTTAAGCAAGTTCTGGGGCATCCTCATGTACTATGGAATATTACTTAAGAACAGAGAGGAATATATTGTTGATACAGGCAACAATTTGGATGGATCTCAATGATATCATGCTGAGAAACAACAACAACAACAAACTGAGTTCTGGCCTTGTAGTGCAGCTGGTTAAGCTGCTGCCTATGAGGACTGCATCCCATATGGGCATTGGTTCAAGTCCTGGCTGCCCTACTTCTGATCCAGCTTCCAGTTAATGGCCTGGGAAAGCAACTGATGATGGTTCCACATCACTGGGTCCCTGCCAACCATATGGGAGATCCAGATGGAATTGCTAATTCTTGGCTTTAGGCTGGCCCAATGCTGGCTGCTGCAGCTATTTGGGGAGTGAATTAATGTATGAAAGATCTCGCTCTCTCTCTCTCTCTCCCCCACTCAGTAATGCTGTCTTTCAAATAAATACAATATATTTTTAACATAAAAGAATAAAAGTTAATCTCCAAAGTTGACATATTATATAATTTCATGTATAACTCTACCAAAATAACACAATTATACAGGGGGAGAAAAGATTAGTGATTTCCAGTGGAAAGAGATTGTGTGAGTATAAGGGGTAGTGTGAGGGAGCACTGTATTAAATATGAATTATGTAACAGAATAGGTCTGTATTTATATTACAATGGTTATTATATGAATCTACACAAGTGAGAAAATTATGTAGAATTACATAGAGTCATACACATAGACTGTGCCAATATCAAAAATCCTGGTTTTTGTGTCATGGTGTAATTACATAAGATGTAACCATTGAGGGAAAATAGGGTGAAAAATTTCATAGGAACTGTCTGTACCATCTTTGCATCTTTCTGCAAAATTGAAAGCAAAAAAGGAATGAAACCAGAAAAAAAAAGAAGAGGAAAAAGTAGCACCTGCTTTGAAATGATGTGAAGGTGAAACCAGTAAATTTATGTGTTTGCTTGCCCAGGGCGGGCACTGAATACAACACATACAAGTACGGCATGAAAGGAATATATTGTTTGTTCAATCTGTTGATTGATTCATTCGATTACTTGCTAGTTTACGTTCTTCAGACATCACTCAGTGGGATTCAAGTCCCACACACCATTTCTGTTCCATCACCAGTGATGAACTAACATCTCCTAGTCTTGCCCCTTCACTTTGCTGCTTCCTGCACACACTGCATTAAAACAGCTGACTTTGAAAATGGGATTTGTTTTGTTTTACTTACATCAGAGATTGCTCCAGATTGTCTTTCTGCAACTGGTGCAGGCTGATTGCCAACCAAGATCTCTGTGAGTAGTTCCTCCCCATCAGGAAGTTTGTAGCTGGGGCCTGAGGGAACAGTACTCTCTGGAGAGTGAGGCTCTCCCTGCTGAGACTGAATAAGGAAAACAATGTTCATTTATTATTCTCTGCTGAAAAAATATTTTTGTGTTACTGTCCTTAGGGACTACTTGCTTTGTTTTTGTGAATTGCCCTGCTATTGAAAAATATCTTCCTTCCTCCCTCCCTTCCTCTATCCCTCCCTCCATTCCTCCTTCTCTCCTTCCTCCCTCCCATCTCTCCTTCCTCCCTTCCTTCCTTCCTTCCTTCCTTCCTTCCTTCCTTCTTTCCTTCCTTCCATCCTCCTTCCCTTCATGCCCCTTTTCCTGACTCCTTGCCTCTTTGCCTCTGATATTTTAATGAATAATAAACCATTCATTTGTTAGAGATTGAGAACTATGAAAGTGCACAGAAAAAAAGCCATGAGCTCGATCCATCCCTTGACTCTCAATGCCAATTCCCTTCCTCAGATATCACTGTTGCTAACTCTTGCTGTTTTTTTCAGATATAAGCCTTGTATTGCCTTTAAATTCATGTTAACATTTATATTCATGGGGCAGGCATCAATGGCACAGTGGGTTAAAGTGCTACTTGCATGCATCGCAGGTTGTAGTGCCTGGATTGAAATACTTCCTCTGTTCTGGTCCTGCTTTCTGCTAATATACACCCTTGGAGGCAGCAGACCGATGGCTCAAGTATTTGGCTTCCAACCACATACGTGGAAAACCAAGATGGAGTTTTTGGTCCTTGGCTTCACTCTGGCACAGACATAATTGTTGCAGGCATTTTGAGAGTGAATCAGTGGGTAAGAGATCTGTCTACCTTTGAAATAAATCAAATAAACTTTTAAAATTATATTATTTAAAACTCCCCCAGCCTCCCAAGTAGCAATGTATTATTCACATAGTTTTGCAGCTTGCATTGCTCATAATATTTGTTGCAAGAAGCGACTGATTGAGGCTAGAGTGGCAGGTGGTGAAAGAATTCACTACAACAGTCAGAGCGAGCAGAGTGAGATTCACTGAACTTGTTGCAAGAGAGCAGCATGGCAGTACAGCTAGAAGCTGACCACTGTGGACATACATGGCAAGGGAAGAATGGGCAGCACAGCCAGGGGCTGTTTGCTGCATCATAGGCTACAATCTAGAGGCATACTTGTAGCTGACCTTCTCAGGCTGAGTTCTTCTCCCATAATGAAATAGATTTTCCAGGTAGGGATTTGTGTTTTTGAGCAGAACTGGGGAGCCTGCACCTTACTTAGCTTTGGGACTCTCCCAGCACTTTAGAGTGACCTTCCACATTCTCCCAGAGGAATTGACAACTACAAATCTTTACCATTTGGGTGAAAGTTTCATTTTCCCTGACTGCTTCCTGTTGGACAGGGACATTGCACTGGCTTCCCTAAAATTGTTGGTCTGCCAGGGTTTTGGGTGTCTCAGGGTCTGGCTGCAGGAATCCAGCAGGTGGTGGAGCCTCAAGAAAGAGGGGGTGATTCAATCCAGAAGAGGAGCAGCAGGGACTTGAACTGGCACCCATATGGGACTCTGGCACCACAGGCCGAGGCTTAGTCCACTGCCCCACAGCACTGGCCCCCCACAGTCTTTTTACAATGCTCTTATACTCCCTCAATTACTTGTTCTATCTTTTCCTTGCCAGTTTAGAGTAATCCAATCATTCTACTTTAGGACAAAAATTTCAATACACTGCCTTTCTTTATCCAAAAATTCTCTTTCCTTAATTTTCCTTACCAAGAACACATTCTCATGCTTATGGCTTCATTTCTATTCTCTTTTCGATGTATTGGTACTTAAAAGTACCAATTAAAATTGGTACAATTAATTAAAATTAATGTTAAGAAATTATCCTTTAAAAAAAGTCTCTCTTTTGAAATAGGGATCTGTGGGGAGCAACCCGGACTAGACTAAGTTACTGGAATTAAGACTTATTCTATGCATCTGCTCTCCCACAACATGGCGCTGGGAGAGGAGAAAACAGCTTCTACACAGCTGCCTCCAGTTCAGCCAATAAACTGTAGGACTTGCTCCTGATTGGAGGAGAGCAGCGTACTCGGCGTGTGGGCAGCCGAGTTGGGATTGGCAGAGGAGGACCATAAAGGAGGAGAGAGACGGCATGCACCAGGAACATCTAAGGGGAACATCTGAAGGAACACCTGTGCAGCCCCCGAGAGAGCCGGCCGGCGGTGTGCCGCTCCCCTGCGGAAGTGGGGAATGTGGCAGGGGGAACTGCCCTTCCACGGAGGTGGAAGGGACAGTAGCCAACCCGGGAAGAACAAGCAGCAAACCCGGGGAGGGCCGAGCAGACGAAAGAACAGCGCAGGGTCCTGTGTCGTTCCTCCACGAAGAGGGGGAGCGACAGGGATCCTTTCTAGAAGGTGTAATGCTGGCCCAGTGTTTTGTAGAAGTTACTATCAAGCAGTCATTTAAGATCCCTTCCTTCATAACTTCTTGGCTTTGTCTCATTTTGTTTAGAGTTGACACCAGTGACTCCATCTTGATTATTATTCTGTCCCTGTGATTAAGATCTTTTTCTGAGCACACTGCTGACAATCATCCTGTAGCTACGTTCTTATTGTCTCTCATTTGCAGGTTGGATTTTTTTTTAACTTTTATTTAATGAATATAAAATTCCAAAGTACAGCTTATGGATTACAATGGCTTCCCCCCCATAACATCCCTCCCACCCGCAACCCTCCCCTTTCCCACTCCCTCTCCACTTCCATTCACATCAAGATTCATTTTCAATTCTCTTTATATACAGAAGATCAATTTAGCATATATTAAGTAAAGATTTCAACAGTTTGCACCCACACAGAAACATAAAGTGAAAAATACTGTTTGAGTACTAGTTATAGCATTAAATCACAATGTACCACACATTAGGGACAGAGATCCTACATGAGGAGTAAGTGCACAGTGACTCCTGTTGTTGACTTAACAAATTGACACTATTGTTTATGGCCTCAGTAATCACCCTAGGCTCTTGTCATGAGTTGCCAAGGCTATGGAAGCCTTTTGAGTTCACCAACTCTGATCATATTTAGACAAGGTCGTAGTCAAAGTGGAAGTTCTCTCCTCCCTTCAGAGAAAGGTACCTCCTTCTTTGATGACCCGTTCTTTCCACTGGGATCTCATTCACGGAGATCTTTCATTTAGGTTCTTATTGTCCCTCATTTCCAGGTTGGATTTGACTTCTTTGTTGATCCAGTCTCATGTCGGGAGGGAAGTATTTGATGTCAAAAATCCTTTCAGCCACATTTGAGCAACAAAGAAGTTTTAGAAGGAGTGGCTCTTAGACTGACTTTACCTGGAGTCCTTTGTTAACTTTATCTGTTCTGTAGGCACAACTCATCTTCTCAAAGAGCCAGGTCCACATTGTCTGGGAATTTCCTTGTGTAGAATTCTGACAGATAATAAGCACAAAATATAACAAAACTAACAAGAATGTGACAGATCAAGTTTTCCTCTTAAAAACAATGATCAGGGTTACAATCTAAAAGCAGACATATTATGACAGACTACAAATACTGTTCATGTAACTACAGCAGGAAAGGTTGATTAAGTATATAGTAATCCCAGACTCACAAATTCTTAGGAAGCATAAAAAAGACTAATAGGGGCCAATGTAGTGGCGTAGTGGATTAAGCTGCTGTCTGTACCACCAGCATCCTATTTGGGTGCTGGTTTGTGTCCCAGCTGCTCTACTTCTGATCCAGCTCTCTGCTAATTGCACTAGAAAAGCAGCGGAAGATGGCCCAACGGTTTGAGCCTCTGCACCCATGTGGGAGAGCTAGCAGAGCCTCCTGGCTTTGGCCTGGTCCAGCCCTGGGCATTGTGGCCTTTTGGGAGTGAACCAGCTGATGGAAGATCTCTCCCCCCTGCGGCCCCGCTCTCTCTCCTCTGTCTCTCTGTGCAACTCTGCTTTTAAAATAAATAAATAAATCTTTAAGACAAAAAAATGAACAGTTACACTTTAAAATCAGGCAGATTTTAGTTTGTTGATTGATTACTTGTATGAAGTACAGTAACAAAAATTGCTTTCCCATAGAAGAATTATCTTAGATTTGGAAAACACTCAAAGTTAAGAAGCCAATCCAAGGCAGATATAGATTTTTTTAAACTATAGTGATTAATCTTTTGAAGTTTCAGGGCATACTAAGAAATGAAAACTTTATTTCCGCTCTGCAAGGTTGAGAATCCTTAAACCAGGCATTCTGGGCGTGTTTCCAACTATATCCTATTGTGAGGAAAACTGATTCCTACTGAACTCACGAAGACAATCACATTGCCAGAAAAATCAAATATTCTCATAAACATTTCCAAATTTTAGAAGAACTTAGTAGGGTGGAAAAGATCAACACTTCTATCTCTGTTTATGAAGCTATCTTACTAAGATGCTGTAAGCAATGGAAATCACAGGGAAAAGTTTTCCTGAACCTAGAATATGAAATATTTACTAAATAAAATATTTAAATATTTACTAAACAAAAAAATCTTGAAGAAAATGTAGAAATTCATAAATTTTTTAAATTTGTTTTTTATTTAGTAAATATAAATTTTCAAAGTACAGTTAATGGATTACAATGGCTCCCCCCCCATAATTTCCCACCCACTCACACCCCTCCCATCTCCTGCTCCCTCTCCCATTCCATTCACATCAAGATTCATTTTTAATTATCTTTATATACAGAAGATCAATTCAGTATGTATTAAGTAAAAATTTCATCAGTTTGCACCCACACAGAAACACAAAGTGTAAAATACTGTTTCAGTACTAGTTATAGCATTACTTCACATTGGACAACACATTAAGGATAGATCCCACATGAGAAGTAAGTACACAGTGACTTCTGTTGTTGACTTAACAATTTGACACTCTTGTTTATGGCATCAGTAATCTCCCTAGGCTCTAGTCATGAGTTGCCAAGGCTATGGAAGCCTTTTGAGTTCGCCGACTCATTCCGACAGGATCATAGTCAAAGTGGAAGTTCTCTCCTCCCTTCAGAGAAAGGTACCTCCTTCTTTGATGGCCCCATTCTTTCCACTGGGATCTCACTCGCAGAGATCTTCCATTTAGGTCTTCTTTTTTTTTTTTTTTTCCAAGGTGTCTTGGTTTTCCATGCCTAAAATACTCTCATGGGCTCTTCAGCCAGATCCGAATACCTTAAGGTCTGATTCTGAGACCAGAGTGCTATTTAGGACATCTGCCATTCTATGATTCTACTGTGTTACTGTGTATCCCACTTCCCATGATGGATCGTTCTCCCTTTTTGATTCTATCAGCTATGTTAGCGGACAATAGTCTTGTTTGTGTGATCCCTTTGACTCTTAGACCTATCAGTGTGATCAATTGTGAACTGAAATTGATCACTTGGACTAGTGAGATGGCATTGGTATATGCCACCTTGATGGGATTGAATTGGAATCCCCTGTTATGTTTCTAACTCCACCATTTGGGGCAAGTCCGATTGAGCATGTCACAAATTGTACATCACCTCCCTCTCTTATCCTCACTCTTATATTTAACAGGGATCACCTTTCAGTTAAAATTTAAACACCTAAGAATAATTGTGTGTTAATCACAGAGTTCAACCAATAGCACTAGAACAAAACAAAGAGAAAATACTAAAATGGATAAAGTATTGCATTGTACATCAACAGTCAGGACAAGAGCTGATCAAGTCACTGTTTCTCATAGTGTCCATTTCATTTCAACAAGTTTCCCCTTTGGTGCTCAGTTGTCACCGATCAGGGAGAACATATGGTATTTGTCCCTTTGGGACTGGCTTACTTCACTCAGCATGATGTTTTCCAAATTCCTCCATCTTGTTGCAAATGACCGGGTTTCGTTGTTTTTGACTGCTGTATAGTATTCGATAGAGTACATGTCCCATAATTTCTTTATCCAGTCTACTGCTGATGGGCATTTGGGTTGATTCCAGGTCTTAGCTATTGTGAATTGAGCTGCAATAAACATTAAGGTGCAGACAGCTTTTTTTTGTTTGCCAATTTCATTTCCTTTGGGTAAATTCCAAGGAGTGGGATGGCTGGGTTGAATGGTAGGGTTCTATTCAGGTTTTTGAGGAATCTCCAAACTGACTTCCATAGTGGCTTAACCAATTTGCATTCCCACCAACAGTGGGTTAGTGTCCCTTTTTCCCCACATCCTCTCCAGCATCTATTGTTGGTAGATTTCTGAATGTGAGCCATTCTAACCGGGGTGAGGTGAAACCTCATTGTGGTTTTGATTTGCATTTCCCTGATTGCTAGTGATCTTGCACATTTTTTGGATTTCCTCTTTTGTAAAATGTCTGTTGAGGTCCTTGGCCCATCTATTAAGTGCGTTGCTTGTTTTGTTGTTTTGGAGTTTCTTGATGTTTTTGTAGATTCTGGTTATCAACCCTTTATCAGTTGCATAGTTGCAAATATATTTTCCCATTCTGTCGGTTGCCTCTTCACTTTCCTGAATGTTTCTTTTGCAGTACAGAAACTTCTCAATTTGATGCAATCCCGTGTGTTAATTTTGGCTTTGAATGCCTGTGCTTATGGGGTATTTTCCAAGAAGTCTTTGCCAGTACCTATATTTTGCAGAGTTTCTCCAATGCTCTCTAATAATTTGAGAGTGTCGGCTCATAGATTTAAGTCTTTAATCCATGTTGAGTGAATTTTTGTGTAAGTTGAAAGTAGGGGTCTTGCTTCATGGTTCTGTATGTGGAAATCCAATTTTCCCAGCACCATTTGTTGAATAGACTGTCCTTACTGCAGGGATTGGTTTTGGATCCTTGATCAAATATGAGTTGACTGTAGATGTTTGGATTGATTTCTGGTGTTTCAATTCTGTTCCATTGGTCTATCCATCTGTTTCTGTACCAGTACCATGCTGTTTTGATAACACCTTCCCTGTAGTATGTCCTGAAGTCTGGTATTGTGATGCCTCCGGCTTTGTTTTTGTTGTACAAGATTGCTTTAGCTATTCGAGGTCTCCTGTGTCTCCATATGAATTTCAGCATCATTTTTTCCAGATCTGAGAAGAATGTCTTTGGTATCTTGATTGGTATTTCATAGAATGTATAAATTGCTTTTGGGAGAATAGACATTTTGATGATATTGATTCTTCCAATCCATGATCATGGAAGATTTTTCCATTTTTTGGTATCCTCTTCTATTTCTTTCTTTAAGGTTTTGTAATTCTCATCGTAGAGACCTTTAACGTCCATGGTTAAGTTTATTCCAAGGAATTTGATTGTTTTTGTAGCTATTGTGAATGGGATTGATCTTAGAAGTTCTTCCTCTGCCATGGCATCGCCTATATATACAAAGGCTGTTGGTTTTTGTGCATTGATTTTATACCCTGCTACTTTGCCAAACTCTTCTATGAGTTAAAATAGTCTCTTAGTAGAGTTCTTTGGGTCCCCTAAATAAAGAATCATGTCATCTGCAAAGAGGGATAGTTTGAGTTCTTCTTTCCCAATTTGTATCCCTTTAATTTCTTTTTCTTGCCTAATAGCTCTGGCTAGAACTTCCAGAACTATATTGAATAGCAGTGGTGAGAGTGGGCATCCCTGTCTGGTACCAGATCTCAGTGGAAATGCTTCCAACCTTTCCCCATTCAATAGGATGTTGGCAGTGGGTTTTTCATAGATTGCTTTGATTGTATTGAGGAATGTTCCTTCCATACCCAGTTTGCTTGGAGTTTTCATCATGAAAGGGTGTTGTATTTTATCAAATGCTTTCTCGGCATCTATTGAGATAATCATGTGGTTTTTCTTCTGCAGTCTGTTAATGTGGTGTATCACGTTGATTATTTTGCTCACATTGAACCATCCCTGCATGCCAGGGATAAAACCCAGTGGTCTGGGTGGATGATCTTTCTGATGTGTTGTTGCATTCTCTTGGCCAGAATTTTATTGAGGATTTTGCATCTATGATCAATAGGGATATTGGTCTGTAATTCTCTTTCAATGCTGCATCTTTTTCTGGCTTAGGAATTAAGGTGATGCTGGCTTCATAGAAAGAATTTGGGAGGATTCCCTCTTTTTTGATTGTTCTGAATAGTTTGAGAAGAATTGGAGTTAGTTCTTCTTTAAATGTCTGGTAGAATTCAGCAGTGAATCCATCTGGTCCTGGGCTTTTCTTTGTTGGGAGGGCCTTTATTACTGTTTCAATTTCTGTCTCAGTTATGGGTCTGTTTAGGTTTTCGATGTCTTCCTGGTTCAATTTAGGTAGGTTGCATGTGTCCAGGAATCTATCCATTTCTGATAGGTTTTCCTGTTTGCTAGCATACAAGTCCTTGTAGTAATTTCTGATGATTCTTTATATATCTATTGTGTCTGTTGTTCCCTTTCCTTTTTCTTCTCTGATTTTATTGATTTGTGTCTTTTCTCTTCTTTTTTTAGTTAGTTGGGCCAATGGGGTGTCAATTTTGTTTATTTTTTCAAAAAACCAGCTTCTCGCTTGGCTGATTTTTTGTAGTGTTTTTTTGGATTCAATCCTGTTGATTTCTTCTCTGATTTTAATTATTTCTCTTCTCCTACTAGATTTGGGTCTGGTTTGCTGCAGATTTTCTAGATCCTTGAGATGCATTGAAAGCTCATCTATTTGGTGCCTTTCCAATTTCTTGATGTAGGCACCTATCGCTATAAACTTTCCTCTTAAAACTGCTTTTGCTGCATCCCATAAGTTTTGGTATGTTGTGCTGTTATCCTCATTTGCTTCCAGAAAATTTTTGATTTCTCTTTTAATTTCTTCTATGACCCATTGTTCATTCAGGAGCATGTTGTTCAATCTTCATGTATTTGCATATGCTCTAGGGATTCCCGAGTTGCTAAATTCCAACTTCATTCTTTTATGGTCTGAGAAGCTGCATGGTATGATTCTAATTCTTTTGAATTTGCTGAGACTTGCTTTATGGCATAGTATGTGGTCAATCCTAGAAAAGGTACCATGTACTGCTGAGAAGAATGTAAATGCTTTATATTTAGGATGAAATGTTCTGCAGATATCTGTTAGATCCATTTGGGCTATAGTGTCATTTAAATCGACTGTCTCCTTGTTGATCTTCTGTCCTGTTGATCTGTCTATTTCTGAGAGTTGAGTATTGAAGTCCCCAGGACTATTGTATTGGGGTCTAAGTCTCCCTTTAAGTCCCTTAACAAATCATTTAAATTAACCAGCGCCCTGTAATTAGGTGCATATACATTGATAATTGTTATATCTTCCTTTTGAATTGATCCATTAATCATTATATAGTTAATCATTGTATAGTTGTCCGATATTAAGATGGCGACACCCGCTCTTTTTTCATTTCTATAGCCATGGTATATCTTTTTCCAGCCTTTCACTTTCAGTCTGTATGCATCTTGGTTGGAAAGATGTGTTTCTTGTAAGCAGCGAATAGATGGGTTTTGTTCCTTAAGCCAATCAGCCAATCGGTGTCTTTTAACTGGACAGTTGAGGCCATTAACGTTCAATGTGACTATTGATAAGTGGTAACTTTGCCCTGCCATTTGCCAAAGATAAGTTCTAATATATGCTTTGAATTCCCTGTGATCTTTTGCTGTGAGGTTTCCTTCCTTTACCTTCTTTCATATTGATGACCGTGTTTCTGTGTTTCTGTGTGCAACACATCTTTAAGCATCTTTTGCAGGGCTGGACGAGTGGCAACAAATTCTTTCAATTTCTGTTTGCTGTGAAAGGTCTTTATTTCACCTGCATTCACAAATGAGAGCTTAGCAGGATATAATATTCTGGGCTGGCAGTTTTTCTCTCTTAGTACCTGCTCTATGTCTCGCCATTCCCTTCTAGCTTGTAGGGTTTCTGATGAGAAGTCTGCTGTGAGTTAATTGGAGATCTTCTGAAACTAATCTGATGTTTCTCTCTTGCACATTTTAGGATCTTTTCTTTCTGTTTCACTGTGGTGAGTTTAATTACAATGTGTTGGGGTGAGGATCTCTTTTGGTCATGTTTATTAGGGGTTCTATGTGCTTCCTGTACTACGATGCCTCTGTCCTTCTCCAAACTTGGGCAATTTTCTGCTAGTATCTCACTAAAAAGGCATTCTAATCCTTTCTCCCTCTCCATGCCTTCAGGAACTCCTAGAACCTGAATGATGGGTTTTTTAATAGTATCCTGTAGATTCCCAACAATATTTTTTTTAATTTTTTTTATTTTTTTACAGGCAGAGTGGACAGTGAGAGAGAGACAGAGAGAAACGTCTTCCTTTGCCGTTGTTCACATCCAATGGTCACCGCGGCCAGCGCGCTGCGGCCAGTGCACCGTGCTGATCCGAAGCCAGGAGCCAAGTGCTTCCTCCTGTCTCCCATGCAGGTGCAGGGCCCAAGCACCTGGGCCATCCTCCACTGCACTCCCGGGCAACAGCAGAGAGCCTGCCTGGAAGAGGGGCAACCAGGACAGAATCCGGCGCCCTGACCGGGGCTAGAACCCCCTGTGCCAGCGCTGCAAGGCGGAGGATTAGCCTAGTGAGCCACGGCGCTGGCCTCCAACAATATTTTTTAGATTTCTAATTTCCTCTTCTTTTCTTTGGTTTGACTGTATCCTTTCCTGTTCTCTGTCTTCTAAGTCTAATATTCTCTCTTCTGCTTCACCCATTCTGTTTTTAAGGCTCTCTAAAGTGTTTCTCATTTGATCTATTGAATTCTTCATTTCATTATCATTTCTCGTCACTATCACAGTACAGTCTAGAGGGAACTAGAGTGGGGTTTTGCACTAGGGACATAAAGGTTTGAAAGTAAGGGAATTCTGGCACTGTGGCATAGCTAGTAAAGCTGCTGTGTGCAGTGCCGGCATCCCATATGGGTGCCAGTTCGAGTCACATATGTTCCACATACAATCTTCCTCTCTGCTATGGCCTGGGAAAGCAGTAGAAGATGACCCAACTTTTTGGGCCCCTGCACACAAGTAGGAGACCTGGAGAAAGATCCTGGATCCTGGCTTTGGATAGGCACAGCTCTGGCCATTATAGCCATCTGTTGAGTGAACCAGCAGATGGAAGAACTCTCTCTCTGCCTCTGCTTCTCTGTAACTCTGTCTTCAAATAAATAAATAACTTTTTTAAAAAAAGAAAGTGAGGGAGTTTGAAGGCAGGGGACTTTGAATCATTTGGATGACCATGACAGAAGAGATCTAGCTGAAGGACAGTACTGTAGCCAAGAACTCAATCATGAGCCAGACCTCCCATTCCAGGAGTTTATTTTGGGACCCATGTTAAAAACCAAAACTACACACTTCTTTGTCAGGGCCTGGGGACAAACTGATCTCAAATCTTTGGGCTACATCCCAGAGGGTGAATCATGAGGCATGGAAGGCCATTGTCCCATTCTTCAAAATGGTCTAAGGAGCGACCAAGGTAAACTTTTCTGGGGCATCTTACCAGAAGAGAAAGACTCACCTTTAATGTTTTGTTTTGTTTTAAAGGTTTATTTTATTTATTTCAAAGGGATAGTGACAGAGAGAGGGAGAGAAAGAGAGATCTTCCATCTGTTGGTTCACTCCCCAAATGACTGTAATGGTTGTGACTGGGCCAGGCTGAAACCAGGAGTCAGGAGCTTCATCAGGGTCTCCAACATAGGTCCAGGGGCCCTAGCACCTGGGCCATCTTCTGCTGCTTTCCCAGGCACATTATCAGGGAGCTGGATTGGAAATGGAGCAGCCAGGACTTGGATTGGTGTCTATATGGGATGCTGGCCTTGCAGGTGGCAGCTTAGCACATTAAATCACCTTGCTGGCCTCAAGACTCACTTTTTAAAACAGATTTATTTTTAAATGTAGAATTACAGAGAAAGAGAGAGAGACATAGACAGAGAGAGAGACAGAGAGAGAGAGAAACAGAGAACGAAAGATATCTTCCATCTACTGATTCATCTCCAAAATGGCCATAATAGCCAGGGCTGAAGCAGGCTGAAGCCAGGAGCCTGGAACTCTATCCAGGTCTCCCACCAGGTGGCAGGGGCTTATAGTTGGCCTAGAAAGACTCACTTTAAATGGACGTCTGCTTCAATGGGGGGGGTCCCTCCTACTGAAGGGTACTTCAGTGCTTCTTTGGCTAAGCAGAAGGCCCAGTGCTTCCCCCCTTAAGAAGGAAAGTATTTGATGCTGGGTAGCCAATCCATGTTTGGAAGAAAAGGAGCAAAAACTGCACTCACCCTTGAAGCATCAGTCTTTCAGACTAGGATAGTTCCTAACAGGTTGCTCAGCTGAAAAAGGAGAGGGAGCAGTAGACTTCCAACCTGAAGGACAAAGGGAGTGTGCAAAGATGGAATGGGGTGGGTCCTCACCCTTAAGGGCAATGTTTCTGAGCATCTGTGAATGGATGCCCTTTGAGCCAACCAGTCACCCTGGCCAAGAATCATCAGTTCGGAGTTGGTGAACTCGAAAGGCTTCCATAGCCTTGGCAACTCATGACAAGTGCCCAGGGTGATTACTGATGCCATAAACAAGAGTGCATTGTTAAATCAACAGCAGGAGTCACTGTGCACTTAATCCCTATGTAGGATCTCTGTCCTTAATGTGTTGTACTATGTGAATTAATGGTATAACTAGTACTTAAAAACAGTACTTTACACTTAGTGTTTCTGTGTGGGTGTAAACTGTTGAAATCTTTACTTAATATACACTAAATTTATCTTCTGTATATAAACATAATTGAAAATGAATCTTGATGTGAATGAGATGGGAGAGGGAGTGGGAGATGGGTGGGTTGTGGGTGCGAGGGAAGTTATGGGGGGAAAAGCCACTGTAACCCAAAAGCTGTACTTTGGAAATTTATATTTGTTAAATAAAAGTTAAAAAAAAGAAAATCTACAACTTATATAAACAACATCTACACTTGTGAGTCTCAAAACTTTTGATTCTAACTTTATATTAAAAAATCCTTGAGGATGCCAAGAACATTTGGCTTATTGGGGTTATATCCTTTGTTATTGGCTGTATCAGAAATAAAACTGAGAAACTTGAATGCTTTTTACTCATTCATTTAAAATATCAATAATACCTCATTCTATGTCACAAAAATAACTTGGGTGTCACCTTGGACACCCCCTTCACCCTGGAGCCCTGAATAAAGCTCCCTGGCCACACATGACACATGCCTCTGAGTGTTTGCTGAAAGAACAGACACTCCATTAAGCCGTAGACCAAAGGCATGGACCAAAGATAAAAGCCATCAGAGGAAAAGGAAAACCAGCAATTATCTCCACAAATGCCTAAAATAAACTCAGAAATTCAAGAAGCATGAATAAGAAAGACAACATGATGCCCCCAATGGAACACAACAATACTTCAATACTAGAATGTGAAGATGCCACAAAATACACTATTTTAATTCTATTTTTCAGTGAGGTTTTGTTAAATTAGCTACTTCACTTTTAAATTTTTTAAGAAACATAAAAATTATATATATATATGTATATATACAGGGTACTAGGTAATTTTCAGATACATGTTTTCATAGCATAATGTCCAGTCATGATAAACAGGTTTATCTCTTCAAACATTTAACATTTCTTTATATTGAAAACATCTAAAATCCTATGATCTAGTCTGTTTTTTGTAGTGAAGTACATTCACATTTGTACTTACCCTACTGTGCAGTAGAACTCCAGAACTCCTTATTTACTATTTAGCTATACCCAGTATCCATTTATCAACCTTTCCTTAACCTTCTCATCTCACTTCTCTTCCCAGCCTTTGATAACCACTACTATACCTTGGAATTTTATGGGATGTTTTTAGACTCCACATAATGTATGAGGTTATGTGATACTTGTCTTATTTCACTTAAGATAATGACACCCAGTTCAATGCAATTTGGATTTTCTATAAACCTTGCAAAGCACCTTTATGTGTGTGTGTGTGTGTGTTTAGATATGTAACAAGATTTCTTATATATTTATAAACATATTTGTATGCCCAATATCCATTCATATTACATCATATATTCAGGGATTTTTTTATTTGACTAACAAGGAGAACAAAATAGAGAAAAGGAAAACAAATGATGTCCAGGTGAGTGGACAAAACCATTGACTTTGCCTATTGGTTTCATCAGAAAACACCAGACGGCCCTGAGTCTATTTGCAAAAGGTCTCCTTGTGGACCTAACTAAGATTTTCTAAAATTCCACGGGAATATACTTTTCACATTTTCTTTCTTTTGAAATAGTTGGTCCTTTTAGAAGAATCCTGAGTGAATCCCAAACTTAATATTCCCTTCCCAATGTGAGAGCTATTTGAACTTGCTTTCCCTCCACCATTCACTTATTCATTCTCTCTCTCTCTCTCTCTCTCTCTCTCTCTTTATTTCTTTACTTTATTTATAAGCAGGTGTCAGGATAGCCTAGAAATAGCCATGTCCCTAAATATAGGAGTATCAGACTCTAGATCAGACTGTGTTTCTAACTTAGAGCCCTTGAGATCAGATCCCCATTACCATGATAGTTCTCTCACTTGACAAATAAAGGACTGGATCCAGACCATCTCTAAGGTAGTTATCAATTCTAACATGTTTATGAAACACACACACACATACACACACACAGAAAGTACACATGAATTTGGAGCTTGGGCAAGCAGTGCTTAATGCTTCAGTGCAAGTGTTAATGCAGAATGCTGACTTAATTGTTCTTGTCAAGCTAAGGCTCCAAGGCCCTACGTGCCTTGTTAACAAGGTGCCTTGGGCACCCAGAGTCAGGTAATTACCCAACTTGAAAGAAATTATTTGCCTCACTCCTAAACAAGTTTCAGAGGAACTAATTAATCAAAGCAACTGTAAATACGAAAACTTCTCAGGTGATAATTGCTGTTCAGCACTGAGGGTTATATCCAGGGTTCTGGCAGATAAATCATCAAGGAGGGACTGACCCTGGGGAGAAGCAAAGCCTTGGCAAATTGACTTCAGGCTCCAAGGCCACTTGCTAGCATTACTGACTTTTTGGTGACTAGCCTGCCTTCTTGTCCTGCAAAACAAAATAAAACAAATTGAAAATGCATTCCAATTCAGCAAAATGTAGCAAACCCAGGAGATTCAATTGACTATACACATTGGAAACTGTAAGAAAGGCTGCCACTCAGATCCTTGTCATGTTGATGAGCATGATTGTTTCAGATAGACATCTCTAGGTTGGAACATCAGATCTGGATCTTAAGCAAGCTATATAAGCTCTTGAGGTTCTGAGGTTAAATAAGAGTGCCTACATTGGAGAAATGCATGGGATAATGCATTTAGTAAGAATTCAATGAATGTTCATTATTCTTAGTGAGTGTAGTCACCACTATGATTCTCACCAAAGCAATTGCACAAGCTCCAACTAGGCCCCCTCATCTCCAGTAATTCTTTCCCAATCGTCCTTCACAAAGCCACTTCTATCAAACAGGGCTTCAATTTTGCAGCAGAAAGCATTCAACTGGCCAGACTCCAGAGTGCTTGAAACACTTTACATTTTCCAGACAAGACAGAGGGAAAGTAAAGAAACTGGGCTATCCTACCCTGCCATGTATGCCCAAAGCAGCCATTGAAAACCCATCCACTAATAGTTATCGTTTATGTATTTTGCCCCACATCTGAATACATTGTTGTCATCACAACAATGGTGGAGAGTGTTAAAGCCTTCTAATGCCAATGGAGCATAATGTGTCTAGATAGCTTACAAAGCAAATTCCTTAATGAAGGGTTAACCAGTCCAGAATGTCAGTAGAAATGCTTTTGATGTAACTGATGTAAAGATGGCTATATCCCAACAAAACTATGCTTCTGTGGACACTGAAATTTGAATTCTAAGCAGTTTTCATGACTCGCGAAATATTGTCGCTTTGATATTCCCAACCATTTAAAATTATTAAAACCATTCTTTGATCACAAGCTGTAAACAAATACAGAGTGTCCACTTCAAAAAAATCTATCAAGCTCCACTGTCCCAGAATATAAGAAAGGAACAGGAACCGGAGCTGTAACATAGTGTGTAAAGACACCAATGGCAGTGCCAGCATCCCATATGGGTGCTGATTCAAGTCCCAGTTGATCCTCTTCCAGTCCAGCTCCTTGCTATGACTTGGGAAAGCAATAGAAGATGGCCCAAGTCTTTGGGACCCTGCACCCATATGGGAGACCTGGAGGAAGCTCCCTGGCTTCTGGCTTCAGATCAGCACAACTCCATCCATTGCAGACATCTGGAGAGTGAACCAATGGATGGAAGACCTCTCTCTCTCTCTCTCTCTGTCTCTGCTTTTCTGTAACTCTGCCTTTCAAATAAATCTTTTGATCAAAAGGACCATACCTACAAGCAAAGTTTTAAGATTAAAACCATACTATCATACTAATAATTCATCAAAGATCCAGGATTCCTATTCTTATTTCCTGAGCCAATGGAATTGACATAGAAGTTTTCATGTCTTTCTGTACTTCATTTTTTCCTTATAAACTAAGAATATTTTTATAAAGGGTAGGATATAAATATTACTGAAATTCAAATTTAAAAAATTAAGTAAACTAACTTAAAAACTATTTCTAACAGTTTCACTATTTATACAAAGAAAAAAAAATAGAGATCTTTATGCTTCAATTTGTTTCTATGAGACAGTAAAGCACAGCTCTTGGTTTACATAGCCACTCATTTCTGACCTGAAACTGTGCATTCTGGAATTACAACCTATGGTTAAATGAGTGTTCTCTGACTGCTCTGGAGCCAACTTCCTCTGACCCTGAGAAATTTACTTATTTCATCTGTGAAATGGAAATAACAGTGCTAAAGCCTGTCTTGTGACTGTTGTGAGGATTAAATAAAATAACACATTAAGCATCTTCACAAGTGCTCAGTGATTATTAGTAAATTCAATGCATTGGTTAATCTAACTAAGCAACATGCAATCTAAATATCATCATTTTATTTTACATAGGAGAAAGATTAAACCTCAATCCACATTTATAAAGATAGTCACTGATAGAGGTGAGCTCTGAATATGCACCAAATTTTGAAAGAAGTTTGGATTAAAAACATAATAGGGATGAGGCCAGTGCTGTGGCACAGCGGGTTAATGCCCTGGCCTGAAGTGCCGGCATCCCATATGGGCGCCGATTCGAGACCCGCCTGCTCCAATTCCAATCCAGCTCTCTGCTGTGGTCTGGGAAAGCAGTGGAAGATGGTACAAGTCCTTGGGCCCCTACATCATGTGGGAGACCCTGAAGAAGTTCCTGGCTCCTGGCTTCAGATCAGTGCAGCTCCAGCCATTGCAGCCTACTGGGGAGTGAACCAGTGAATGGAAGACCTTTCTCTCTCTCTCTTTCTCTCTCTCTCTCTCTCTCTCTCTCCCCTTCTCTCTCTCTTTCTCTCTCTCTCTTTCTCTCTCCTTCTCTCTCTCTCTCTCTCTCTCTGCCTCTCCTCTCTCTGTGTAACTCTGACTTGCAAATTAATAGATAAATCTTTAAAAAAAAGATGCAGCACATGAATTGTAAAAAAGTTACTGATCTGAGATATTAATACTCAAAATAGGGTGAGTGGTACATGAAAACTCTTTGTATTACTACATTACAATCTGTTCAGTAAGTTTAAAACTGGTCTGAAATTTTTTAATTAATATTTTTTAAAGATTCCAAATTGGATTTTACATTTGGACTTATTCCAAAAGGACTGTGCTCCCTTCCTTTTTCATCCTCTAGAATCATTGTTGTGCCTTTAAATTCCTTTGATCTCAAAGATATCCACATTGATATCATTATGAGGACAAGGGCATGATATACTGGCTGCTTATTCCTAATGTTGAGGTGATAGCCAATGGCCATGTGTGGGAACCTTAGAGAATTAAAAGGAAAGTTGTTTTCAAATCCACCTTGATAGAAGCAGTACAGGAAAGAAATCTGGAAAAGAACCCTAGTTCCCCACCTTTATGTCCTCTTTATATCCTTTGTCAACCCCTGTAATTGTGATTTGGCCAAGCCAGCTGAAATCCCTGAGCCAATTCATGAACTGTGAATAAAATTCTTGCTCTTTGTTCTGAGAATTTTTATCTACTTATAATTAAAAGATCGAAGTACAGATACTCAGAAAATTACTTATATTTTACCTTTAAGTTTTTTATTAGTCCATGAATATTTGAATTTAACTTCATGCTTATACTAGACATGTTTCCTTCAGTTTTCTCATTTGAAATGTATCATTTGATTTTAGCCAGGCTTCTTCTGAGGTCAGTCATATACAAATGAGTTTCAGGGGGATTAAACAGACAGATGGGGAGGCCATTCTAATTTCCCATATTCATCTTTTGCTTAAACCTACCTCTCTTCAAAAGCCTGGTAAATCTTCCAGGATCACACTACAGTTCAATCCACCATTGACAACAGCCCAAAAATCTTCAGTCCTTCCTTCTCAGCTTTGTTTTCCATTCCTATGCATGATTTTACCCCTAGGTGCATTTTAGTTTCTCAATTTCTCTAGTTTAAATACAGTGCCCCCTGCAAGTCAAACCACACAGAGTAGGAGACACAACTGGTTCTCATGCTTGGAGTCCTAGGAAACCATCAACATAACCTATAGTAGACTTCCCTTAGCCAGAAAATCACCCAATTGCTCTTGACAGTGATGGAGTTGAACTCTATGCTGTCTTCTCCACCTACCCTCCCTGACACATCTCTGTCCCACTGTTTAATCCAGTTGTAGAGGTTTGAATTAGCTCTAAACAAATCTATTCCTAGATCTGGCAGAATCATCTAACAATGATAGAGATCATGCTATACCTGGCCATGAACCAATAAATAATGCATTTCAATTCCACTTAAAATAATTTATTTTCTCCTGGGTTAGTTACAATCAGGTACCAAGAAGAATAGACATTATCTAAGTTTTCAACCTTCACTCCAACAGTCTTCCCTCTTCTTTCTTTCTTCTTCGTTTTATTTTTCCTTCTTTTGTTAATTATTTATTTATTTACATACTTATTTATATAGCAGCAAGTGTATTAGCCAAGTTTAATGAAGAGAAATATACCTGACAGAGCAGGCAGGCACTTCAGGAAAGAACTAAGAGCCCAGCCTACATTTAGAGTGGATTTGTATGGATTTGGATATGGATCATCTGCCTCACTCCACATGCTTTCTGAGGTATTTCTGAGTAGAAGGCTTCCTAAAAGTCCTCCTAGAATTTCATAATGGGCCTAGTAGCCCCTTTGGTGCAGGGTGAGGAAGATTCCCCTACCCAGTCCCAGGGAGAGGGCCAGAGCCCACCCCATCAGGCTATGGAGCAATGGAAAGACTTTTAACATGTAAATGCTGGTCTACTACTACATTTCTTCCCTTATTCAACCACACAAAAGACCCAAACAACAAGATTATTGATTAATAGCAATACTTTAGATATGTAATATTGGTCCACTCCCAAGGCTTGCTTCTACATTTTTTCCTTCATCCATCCACATGCCCATTTGCTTTTCCCACTCTTGCACTCACAGGGTAATGTCTACCCAGCTCGCTTAACATGCCCCTCTCAAGAGATATAGCCCATGATCTTATGGAGGGTGGCATGGATGAAGGTCTATCTTCTATATTTTCTTCAACTGACATATGGGAATAAAGTTGGCTCTAATTATTCTTCTCTTGTTGTCCATCCTATGGTGTTTGAGGGTAGCCTTTGAAGATTGTCTCATTCAGTCCAGAGGGCTGGTTGTATCATTTAACAGGATAGTCTGGAAGCCCTGCCTCATGGATATCTGGAGTTGGAAGACTTATTCTGTTAGAGACAAGTGATTGTATAAAGACACATAGTATAGGCTGGTGCCACAGCTCACTAGGCTAATCCTCCACCTGCGGTGCCAGCACCCAGGTTCTAGTCCCGGTCGGGTTGCTGGATTCTGTCCCTGTTGCTCCTCTTCCAATCCAGCTCTCTGCTGTGGCCTGGGAGTGCAGTGGAGGATGGCCCAAGTGCTTGGGCCCTGCACCTGCATGGGATACCAGGAGAGGCACCTGGCTCCTGGCTTTGGATCAGCACAGTGCGCCCACCGCGCAGGCTGTGGCGGCCATTGAGGGGTGAACCAATGGAAAAGGAAGACCTTTCTTTCTGTCTCTCTCTCTCACTGTCCACTCTGCCTGTCAAAAAAAAAAAAGACACATAGTATAAAAAGAAGCAGTAAGAGTATGTGAGCTACAGGGCCAAGGAGAAACAACAACCAGAATTTCTGTGACCCAGTGCTGAGCCAGAAATTCCAGACCTGTTCAACCTGGCTTTGGTGTTGACTGGCTTCAAATAAGAAATGGTGAATATGGTTTTGTACCTATTGGTTTGACCCAAAAAATGTTCTTGGAGTATGGTAACTGCCTAAAGAGGTATCTAGGCTGTGTTCCCCCTTCTTTAAACATGGGAAATGGGACTAAAGTAAAAATAAGTCAACTTTCTCATGTTTCAACTTCCTCTTTTTTTAAATAGTTTTTTTTTTAAGATTTTATTTATTTATTTGACAGGTATAGTTACAGACAGTGAGAGAGACAGACAGAGAGAAAGGTCTTCCTTCCATTGGTTCACTCCCCAAATGGCCACAATGGCTGGTGCTGTGCCAATCCGAGCCAGGAGCCAGGTGCTTCTTCCTGGTCTCCCATGCGGGTGCAGGGGCCCAAGCACTTGGGCCATCTGCTACTGCTATCCCAGGCTATAGCAGAGAGCTGAACTGGAAAAGGAGCAACCGGGACTAGAACTGGTGCCCATATGTGATGCCGGCACCGCAGGCAGAGGAATAACCCAGTACACCATGGTGCCGGCCCCTTAACTTCCTCTTTTTTTTTAAAGATTTTATTTATTTTATATGAGAGGTAGAGTTATGGACAGCGAGAGGGAGAGACAGAGAGAAAGGTCTTCCTTCCATTGGTTCACTCCCCAAATGGCTGCAATGGCTGGAACTGCACAGATGCAAAGCCAGGAGCCAGGGGCTTCTTCTCGGTCTCCCACACTGGTGCAGAGGCCCAAGGACTTGGGCCATCTTTTACTGCTCTCCCAGGCCATAGCAGAGAGCTGGACTGGAAGAGGAGCAGCCAAGTCCATATGGGATGCCGGTACCACAGGCGAAGGATTAACCTACTGCACCACAGCACCAGCCCATCAACTTCCTCTTAATAAGGCCATCTTCACACACAGAATGTGTCAGAACTGATGATAATCACTTAACTCTAATCCTTATTTCTTTCCAAAAAATGAACTCAACTGTAAAGCATAATCAGAATCTTTGTCAATTAGATAAAAATCATCTGAACTAGTTTCATCATTTTTTGATCATTATTGAAGATACTCTATCTTCAAAGTATTGTATGTCTTGGGAATGAGACCATTAAAAAGAATTTTAATTAAAGGGGTTTTTTTATATATTTTTTATCTTCATTTTATTTGGAAAGTAGAGACACAGAGACAGAGATTTTCCATGTTTTGGCTCACTCCTGAAATTCCCACAACAGCCAGATCTAGGCCAGGCCAAAGTCAGGACCCCAAAGCTTCCATCTGGATCTTGAATGTGTTTGGCAGGAACTCAAGTACTTGAGCCATCATCTGCTGCCTCCCAGGTTGCACACTGGTAGGAAGCTGGATCAGAAGCAACGAGCTGGGACCATAACAAGGCTCTCTGATATGTGATGCATGTATGTCAAGCAGTTTCTTATTTGTGTGCCAATGCCTACCCTGAAGCTTGCTATTTTATAATCAAGTCCAATGAAACCTGTTTTTTGATAGATTTATGTTTCCTCCTGACCTTATATAATGTCTCCATTCTCTCTAGTTCAAAGCTAAGCAAGTAAACTCTTTAATAACCTTTGTATGTTTATTTAATAACCTTTGCAGGGGAAAGAGTAAAGAGCTTAACTCCTTTAACTCCGAGGTAGAAGAGCACAACTCCAGATGCTTTGCTACAGGGTTATCAAAACTTCACAGCAGATTGTATCCAATTTTAGAGTTTGATAAAGAAAATGCAGTTATTGTTGCTGACAAAATAGTAAAACACAATCCAACAAAATACTTTAGGGTTAGGTTATTCCTCCATCGCAATGCACCTTAACCTGACAAACTCAAAGTCAACATGTCATCCTGAATTTTGGTTCCAGCCCAGTAATGGAAAACTTCAAATCTATCAGCATGAAACACAACCCCATGCCATTGGAGGATTTTGTTGGTTTGTCTATTTTTAATTTCTTAATTTCTGCTGTACCTGTAAAGCATTTTAATGAAGCTCTAATTTCTTAAAACTTTCTGTTAACTATAAATTTCTCATAACTTTCCATTAACTTTATACTTGAAAAACACTTTCATTTCTCCATGAAACCCATAGACATTACTCCACTTGTCTACATTTTAATAGTGTTAAGATGTTAACATTAGTAATTTTACTAATAAAATTAATTCAATTTTATTTAATACTATTAACAAGACTGACAATGGTTTGAGTTTTCCATCTTTTGAGGTAGCAGGTTGCAGTGCCTTCATCTTGAAGAATTACTTCAAGATTAATCTTAAAATGTATTAACTTTACAAGTGTATATGTGCTGCTCGCTTGGACTTGCCTTCAATGGTGGAACTAGAGATATGCCAGGGGATTTTAACTCAGTCTTATCAAGGAGGCAGGTACCAATGCCAGTGCACTAGGTAAAATGATAAGTATAAGTACACAACCGATCAAAAAGATAGGGTAAGTGTCGAAGAGATATCACAAATAAGACCAATGTAAGCAAATAATGAAAGATAGAATTAAAAGGGAGAGAATGATCCTGTGGGGGAAGCAGAACACACAGCAGACTCATAGAATGGCAAACGCCCAAAACAGCACTCCTGCCTCAGAATCAACCCTTGGAACATTCGGATCTGGCTAAAAGGTCTATGAGAGTCTCACAGGCATGGAAAGCCATGACACAGTGGCAAAAAACAATCTAAATGAAGGATCCTGGTGAACAAGACCCCAGCAGAAGGAACAGGCCATCAAAGAGGGAGGTGCCTTTCTCGGAAGGAAGAATAAGGAAGGTAACTGAAAATGAAACTCGATGAAGGGCGGGATGGGAGAGGGAGTGGAAGAGGGGAAGCCATAACAATACAAAAGTTGCACTTTGTAAATTCACATTTATTAAATAAAAAAAGAAAAGAAATAAAATAAAATTAGAAGGAAAAAAAAAAAAGAAGCAAATGACGGAGGAAACCAGCCCAGGAAATCCCTGGTGTGCTGTACTGAACTCTTACTATGTAAAACCTTGAGAGAGATGACTCATGCCACGTGGTGTCCAGAACTCTGGGCTCCTGGGCTCGGCATTTTCCATTCAGATGTATAACAGAACATGTGAGAGATGCAATAGAAATTTAGAAGAGTGCTCCTCCTCCCCAGGAGTCTGGGCAATGGGGCAGAGGGCCATGGCTCCTGCACCCTATTCAAGTCTCTGCTGCTGGCTGCTGCAGGACCCTGGTCGGGTCTCTCTCGGGCTCCTTGTAGTGATGTCTGCTGTGGTTACAGAACCTGCTCTCCTGGCTTGATCAGGGCCCAATGGTCCTCCTCAGCTGCCTCGGCCCCACTCTGGCTGTCACTGTTGGGGCAGAGCCTTGAGCACACCAAGTCTCCCACCTGACTACAGGCCGCCTATGCAATACTCAGCCTCCACCTCAGGACTAGGTGCTGTCTCACCTGCCCATGATCAGTTCGGTTCAGCCACCTCTCCCACCCCTGCACCTTGGTCAGACCAAGATCATGACCAGTGCTGACAGGCTCCTGGGCTCTGGACTCCTTCATGTGCTGACAGTCACAACTCTCCTGTCCAAAAAAAAAAAACAAAAAACAAAAAACAAAAAACAAAAAACAAGTGTGTATGTGCTTGTTCTGACTTAAACACTGCAGAATGTATACATGTATCAAAAGATCACATGATACCCCATCAATATGTATAATTTTTATGTGTCAATTAAATTTATTTTTAATCTCCTCTATAATTTATCTAGGTTTGAGCTTTGTATTAATTTTTGCCTAAAATATAGTGAAAGTTTTGCAATTAAAAAAGCTCTGGGGGTTAGCACTGTATTGTATGTAACAGCTCAAGTCACTGCATGAAGAGCCAGCATCCCATATGGTCACCGGTTCTAGTCCCAGCTGCTTCACTTCTTTTTTTTTTTTTCTCTGACAGGCAGAGTTAGTGAAAAAGAGAGAAAGAGAGACAGAGAAAAAGGTCTTCCTTCCGTTGGTTCACCCCTCAAATGGCTGCTACGGCTGGCGCGCTGCGCCAATGCGAAGCCAGGAGCCAGGTGCTTCCTCCTGGTCTCCCATGCGGGTGCAGGGCCCAAGGACCTGGGCCATCCTCCACTGCACTCCTGGGCCACAGCAGAGAGCTGGACTGGAAGAGGGGCAACCGGGACAGAATCCAGTGCCCAACTGGGACTAGAACCTGGTGTGCCGGCACCGCAGGCAGAGGATGAGCCAAGTAAGCCACAGCCACAGCGTCGGCCCCAGCTGCTTCACTTCTGATCCAGCTCTCTGCTATGGCCTCAGAAAGTAGTAGAAGGTGGCCTAAGGGCTTGGGCCCCTGCACCCATGAGGGAGATTCAGAAGAAGCGCCCGGCTCCTGGATTCAGACCAGCTTAACTCTTTGAACACGTGGAGTTATTTCATGAATTTGACATTCCAACCTTCATCACAAGTACCTTGTGTCTAGAAGAGGACTGTCGAGAAATTTGCTTTTCATGGTTTCAGAAAGTGAATTTCAAAATGAAATTGGAAAATATATATTGTAAAGGATTATTTAAAACATGTACATAGAGAAACTTGAAAATTGAGGAAGGGGGATGGGAGTGAGGTGGGAGGGCAGGCACAGTGGGAAGAATCACCACATTCCTAAAGTTGTAATTAGGAAATGTATGAAGCTTATAACTGCAAAATTGTATGGCTCTGCATATAGACTTATTCTGAGGGTACAATTTAAAAACTTAACATGGGATATCAAATCTCCTTAGCGAGGTGGTAAAAAAAAGGCATTTTAAGTGTTAAAGAGATCATAGGGATAGGATTAAGTGTTAACGTGATCCTATAGATATGATTAAGTGTTTAGTGATCATAATAGAATTAAAAAGCATGAACCTCCAACATGGAAAGTGGTTCACACAGCTGGCTCATAGAAAGATCATTGCTTAAAGCATCACCCTACTCAGAATCAGCCCTAAATGCATTCCAGTCTGGTTGAAAAGGCCACAAAAGCATTTCAGGCATGGAAAGCCGGAACACTGTGGCAAAAAGTGTCCTACATGAAGGAAATCCAGTGGAAAGAAGTGGTCATTGGCCAGCACCATGGCTCACTAGACTAATCCTCCGCCTGCAGTGCCAGCACCCCAGGTTCTAGTCCCGGTTGGGGTGCCGGATTCTGTCCCAGTTGCTCCTCCTCCAGTCCAGCTATCTGCTGTGGCCTGGGAGTGCAGTGGAGGATGGCCCAAGTGCTTGGGCCCTGCACCCACATGGGAGACCAGGAGGAAGCACCTGGCTCCTGGCTTCAGATAGGCGAAGTGCACCGGCCGTAGCAGCCATTAGGTGGGGTGAACCAAGGGAAGGAAGACCTTTCTCTCTGTCTTTCTCTCTCTCTTTTTCACTAACTCTGCCTGTCAAAGAAAAAAAAAAAAGAAGAAGAAGTGGTCATCAAATAAGGATGTAGACTTTTCTCTAAGGGAGGAGAGAACTCCCACTTTGCATATGACCTTGTCTAAATATTGAAGGAGTTCGTAGATTCTAAAGGCTTCCATAGCCTAGGCAGCCCATATCAAGATCCTCGGGTGATCACTAATGTCATACGTAAGTGTTAAATGTTGAATTAACAACAGGAGTCACTGTGCACTAACTTACCATGCAGGACTCTGTCCTCAAAGAGTTGTATCATGAGAGTTAATAGTAAAACTTGTTCTCAAAGAGCTGAAATAGATCAGTGATTTTAAATTTTCATGTGCCATAATCTTAGAGAATTTGATGAAAGCTCCGGTCCTTTCCTGTGGAATGAATATGTGTAAGTACAAACCATATTGTTTCTGAGTCTTCCAAAATCTATTCTTAGACTTGGAAAGCTTTCCCCAAGCCTGCCAGCTGAGTAATGTTTCAATGTGTAAAGAAAACAGTAATGAACAATTTTATTGTGATTAATAAGTTAATCCTGCCATCTAGTGGTCCAGTTTAAAAACAAGAACTTTCGTCTTTTTGATTTTTAAATAATAATTGTACAAGTTTACGGGCTACAGTGTGACATCTCAATACATATATACAATGCATATGAGTCAAATAAGAATAACAAACATTTGCCTTTCTTTTACATTACCTTATACTGTGTTATTTCACAAGGAATGCCGCTTACCCTTTATTTGAAGATGTCTTTCTTTATTTGGAATGAAAAATGACAGAGAACCAGGGAGTGGAGGAGAAAGAGAGAGAGAGAGAGAGAGAGAGACCTTCCATCTGCTTGAAAAATCAGGTCTGAGCCAATCAAATTCAGGAACTAGGAACCAGGAACTCCATAATAAACTCCTTTCAGTTCTCCCACATAGGTATCAGGGATTCAAGTGCTTGAGCCGCCATCATTTTTTCCCTGGAAGATTGGCAGGCAACTGGCTCAGGAGAATAGCCAGGATTTGAACCACTGCTCCAAAATGCAATGTGGGCACAGCAAGCAGAGGCTTAGCATCCGAGTCACGATGCCTACTTTTTACTTGAACACAGCCTGCATTCACTGAGATCATGCTAACAGAGGACAGGGAGGTGATGTTTCATGAATACGTGAAATTTGCATATGGCGTGGATACTGCAAGCATATACAATAAAAAAAGGTTACATATTCTAAAATAGAACTAAATGTTTAAAGCTAGTTTCTTTTTTAAAAATTTGGGATATAAAGTCATTTTGGGGTAATCTTTTGTTAACGGAGAACTCAAAGAAAGATAAATCACTTTTCACATCTAGTTCTTTACCACATTCCTTTCAAAAGCCTTCTGTGCCCAGTTGGGTGTTAAATAATTGACTATGCCAGACATCCTGCTGGATGCTGAGAACAGAGAAGC
Source organism: Oryctolagus cuniculus (assembly GCF_051225735.1). Taxonomy (NCBI): domain Eukaryota; kingdom Metazoa; phylum Chordata; class Mammalia; order Lagomorpha; family Leporidae; genus Oryctolagus; species Oryctolagus cuniculus. The sequence continues at coordinate 15,236,382 of NC_142867.1, read as the reverse complement.
ACTAACTAGTAGGAGCTAAAATGAAGACGATTCCTTTATTTCTTGGCTATTACAGTTTTGTGAAATTTATATCTGCAATAACTATGCCTGTGCCTTTCTAATATCCAAAAAGACAACCACATGGAATTTTTATTAAAGAATATGAATGATGAAAATGAAAACACCAGCCATCAGCCTCTGAGCCCTTACTTGTACTATCTTATTCAATTTGGTAATAATATCACACCCCAGAAAGTGTTATTCTCACTTCATAGATTGTTAGGGGGGCTTCCAAAAGTTTTTGGGAAATAGAATAAAAGCTAAGTTTATTTTGGTGCAAAAAATTTTGAAAAACATGCAGTTTTTTTTCATAATGAACATTTTCCATGAACTTTTTGAAAGTCTTTCATCTTAAGAAAATTTACATTTAAATTACCTCTAATTTTAGATGTTGGTTCTTATTTTTGTTTTTGTAATATGTAACCTCATTTGTATACATATTATAACCTTCTGTTTCATTACATATGTTATAATCTCCTTTGCAATAGTTTTTATTATGATGTATTGTAACCTCATATCTGATATGTATTAGTTTGTAAGATGTAACCTCATTTGTATAACCTGAATAACCTGGATGTAATTGTGCAGGTCATATTTATCTTCTCTCTCTCTTGTTGCATGCACACATCTGAATCTAAATGTATTAGAAATGAATTGTTTCACAAATTGCTTCTCACATTGGTAAAGGATAGGAAAGTGTGAATGCAATATCTCTCACTCTCTTTCTCCAAAATGTCTTCTGTAATTGTTCTCTCTCTTCCCTCAGTGTCCAGTCCAAATGTGTTGTTTTCCCCAATCAGATGCCCCTTTTCTCTTCCTCTGACAACACAGCCACTGTTCTAATGTTAATAACTTACTCCTCCCACGCTTGGTGAGCTGTGGATCATGAGACTCTACCTTTCCCAAACCACCAAGGTGGGCCCACCTGATCCAGCAGAGGGAGCCACTTGGAACACCCTGGCTCCTTCTGCAGAACTCCCAGATCAGTAAACAGAAATGGAACCAATCGCACACAAATCCATTCCCTTGAAGGATGTCAAATAGAGAAAACAGGTAACAACCTTCTACAAACTGTACTCTCCCAATTTTTTCCATTTTTATGGACTGAAGTTTGAAAGCCAAGCCAAGGGTCAACCAAGTGTGTTACACAGATGCCCTCTCTCAACTCTACCTCCAAAAGAGGGACTTGTGACAGTTTGGATTAGGTGTGCCCACATGTGATAGAAAATAACACTCATTTAAACAAGTGACCTAAAAATATACCAGGAAGGAGCCAATGAAGAATGCAAACCTGAATGTTTCCTCATGGCACAAGATGATAGCTCAAGGTCTAGCCATTAAGACTGAATCCCAAGTGACAGAAAGATGACAAGTGGCAGGAAGAATACCAGCTGAAAATCTGAGATTTCTTAGAAGCACCTCTCAGATCTTGCACTTAGCTACCAAATGATTACATGGTATCTGCTACCTACAAAGAACACTGCAAATGTGGTCTTTCATCTTGGTTGCAATGTCCCCAGCTAAAAGTGGGGCTTCTATTAAATAAGAGAATGAAAGATGGGGTTCTTCCTTAATAGTTTTTGCCACGAAGGCAAATGCAATTAATTTGGCTACTTTTCTTCTCAGCCATTGTTTTTCCTAGGTGACCTTACTATTACAGTGCCATTAGAATGATACCTAACAGCATAAATGTTTGGAGGCCAGAGTTAGAATCCCAGCCCCACTCCATATTAGTTGAATTATCCTGCCTCCATCTCGAGATATATTCATCCCATCATGCTCTTTTGTTTCATAACAGTACTGATCCCAAGCTGATTTCCCTCTATTTGTGTAGAATAATCCACATGGAGAATGAGCCTTTGTCATTTGCTGTTACATTCTCGAAACATGGATTAACACCTACCAAGTAAGAGTCACCACATACATATTTATTAACTTAAATTATTTCAGCAATTAAATTCCTGTGGAGAAGAATGTCTAGTAGAAAATAACTTATTTAAAAATAGCTAAGATTTGTGATTTGTTTTAAAATGGGGTAAAAATAATATAAAATAAGAAACCTTGCAAAAATATATGCACATACACACAGAAAAGTGTTGTAAGCAAATAAGCTATAGGTGTATCATAGATTATTTGCACATACAAAATCATATAAGAACATGTTTTCAGAATCCCATTGCCTTATAAAAAGATTATCTATAATTATATATTTCTGAATTATAAATATATATACACACAAATAGATACATTCAGGAAAATACTAGAAATTAATATATTAAAATCCAAATATTATACAGAGATTTTTAGACTTCTATCCAAAATAATGAATTTCCATTGTTTTTGCAAGGCAACAACAACCAATTTAGGAATATATCTTTCAATATTCTTATTAGTAGAAAGATTTTTGATCTACATAAACATTAGGTTATATAAAATCTAAATTGAAATATAATTTCAATATAAAATTTTGTCTAGTCAATTTTAAAAGGGGTCAAATTTGAGATCATAAAACATTATTTGTGGACAATCTAAGAGTGCAAAAAGCCTTCTATCTCACACAGTAGCAGGGCCACAGACAAGTGTGCTCTCTGCCAGCACCACCGTAAATCTTGCTTTCACTCCCATTGTAGTTGCCATGGGAGTTACTCAAGTGAGACTTAAGGAGACTATGGTTACTGACCACAAGGTCAAGCTATGGCCCCTTGCATCCAGACATGTCTAACATTCCTTGGTTGCATGAGATAATCCGTAAATAAATTTCAAGAGCCAAACGGAAGTAGACTATCCATACATCCTTGTGGCTTTCTGGGAAGTTTTAAACACCTGAAGAAGACCTGGCAGCATCTGACTCATTCTGAAGATTAGGCTCTGCCTCAAGAGATATTTTGGACAGATAGGGCTTGATAATCAGCTCTACATTTTCTTTCCTGCCAAGAAACTCTTAAATTGTTTATAACGTTTTCCTTTTTCAGAAACAAAATGTGGTGTAGCCCATCCTTTCAGCGCCTCTAGGCATCAAGAAATGCACAAAATCTAAGACTGTGACCTCGGCTATTTCTCTCATCCCTACAGCTCCCAGGGTGCCTGGGTCCAGTGCCATGGGAGGAGGATGCTTGGCTGTGACTTGGATCAGTTACTGTTGACATTCAGAGTGGCCACTGGACAACCACAAACGAGGCCATGGCATCTCCCAGAGCTAGCTAACCTTCCCCCAGATTGCCTGACAGTTATCTAGCGTCTCCTTTCACATCCCAGTGAGAATGTGGGATTTACAGAGGACTCTCTGGGACCCAGATGGAACCAAAGCTACCTGGCTCCCAATGACTGCCTACTGCTTAGCCAACTTAACCTGAAGGAGGTTTTGGGTTTTTTAATGTTGCATGCTATTCCTAGTCAAAAAATCATAGAAAAAAAAAGACACTAGATTTATGAGTATACTTTATAGTATTAAACCTAGAAATCAGACATTCTACCACCAAAAATCCATGCTGAGGGAATGTCAAAATCAGAATGTCCAAGAACTTTCCCTGGGTGCAGAAAGTCAAGAGCAGAGCCATGAGGAAATCTGATTCAAAGTCATGGTGCAGAACAAACTCTGGGAAGCAGACTCTGATTTGCTGAGCATGGGGCTTGAAATTTTATTTGGCTTATCCAAGGAAAGGAGGAAACAAGGATGATCTCCAAAGTGGTAGAACCATTAACCCTGGTTGGGCAACTATTCCTTTATCGGCTCACCTAGAAGCATTGCTAAGTGGCCCACACGTCTAGGAAGATGCCAAGATCACTTGCTTTGCCTGCAATCTAGTTTTGCATTTCCTAGACTAGATGTGAGTTTAGGTCTTGACAAAAGATTCTATTCTTTTAGAAAAGCCTACATTTCTGCTGATGGAATGCACGGTCAGAGACTTCATCGCACACAACACTGACTGGCCTTTAGAGAAATATAGGAAAAATTGATCATATTAGTAATATAATGTAGAAACAATCCCCATCCAAGCAAGATCATTTAAGATACAAGTAAGAGGAGAAGACTAACTTTCAGTAGAAGAATGGATTCTCACAATAACAGTACAGATTAGTAAGTTTAAACATATCCTGATGGTTAGGCTACTGAAGTTTGCTACAACTCCAGATGAACTTAAAAATGAAGGAGTAACAACCTGGATTATAGGAACATGAGAACTAATTATACCATTTTTACTATTTCATACATGTAAAATCTCACAATGTAATAATTTTAAGCAAAAATATATTGGATGAAGTGTCAGAATATTCAATGATGAATAATAAGGAGATGTCTCAGAAATTCTAATGGAGAACCATTAGAAATCAAAGACTGTCATGAAATGTTGTTTTTCATGGATCCAACACCATAAAAGCTACCCACTAGTCTGAGAAAGCATCTGTATGACATGGCAACTGCATGCAGCTCTAATTTCCAGAGGATGTGCACATAGCATGGATGATAAGAGGAACCACTGACCAGCCACAAAACTCAAAAACTCTTTGCTATAACCTGTAGTCCAAACCTTGATCATTTTTCCCTCTGGAAGAAAAAAGTCACCCTTTTTTCACCGTTAGCAGCAAACACATTCTCTATCTATGATAGTGCATCCCATCTTGCATCTGTTTCAGAAATTAATAGACAATATAAGTAAAACTGAAGAACTTACTGAGCTAAAATATGAAAACTCTTAATAGCATCCTATTGGCACTATTTCTGCCTCCCTGTCTTCTCTCTGGGACAAGTGTAGCACCAAAACCATGATTACTGCTGCTCTTTATCCTGCACAGCTTTCTCACCCTCTATGAACTCAAACAACTCTATTATCCATCCTGCAAAGTGCTATCTTTAGAATAACTGCAGTATTCAAAGCAGGTTCAAATGTCCATCAATATTCCGTAATAAAAAGCTTGCTTATCCAAGAATCTCATCATGAAATCCATTTGGGCAGAGACTTCAACCAAATCTACACCCTAGTCTTTCCCTGTGTAGTTATTCATGAGTCTGATTCTGCTTTGAATTTTGAAACTTAATCTGTTGTATCCTTTTTCCTAATTTTGAAACAATAGAAAAGACAAGCATTTCATAGGCCGCAAATTTTCTGTATTTTCATTCAGCTCAGACTTCACAATATTCATAGCTTCTGAACTTATAGAATTTTTGTTTTTTTAAATATGTATTTATTCATTTATTTTGTTTTTTCTAACCAGTTTTAACTTTTTAAACTTTTATTTAATAAATATAAATTTCCAAAGTACAACTTTTGGATTATAGTGGCTTTTTCCCCCCATAACCTCCCTTTCATCTGCACCATCCCATCTCCCACTCCCTCTCCCAGAGTTACAGAGACAGAGAGGGAGAGGCACAGGGGAGAGACATCTTCCATCCACTGGCTCACTCCCCAAATGGCTGCAAGGCCAGAGATGGGCTGGTCTGAAGCCAGGAGCCAGGAGCTTCTTTCCAGTCTCCCACAGGGGTGCAGAGGTCTAAGGACTTGGGCCATCATCCTCTGCCTGGCCATTGCGGTCACTTGGGGAGTGAACCAACAGATGGAAGATCAATCTCTTTCTCTCTCTCTCTCTCTCTCTCTCTCTCCCTGTCCCTCTGTAACTCTGACTTTCAAATAAATAAATAAATCTTCTTTAAAAAAGTTGAATACATAGTGAGGCATCTGAAAATAATTCAATGATTTGTCTATGATTAAGAAGAGAAAATTATGAGGTTTTTAAATTTCATTTTTGTTCCCTTTTGCTAATCTTTCTTTTTTCTGTAATGATTATGACTTATTTATTTATAGAACATAGAAATAAAGAAAACAGACATAAGGAAATTAAAAGGAACACAATATAAAGAAGTCTTTTAGTTAAAAATGTGTAAGTTAAGCTACCTGTTTTTTTCTATTCTGTATATAGGATACATCTGCTATTCTATTGAATTAACATGGTGTGGATATTTGTATTATTCCAATGAGTGTGAAATTATTTGCCTCCAGATGGTTCTAACATTGACTAGGGTTTTTCATATTCTCAGATTTATGCATTTTCCCAGATATTTAGGTAAGTAGGAATTTTCACAACTTATAGGAACATGGTGAAATGGAGTTTAAAAATAGATAGTAAAATGAAAATCAAGTGAAAGAATGGAAAAATAGAAATCTACAATCTAAAAATCGGCAAATACTTCAATAACTTAGGATGAGGATCCAGGTGGTCTACCCATTTATGGAGGCTTTTCTTTTTGTCAATTTTTTTTCTTGATGACACTTTAATTTTGGATGAAAAATTTGCTCTTGGTGATTGTCCTACCCATGGCAGCCTTCACTTCTTTATTTCTCAAGCTGTAGATGAGAGGATTCAACATGGGGATCACAGCTGTGTAGAACACGGACACCACTTTATTGACGTCCAGAGAAGAAATTGCACCTGGCCGCACGTAGATGAAGAAGAGAGTCCCGTACAAGATGGAAACTGCTGTCACGTGTGAAGAGCAGGTGGAAAAGGCTTTTCGTCTTCCCACAGCAGAGCGGATCCTCAGGATGGCAATGAGGATGTGGCAATAGGAGACTATGATGGTCAGGCTACTGACAACGAGCACAGCGCCAGCCACAATGAAAACCAATAATTTATTAATCCTGATGTCAGCGCATACAAGAGAAAGCAGGGGAGACATGTCACAGAAGAAATGATTGATTATATTGGAGCGACAAAAAGGGAGTCGAAAAGCAGCTGTTGTGTGAGTCATGGTGTTTAAGAAGCCTGCAGCATAGGGCCCGGCCACCAGCTGAACGCAGAGCCTCTGGGACATGGCAACTGAATACAACAATGGGTTACAGATGGCAACATAGCGGTCATAGGCCATAGATGCCAAGAGAAGGCACTCAATGGCCACAAAGAACCCAAAAAACCATTGCTGCAAGGCACAGCCCAGGAAAGAGATGGCTTTTCTTTCAGCAAAGAAGTCGGTGAGCATCTTGGGACCCACAACTGAGGAAAAGCAGATGTCCACAAAGGACAGGTGGCTGAGAAAAAAGTACATGGGTGTGTGGAGGTGGGAATCAACCCGGATAAGAATAATCATGCCCAAATTTCCTGTCATGGTAATGAGGTAAAAAAGAAGAAAGAGCAAGAAAAGAAAGACCTGGAGCTGAGGGTGGTACTTTAAACCAATGAAAATGAATTCTGTGATCCTTGTATAGTTTTCATCAGCCATTGATTGTCCAGATCTCTACAGTAAGAAAAGCAGAAAATTGATAATGCACTCATCTGTAAGTTTTTTTTTCTCGCATCAGTGTTTTATTTTATGTCCTCATTCAGTGTTTTTTTTTAACTTTTATTTAATGAATATAAATTTCCAAAGTACGATTTATGGATTACAATGGCTTCCCCCCCATACCGTCCCTCCCACCCACAACCCTCCCCTTTCCCACTCCCTCTCCCCTTCCATTCACATCAAGATTCATTTTCGATTATCTTAATATACAGAAGATCAGCTTAGTATACATTAAGTGAGGATTTTTCAACAGTTTGCTCCCACACAGAAACATAAAGTGAAAAATAATAGATGATTTTTTTAAATGATGATGAAATCAGATCAGACCTATTGTCATGTTTAATCCCAGTGAGAGTCAAGTTGGGAGTTGATAATTTCTTTTTTTTTTTTTTTTTTTTTTTACAGAGGATCAGTTTAGTATGCATTAAGTAAAGATTTCAACAGTTTGCACCCCCATAGAAACACAAAGTGAATTATATTGTTTGAGTGCTCGTTATAGCATTAAATCTCAATGCACAGCACATTAAGGACAGAGATCCTACATGAGGAGTAAGTGCACAGTGACTCCTGTTGTTGACTTTACCAATTGACACTCCTGTCTATGGCATCAGTAATCTCCCTATGCACCAGTCATGAGTTTCCAAGGCTATGGAAGCCCTCTGAGTTCTCCGATTCTTATCTTGTTTAGACAAGCTCATAGTCAAAGTGGAGGTTCTCTCCTCCCTTCAGAGAAAGGTACCTCCTTCTTTGAAGACCTGTTCTTTCCACTGGGATCTCACTCACAGAGATCTTTTTGCCAGAGTGTTTTGGCTTTCCATGCCTGAAATACTCTCATGGGCTTTTCAGCCAGATCCGAGTGCCTTTAGGGCTGATTCTGAGGCCAGAGTGCTATTTAGGACATCCGCCATTCTATGAGTCTGCTGAGTATCTCACTTCCCATGCTGGATCACTCTCCCCTTTATTTATTCTATTGGTTAGTGTTAGCAGGTACTAGACTTGTTTATGTGCTCCCTTTGACTCTTAGTCCTTTCATTATGATCAATTGTGAACTGAAATTGATCACTTGGAATAGTGAGATGGCATTGGTACTTGCCACCTTGATGGGATTGTATTGGAATCCCCTGGTATGTTTCTAACTCTACCATTTGGGGCAAGTCAGCTTGAGTATGTCCCAAATTATACATCTCTTCCCTCTCTTATTCCCACTCTTATGTTTAACAGGGATCACATTTCAGTTAATTTTCAACACTTAAGAATAACTGTGTATTAATTTCATCTGTAAGTTTTTAAAATCAACATAATGAACAGGAAAAAATCATTGTGGTACTTACTTAGAAATATTGATTATTTTTAAAGTCCAATAAAATGCTAATAAGTCAAATATATCGCTGTTTTATGACATGTTTAAAGAGGAAATTGGAGTTTAAGAAATAGTTTGACAATAGCAAAACTTATAAAATTTTTCACTACCTTAAAGATTAAAATGAAAGGCATTATTATTATTTGAATAGAACTTGAAAAAAGATTTTGATAAGATGCAGCTCTCAAGAAAACTGTTCCAAACTGGAAATAAAGGGAACATTTAACTTAATAAAAAGAAAGTCCAGAAAATAATTGTGCCACTAGTGGTAAATCATTAAAAACATTCACAGTATAATCAGAAACTATATATATTTTTGCCTATAATTTGTGTATTTCACATTTTATTCGAGGCACAGAATTCTATTACCTAAAAATGCATAAAAGTAAGGAAAATGCAAAAACAAAACCCATTACTAGCAGGCTAAATAATCCACATTTAAAACAAACTAGAAGAATGAAATTATAAGTATAAGACACATTTTTAGCAAAAATAAAGGAGTTCAACAAAATAGCATAGTATCAATATGAAAAATGAGAAATAATCCTATATAAATTAGAATGGAAAATCTATTCGATTTGAATGATAAATCAATCATAAATAAAACAAACAGAGAATCTTCAGATTTCTATGAAGAAAATATAAAGTGTGGAACTCTACTGGAAAAAAGAAAAAATGATTAAATAAGTAGAAAATCTATTTTGTGAAGCAAAAGCCTCAGTTGTAGATATTCATTTTCTATCAAAATAAATTGCTTTTACTGAGAAAGTAAATATCTGCTTGATCATCTTTCAAGCTGAACTAACAGACACAGGTAGGGACAACTGTAGAGTTAACAGGAAACAACATTTATTTCATGATTACGCTGCATCTGTAATGTGCCCTAATCCTTTTTTCCACATTACTACTACTTTACTACTCCATGAAAATTTTTAGTTTTTAAAATAATAGACTATCTAACATGTTTTGGGTTGGAATCATATCAGTGGATGAAACATTCCACTCTTTGCCAGAATTATCTACGGTGAGCCAGCGCTGCAGCTTACTAGGCTAACCCTCCGCCTTGCAGCGCCGGCACACCGGGTCTGGGCACCAGATTCTGTCCTGGTTGCCCCTCTTCCAGGCCAGCTCTCTGCTGTGGCCAGGGAGTGCAGTGGAGGATGGCCCAAGTGCTTGGGCCCTGCACCCCATGGGAGACCAGGAAAAGCACCTGGCTCCTGGCTCCTGCCATCGGATCAGTGCGGTGTGCCGGCCGCAGCGCGCTGGCCGCGGCGGCCATTGGAGGGTGAACCAACGGCAAAGGAAGACCTTTCTCTCTGTCTCTCTCTCTCACTATCCACTCTGCCTGTCAAAAAAAAAAAAAAAAAAGAATTATCTATGGTGCACTGACAGATAAAGCAATCTAGATTTTCTTTTTTTTTTTTTTCAAAGATTTGATGTATTTGTTTGAGAGGTAGAGTTACAGAGAGAGGGAGAGACACAGAAAAGGTCTTCCGTCTGCTGGTTCACTCCCCAAATGGTCGCAACGGCCGGAGGTACGCCACTCCGAAGCCAGGATCCAGGAGCCTCCTCCGGGTCCCCATGTGGGTGCAGGGGCCCAAGGACCTGGGCCATCCTCCACTGCTTTCCCAGGCCATTGCAGAGAGCTGGATGGGAAGAGGAGCAGTGGGAACTAGAACTGGCGCCCATATAGGATGCTGGCACTGCAGGCGGAGGATTAACCTACTGCGACACAGCGCCAGCCCCACAATCTAGATTTTCAACCCAAATACAGTGCTTCACAGAGGGTTTCCAGATATGATATTCCTCATCTATCCTAGCTTTATTGTTTACAAGGAAACAGGACCCCATGCCTGCTTTGTTGTTTACACCTGATGTTGATCCTGTTACATACAGCTCTCCTTTGCTTTGAATCTATTAAAATTCACCTTGATATAAGTTTCACCTAAACTCAATCCTTCTCAATGCCTCCGAGTGAAGCACTGAAGTGCTGATGAGAAAGTGCTAATCCCTCACACTTTAGCGAGTAAGGTCTCAAGAAGGCAAGTTTTTACTACTTACGACTGAAACTCTTGAAGGAGTATATGATGACTTAGAAATCTCATTATTTAGTAAAGGAAATAAACAATATTGGACATTTTGCTATTGCTTAAAATGATGAAAACCTAGACTCCACTTACATTGTCTGGAGAGGCAATAGCAAAACAGGCTTTGATGTAGTCCTTCTATTAAATACTCTATAGAAGTTAAAAATTAGGTGGTTTCACATTTATAAACATGGTTATTTTTCTAACGTATACTATAATTTTAAAAACCTCAATATTTTATCCTTTTTTTGAAGATATATTTATTCATTTGAAAGGCAGAAATAGAGAGAGTGAGAGAGATCTTCCATCTACTGGTTCACTCCCCATTGGCTGCAACAGATGGGGCTGGGCCAGGCTGAAGCCAAAAGAGCCTGTTCCAGGTCTCCCATATGGGTGCAGGGGCCCAAGCACTTGGGCCATCTTCTGCTACTTTCCCAGGCACATTAGCAGGGAGCTGGATCTGAGGTGGAGAAGCTGGGATCCTAATCAGAGCCCATCTGGGATGCCAACACTGCAGGTGGTGGCTTTACCTTCTAAGCCACAGCACTGACCCCTCAATATTTTCTTTAATTATAAGTATTTTTGTGTGTAAACCAGAGTCTGGAAGAATGTATGTCAAATGAGTAGTCATTACTTCTGAGAACAAAGGGTTAAGGAACTTGGTGAGCAATCAAAAGAAATTCTAGACTTACCTCAATTTTAAGATTTTGTTAAGGAGAACATATTTATGTATTACTTTCGTAATTAAAAATAATGCAAATTTATGGTGCTGGCCCTGTGTCATAGTAGGCTGAACTTCCACCTGTGGTGCTGGCATCCCATATGGACACTGGTTCATTTCCTGGTGGCTCTTCTTCCAATCTGGGTCTCTATTTATGGCCTGGGAAAGCAGTGGAAGATGGACCAAATGCTTAGGCCCCTGCACCTGCATGGGAGACCAGAAGCAGCTACTGGCACCTGGCTTCAGGTCAGCTCAGCTCCAGGCATTTGGGAGTGAACCAGCGGTTGGAAGACCTTTCTCTCTGTCTCTCCCTCTCTCTGTAATTCTACCTCTCAAATAAATAAATAAAATCTTTAAAAATAATAATAACCATCTAAAGTTTTTCAGCAATAAAAAAGGAGCCTCAATAATCCTAAAATAGGAAGAAGAGGCAAGAAATGTATTAAATCTAAGAGATAGAAAGTCAGCAACAATTGCTAGCTATGCTCTCCGAGCTCCAGATCCCTAAAATTCTAATAAACTAAGAGAAATGAAGACTCAACCTCACCATTTATAAGAAAACTTTCCAGGAGCCTGAACAAAGAGCAAAGAAATGGTGGCAAATACAAGAATACTACTTTCCACCATGCAATGCAAAAGGCTGGGTGTGACTGGCTTCAGGATACTATGAATTAGAAATGATAGTCAGTGTGGGATGATGAACAAGAATTGTGTAGTAATCAAGACTTATCAGACTCTGCCCCAAGTTCTTTACAAATATCAGCACATTATTCACCCAAATTTGAATAAAAAAATCTGGTCATCCCCGTTTTACATAGCAGACAATCAACCTGTAAGCTTGAAAAATGGTGCCTACGGTTCCAGTACAGATATCTCCTAAGAGTGCTATGAGATTAAGATACTGCACTGTCTGAATTCAGAGACTCCAGTCTTTTGGTGAGATTCTCCCGGGACAGGATCTTAGATATCTCAGTGTCCCAACACAATCCCACATGGATTTTCTGGGATACAGAATCAGTCGATGCCAAATGGACATTTAATAGTGATTGGGAGGGACTGCTGCTTATAAAGAAAGCACTGAAGCCTCCAAGAAATCTTTATTGGGTCAAAGTTTGGCCAAATACAAGGGCTCACAAACATCTGCAAATCACCCTCTGATTTATAATTCATTCATCGTCCTCACAGCTTGTGCCTTCAATGTGATACTCACACCCCAGAGCAATAATGCATACTGATGGCACAAAATCCAGAATGGGTGACCCAACCTCTCTCCTTTTCTGGACGTTGTCATGTTATAAATATGGCCTAAGGAGAATGGATTTCTCTAGACCTGACAATGAACTCAAGTTAATCATGACCTCTTCATGTACTTTTGGCTTTCACATTAGTTCTTGCTAGATTTTTTTTTGACAGGCAGAGTTAGACAGTGAGAGAGAGAGACAGAGACAGAGAGAAAGGTCTTCCTTCCATTGGTTCACCCCCCAAATGGCCGCTATGGCCGGCGCGCTGTGCTGATCCGAAGCCAGGAGCCAGGTGCTTCCTCCTGTCTCCCATGCAGGTGCAGGGCCCAAGCACTTGGGCCATCCTCCACTGCCCTCCCGGGCCACATCAGAGAGCTGGACTTGAAGAGGAGCAACCAGGACAGGATCCGGTGCCCCAACCAGGACTAGAACCCGGAGTGCTGGTGCCACAAGTGGGGGATTAGCCTAGTGAGCCAGCCGCGGCCAATTCTTGCTAGATTTTAACGCAATATTCTAACAAGATTTGATCCGACAATGGATATTTCTCTATGTCACATTTTAAATATGACTTGTTTTAATTTTCTTTTCAATTCACTTCATTTGTGTTGAACTTCTCAAGGAGTAAACAGAGGGACAAAAATAGATTATTTAAAATGACCTACACTTACATTCTGGTGAGTTCCTCTTTTCCTTAGAGATGACAAAAATATTTAAAATTGAAAGGCTGCCTTTCCAGCAGGCATTCTATCTCCCATCCCCTCCTGTGCTTCTGCACAGGGAAGAGGTCGCACTTCCGGGAAATTACTTGGTTTTATTCATAATCTTCTTCCCAAAGAGCTTCCACTCTGAGACAAATAAAGTGTCCTCCTGCTCTTTCATCCAACTTTCCGGAAGCAGTTTCTTCATCTTCCCTCAAGAGAATGTGTCCCCAAAGCATACCTTGGAGATTTTATTCCTGACAGAAAAAGCAAATTAACATGGTATTGTTGTCTTTAAATGTAACAAATCCATGGGGATAAACTTTGTTTTCTACACATGGCTGGATTCTCTTCTTTTCTCTTAGCTCCTCCTTAGCAAGAAAATGCTGAGAGTAAACTTTTGTGCAGTGACGATACTGCCAGATTTTCCCTACTAGAAGTCCTACAGAAATTTGGAAACTGCTCAGCCAAAGTATTATAGTATAGCATTGGCCATAAGGATGCCTTAAACTCCCATTCCCCATGCACTCTTCCTCTTAAAACTCTGAAATCAAAAGAAAGGAATGTAAACACAGACATTGACACAGTCCAGAGAGGTTACCTAGTAACACTGAGGAAAAAGTCAAGTCAAATATCGTGATTCCATTCCTATTTCCAATTTTTGCTTCCAAAAATTTCCATTAATTCATTCATGACTGCCCAGTTAGTCACCTCACTGTTTTTAGACACCAACTCCATTGGGAAGATGGCCCCTCAACTTAATCACCTTCACAAACACGAGTGTACTGCAGAACACCACTGGGACTTCATCCGTCCTCATCTCCTCTTCTCCTGTGTCAGCAGAGGACACACACATTGATGAACACACATGAGCACAGGACATGCATACACACAAAAAACTTTTATCTTTAATAACTTGAACATTAGTTTTTCTTCCAAGCCCATTATATTGCTCATTCACAATGAAGAATAATCTCCTAACCATAAATAATTTGTTCTACTTCATCTTTGAATGAGGATAAAGGGTAGATTAACCCAGTGTGTTCATCTTTTAGGCTTCTACAGAGATTGGGTGAAATCTTACCCTTCTCACTAGAGCATGAGAACTTTAAAAACTCTTCCCCTCTAGATGCAGACAGAATTGTTTCTCAAACAATAATAATAATAATAATAATAATATACCTACATATTACTGGAGATCTTGCATAAATGAAAGCTCTGATTCAATTAATATAAATTTTGCATTCCTAAGAAATTTATAGATCATGCCAATGAGCTTCTTCAAACTGATGCTTGGAGTAGCAAGGATAGCTTAGGCAATAACTCAGAGCCTTCAAATGCAATGCTCTTGCCACTGTTTTCCAGTGTGTATTTTATCTGTGGAGGTTGTCCTACACGGAATAATATATGTACAATCACCACCGTGTTCATCCCTTGCATTCTCACCAACTCAACGTAGGCAGCATACGGATAAATGCTATTTTGTGATTAATTTTGATCTTCAATCTACCAACACATAAGCAACTGGTGAAATATCTTTCTGCCTTATATTGTGCAATACTTTATGAAAGAAAGTTTGGTTTCAGCCACTCAAATACACAATTCCTTTTCTTAGCCATCATGGTAGTTTATATCATTTTTTGAAGACTGATAGGAGGAAGACTGAGTTGGAATGTATAAAACTGTTTCATTGGCACTGGCGCTATGCCATAGCTCGTAAAGCCACAGCCTACAACACTGGAATCCCATATGGACACTAGTTTCAGTCCTGGATGCTACACTTCTGATCCAGCTCTCTGCTAATGCGCCTGGGAAAGCAGAGGAAAGACGGCCCAAGTACTTGGGCTCCTGAACCAATATGGTAGACCCAGAAGAATCTTCTGGCTCCTGGCTTTGACCTGGCCCAGCCCCAGTCATTGCAGCCATTTGGGGAGTGAACCAGCAGATGGAAGACCTCTCTCTCTTTCTCTCCCTCTCTCTGTAACTCTGCCTTTCAAATAAATAAAAGCTAGACCTAATTTAAAAAAAAAAAACTGTTCCATTATATAAAAATGTATATTTCTGAATCCTTTCTATCAACAGAGATTTAACCAAAAATTATCAAATTGATGTTGTATTTTTATGATTTTATTGGCCAACAATACTTAAACAGAAAACTGCACAAATCTTAACTGTACTGCCAGAGAATTATTGCAAGGTAAACAAGCCACCCACATCAAAAAACAGAATCACTTCCACAATATTTTGCTTGTGAAATGCATCCATAAGTAGATAAATCTGAGGTTTTTGGATCTTTATTGCTATTACTTTTCTGCTTAAGGTATTCCAAACATGATCTATTTTGTTTTTAGATATTTTAATTATCAGTAAAGTTTTAACTATAGAAATTATTCATATATTACAGATAAATCAGCTATAATGTGAACATGCATTTCTTTTGGGAATATAAATAGGAATCGAATTGCCTTGATATACTGTCAAACTAATATTGTAGTAGACAGAGTTAAATAGGTGAGCAAAACTCAAACCTACTGCAATGGGAGTATGAATTTGAACTCAATTCCACTGAAACAAAAGGCAGAAGATTTTAAGTGCATGGAGTAAACTTGTGAAAAGTACTAACGAAAATCAATAGGAGGTTTGACAGTGGACTTAGACCATCTCTGTCTGTTAACTGCCAATAACTGAAGTCAGACTTCCATGCTCCCACAGAACCTAGGATATAGAAGCACCATCTTTCTTGATGATTATGTGTCCAAAGAATAGTTCCCTAAGTTCTTGAAAAGAGTATTTCTGGGTTTTAAGTCAATAAGAGAATGGGAGCAGATTTATATCTCAAAGGGAGCAAGAAAGAATTTACTATGTGAAGTTTTTTAAAGGAAATGCTCCAAAAAAAGTCAGGGTCTGGAGTAAGGAAGAAACCTATGTAAAGCTTAGTCAAGCTGAGGGGAACTTCAAGGCCATGTTGGTCAATAGGATACATGCAACTTTTCCAAAGTGAAAACATCACACTCAAAAGATGTGTATGAGAGCCAATAATCAATAATAGTTTTAGCCATTCTGGTGAGCAGATAATGAAATCTAATTGCATATTTATTTGTCCTTTCCCCAATTTCTAGTGAGGTTGAGCATCTTAACAATATTCAAATGTCATCTAGTATTTTTCCCTATGTTGTCTATATTTTCTCCAAGATTTATGCTTATTTATTTGAAAAAAAAAAAAAAAACAAGAGCAAGAGCAAGAGAGAGAGAGAGAGAGAGAAAATCTTCCATATAGCGGTTTACTCCCCAAATGGCTGCAACACCCAGGGCTGGGCCAGACAGAAACCTGGAGCCAGGAACTCCATTCAAGCCTTCCTGGGTGACAGAGACCCAAATACTTGTGCTATCTTCCACTTCCTTCCCAGGAAAATTAGCAGGGAGCTGAATAAGAACCAGATCAGTTGAGAATCAAACAAGTACTCCAATATGGGAGGCTAGCAAAGCAAGAAACAGCTTCACCCACTTCACCACTGTATTTTTTAATTGTATAAGTTATTGACATATTCTAGATCAGCTATAGCATGTTCTGTAAATATATTTTCTCATTCTGTGGCTTGTATGTGTATGGCCTTAATGGTGATTCAATGTTCAGAGGTTGATTTTAACATGATTCAGAGTATTGATGGTGTCCTTCAATTTTACAGTTTTTGTAGATTACCTAAAAAAAATTTTCCTGCAATGAAGTCCTATCACAAATCATAAATATTATTTTCCACATGCTTTATGTCTTTGCCCTTTATATCTTGATCCTCAATCTACCTGTAAATTATTTTACTATGTGTTGTAACATAGAACAAAATTCCACTTATTTTCATTTAGGCATTCAATGTATATGAAATCATGTTCTAAAAATCTTACCCCATATATAAAGTATTCATGTAGAGAACCTACTTATTCCTTAATTAAGGAATTAGCATACATTAGCTATTGCATTTGTACTCTCTACCCTACTCCATTGTAATATTTGAATATTTTATTTATTTATTTATTTACTTGTTTACTTATTTATTTATCTGTGTGCAAGTTGAAATCAACTTTTATTACTAAATCTCGTATTGCAACTCTTTGAGGACTGAAGTCTTGCATGGGAAATCAGTGTACACTGACTCCTATTGTTAATTTAAAATTAATACTCTTATGTATGATGTCAGTGATCTTGACATGAACTGCCTTGACTGTGGAAGCCTTTTGAATATGCAAACTCCATCAGCATTTAGAAAAGACCATTAGCAAAGTGGAAATTCTCTCCTCCATTTAGAGAAAAGTTCATCCTTCTTTGATGACCACTTCTTTCCAATGGGTTCTCCCCCATAGAGGCCCTTCATATAAGACATTTTTTGCACCAGTGTCTTGACTCTCTATACCTGAAATGCTCTTGTTGGCTTTTCAGCCAGACCAGAACATCTTACAGGCAGCTGTTCTGAGGTAAGAGTGCTACTTAGAGCCACTATCATTTTATGAGTCTTATTCGAGCATTTTTGGTACTATATTAATTACTGTATGTTTGCAATTCTATATCCAGTAGAGAAAGGCCTCCTATCTTAATTTTCTTTTTCAAGATTAACTCTGATATTTGGTTGTTTATAGTTCCTTCTAAACTTTAGAATCATGGCAGGGTCTTATGACGATTTGAGTCTCTATTCACTTCAAGATTGTTTTAAAGCACTGCAGGACATACCTTAACCTCTCCCTCCTGCTATAGGAACATCACATGTTTCATTCTAGCTTGGTAATTTGCCATCCCTCACCCCTCAGATACCATATGGCCGTTCTTCATTATACTTCTCTTGACTTTCCCCTCTCATTTATTGAAATATCAGAAGTCAAAATTCCATCTGTACTATGATGTCCATCTTAATCACAACCTCATCCAGGATGCCTTCTCTGATCCCATGCAAAACTGTCCTTTCCTTGGACATCCACACGCCCTTTCACTCTCTCTGTCTTTTGAAATGCCACCATACAGTATCATTTGCTATTTGTGGTTTATTTCCTTTGCTAGACTACACTGACGTAATCCAAAGATCGTATGTTAACTATTTCAATGAGCCTTGTCAAAGACCATATTATGCATAAACCTCTGTTCTATCAGTTGTTGAGCAAATGAGGATGATAATTACACAAGAACTATCTCATGATCAGAGGAATTCATTCAAAGTGTGTCTGTATTTCCAAAATAAAATACACTAAAATGATCGGAAAGTGTTTATCAGAACCAATTTGCAAAAACTGCCTTTACAAAGTGGACTGTATGATTCAGCAGAAGGAATTGCCTTTGGTGATTTTACACAAGACTTTTGACTGCAGTTTTACAAAACCTTCTCAGAATACAATATCCACTAATAATTCTTAAATAATGTTTTCTAGTTTTTTTCTAGAAGATCACACATATGAAAGTCCAAATAATTTCTAATAGAGTGTTTACCAAGGTAACAATGAAGTTCGGCCCTATTGAATGACCTTCCAGAGGATACATGAAAAAACTTCAGATTTGGAAGACTCAGAATGGAATCAAATGCTACTTCATCTATTTAGTGAAGTCCAAGGTAGTCCAAGCCCCAATTTCCATAGATATAAACTAGAATTAATAATGCAACACAGTGAGAATGGAAGTATTAAATTATATTTTATATGACATACAGCATAGATATATAATATAATATATCCTCAGCAAGTATTTAGTAGTAGTATTATCATAAATAACAAAGGGGGCCAGCATTGTGACACAGCAGGTAAAGCCACTGCCTTCAATGCCTGCATCCCCTATGGGGGGCCAGTTTGAGTCCCAGTTGCTCCACTTCTAATCCAGCTCCCTGCTAATGGCCTGGGAAAACACTATGAGATGGTCCAAGTGTTTGGGTCCCTACTATTCCATATGGAAGACCCAGTCGAAGCTATTGGTTCCTGGCTCCAACCTGGCCCAGCCCTGGTCCATTGCAGCCAACTGGGGACTGAGCCAGAGATGGAAGACCTCTCTCTGTCTCTATGGCCCCCCATGTCTCCCTCTCTTTATAACTCTTTCAAAAATAAATTAATCTTCATAGAAAAAAATAAAATAGTATGTGCCAATAGTACTTTAAAATGGTAATAGTGGCACAAAAAATAAGCATATCAAGGCTATAGAGCCTGGGAAGAAAATATATACATATTTATATGTCACACATTAATCAGTGTGTATTAATTATTCTCACTGGTTAATCATCTTTAGGTTAGGTTTATTCTGTGAGTATTTATGTGGTAGGCAGAATTTCTAAAATTGCCCTACAATGATGCTATGTCCTAATCCCTGGAACCTGTGAGTATTGCCATGTATCACTTACATGATTACGTTGCATTACATAGCACTGTTAACCTAAAAAGAGGACATTTATCCTGGAATACCTGGGGTGGGGTAGTGGTGGGGGGGAGTGATCTAGATCTTCCAGCTCACAGCAGATGTCAGAGAGGCTTAAAGTGTGAGAAGGACCAGGTGTTCCATTACTGGTCTGAGGACAGAGGATCGTGTGAGAAGGAAGTGGCAGGCTCTAGGAACTGAGAGAGGCTCCTCTCTGGCTGATAGCCAGTGAACCACAAGCACTACAGCCCTGCAGTCTAATGGAATTGAATTCTGTGTACCACCAAATGAGATTTACACTGGATGCTTCCAGAGTGTCCAGAAAAGAATACAGACTTTGCAGTGTGTTCATTTCAGTCTTGAGAGATCTTAAGCAAGCAATGCAGCCTTGAGGCGCCTGGCTGGACTTCTGACCACAGAGAGCATGAGTTAGTGAATTTATGTTCCCATATTTGTGGTTATTTTTATGTGGCAATGATTATACTCAACATATTCAATCATTTTAAAAAATTATTTATTTATTTGAAAGCCAAAATTACACACAGAAAGGAGCAGAGGCAGAGACTCTCACTGGTTTAGTCCCCAACTGGCTACAAAGTCCAGAGCTGAGCCAATCCGAAGCCAGGAGCCAGGAGTTTCTTCCAGGTCTCCAAAGTGGGTGCAGGGGCCCAAGTACTTGGGCCATCTTCTATTGCCTTCCCAGACCATACCAGAGAGCTGGATCAGAAATGGAGCAGCCAGGATTCAAACCAGATCCCATACGGGATTCCGGTGCTGCATGCTGGGGCTCTAACCCACTATGCCACAGCACCGGCCCCTGAACATATCCTGTTGAAGGTACTATGGTTATGTCCTACCAGAATAATACCAGCCATAATAGTTTAGGTTTGAAAAGACTCAAGATTGGGGCAGGTGCTGTAGCTTAGGATGTTAAGTCTCTGCCTGCAGTGCCAGCATCTCTTATTGGCACTGGTTCAAGTCCTGGACGTTCTACTTCTGATACAGCTCCCTGCTAATATTCCTGGAAAAGCAGCAGGAGATGACCCAAGTACTTGAGCACCTGCACCTACATGGGAGACCTGGAAGAAGCTCCTGGCTCCCGGTTTCGGCATGGCCCAGCCCTGGCTGTTGTGGCCATCTTGGGGAGTAAATCAGCAGATGGAAGATATCTCTCTCCCTCTCTCCCCCACCCCCTCTCTCTTTCTTCTTCTTCTTCTTCTTCTTCTTCTTCTTCTTCTTCTTCTTCTTCTTCTTCTCTCTGTATTTCTGCCTTTCAAAATAAATAAATGAACCTTTAATAGAAAAAAAGAAAGAGAGAGAAAGAGAGAAAGAGAGAAAGAGAGGAAGGAAGGAAGGAAGGAAGGAAGGAAGGAAGGAAGGAAGGAAGGAAGGAAGGAAGGGACTCAAGACCAAACTTACAAAGAATCAAGGGACCTCAATACCCCGTAAATAAAAATTGAGGCACAGTAAGCTTCACAGTTATGGTTTTATTCTAATTATTCGAATTTAAAAGAACCTACCATTTTCTTTTTTTAAACTTTTATTTAATGAATATAAATTTCCAAAGTACAGCTTATGGATTACAATGGATCCCCCCCACTAAACTTCCCTCCCACCCACAACCCTCCCCTTTCGCGCTCCCTCTCCCCTTCCATTCACATCAAGATTCATTTTCAATTCTCTTTATATATAGAAGATAAGTTTAGCGTATATTAAGTAGATTTCAACAGTTTGCACCCACATAGAAACACAAAGTGAACAATACTGTTTGAGTACTAGTTATCGCATTAAATCACAATGTACAGCACATTAAGGACAGAGATCCTACATGAGGAGTAAGTGCACAATGACTCCTGTTGTTGACTTAACAAATTGACACTCTTGTTTATGGCATCAGTCATCACCCAAGGCTCTAGTCATGAGTTGCCAAGGCTATGGAAGCCTTTTGAGTTCACTGACTCTGATCATATTCGACAAGGTCGTAGTCAGAGTGGAAGTTCTCTCCTCCCTTCCTTCTTTGATGACCTGTTCTTTCCACTGGGATCTCACTCGCGGGGATCTTTCATTTAGGTCATTTTTTTTCTTTTTTTTTTTTCCAGAGTGTCTTGGCTTTCCATGCCTGAAATACTCTCATGGGCTTTTCAGCCGGATCCGCATGCCTTAAGGGCTGATTCTGAGGCCAGAGTGCTGTTTAGGACATCTGCCATTCTATGGGTCTGCTGTGTATCCCACTTCCCATGTTAGATCGTTCTCTCCCTTTTTTATTCTATTGGTTAGTATTTGCAGACACTAGTCTTGTTTATGTGATCCCTTTGGTTCTTAGTCCTATCATTATGATCAATTGTGAACAGAAATTGATCACTTGGACTAGTGAGATGGCATTGGTACATGCCACCTTGATGGGATTGAATTGGAATCCCCTGATATGTTTCTAACTCTACTATTTGGGGCAAGTCACCTTGAGCATGTCCCGAATTGCACATCTCTTCCCTCTCTTATTCCCACTCTTATATATAACAGCGATCACTTTTCAGTTAAGTTTTAACACTTAAGAATAACTGTGTATTGATTACAGTATTCAACCAAAAGTATTAAGTAGAACAAACAAAAAAATACTAAGAGGGTTAACGAATTAAGTTGCTCATCAACAGTCAGGGCAAGGGCTGAGCAAGTTCATTTCACTTTAACGGGTTTCCTTTTTGGTGCTTGGTTAGTTGTCACCAATCAGGGAGAACATATGATATTTGTCCCTTTGGGACTGGCTTATTTCACTCAGCATAATGTTTTCCAAATTCCTAACAGGGATCACTTTTCAGTTCAAATTTAAACACCTAAGAATAATTGTGTGTTAATTACAGAGTTCAACCAATGGGTAAAGTATTACATTGTACATCAACAATCAGGACAAGAGCTAATCAAGTCACTATTTCTCATAGTGTCCATTCCATTTCACTTCAACAGGTTTCCCCTTTGGTGCTCAGTTGGTTGTCGCAGATCAGGGAGACCATATGATATTTGTCCCTTTGGAACTGGCTTAATTCACTCAGCATAATGCTTTCCAGATTCCTCCATCTTGTTGCAAATCACCGGGTTTCATTGTTTTTACTGCTGTATAGTATTCTATAGAGTACATGTCCCATAATTTTTTTATCCAGTCTACTGTTGATGGGCATTTGGGTTTAGAACCTACCATTTTCTATTCACAAACCATGATGAAATTTCTTAAACATAGGGTTTCTAACAATACACCCATCTCAGTGTAAAGTTTAAAATCTCACACCCACTAGATGATAAAATTGCTACCTACAGATATTGTGTAACTTATCCATGACTCATAAAATAAGAATCTAAATTTAAACACAGGACTCCCATGATCCAGCCTAGTGTTCTTGCCTCTGTAAAGCATTACTTATCAACCGGTAGCACCATTGAGTCCTAGTTTACCCTCTTACAAGAAACTTCTTCCTTTCAAAAGTTCTTCTGAATGAGTCTTTGACCTCCTTATTTCTCAGACTGTAGATAAGTGGATTCAACATGGGAATCACTGCAGTGTAGAACACAGATACCACTTTATTGATATCCAGGGAGAAACTAGAGCCTGGACGTACATAGATAAAGAAGAGTGTCCCATAAAGGATGCACACAGCTGTCAGGTGTGAAGAGCAGGTAGAGAAAGCTTTGCATCGCCCGTCAGCAGAGCGGATCCTCAGGACGGTGATGACGATGTGTACATAGGAAATCAAGATGATCATGCCACTGAGCACTCCAAGGGCCCCAGACAAGATGAAAAGTAAAAATTTATTGACTTGAGTGTCTGCACAAGCCAGGGAGAGAACAGGAAGAAGATCACAGAAGAAGTGGTTGATGATGTTTGGACCACAGTAGGGTAGGCGAAAGGTGAAGGTTGAATGAGTAATGGTGCTTATAAGGCCCACGGCATAAGGCCCTGCCACCAGCTGCATACAGAGCCGTTGAGACATAATGAGTGTATACAGCAAGGGTTTACAGATGGCTATATATCGATCATATGCCATGGAAGCCAGAAGGAAACATTCAGTCACTACAAACTGACCAAAAAATGATATCTGGGCAGCACAACCAAAGAAAGAGATTGCTTTTTTCTCCACAAAGATGTCAGTCAACATCTTGGGACCAATGGCAGAAGAAGAGCAGACATCCACAAAGGACAAGTGGCTGAGAAAAAAATACATAGGCGTGTGGAGTCGGGAATCTATCCAAATGATAGTGATCATTCCCAGGTTTCCCAGAAGAGTGGCAAGGTAAACAAAGAGAAACATCAGGAAGAGAGCAACCTGGTGCTGGAAGTGATTTGTTAATCCCATGAAAAAAAATTCAATCACGAAAGTTTGATTTTTAACATCCATTTTCTGATCTAATCTGTGGAGAAAAAATATGTTTACGCAATAAATTCACAATCGAAGACTTGTCAGTTCTTCATCTAATTTAACTTCTTTGAAAGTTTCACAGCATGGACTGATAGTCAACACTCTAGTTTTTCCCTTGCCTGTATGCTAACTCCTTCCTAACTCTCTGCTACCCATCTAAGTGAACCTGGACCTCATTGGGATCTTCAGTTACCTCCTTGATTCTGAGAATTTTTGTCCAGGACCAGAATTTTATACCAGGAAAGAACATAGGAGATTATCTCAGGCAACTACTTTAACTGTACCAGATTACTTGATTACATTCCTTAAAACACCTGTAACTAAACTAAGAATATTTTAAGAAACATTTCACAGAAAAAAATTATTATGTATGTAAATGCAATTAATTTATGCTGTAATATACTCTCCAAGTTATGGATAAATAGGCATTAGAAATGTAACTTTCTCTCCAGTTCACCTAGATTCTACAGAAACAGGTAGTCAAATTGTCTAAAAGATAACTTCTGGTGTCTAACAGAAAGAAGGGAAGGCTGAGAGAAGGCTGAAATACAATAACTTGGCTTCGAAACAAGAATTGAAGAATTCACCACTGCCTCCTCTACGACACCCTGGCAGACCCACCCGCGTTCCTTCATCATCAGTCTCTGCATTCATTAAGCCAGGGACTCTCCTGAATTTTGTGGACCATAAAAAAAAAAATCCTATCGTTAAATACTGAGCAGATGTTGCGACCCAAATCATTGTTACCAGTATCTAAGAGAGAAAACAAATATTTTAAGAAGAAAGAGGGGGGCTGGCGCTGTGGTGTAGTGGGTGAAGCCACTGCCTGCAGTGCCAGCATTCCATATGGGTGCCAGTTCAAGTTCCAGCAGGTTCACTTCCCATCCAGCTCTCTGCTCTGGCCTGGGAAAGCAGTAGAAGATGGCCCAAGTCCTTGGGCCCCTGCATCCCTGTGGGAGCCCCCAGAGAAGCTCCTGGCTCCTGACTTCAGATGGGTGCAGCTCCAGCCACTGCAGCAGATTGGGGAGTGAACCAGTGGATGGAGGACCTCTCTCTCTCTCTCTCTCTCTCTCCCCCTCAGCCTCTCTGTTACTCTGCCTTTCAAATAAAATAAATCAAGAAAAAGAGGAAGAGGAGGGGAGGAAGAGAAGGAGGAAGAAGAGGAGGAGAAGAAAGAGAGGATTTTGGTATATTTATCCTAGAGAAATATAAATTATTAATAAATTAAAATATATATGTATATAACAACCTCTACAAGATTGTTCACACTAGCTCTATTAATAATTAAGTTTGTGGTTATAGAGTAGATT
Organism: Oryctolagus cuniculus; assembly: GCF_051225735.1. Lineage (NCBI taxonomy): Eukaryota > Metazoa > Chordata > Mammalia > Lagomorpha > Leporidae > Oryctolagus > Oryctolagus cuniculus. Next base: position 15,210,871 of record NC_142867.1, on the reverse strand, counting down.
AAAATTATGTTTTTGCAAAAATTAACAATAAGAAAAAAAGGAAAGAGGGCTATTGAGGGAAGGAGTAAAATATGTTACCTTCTTAGAATTGTACTTATGAAATACATGAAATCTGTTCTCCTTATATTAATAAAAATTTTAAAAAATTGAAACACTCAAAATGTCCTGCAATGAGTGAATGGTTAAACAAACCGTGGTACAAACACATCAGGACTCTTCCTGAATGGCAAGGATGAGCAAATCCTGATACCGGCAACAAAATCTCAAGGGTGTCACACGGTTACATAAAGCCAATTCCAAAAGGTCACACACTCTGCAATTTCATTTACATAACGTTCTCAAAGAGGAAAAACTATAAAGATGAAAGTCAGGGTGGCTATGTCTAGGGACTCGGGCTAGCGGGAGAGAATGTGGCGGTATGCTTGTGAAGGGGCAGCACGGTGGACGTTTTGTGGTAATGGAATAGTATGTCCTGATTGTGGTTGTAGTGAAGCAAATCTAGACATGTGGCAAAGTGATACGGTAAATATACACACAGAGCATGCCTGCATCCTTTCCTGGTTTCTAGGTTCCACGATAGTTGCAGAAGATGTAGTTAGGGAAGTTGGTGAAGGTTACATGGAATCTTTGTGCGTCCTGTGAATCTGTCATTATTTCAAAATGAAAATTTGGAACAAAAAATTTAAGAAAAGAAGAGAAAACAATGAAAAAGCAGGGGGAGGGAGGAATTGTGGAAGGGAAGTAAACATTTTAGGTCTTAACATTTTTATGACGATTTCAACAAAAAAAATCACAAAAAGAGATATTCATTGAATGTGCAATAGAAGTGGTAGAAAAAGTCTGTCTCCCCTTTAAAAATATTTTAAAATATTTTGATTAATTTAAAATTAAGGAGATTAAAAAGTTACCAACCTCTTGTGTTTTCAGCAACAATGGAGCTTGGAAAATAATAGGCCCGGGGGAATAAGATTAATCAGAAAAGCTATATCTTAGTAATAATTTTTTTAGGAATTTAATAATTCTATACTTAGAAACTCATGTCAGGTTATTTATATTTCTATTATCCACTGTAGAAATATGAAAACAAAGTGTTTAAGTATTACAATAAATGTAACAAGGAAAAATTTTAGATGGTTGAAACTAGAATACACACCCCAATAGTCATTCCAGGTAACTGTTATGCTTAAAACTTCGTATTCAATTTGAAGTCTTATGTGAAACCATAGTTGCTACCATGGAAAAACCTATTAAGCTATCTTTTACTCAGCCTTGTCCAGTGGAAAGATTATGACCAAATAAATTCCATAAAGATGCACATATGATCTAGCATTTAAAATGCAGTTACAAAAGGCGGTGTCCCATTTCAGAGTGCCTGAGTTCCTTATCTAGGTCTGCCAAGACTCCAGCTTTCGGCAAATGTGGACCCTTGTTAACAACAGTCAAGGTTCAAACAGTTGGATTCCAGCCAAATGGGAGATCTGGGTTGATTTCCCAGTCCTGCGCTCCAGCTCCAGCCAGTGATGCTTGGGGGCATTTGAGGAGTGGAGCAGTAGATGAAAGTACACACTCACTCTCTCTGTCTCTGTCCCTCACTCTGTCACTCTCATAAGTAAATAAAACATTTGTTTAAGAAGCTGTACTTTTAGGTAGTAATGTGACTTTGGTAATGAGAAGAATAAGGCTGAAATAAGCTGATTTAAAGATTTGTTCTCTCAATAATACCCAATCCAGAAAAAGTGAAAAAAAAAAAACATTAAGTTCCAAATTTTCAGTTCTGTGAATATGTCAAGGACGTTTACACAAGTATATTAAAAATAGGTAGGAAATCATAATCAAGAGCTTATGTATTCGCTATATCATCAAGAACCACAACACAGATAGGGACAATATAGGACCTTTGACAGATAAATAGCCATCCTAAAAATAGGCTATTGGGCAAATATGCTATCCTTTCATACATTACACAACATACAAAGAAACAACTTTCATGACTTGAACAACAGTTTTTTAAGGAAAGGAAGAAAATACTTCAAACAAGGGTTACATTACATTTTTGAAAATATGCTGTCAATTTCATACAGTGTGGCTTGTTGTGACATCGTTGTTCTTGCCATTTGAGAATAACATGGTTTCCCATGTCAAATCAGATATTAGCAGGTCTGGGAGTATTGTGCTTTTCTTCCTTCTGAAGGTTTCTCATTGCATTGCTTCAGAAGATGCCTCTTTTGAAAGCCAGCATATTTGTGATATCTTTCTCATCTTTGTTAACTAATTTGCAAATAATCCATATATTCAAAATACACATATCAATTACTCCAGTGAACAAAAGCCAATACCATTTCCACTTCCAACAGAAGTGGAATATTTGGAAACCAATCAATCTTGTTTATCCACTTCACCTTTGAAATTGTTATCCTTTGGCTGTCACCATTGAAATTGTTATAGGTATTCAGTGCCTTTGGCTGAGACACATTGGCTCTCCTCTTTATTTCTTTTCCCAATTGTTGAACTTTGTCAAGTGGTTCCAGAGTAATGTAGTTCATTGCAACAATGACACATTTATTATCTAACGACTGTTTTAAAATGAGAATTGCATGATTCGCACTAATTCTGTAATCGTACAGCCCTCTTGCTTGTGTTTGCACCAATATTGTCAGTTTCAGAGAACATTTGTTTGGTCTGTTTTTCCCTCATGGTTCCCGTTGCTCCGAATCCAGTATTTTAAAGGTATATCAACACGTCATAAATTGAAGATTGTAAAAAGAAAAGCTGTGATTGTGGGTTCTCTTTCACTTTAAGCATTTGTAGAGTTACCTTACTCCCAAACAAACAGGTCACAACTGTTCAGCAAATAACCACAAGGAACAGCATGTTGGAACGTGTCAGACAACAGTGCAGTACATGACACATAACTATCCAGTAATCATCGTCCCTGTGTATCATGTATATGACACTTTTAGAACACTGATAATTTCAAAATAGCATACTCTGAGATGAAGTGACAACCTAGGTCTAGAAATACTTTTGTGAGTGCGTCTCCTATATTAAATGTTATGCATGTAATCATTTGTTCAACTGGACATTTAGTAAGAGTAACTTGTAGTACAGTTTATGCCATTTTTACAATGAATTTAAAAATATTTTCAAAGGCCCTGATTATCCCCCTATTATGTTTCTCAAAAGAATAGAACTCTATAAGTACAACATTTATGTCAAAGTTGTCACAAGTGGTATATATATGACATAATGGATTAAGACCTAGAGAAGTCAAGACCTTCTTTGAGCCCATAAATCCTCTGGGACATTTCACTATCTCTATTTCAAACACAAAAGTCAACCAAAACACACATCTAAGTTAGGTTATTGAGGCTAAAATGTTCTATTTGTATCTATAGAAAGCTTTGAAATAATAGTTCCCCCAGTTTCTAAACTCATTTTTGCTTACCTGACCTCCTAGATACCATTTGGGAAATCATTATCTCACAGTCTCTGAAAGAACAAGCTCTAGAGTCTTTTCCCACTTGGATCAAAAGGCTTAACAAAACCAACACAGTTCTTACTATGAAAATAAAGTACCTTTAGCAATGTAGGTGTGTCCTCCACGGCTTCTTTGGCTACCTGGGAAAATAGACCAGATAGTGATACCATCTTGAAACTGAACCTTCCAAAAGCACTTTAATAAGGAGCGCATTCACTCAGTGCTGCAGAGCACATTGGAGAGGTTTTTCTGAAGATATCTGAGCAAATTGGAGCCAATGCCCCCAAGGAAATGGAAGCTCAGGAGATCAGGTCCAGGGGGAAGATAGGATGCTTTTTGTTTTTTAGAAAATAATTTGGGTCATTTTGAGTCAACTGTATTTGCACAAAATAAAACCCTCTCCCTTTGGACTACCCCTATCTTAGATACTCTAATTGTGACTCCAGTAGTCACATGATCAGCAGCAGCCTAAGAAGTTCTGAGAATTCTAAAAGTGGACCCTGGTTTTGAGTGATTGCAGTCGTAAGTGGAGTCTGGCTGTCATGCAGCAGTAGGGTTGCTATGGTTGGTGCAGAAGTTTCTAGGTACACGAGTAATGCCATAACAAGTATCCAGAGAAGTTGTAAATACAAGAGTATTTCAAGTGTTCATGGAAAATGGAATGAAAGATAAGTTTATTTTGGAACCAAAAAATGAAATCCACACATATCATGAGTTTTCAATATGTTAATGGAAAATGTGTGCTCGCAAAAATTATCCACAGATTTCAATTTTTGCACTAGAAGACATTTATCATTTAATCCCATTTTTCCATGAACTTTTTGAAGTGCAATTCTTTTTTTTTAAACTTTTATTTAATGAATATAGATTTCCAAACTACAGCTTATGGATTACATTGGCTTCCCCCCCCCATGACTTCCCTCCCACCCGCAACCCTCCCCTTTCCCGTTCTCTCTCCCTAAAGTGCACTTCTAATCACATGGGAGGTGACAAGTGTCAAAGGATTTCTCTATAGCAATGAACAGACACAAATTTGTGAATCTTTTTAAAAAAAATGGATTACATTTTTTATTTATTTGAGAGACTGAGAGACAGAAGGAACTCTTCTATTTGCTGAAACACCCCCCAAAATTCCCACAGCATCCAAGGTTGGGCTAGGCAGAAGCCAAGAGCCCAGTAGTCCCATGCAGGCAGGTCTTCATTGTGGATGGAAAGTTGAATCATCACCACTGCCACTCAGAGTCTGCGTCAGCAGGAAGCTGGAATTGGAAATGGGCCCAGGGCTCAAACTCAGGCACTCCAATGCATGCTATGGTGTACCAAGAGGCAACTTAGCCACTATACCAACTGCCCGCCCCTGGACAGCCTCTTTGAAAGACAAACAGAAGTCTACCCTGTCTGTATGAAAATTTCAAAATTTTATATTTAAAAACATATATTTGGGCCTACACTTTATATATATGTTTGAATTTTTTCTGTAGATTATGAAGGATCTTCTATGGTATTTCAAAATAGAGATGACATTTATTCATATAAAAGTTGCCACAGAACAGTAGTCCTGTCACTGGTAGAATTTACTACTTGAGGATACCTTTCTATGTGATTTGAGAGAATCAACCCACTCAAACTGTACAAGAACCCAGAGAAATAGACAAACAAAAAGGCCCATAATTTCCCACCTCCTCCCACCAATTCAGTTGACTCTTTTGAGTTCCTGGGAAATACAAAACACAATCCAACCACGGAATCTTTGCGATCTTTCTTCTGTAGATAGTTCTTACAAGGTCTTAAATGTAAAATCTGAAACTGAAACTAGTAGACAAAACATAGGGGGAAATATCCATGCCCTTGGTCTAGGCAATTTTTTTGTTTTGTTTTTTTTGTTGTTGTTGTTAGTTTTTTTTTGTTTGTTTGTTTGTTGTGGTTTTTTTTTTTTTTTTTTTTTTTTTTTTGTTCCCAAGCATACAAGCAACAGGTGGAGACATTTGGTGGAGCAGTCAAATCACCACTTGGGAAAAATGCACCCCACATCAGAAGGCCTGGGATTGATTTCCAGCTTCACCACTTCTGATTCAGCTTCCTGCTGTTACACCCTGGGAGGTAGCAGATGATGGCTCAAGGACTTTAGTTCCTGCCACTCACATGGGAGAACTAAATGTAGCTCTGGGTTCCTGGCTTTATCTTGGTCCAGCTCCAGCTCTTGTGGACATTTGAGAACTGAAACAGCAGATAGAAGATCTATTATCCCAAGACAAAAATAATAAATGCCAACTATGAAATGGGGAAAGGGGGACAGCTTGCACACTGTTGGTGGGAACAGAAAATAGTACAATTCTCACATCAAGCAAAATAAGCTAAAAGTATAATTAACGTTTGGTTCAACAATTTCACTTCTGGATAAATAACCAAAGGAAGTGAAATCAGCATATCAAAAAGATATACACACTCCCATGTTAATTGTATCATATTCAACAATGGTCAAAATATGAAGTCCACCTATATCTTTATCAATGAATGAACAAAGGAAAAAATGAATATTATTCAGTCATTAAGAAGAGAACATTTTGTAATTTGCAACATCATGAGTGAAACTGGATGATATTAAGTTAATTGAAATAAGTCAGGTACAGAAAAACAAACACTATATAATCTCACATACATGTAGAATCTACAACAGTTAAAGATACAGAAAATAGAACAATGGGAACTTAAAGCTGGGGGAAAGGGGTGAAAAGGATATATTGGCCAAATGAAAAACTCCTTCAGAAAATCAGAACATGTCATTATGAATATATTTATATAGAGAATCAAAGCTAGAAGAATTATGGAAATTGCAGGATGGAAAAATAATTATCACAGCAATGATACTATAACAATAATAATTCAAAAGTAAGAAGCATATGAGAAGCGTTGGGTAGGTAGAATATGTCCTCTCATTTTCTCATCTCACAGGGCAATTTAACAGACGCTAATGTTGGCAGTGTCATACGCACAAATGTATTTTGAAAAGAAAAATATACCTTTGACAAGAATAATAATCTCACCTAATTATAGAATGAAGTAAAACAGATGCAGGACTTCAAAATGTTCATAGAAAACACATATTATGAAGAAAACTACATGGGTTTCAAAATTTTTTGCATCAAAATAAGCATTTTATTTTAAAATAGATTTATTTATTTATTTATTTATTTGAAAGGCAAAATTAAGCAGAGAAAAGGAGAGACAGAGATAAATTTTCCATCCTCTTGTTCACTCCCCAAATGGCCACAATGACCAGGGCTGGGCCAGGCCAAAGCCAGGAGCCAGGAGCTTCATCTGAGTCTCCCACATGGCAGCAGGGCACAAGGACTAGGGCCATCCTCCACTGCTTTCCTAAGCACATTAGCAGGGAATTGGATCAGAAGGTGAGGATCTGGGACTGGACTTGAACCAGTGTCCATTTGGGATACTGGTGTCAAAGGCTGTGGCTTTACCCCATACCATAATGCTGGTCCCAACAAGATGTTTTAATTCCATTTTTCCTAAACTTATTGAAGTACTCACATGTAATTATATTATTTGAACACTATTCTTATCCTGTAATTAGCTGATAGGGCTTTAAGGTAGTAATTCGTGCTGGGGTTTTTATTATCTAGTATCCCAAATGTAACTCTAAAAGAGATTAAAAAATGAAATTATCTTGCTATCAAAGGAATATATACCTTTGCATGCTCCACAGAATATAAGAAATTCACACTGTAGGGCTATCTAAATTTTATATTGTTTTTTAGTACAGAAAGATGAACTGAGACTGATAGCTGTGCTCTGGTTGTGTAAGGGAATATCACGTAGGAAATACACGAGTAAATATTCAGTGATGAAGAGCCATTGTGAGTGTAACTCACCTTCAAATGCTTTAGAAAAAACACTTTTGTATAAGAAAAAATATGTGCATTCTAAGTATGTGCATAGGGAGACAGAAACAATGAAAGAAACAGAAGAGCAGAGGAAATGTAAAATATTAACAGGTGATTCTGAGCAAATGTTATAAAACTGTTCTTTGTATTATTTCTGTTTACTTAATTTATTTTTCCAAGGTTAAAAGTATTGCCATAAAGAAGTTTTAGGGAAACAAAGTATTTAAAAGAAAAAAAAACCTTTAAAGTGAAATGAGAAAACCAAGATAAAACACATTCCTAAAAAAGATCCTTGCAGAATTTCTTTTCACTATGTTTACTATTACAAAACGGGACAGCCACAACAAAGGAAAAAGAACCCGAGTCACCGAGGGAAGGGGCAAGCACAAGAAGGTCGTTCAGGGACCAGTATTGTGGCGTAGTGGGTAAATCACTGCCTGTGATGCCTGCATCCCAAATGGCTGCCAGTTCGAGTCCTGGCTGCTCCACTTCCAATCCAGCTCCCTGCCAATGCACCTGGGAAAGCAGTGGAAGATTCTATACCATTTATTAAAAAGACTGTCCTTTTTCTATTGTGTGCTGTTAGCACCTTTGTCAACATCAGTTGGCTGTGGATGTGTGGGTTTACTTCTTAGGTTTCTGTTTTGTTCCATTGGTCTATGGATCTGTTTTTATACCAATGCTGTGTTGTTTAAACTACTATAGCTTTGTAACATATTTTAAAGGCACTAGTGTAATGCCTTCCACTTTGTTCCGTAGGACATAAACTATAGGGATGAGATTCTGCAGTCAGATCACTCATGGGGTAGATGGCAGCAACCATTGATGATGGAATAGGATAATCATAACCACTGGCATGCCCTATTATCACTATTATTCACCGGCAGTGAGTTTGGCAGGGAGTACAGGTGAAAGACATGTGTTGGTTTATGCAATTATCTCTTGCATGTAAGAGAGATTGAGAGCAATGATAACTATTGGATTGCAAAATTGGTGTAGTTAAATGTCATGAATATACTAAAGGAGCTCAGAGCAGCTCATTATTAATGCAGGCCATTCTGTCAAATAAAGGTAGCAGTTAAAAAGCCTCTCGCCTGCAATTAAAAACCAGGTGGCATGAAAACACAGCCCAAGAGCTGGTTTGTGAAAAGCTGAATGAATTCACAACTTCTACAAGTCTCCTGTATAAAAGTCAAGGCTCAGGCAGGAAAAGAGCTGGGCACTGGGGATTGGATTGGGGCACCTGTGTGAATGAGACGGTCCAGATCCCCTGATGCCTCTGAATCTGCAGATGACAGCAGCTGCTTTTTGCCATAAGAACGTAAAAAGGCCCCATCTGAATGACAGACTTCACAAGGAAACAATGTCTTTTCTCAAGATCTACCCCTGCCTCCTCTTATGACTTTTGAGCATAATAACCAAAGGCCAGGCTCAGAATAATATGTTCTGAGGACTAGAGAGACCTGGTCCTCCTTTTAGAGGAAAATAATTATTCACCAATACAACTATAGGATCAGCTACTATGTGCTAGTCAGCAATAGTAAACCATGTGGCTATATTCAAAGTTATGAAGTATGTGTGTATGTATGCATAAGTGACAGATGGATTTAAAATTTTTTGCACCAAAATAAATTCATTTTAATTGATTTTTCCATGAACATTTGAGGTTTCTACACATATCTTGGGGGTAATAATGTAATAATAAGAGAAATTATTAATGTAATTAATAAATTGATGTAATAATAAGAGAAACTATAGAACTGGGTAAAAAATAATTAACTGATGTGAAAGATCCCCAAGGACTCAGATATTAGCTTACTGGCAAGGTACCAAGAGCAGATGCTAATGCACTATTAGGACAGTTGCTTGAATCTCAGAAAAAATTACTAACATACAGTGAGGTAAGGGCACCACTACTGCCAAGACAGAGTTTGAGAAAAGTGACCCAAGGCTCAGAGATGTAGAGATAGTTGAGAGAATTATCATATAAGACCCAAAGGACTGCTTCCACTAAAACAATAAATAAAAGCACTAATGATAGACTTCGTCTTGGTGAACAGCTCAGTAGTATGAGAAACTGACATGGATCCAGCTTTCTGCAGTCAGTGGGAATGATAGGATTCCAGAACTTTGAATGTGGAAATTAATGCCACCACTGAAGACGCCAAGGATGCCGAAGAAAGTGTCAGTCTTCTTCTATTCAACTCATCATTCTTTCATTTAACTCCTGGAGAATGACTATAGCCTTCCCCTACTCCAAACAAGTAGTGGCCTCAACAGCAGTGCTGCACCACACACAGGATCAGTTAAAAGGTTTCCATGCTATACAGTCAGTGCTTTGGGGAACTGTATGCTTTTCTATTCTGGTTAGAAAATAGGATCAGAAACAGTCTGCATTTTTGTGAGTTGAACAAAAATATTCATTTGCAATTTTGTCTCAAGGCTATGTTAACTTTCCTTAATTTTTCATAATATAGTCTGAAGATATCTGACCATATCAACATCCTTAAAACATCATACTAATCCATTATATTAACTTCATAGCGATATAGCATGTTAAACAAGCAGATTCTAGAATATTAAAGGTTTTGGTAAAACATATGTATAATAAGCCATATAAAAATTCAGGAGGAGTCAGAACTGTGGCATAGTGGGTAAGGCTGCAGCCTACAGTGTCGGCATCCCGTATGGGCACTGGTTCAAGTCCCAGCTGCTTCACTTCCAATCCAGCTCTCTGCTATGGCCTGGGAAAGCAGTAGAAGATGGCCCAAGTCCTTGGGCCCTTGCACCCACGTGGGAAACCTGGAAGAACTTCCTGGCTCCTGGCTTCCAATAGGCCCAGCTCCGGCCATTGTGGCCATTTGGGGAGTGAACCAGTGGATGGAAGACCTCTCTCTATGCCTCTCTGTAGCTCTGCTTTTTGAATAAATAAATAAATCTTTAAGAAGTATATTCAGGAACTTGACACTTTGAGAAATTTGCACAGGTTTGGTGCTGAGGACCGTACTACATCACCCCCATCTAAAGTGAAATTCACAAAGAAAGAGGTCCAGTGTTTAGTTCTATATTTGAGTTTTGAAGGTAACACATTCCACAGCTAGGGATAATTCTCAAGTCGATATACCAAATGCTCTAGGAAGTTTCCAGTAGGGTCGGTGTCATGGTGTAGCAGGTAAAGCTACCCTCTGAGAACCCGGTGTCCCATGGGAGTGCCTGTTTGAGAGACCCTTCTTGTTTGCTGCACTTCCAATCCAACTCCCCACTAATGCTCCTGGGAAAGCAAAGATGTCCCAAGTGCTGGGGCCCCTGCATCTACATGGTAGACTCAGAGGAGGCTCCTGGCTCCTGGCTTCAGTCTGGCCCAGTCCTGGCTGTTGTGGCCATTTGGGGAGTGAACCAACAGATGGAAGCTCGCTCTCTCACTCTCTCTTTCTCCCTCCTTTCCTCCTTCCTTCCCTCTCTCTCTCCATCTCTCTGCAACCCTGCCTTTCAAATAAATGAAATATATCTTAAGAAAGAAAGGAAGTGGCTGGTGCCGTGGCTCACTAGGCTAATCCTCTGCCTTGCGGTGCCGGCACACCGGGTTCTAGTCCCGGTCGGGGCGCCGGATTCTGTCCCGGTTGCCCCTCTTCCAGTCCAGCTCTCTGCTGTGGCCAGGGAGTGCAGTGGAGGAGGGCCCAAGTCCTTGGGCCCTGCACCCCATGGGAGACCAGGAGAAGTACCTGGCTCCTGCCATCGGATCAGCGCGATGCGCCGGCCGCAGCGCGCCATCTGCGGCGGCCATTGGAGGGTGAACCAACGGCAAAAGGAAAACCTTTCTCTCTGTCTCTCTCTCTCTCACTGTCCACTCTGCCTGTCAGAAAAAAAAAAAAAAAAAAAAGAAAGGAAGGAAGAAAAGAAGGAAGTAAAGAAGAATGAAGGAAGGAAGGAAGGAGGGAAGGAAGGAAGGAAGGGAGGAAGGAGGGAAGGGAGGGAGGGATAGAGGGAGGGAGGGAGGGAGGGAGGGAAGAAGGGAGGGAAGGAGGGAGAGAGAAAGCTTCCAGTGTTGAGTGGGCTACAGAGCAGAGCAGGAGAGATTTCTACAGCAATGTCCACTCACAGCACAAGCAACCCTGGCATCTGAGCCACTTGATAGAGCAGACGTTCTGGTATTGAACATTGTGGTAGTGGGTAAAGAAGAGTATGGAGCTTGATCAAGCCTCAGGAGGAAGTGAACTCAGGATCTGGAATTCAGGAGCAAGTCCATGCCATTTGCCGCCAACAAATTTAGGGCTTTGGAGAAACAACTCTGGGTCTATTTCTGGGCCCTAATAAACAAGGAATGTGTGATGAAATGTGGCCATGTGTTCAGTCCTGCCCAGAATGAGCTGGTCCTGTCAGATGCGCCAATAAATGAGGTTAGACAGGTACAGCAGCAGTCTATCATTAGGTGAAAATGGTACACCTGGATTGAGCCCAAGTAGAACAAAGAGCCTGAATAAGCTGAAAACTGAACGCATAAGAGTAAAAGTTTTCCTTTCTTACTCCCAATGCCATTCCCACTGAAGTTATCAACATCAGTAGGCTAGTATACATCCTTCATAGATCTCCCTATGTTCATATACATGTGAATACACATTCACATTTAATTCTTGATAGAAGCTTTGCCTTTTTCAAAATGTGATCAGTGATGCACAGTGATCTTTAGCTTGATTTTTTTTCACCCAAGAGTGACTGTATACAATAGGCCTCTCCAGATCAGTCCATAAATACCTAATTTTTTCTGTACATTTCACATCCTTTTTTTTTTTAATGATGGATAATAAAGTTATTTCCTCTAATTTTCTTTCCCTCACACATAATACTGCAACATGGGTAAACAACATGCATTCAAAAAATGTTTCTATGGTATAGATTTATTTAAAAAGGGATTACTGAGCCAAAACCATTTATAATTTAAAGTGGAAACTACCAGATTACATTGTGAAGGTGGACTCATTCATACTATCCACATGAAATAATGAAGACAAATGACCAACCATGAACATTACTGTTTCATCTACATTGACAAGCACTGCATTAAAATTTCAATTTTATTTTATTTACTTCATCAATCATTATGTTGAACATGTTTCCCATATATTTCTGATAACTTGCATTCCCATTTATGTGAATTATTTGTTCATTTGTCAATTCACTTACCTGTTGTTTTTCTTTTCATTATAAGCTTAAAGCTGTTCCTTGAATATGAGAGATATTATCTAATTACTGGCACATGTATGCAAATATCTTCTGTCATTTTATTATTTTCCATTTAATATTATTTGCAGTGCTTTAATCTTTCCTTCTCATTTTCATGTCTGGATTTAAAAGTGCTTGAACACTCAAGATTGAACAAATCTTCAACCAAATTTTCTTCTAGTAGATTTTTACAAGTCATAAATTAATATAATTGTGAAACCACCCTTATGCCACACAAAACTCTAAGCATAATAATATTCAAGAATTTCTCCATTTTTCAAAGAACCTGTGAACTGTCAGAACCAGGACTCATGCAGTTTCTGATTCTCACTCCCATGTTTCTTGTGATATATATTTTGTGCCAACATTTATGGCACAACACAAATGAAGTTCTATCTTACCTACCTATTAGAACATTTTTCCTTTCAAACTTTCTCCTGAACGCATCTTTCACCTCCTTGTTTCTCAAGCTGTAGATGATGGGGTTCAACATGGGAATTATCATAGTGTAAAATACAGAAATCACTTTATTGATATCCAGAGAGGAATTTGAGCTAGGTCGGACATAGATAAAGAAAAGCGTCCCGTAGAGAGTGGAGACAGCTACGAGGTGGGAAGAACAAGTAGAGAAGGCCTTCCACCTGCCACCGGCAGTCTGGATCTTGAGGATGGCCACAAGGATGCAAACATAGGAGATCATGATGATCAGACCACTGAGCACTCCTATAGCTCCAGCCAGGATGAAAAGCACCAACTTATTGGTCCAGGTGTCTGCACATACTAAGGAAAGCAGTGGGGAAATGTCACAGAAAAAGTCATTGATGACGTTGGGACCACAGAAGGGTAAGCAAAAAGTCAAGGTGGTATGGGTCACAGTGCTGATAAGAGCCATGGCATAAGGCCCTATGACTAACTGAACACAAACCCGCTGAGACATAATGAGTGTATACAACAAGGGCTTACAGATGGCAGTATACCGATCATATGCCATTGCAGCCAGGAGGAAACACTCAGTTGCCACAAAAAGACCAAAGAAACACATTTGAGCAGCACAACCCACAAAGGAGATGACCTTTCTCTTGGCAAAGATATCACACAGCATTTTCGGAGCAATGGACGAAGAGGAGCAAATATCAACAAAGGACAAATGGTTAAGAAGAAAGTACATAGGAGTGTGGAGTTTGGGCTCAAGCCATATGAGAGTAATCATCCCCAAGTTACCCCCCAGGGTAACAAGATAAATAAAAAGAAGCATGAAAAACAGGACAATCTTCTGATGGAGAAGATCTGTGAGGCCCAAGAAGAGAAATTCAGTCACTGTTGTCTGATTCTTATGTTCCATTGAGAAGTATAATCTGATAAGAAAGAAAAAGAATTATTTTTATCACAAAAAATTCATCATTAACAATAATTTAACCTGATGATAGGTTGTTTTAAATGGCCCATGGCAAGTCTTGTGAAATATTGTTGAACTGGAGATAGTATTCTTAGATACTATGTCTAGGAAGTTGTGCAAACAGGTGTGTAAACTTGTGCAACAAATTATATTATTCTGTACCCTCCACCAAAGAGAGACTTCCAACCAAATGATCTAAGTCTCTCTCAGATTATAAAATTACATTCAAGGGGCCGGTGCTGTGGATTAGTGAGTTAAGCTGCCACCTGCAGCAATGGCAACCCATATGGGTGCTGGTGGAGTCTGAGCTACTCCACGTCCAATACAACTCCTTGCTAATGTGCCTGGGAAGGCAGCAGAAGATAGCTCAAGTGTTTGGGCCCCTGGACCCACATGGGAGACCCAGAGAAACTTTCTGGCTTCTGGTTCGTGGCTTCAGTCTGGCTCAGCTTTGGTAGTTGTGGCCATTTGAGGAGTGAGCCAGCGGATGGAAGACCTCTCTCTCCACCTCTGCTTCTCCCTCTCTATAACTCTGCTTTCATATAAATAAATAAATTTTAAAAACAAACTGTATTTGTTTTGACAGGCAGAGTGGACAGTGAAAGAGAGACAGAGAGAAAGGTCTTCCTTTTTCCATTGGTTCACCCCCCAGTGGCTGCTGCGGCTGGCGTGCTGTGGCCAGCACACAGCACTGATCTGAAGCCAGGAGCCAGGTGCTTCTCCTGGTCTCCCATGCGGGTGCAGGGGCCAAGCACTTGGGCCATCCTTCACTGCACTCCCGGGCCACAGCAGAGAGCTGGACAGGAAGAGGAGCGACTGGGACAGAATCCGGCGCCCTGACTGGGACTAGAACTCGGTGTGCTGGTGCCACAGGCGGAGGATTAGCCTATTGAGCCGCGGCGCCAGCACAAACTGTATTTGAAATGAGAATTACTATTCTTGTTTCATGTTAATGTATAACAGGACAATAAAACTCATTTAGAAATATCCTTACTGGGAAAACTGGGTAAACTAAAGGGATATTCTTATCCTAATATTAAACTTCAGGGAAAAGACAAGCAGAAGAGTTCCTGTTCTTCATAAATGACCAGTAGCATCCTAATGTTATTAGACATGATGTGTGTATGTATTTATTGGTTTACTCCTTATTCCCCTTTATAAAAGGATATAGAAGGGATAAAGCTCACACTTGACAAAGAGGTTGCTCAGCCTGAAGACTGGTAGAAACAAATGAAAGGTGTTCGTGTTCATAAATATACACTTAAAAAGGAAAACTATGGGGGCTGGCAATGAGGCATAGTAGGTTAAGCCTCCACCTGAGGTGCCAGCATCCCTTATAGGTGCCGGTTCAAGTCCCGGCTATTCCACTTCCAATCCAGCTCTTTGCTTTGGCCTGGGAAAACAGTGGAATATGACCCAAGTGTTTGGGTCCCCGCACCTGCATGGGGGACCCAGAAGAATCTCCTAGCTCCTGCCTTCGAATCAGCCCATTGCAGCTATTTGGAGAGTGAACCAGTAGGTGGAATACCTTTCTCTCTTTCCCTCTCCTTTTCTATAGTTTTACCTCTCATATAAATAAGTAAATCTTAAAAAAAAAGAAGACTGCATTAACTGTATGACATGTGTGAAGTCAAAAGAGGTCCCAAGAAACAAAAACGTAAGATGATGGCAGAGAAGAAAAGGAAATAGACGTCTCTCCCAACCGCATGCTTCAACAAAGGAACATGAAACCATGGAAGGATGTGACAGGTCCCACCTTGGAGATCGAGTAGTCTGGCAAATGTTAGACAGCACCTCTTCATGGAAATTCTATAGTTGAGGTAAATAATGGAGACCTCCTTTAAGTGACTTCCCTTATTATATATATTCTTTTAAGTCTCGTGTCCTGAAATACGTCAGGAAATATGTCAGTTAGCATCCTCTGTAAACACACAAAAAGCAATATACCCCTTGATTTATATAACAATGTATGGAGCTTAATACTTAATAGGGATTGTGTCCATTCATTCATTTTCTCATCATCATGAGTATTTATTTAATGCTATATAGAGCATATTTTCAGCAGTCATCAAGACACTTCTGAGCTTGAATAGGGAGCATTATCCATGGCAGAACACATTCGTGAAGATAAGCAGTAGTATAGACTGCTACTAGCCTTGATCCAATTGCTATGTTTTTATTTTTTTATTTGAAGATAAGTCACTTTGAGTCTTCTATAAAATGAGGAGTGTTATCTTTCTGTTCTTTCCATTTCTAATATTCTGTGGTCTTGCAATTCCTCATGGACATTACATTACATCTATTAATTTTTATAAAATAAAATTATTTTGTCATTTAATAAAAATATATTTCTTCATGAACAACATGATATTTTGAAATATGTACACATTGTGGAGTGTCTAAATTGAGCTAACATGTGCATCACCTCACATACTTTTTGTGGGGAGAACATTTAAACTCTCTTAGCAATTTTCTGGAATACAATTCACTAATATTAACAACATTCCTATATTATTTTAAAAATCCATTACAGAAAAATCACACCAACCAGTTGTTTGGTCTCAAAAAAAAAAATTGAACAAAATGCCAAAATCTTCTTGTTTTAGACAAAGTTCAAACTAATTATAACATTCCTCTACCATTTTTCAAAAGCTTTATATTATCCAAAATGCAGTTTACTCACTTCTTTAAGGATGTCCTTTATGTGTCTTCTTTAACTGCTTCAAATAAAATGATTTTCTAGAAGTGAGGATGGGAGATCCAACCTCCTTCCAAGTGGTAAGCTTTCTCAATAGGCATGACTTCTAGGCCATTGGTGAAGAAGAGGGATTTCCCCATCTTGAGGGGCCTGGGTATAAAGAGATACTCCTTGACCTGCACATTGATTAAAATACTTCACAACATAAGAGGCATTTTCTTGGAAATCTTCAATAAGTTAGAGTCAGTTCCTAAAGAACCTAAATCTCAAGAGCTTACTCCTAAAGGGACAAAATTAATACCATCTCAGCGGCATTTGGTTCAAGTATTACTTCTGTACCTTCTCACCATGTGGGGGGGTGGGGTTAGTTTTTCTCCCTTGGGATCCTCCTCGCCTTAGAGACCCCTTTTTCCCTCAGTGGAGGTTACATATTGTACAGTCAGCACCAGCTGAAAGTAAATATGTTGCTACCTGGATTCTGGCACAATCTCATCTGGACGTGAATGTCGATTCCACAGTCTACTGGTGGAGTCACTTTGGGAAAAATTTAAACTTTGTGTGTTCCTCATCATTTTAACCTATAAAATAAAGGAAAAAAATAGTTTACAGGTCACAAAGATGTTGAATGAGCTAGATATATACATATATGTGGAAACACTATATACCATAGTAAGAATGAAGTCTTTCCATTTGCAGTGAAATAAATGAATCTGGAGTTTGTGATGTTAAGTGAAATAAGTCAATCACAGAAAGACAAATGTCATGTGATCTCATTTATATGTGGAATCTAAGAATATTGATTCCATAAAAATAGAGTAGAATGGGGTCTGGTGCCGTGGGCTAGTATGTTAAGCATCCGCCTGTGGCATTGGCATCCCATATGGGCACCTGTTTAAGTACCAGTTGCTCCACTTCCTATCCAGTTCCTTCTGGGAAAGTAGAAGATGGCCCAAATTCTTGGGCCCTTGCACCTGTATGGAGACCCAAAAGAAGCTCCTGGCTCCTGGCTTCAGACTGGCCCAGCTCTTGCTGTTGCAAACATTTGGAGAGTGAACCAGCAGATGGAATACCTCTCTCTCTGTCTCTCCCTCTCTCTGTCTGTATCTCTGCCTCTCAAATAAATAAATAAATCTTTAAGAAAAAATACTCTATTTAAAAAAAATAGAGTAGAATGGTGGTTACAAAAGCCTGGGGTTATGAGTGTGGAGTAATTGGGAAATGATGGGCAAAAAATATTAAATTATAGTTAGGAAGAATAAATACATTTCAAGATATATATAATACATCAAGATGATTAATGGAGTTATGAGTTAATCATGATATACTGCATTCTTTAAAAATGTACATAAAGATTGTTATGTGCTTTCACCACCAGATTGTTGTGTGGTATTATCTATTTAATTCGGTAGGTTTATTTATCTCACAATATATGCAAGGTATCGTTAGAAATTTCATCAAAGATGCACATTATGCAAAAAGCTATGCATGGATTTCCAAAAATGCACCAAACCAATCTTTTAATTCCATTTTCCCATGAACTTTTTGAAGTGCCCACATATTATATCAAAATATCTTGGTGTGCATGATGAAAGAATTTACTATTACCCATCAGTGAAAGACATAAGAAGCAAATACTGACAGAAGTCTAAGGAGAAATAAATAAATGCCCAATCAGAATTGGAAATTTCAACATTGTTCTCTCAATTTTTGATAGAAGATGTAGACAAAATGTAGTAAGGAGACAGAAAACTTCAACAACACTGTGAACAGGGAACATAAGACCTGCATTATGTTTCTGTTTTTATGTTCTCATTCCAGCCAGGAGGCAAACAACATACTAGGAGATCTCTTTTGACCCCTGAGCTTACAGAAAAAGGCCTCATGGTTTTCTGCACCACCATCTGGCCTGCTGACAAGCTAGAGGGTGGAGAAGTTAACCTAAGTGAGTTGTGAGAAGTGCCAGCCCCTCTACTCTGACTCCCCATCTCAGAACTTTTGTCTCCTGACTGGCCTCTTGCCTCTATTTCCCCACATGTGCTCCAGTATGCATTCAATTCTTTTCCAGAGTGTCACAGTGAGCCACCAGAGTTCTGTTTTCTCTTGTGATTTTTGTTGAGGATTTTAATTCCACTAGAGGAGTTTTTTTTTTTTTTAATCAGGTGACAATCGTCCCCATTGTTGTCATTTTCCCCTATGCTTGCTGATTAAAGCCAGATCAATCCTCTGGAGCTGAGACTCTATCCTAACCCTATGAATCTAGGCCCAATAATTTCAGATGCTGTTGAATCCATATGGATCAATCCATATCATGACTTCTTGAGATATTTCTCAACTTGACTTCTCAACCCTGACACTGGCTTGACTGATAGTCACACAATTAGAAACTTCCAGTATTGGCTTCTGGTCTTGTGGTGTAAGGCCATTGTCTTTCTGCAGGGCCTCTAGTTTTTCTCTCTCTACCCTGCCTCTTCATGGGCTCTACAGGAGCTTCCTTGTAGGTCATTGCCCTCTATTCTGCCTCCTATCAGATTCTCCTCCTTAGGAATCTCTGGAGGGGTGCCCACCTGCTCTGATGGACACCCTCTCCCATTAAACCTGACATAATGGTGAACAGTCTCCAGTGGACATCAGCCCCTAGCCCACAGTCACCCCTGGGACCTGTCTCATACCTGCCTGAACTTTTTGTTTCAGAGGCAGTCCCAGGTAGCTGACTGTTGACTAGGGCATCACTGGCCTAAGGTGTTCTTTGGGTAAAAAGAAAACTAGACTCAAATTCAATTATAATCTAAAAAGATATCTTTGGTAAATAACAACCTCATGCATGAGAATTTGACTCAGCTATAACTGGACATTGGGTTTAAAGAAATTTTTCTCTTTTGAATTTAGGAAGAACACTGCCTTTAAAAATATTGCTTTGTAAGTTACTGAACTTGTTTAGCAGCTTTATTTAACAGGTTTCTGATGAAATAGCAATGGGTAATCAATGCCTGTTATAGCCCCTTAAGGTGGATTTTGCAATCTCTGGTTTAATGTCACTGATTTATAGCTAGAGTTTTATAAAAAGGAGTAGAATTTGATATAAATGTAACTTTGACCTTAATTTAGATAGAGGTATGAGGTAATATCAACATTTTAAGACATCTAGGTGCAATTGCTAAATGTAAATTGGGTAAATCAAAAGAGATAAATGTGTCTAAATGTAAACTTTGGTACTCTTAGCACTTTATATTCTGCAGAAAAAAACTACTTGGGTTTGCTAACATAAGCTGTCTATGAAAATAGTTCAACACTGTTTGAAAGTAAATAAGGCTGAAATTTGATGTGTTATCTTGTTTAGAAAATGTTGTCTTCTATTAGTCTATTCTTTGACATAGAACTAGAATCTGATCCTCTATTAAAGTAATGAGGTTTTTGCAATGCATATATCTTAGTAAATATTTTGAAACAGTCTTAAAACCTTATTTAAAAACTGAAGCATCTCCTTTTTAATTGTTTTGTATAATTGGTAACTCTGCCAGTTTTCTAGCCAGCTCAAGTGAACTATTTTCTCTTCCTTAGTTCTGACTCTATTAAATTGTTCCAAGTTATGGGATAATTCCATGTGCTAAATTATTTTTTATTTGTGATTCTTGGGATGGACACCAAAGAGATGGGTTTTGTGTTTTGTTGAAGTAATCTATTGTGTCTTCTTAATATCTCTATTAAGTTCTAGTTGTTTAAAAACAGCTGAGGTTTTTTTTATTATTAAGTGTTATGGTTTGTTTGAATGTATAGTCATTCTAAAGCATTTGAGTAATCATTTTGTAACAATGATCAAATCTGGTCTATATTATGTAATGATTTTAAGAGATCTTATTTCAACTAGTTGTTTTAAGCCTTCTTGGCATCCTTGACTGGCATCCAAAAAATCAAAGTTCCAAATTCTTTGGACTTTGATATTTCCAGTAGGGTCACTGGAAATATCAAAGGATACGTCTTTCATCTTGTAGGGACACCAACTAATAAGGCTATTTGAATTATATTAAAGGCATTGTCAAGATGTAAAATGGTGTTAAATTTTAAGTTGTGATAATGTAAAATACTACTGATACAAAGACTCAAAAATTTTAAAAGTCTAATGATCTTGTGTTGTTATCAGACATGTTTATCTCAATGAGAAAAGTCCAGAGGCCTAAAAGGGTTAAATTTTGTACAAAATCCTACAGGTACATTCTAAATACTGTGTGGAATAAATAAGTGTCTCCTCTTATTGATTAATGAGTTTATAACTATAAACATGGCTATTTGAAGCCTTTGTCATCCACAGTTCTGTATTATCCAAATCCTAAAAATCAGATTTACTGCTCATGAAGTTAAAACATTATTGGTTCTGTGTTTAAATGTGTCCTCTTTTAAGTTCAAAAGGACCTCTTTTTCCCTGACCCCTATTGTATTCAATACTTTTAAACAGTTCTGTAAGCCGAAAGGATGTTGAGTTTTGTCAGACACATTTTATATGTCTATTGAAATGATCATATGATTTTTTACTTTCATTTTGCTAGCATGATGTATCACATTTTTAGAATTGTGTATGTTGAGCCATCTTTGAATCCCAGGGATAAATCTCACTTTAATCAAATCCCATTTTTAGTTAAATTTGATCTGTCAGTATTTTCTTGGGAATTTATTTGTATTTATATTCATCGGGATTGCTGTGATCTAGAAATTAGCTAGTTTGTCTTCTAAAGGCCCATGTGTTAAAGGTCTGATCCTAGAAGTCTTATTTTAAATGGCACTAGAAAGGTATAAACTCAATCCAAGTATACTGTCTAGAGATGGAGACTATGAGAAATGGTGATATTGGATTAGTTTCTTAGGGCAGAACCCCATTATCAAATCATGGTGGCATTATAAGGCGAGACCTAGACACGTGTGCTCCCTCTTGCCATAGGAGGCTCTGTACTGCCTTGGGACTTGGCCAGCAAGAACACCATACCAGATGCTGAACCAATGAAGCCACTCAAGCTTTGCTGTGAATCTCCAAACTGTGAACCTAAATAAACCTCCCTCCTTCCTAAGTAACTAATACGAGGATATCAGTTATTATCATAAGATGACTAATAAAAGATATTATCATAAGATTACCAACACAAGAATGTTGGGCTTTAATTTTTCTTTACTGGTGGTGTCCTTGACCAGCTTATTTTCAGGATAACACTGGCTCATAGAATGAGTTTGGAAGTTTCCTTCCTTTTCAGTTTGTTTCAGTGTCTGTCAGGTACAGGACAAGAAGTAGCTTATGTTCACCTGAAAGGGATCGCAGTATACATTATTAATCTTTCCCTAAACACATTTTGGTTCTCATGCTTTCAGATACAGTGCATTTTGAAACACACTTGATTTTCTGGTAATTCTGCAGGATATCATCATGCTAGTGGATGAAGAAGAATTAGTATCAGATAAAAAGAATATGTTCAAACTTCTGACATACTACAAATGGCTTTTCTGGTTGATCAGGCTCCTAGAAGAAACAAGATTGGAAGATCAGAGATAATCACATCTTGATGAAAAGCGTGTGGATGGAACCATGGGTGTGTGCACATCATACGCAGAGATCTTTATCTCTCAATCAATGCCAACAAATACTACCCCCTGAAGAGACAGGCGGACTTAACCAGTTAATGGCAGCCAGCCTTTGTTCTCAATCACCACAGTGCTACCATAACGGAACCACAAGCAGAAGGGACACGGTGGCAGGGAGGGAGACTATACATAATCTCAACAGCACAGGCTCTGCCTCACAAGGCTGTTCAAACAGCTTTGCTGATACTTCTGATGCTGAATGTTTCTGTTATTAGCAAAAGAGACTGATTCTGGTCTACTGACATGGTCTGACCCTTCAAGGAGGACTAACCAGCTCTATAGTGTTCAGTTGATGACGTCAGACTCCTTTCACATAACAGGAAGCAGTAATTCAGTCTTGGTGAGATTCACACAAATATCAGCTATGGGTTTTCCCTCCAAGCCTATGATGCTTTCACTATCATTATAATCTAAAAGTTAATGTATAATATACCTAAATGTTAGTGTTTGACTTCTAGAAGTTGTTGTTAATTTATCATCATGAGATTCTACCTACCATTATCTCAGACCAAGGGACACAAATTATGGTGAGACAATACCAGTAAGTCCTTGATCATGGAACAACATGTTCTTCTTTGTGCCACGTCATCCAGAAGTTACTGGCCAGCTGCATGTTATAAAGGCGTCCCAGGTAGTGTTAGTGCCATAGTTACATTAGAGTGCTAAATCATTATATGCTTAGTGTGTAATGTTGCCCAAGTAAAAAAGACCTTCTCTTGTGTTTAAAGAAGAATAGGTGACCTGGTTCTGATAAAGATTTGGAATGCTAGAACCTGGACTGCCCCTGCATGGTTGCAATTTGAACAAAAGAAGAGGAAAATAGAGTTTTTCAAACTAGAATTGTTGTTTAAAGTTATATACCAGTGCAAAAGGATAGCAAGAAAGATTGTCAACATCTCTGAATCCTAAAGAAGCATTAGTAGTAGCAGTCTTACTGATTTACAGAGAGGAGAAATTGTATATAAAATTAGGTATCATAAAAAGACTCTGGTACAATCGGTAAACCTCATGTGAGTTACAAGAGGCTCTGTGAAACTTATGTCCCAAGCTGAACACTGGGCTCTGTTGTTACACAGAGTATCAGTCATTCAAGATTCAGTTCACTGTCATTTATGCCATGAAGCTTCACCTAAGCCCAGATTGGGGTCATCACTTCAGAAACTTGATATTTCAGCTGAACGTCTCTCATTACAGACATAATAAACATTATTACTGTCCAGATCCCTGCTGATGGCTTGGCAAAGCAGTGGAAGATGGCCTAAGTGCTTGGGCCCTGCGCCTGTGTGAGAGACCTGGAAGAAGCTGCTGGCTTCTGGTATCAGAACAGCTCAGACCCTTAAGGTGTTTGGGGAGTGAACCAGTGGATGCAAGACCTCTCTCTCTCTCTCTCTCTCTCTGTTTTCTCTGCCTCTGCCTTGCTGTAACTCTGCCTTTCAAATGAATAAATAAATTTTTTAAAATGGAAATAGGCCGGCGCCGCGGCTCACTAGGCTAACACTCCGCTTTGCAGCGCCAGCACACCAGGTTCTAGTCCCGGTCGGGGCACCGGATTCTGTCCCGGTTGCCCCTCTTCCAGGCCAGCTCTCTGCTGTGGCCCGGGAAGGCAGTGGAGGATGGCCCAAGTGCTTGGGCCCTGCACCCCATGGGAGACCAGGAGAAGTACCTGGCTCCTGTCATCGGATCAGCGCGGTGCGCCGGCCGCAGCGCGCCGGCTGTGGCGGCCATTGGAGGGTAAACCAACGGCAAAGGAAGACCTTTCTCTCTGTCTCTCTCTCTCACTGTCCACTCTGCCTGTCAAAAAATTTTTAA
Organism: Oryctolagus cuniculus; assembly: GCF_051225735.1. Taxonomy (NCBI): domain Eukaryota; kingdom Metazoa; phylum Chordata; class Mammalia; order Lagomorpha; family Leporidae; genus Oryctolagus; species Oryctolagus cuniculus. Next base: position 15,186,749 of record NC_142867.1, on the reverse strand, counting down.
AAAAATTAAAATGGAAATAAAAATTTCTATTTCATAAGGTTTCTGACAAAGATTAAATGAGAGGATGTTCACAAAAATCTTTCTATTAATGTATTTTATTTGTGGAGTATAAAGAGAAAGAGGAGAATATAATTAATTCAAAGTAAAAACTAAAGATTACACATCCAGGTATCATATCAAACACAGCAACAAAAGGAGATATAAGTATTAAAATATATTAGAAAAGAAATTTTAAAATGAAGAGGAAATAAACCAAGAAATTTAACATGACACAAACTAGTTACTTGCTCAAAAGAAATTATTTTCCTTTTCAAAACAGTTATCTTGATCTAACTGAATTGAGATTTATGTCCCACTGCCACTTCCAAGATACTTTATTGTCAAAATAAATACTATAAACTTGGAAAATTAAGGTAAATACCTTTAGAGTATTGCATTCATTGATATTCATGATTATATTAGAATATAGTACATTGTTGAGTATCAAGTTGTCTGTAAATGTCAGTGATCATTTATTGTATTCAGTCAGAAAAAAGGCAGGAAAACCAGAGCTGGGAGAAACTTAGCTGCATGTGTTTAGCAGAATGGTTAAGCTATGTGCCCTTGAGGCAGAATTTCTTGAGTTCAAATCCCAACTCTGCCATTTATCAAATAGGTTACCCAGTTTGCCACAGTTCCCTTAATTGAAATGAATATAATTGTTTGAACATTGATATAACACATCTAAAGTTCTTAATAAACATGATGATAATAAATATCAGACCTTTGTTATCAATTTTTGGGCTACTTTGCAAGTGAGAAAATCAACCACTCAAAGCAGTTAATGAGTTCCTTAAGGTCACAGAATGAGTTAGTGGCACTGTTGGAACTAGAATTTTGCCTCCTGATTCCTGTCCTTGTACAAAAAAGAAAGAAAGGCTTCTCAGATCCAAATAGCTGTCCTTCCAAGTCAAGCCATACTAAGTCCAGTGAAGCAGCTTCAAAACCTGGCCAATGACAAGAGAAGACCAACAGGTGGCAGCACATCCACATACAAAGAAGTCAGCTGTACTGCTTTGCTCTTCCTGCAAATTCTTTACCTGCTCCAAATCACAACAGAAAACCTAAAACGTGATGACGACTATCCCAACCAACCTACAGTGCCTTTTTCTTGTGTAAGCTTCAGATATTCTCTTTATGAATTTGTCTCTAACTTTCACAGTCTTTTACTCCTAAAATCATTTTGGTTAATGAGCTTGCAAACCCAAAAACAAGCTTTTTGAAAACGAAAGGAGCATTATTGTGTGTAATATTTGCCTATCAAACTATTCTAGCATTTATCACCTCATATTTTATACACAGCCTATGGGCTGTCAGACAGTTGGATTAGATCAGAAAGAATCCAAAGGTCAAATGGTGAAGTACGTGCAAACGTCATGCAATATTGTCTTAGGCTGAACTAAAAATGTCACACATTTTTTTTTCCAATTCAAGTGTGACTTGTTAATTCCCCATGCCACAGCTTCTCTCTTCCATTTACCAAAACTCTGAAAGTTGACTATACTCACTAATTTCATACAAACCCTCACCTTTCCAGGCAGGTAAATAGGAGTGACTGACTTACCTATGGTCACGTAAAATGTTTAGCTGAATGACACTTCGGAGATTACAAAATCCAGCTCTTCATCTTACAAAGAAATGAAGGGTTTGCACAAACAATCTGACTCATGGGCATGCAACTATTCAGTAGCAAAGTTCCAGGCTGTCCATGTGGACACAGGTGGCGTGCTAGAAATGACCTAAAAAAATGGTAAAGTTTTAACAAGAATAGAATGGAGCCCAACTCCATGAATATTCACTGAACTTGATAGATTTGAAAGTGGACTTAGGGTCACAATACATCAACACAGCATCATTGGATGTCTTTCGAAGTCCCTTGTGCCCCCACTTAAAACTCTTGTCACACACCTGATCCACTTAACTCACAGTCTAGCAAAGTCTGACCTGCCTTGATTAAATACCATTACTTTAGCTTAAGGTTTTATCCACCTGTTATATTTTAAATGCAAATACACCTGTGAGATACATTACCAGTCAACACTTGAGTAACTCTCTTCAAAGTGAAAGAATTTCCTTTCTCTCAAACAGCTATTTGTTAATTCATTGATTGTTTTGATGATGTGTTTAATAAATACCTACTCTTATCATAGATTTACCTAACAGGTGAAAATGAATAAGACAGGTTTTCTGTCCTCACAGATTTCATAGTATATCAGGCAAGAGGATTTATTAGGCTGTGATATGTTGTGGCAGCTTTGTTTTATTTTATTTTATTTTTTTTTTATTTTTTGACAGGCAGAGTGGACAGTGAGAGAGAGAGACAGAGAGAAAGGTCTTCCTTTGCCGTTGGTTCACCCTCCAATGGCTGGCGCACCGCGCTGATCCGATGGCAGGAGCCAGGAGCCAGGTGCTTCTCCTGGTCTCCCATGGGGTGCAGGGCCCAAGCACCTGGGCCATCCTCCACTGCACTCCCTGGCCACAGCAGAGAGCTGGCCTGGAAGAGGGGCAACCGGGACAGAATCCGGTGCCCCAACCGGGACTAGAACCCGGTGTGCCGGCGCCGCTAGGCGGAGGATTAGCCTAGTGAGCCGCGGCGCCGGCCCATGGCAGCTTTGTAAAAACATGCTTTTTTTTTGCTAGAGAGGACTAGAAACTAGTCCCATTTAATGAGAACTGGGTAGGAGAGAATTAGGAAGGTTTCTTGGAGCAAGCCACAAAAGGCATTGATGAGAGATATATCAAAACATTATGAGGGCATTCTATGCCAATGGATATAGGGAGAAAGAGATGTGAAGGAAAGAGAAAAGAGAATCAGTATGTTTGATTGCTCAAAGGCTAGATTTGTCTACCGCCATTTGACCTGGCTCACTGAGACCTACAACACTTGAGATATAAGCTGAAAATAATGCATAGACCTTTTACAGTATTGTATTCCAGAGTGAATATAAAACTAATTCAATGCACCAACTATACAGGGTTCAGTGACTGAAATGGCTCATGAGCCTTCTCAGGATACACACTTCCCAAGGCTATAGGATGTAATACAGAAGGAAGAAGAAAAACAGGCAGGTGTCACAGAGAGCCCAGGAAGAAGAAATCCAGGCAGGCGTCACAGAGGGCCAGGACTTCCAGACCAGCCTCTTCCATTGATTAGGAAGTATTTTGTATTTGAATCACGAATCAGCAAGATACATATAAAATAACTTGGGTTCAGTCCTGTCTAAGGGGTGATCTTTTATGCCTCTCTGGTCACATAGCCAACATTAGGCTACATGAATAAGAATAATAGAAGAAACCAGGAGAACATAGCAGAAACCAGGTGCAAACCATCAAATTTTGTCTTTTTATGAAGCTGATAAACCACTATCAATGGCTCACTTGGTCTGTCTCAGCCTCTAGCATATTTCTATGGGAGAGTGGATGGGAGGGCAGGTATGATGGGAAGAATCACCAGGTTCCTAAAGTTGTAATTATGAAATATATGAAGTCTGTATTCCTTAAAAATTTTTTTAAAATAAAATAGCTCAATTTGCACCCTGATGAGCACATGAATAGGATTTTTAGAAAAAAGAAAAGAAATATTTTTCACTAATTAGCTCATTTCATTCTGATTTGGCAAAGGATCATCGCTATAAATAAGCATAAGATTGTGATAGACCTGCAAGACTAATCTTGTATTTATTCATAGAACCAGCACTTCCTCAAATCAGAAGACAACAGGGCAGACATTCTGTATGGTAGTCATGACATCCACATCCCTTATCAGAGTACCTGGGTTTGAGTCCTGGCTCCATTACAGATTCAACTTCCTGCTAGTGCACACCCTAGGAGGCAGCAGGTGAAGGTCAAGTACTTGGGTCCCTGCCACCTACATGGGAGACCCAGATTGAGCTCCTAGCTCTCAGCTTCAATCTGCCCTAGCGCCTGTTCGTGACAAGTTTTGGAGAATGAACTAATAGATGGAAGATATCTCTCTGTCTCTCTTCCTTTTCAAATAAAATGAAAATAAATAATGATGTTTATTTAAAAAAACATGAGGATAATAAAATATTAGCTAGTTAAAACAATGATAAGAAAAGCATCTTTTTGCTTCACTCTCATTTTTATCTTCCATCCACTCAAACATTTCTCTTTCAGCCCTTATCAAAGATCAGAAGATGTGTGAAGTCTTCTTAGCCAGTGGCTACAGTTGTGACTGGTGTCTGCTCTTCGTTGGGCCAGACTTCACTGTAACAATCCCTGCTGCATTCCATTCACGGCTGACCACTCTCATCTCTGGAGCTGGAAGGTCCTCTCTCCAGCTTCCCTGTGATTCCCTCCTTGCCACACATGTAGCCTTTTGATTTGCTGCAATGGTTGCGGCTGGATGCTCCAAACCTTGGCTGCTATTGTGGGTTTGGCCACATATCTAGCTTGGGAGCCACTAGCCTAGACCTACCCAGATTTGGGGGATTCACATGGAGAGGACATTGAGCCTAGGAGAAAGCAGAGAGCAGACAGCACAAAAGTGCATAGCTCCACAGAAGTCCCTGTCTTGATTACTTACTAGACTCCCTCCTAAGGGCTCTGGATGCACATGAATCCATTATAATTGTTGTGTCTTTCAAAGACTGACTCACTGTCCTGTGAACAATATTTATCAGGCTGGGTTATAACCAGGACTCAGATGACAAGTTAACAATTCAGGTCTTGACTTGAAAAACCACTGCAGCACGCTGTTCTCCAACCACAGGAAGATTAGTGCTTAGAGCTCATTAGCAAGTAAGCTGAGATTTTGATTAAACAATTTAAAGCTAAGACTTCTTAAATAATATCTGAATTATTCCTATACCAAAGAGTCCCTGTTAGCTGTATCTAAACATGACTTGAAGACATCTGAAGCAAATCTCATGCATTACAGAATGCAAAACTGGGGAATGAAACTCAAGGAGGGCCCCAGCAAATGCAGATGAGCAAATGCCTTCCACACCCCACAGCCAGCATGGGTACCTGTGCGAGACTGCACGCCCAGAGTTCCTTCCCAGAGCAGCACAAGAAGTCGTAAAGGGAAGGCCAGCATCATGCAGAAACTCACACGCCCCCTGTGACTAACTGGAAAGGCCTGAGGACATGAACTCAATGCCAGCACTCTGGGACTGGAGTTCCCTTTCCTCCTCATAGTGAGGATTCTAGTGGGGAGACTAAAGGCTAATTCTAAGGAATTTACACCTGAACTCCAGGGACCGATGCATTCAGCCAGCCTCCACCCATCACCTAGCATCCACCTAGATCCTATGGGATGAATTCACACTTCAGTAAAAAGCTACAGAAACAAACTAGGTACAGCCCCAACTGCACAGGAGTTGTGGCAGAGTGTAACAGACTATAGCAATCATCCATCTAAACCTACAACCTTCTTTCTTCAGCTTCTAGCCCAGGCAAAGAGTTTAGCCATGGCCTATTTGTTGTTGCGCCCCTTTCTTCTCTCTCCAAAGAGGAACATCAGAAGTGATATGAACAGACCCTGGTAAGAAAACCAGTGGAAAATGAATGACCCTCTCCAGGGAGCTGGAACCAGAGACTCTCTCACCTCAACGGCTTATCATGCAGAAGGCACAAGTAGGGGAGACGAGAACAGAAAGACAGAAGAAATAGGGATGGGATAACCGGAACTAGAAGAAAAATTCTCCTAAAGTAGTACCAGTAATTTCTGTAAATGCAAAAAATTAACAGAGGCACAAAGGATTAAATCACCACTTGTAATACTAGCATCCCATATATAAGTGCAAGTTTGAATCCTGGTTGCTCTCCTTCCTATCCAACTTCCTGCTAATGTGCCTGGGAAAACAGTGGGAAATGGCCCAAGTGCTTGGGCCTCTGCCACCTATGTGGGATACTAAGCTCCTGGCTTTGATCTGGACCAACCCCAGCCATTGAAGCCATTTGGGGAGTGAACCTGGAAACAGTCTCTCTCTCTCTCTCTCTCTCTCTCTCTCTCTCTCTCTCTCTCCCTCTCTTCTGCCCGACCCCCATGCCCTGTCACCCTACCTTTCAAATAAACATATATTTTTTTAAAGTTGGCCAAACAAAAGCCATCTTGTTTGACCTGACAAACAGCAAATGGCAGCAGGAGACTCACAGAAGAGCCACTGGCCCTGTGGTTCTCAATCCAGCCCTAAGATGGTTTATGGCATTGGAACAACTGCTCCCACAGAACAGCAAGGTTCTCAGGCAATCTTCCTGCTCAATCTTTGCAGCCAGTTTTTATTTTCTTATATGATGAATTTTTATCTCCCCTCCAGGAGGATCACTTAGCCAGTGAATGAGCTTAGCCATTTGCCTATAATTTGTGAAGATTTGTTTTACATTCATTATGATTATCATAACTCACACAAAGGGATGAGGGTCTCCTTTGGGGTGGGTGTGAATTTAAAAAGTGACCCATAAAGAAAGTCAGTTACAGGCTGGCACCGTGGCTCAATAGCCTAATCCTTTGCCTTGCGGCGCCGGCACACCGGGTTCTAGTCCCGGTCGGGGCACCGGATTCTGTCCCGGTTGCCCCTCTTCCAGGCCAGCTCTCTGCTATGGCCCGGGAGTGCAGTGGAGGATGGCCCAAATGCTTGGGCCATGCACCTCATGGGAAACCAGGATAAGCACCTGGCTCCTGCCTTCAGATCAATGCGGTGCGCTGGCCGCAGCACGCCGGCCGTGGCAGCCATTGAAGGGTGAACCAACGGCAAAAGGAAGACCTTTCTCTCTGTCTCTCTCTCTCACTGTCCACTCTGCCTGTCAAAAAAAAAAAAAAAAAAGTCACTTACTATTATGGAAAAGGAAACGAAGAGTAAGAAAGTAATGGTTCCCATATTGAAGACAAAGGTTTGCCTGGATGTAAAAGTGAAAAAGTAAATTTAGTAACAGCTTACACCTACCAAAGGAATGAGTCCAAATATTCTCCACATAGAAATAAGAGAATTTAACATAACTGTTGCAGTAAGTGCTCCTGCCAGTGAAAAAATGACTCACCAAGTGAGAGATACAACACAAGTGAAAATCCAAAAAGGTGGTTTGCTTTCCCATGTGAGGGTAAACACAGGAAATAATGCCTCTTGGTGGACATAGTCGGGAACCAGCAAATACACATGCACGAGTCAGAAATGATAAAGGCCCTGGTGAGTCTGCCCAACCAAAGTTTGCCTACTGGGTGACGTTCACCAACAAACAGGAAAATCTCAACAAGTGCTTTTCCTTGTTAAAGAGGAAGTACTTCAACTGACCTCCTTATTACAGTCTTTTTGGTTTAAAATTTTGTTCCATAAACTGAAAAGTTAAGTAGGCTCCTTGCAGAGGTTATAGGCCACAACAACTTGTCAACATAGAAAAATGTATCTGTCTATATTACATGAAAATTCTTTGACACACAAAGATACCTAATAAGAATTAAACTCCTAGGTTTAAAACAGATTAGAACTGACTCATCTTCTCTGGGGCAATGCTGCAGGTTTTACCATTAAGCTGCATGTGTCCCATAATTAAGAAAACCCCCACTGTATTGACAGATAACAATGAGACTTATTGTAGGTATGTTAGCATTACAAAAGAACAAAGGGGGAGTAAAACGTTTTGATAATATTATTTATTTTAGTGGTCTGATAAAATTATTAATCTGCAAAAGAACCAAAATTCAGTTTAATAATGGAGAACAAAACATTCTCAGAAATACAACTGGAAATCCTAAACATATGAAAAAGTATACACCTATCTCATAAAATAAAAATTAGGACTACAGAAATGATATTTCTTACCTCTTTAATTGGTAAAAAAAAAAAAACTCAATAATTAAAAATACTCCAGTTATTGGAGAAGCTATAGAGAATTATTGTAAAGATTTTCAGGTTTCACAAAAATCTTCAGACCTATTCTTCCTGAATATCAAGATACAGTAGACTTAAAGTTGTGAATATGAGTGACTTCTGGATTCAAAAGACCTGACTGTAGAGAAACAACTTACTATTTCATTCCTTTTAGTATTTTTTGTTCTAATTAATAACATTGGTTGAACTCTTTAATTAACACACAATTATTCTTAGATATTTAAAATTAACTGAAAAGTGATCCTTGTTAAATATAACAGTGGGAATAAGAGAGGGAGGAGATGTACAGTTCAGCACATGCTCACTCGGACTTATCCTTAATGGTAGAGTTAGAAATGTGCCAGGGGATTCCAATTCAATCCCATCAAGGTGGCATATACCAATGCCATCTTACTTGTTAAAGTGATAAGTTTAAGTTCACAGTTGATCAAAAATATAGGATTGTCAAAGGGATTCCATAAATAAGACCAGTGTCCGCAAATAATAATTGATAGAATTAAAAAGGAGAGAATGATCCTACATGGGAAGCAGAATACACAGCAGAATCATAGAATAGCAAATGCCCTAAACAGCACCCTGACCTCAGAATCAGCCCTTAAGGAATTCGGATCTGGCTGAAGAGCCCATGGTAATATTTTAGGCATGGAAAGACAAGACACTGAGGGGAAAAAAAATGACCTAAATGAATGATCTCTGTGAGTGAGATCCCAGCAGAAAGAAAGGGCCATCAAAGAATGAGGTACCTTTCTCTGAAAGGAGGAGAGAACTTCCACTTTGACTATGGCCTTGTCTAAATAAGATCAGAGTTGGTGAACTCAAGAGACTTCCATAGCCTTGGCGGCTCATGACAAGAGCCTCAGGTGATTACTGACGTCATAAATAAGAGTGTCAATTGTTAAATCAACAATGGGAGTCACTGTGCACCTGCTCCCTAGGTGTAGGACCTCTGTCCTTAATGTGTTGTACTATGCAAATTAACGGTAAAACTACTACACAAACAGTACTCCATGCTTTGTGTCTGTATGGGTTCAGTGTGTTGAAATCTTTATTTGGTATATGTTAAGTTGATCTTCTGTATATAAAAATAATTGAAAATGAATCTTGATGAAGAATGAGAATGAGATGGAAGAGTGAGTGGGAGATGGGATGGTTGCAGATGGGAGGGAGGTTATGGGGGGAAAAGCTGCCATAATTCATAAGTTGTACTTTGGAAATTTATATTTATTAAATAAAAGTTGAAAAAATAAAGACCTGGAGTCACCATCAGCTTCATCACTTATTAGTTGTGTATCCCTGGGAAATTTATTCAAAATTTTAGCTTCACTTTTCTTATCTCCATTGGAAAGAAATGAGTAATATCTACTCCAGATACTGCTGTGAGGATTAAATTAAGCAGTATCTATAAAGGGCTTAGCAAAATGCCAGACACAGAGTCCCCAAACAATGCCTACTGTTGTCACTGAACTGAGTCTTGGCACTGTGATTACTTACAAGTTTTGAAAGGGGCAAAACTATACATTGCATTTTGGACAAGTTGATTTTGATGTTGAAGTGGAGATATCCAACAGAAGTTGGATTTAAAGGTCAGGATCACTGGGAAAGGACTTTGCATGTTATTAAGTTGTTGTTTCTGTTTATATTCACTCCTTTGATCTCATCTAGTTTCATGCCTTTCAAAACCATCTATATGCTGATGACTAAAATCTATACATCCGGCTCAGATCTCTCCCCTGAACTCATATTCCAAGTCTGTATTCAACAAATATTCTTGAATGTTTTAGAGTCATCTCAAAATTAATATACCCCAAAACAAACTCTTGATCTTTCCCCCTCCTAACCTGATCCAACTACAGTCTTCTATCTTAATTAATAGTAATTCCATTTCTCTAGTTATTCTAATAAAACATTCTGAAGTCTTAGCTGATACTCTGCCTTCTCTTCCACCCTGCATCCAATCCATTTGTGAATGCAATTGATTCTATTATAAAATGTATTCATGTCCAGACACTAATAGCTCTATTACTGGAATTATTATAACAATCTCCTAACTGGTTTCTCTGCTTCCACTTTTCCCTGAAGGAAGTAGATTCTCAGCACAGTAACCACAGGATCCTGTAGGAAATCAGATGGTCCTTTCTCTGTTCAACACCTCGATGGTGCCCCTCTTACCTGGGCTGCAACCAAAAACCTTATCCATCATCATGGAGCTCCCTTTTTGTTATTCTAACCTCGTTTGCAAGTTTTCTTCTCCTGAAGCATTATTTTCCAGTCTCACAGACCTCTTTCCTGTTCCCCCAGTAATATACCAGGAATAATCCTACCTTCTCCCTGCGATTCTCGTCTTCCATATACCCACAGGGCTCATTCCATCCCCTCCTCCTAGGTTTGCTCAAACATCATCTTCCCAGTGAGATGTTTCCTGAGAATCCCAACTTAAATTGTACCCCCCATTCCATTTATTCCCCTTTCCTGCTTAATCTGGTTGCATTTATCAGTAGGCAATGCACTATACATTTTTTTGCTTATTTATTTTAGTTATTATCTGACATGCCTTCTTGAACATGAGTTTCATGAAGTTGGACATTTTGTCTGCATTTTTTTTCCTCTCTTACCTTCTCTGCCCCATTGCTATTTTCCCCAATGCTTAGAATAATGTCTGACATGAAGTAAATACTCAATAAAAATTCATTTTTATTTTTAATCGTTTTGCTCATTTCTCATAGGGCACTCACTTTACCTCTGAATTTGCAATAAGTTTCAAGAGACTTTCAAACTCATAAACCTGGCTCACAGTCAGGTATTCCTCCCTAACCAATATCAAGCCACTGTCCAGGAACCCTCAGGGTTTATGGAACTCAGATAGACCAGCCCATAAGTCAAGAGCACTAGGAAGCACCTAGGAAGCCCATAAGTCAAGAGCACCTAGGAAGCTAGGTGATAGGTGATACTCCTTTTTTAATTATCATTACAATTTTAGAAGTCTGAGTTTCCTGGTCCTTGAGATCTCCTTAGGATGCCTCTTTTAAGATACGAATCCACTTCTTCTAGCTAAAAACCTTTCCATTACTTCTCCTCTCCTTCAACTCTACACTCAATATAAGAACAGTACAAAGAGATGTTACAAGGTGAGTTGGCAGGGAGGGGACTCTCACTTAGGCCTAACTGTAGAAACAGTCTGAGGTTGTTTGCTTTAAGAAGAGTTAGGACTACTGAACCTCTCTACAGACCAAATTGACAGATACTTGAGCTTTCCCATATTCTCTGTCCCTCTTCTTGCATCAGATGTTAACATCACTAGCAAGCCAAGGGTGGGATCGTGGAAACAGGGAGACCACAGTGTTCCTCTAGCACAAAGAGAAAAGAGATAAAGAGGTTACCAGCTTAGGAAGCCAGACACATCTAGGTTGACAGGGATGAGACAGATCTGGTTGACAAGAAATTTTCCATAGAAATCAGATAAGCCAGAGGATTTACACATGAATCCAAGAGACCCCCTCCCATTCCATTCACCATAAAGTCTCCTAAGCACCCCCTGTGCACCTCTAGAGGTCATCCTGGAGGAGAATAGGAAAGGGAGGCATCCAAAATGCAGGACTCATAGAGATCACCAGTTCAACTGCACTTATCACATTGGACTCAGTGTAGTGACTGCCATTATTCAGCAATATGTGTGCTCATAATGAAGATGAAATTAATTATAAAAAATGTAAAAAGGCAGATTGTTTCACATCTGAACGTATGAGTGCATTTCCCCATGCTATATTTGAGATTTGGAATCTAAAGCCAATGGGCTGAATTTCTCAGGGGTTCCGGATGGATCTTCTGTCCAAGTCTACTTTACCAGGCAAGTCTCTCCAACCCTGAGGCATGGTACGCTGCTTCAGCCAGCATTCTCCAGCTCACTCATTTGCTTATTGCTCTTTCCACCATTACAATAAAATGAGGGCAGCTGAGTCAGAGGAGAAAGCGTTGATAGAGGAGTAGAAAGACAGGTGTCAACCTCCACAAATACCTACTGCTACCTGCTCCGTGACGTCAGGCAATACCTTAACCTCTGTGTCTCCTCATCTGTAAAACAGGGATGATGTAACTAGCTTTGAACTACTGGCATATTTATTAAATAAAATAGCAAATATAAAGGATCTTGGAGTATTCAAGGTGCTTCATAAACTTAATGCATCCTTATTATGAATATTTAAAAATGCCAATTGATGTCCACTATGTCACTGGAAGGTGCAAATTTGAACCGGTCATATTGCCTGACTTGAATATTTTATAATAGAATGCAGTAATACCTCAGGTTCACTTGGTTTACTCTCTGAGTCCTGCCCTGGCTTATCAGAAATCAGTTTATTTCATGCTGGGAAAGAACATTTAAACGGAGGAAAAGCACAAGATTAGCTCCAGTATCTTATCCTGAAATGACTCACTGGATTGTCGACAATTCCCTGAACCATGACAACAGCACAAGCCAAGTAGCTCTTTCCTCATATACCAGGTAGTCACGAAATAGAACGCAGAGAGATGTATGCACGTGCACACACTCACACACACACAGGCGGCGGAAGTGAACCTGGCAGAGTGTTTGCCTCTCCCTATTTGCATTTTAGAGATAGCTGTTATATCCTAAAGTGCAAAGCAGACTCTTTAAGGATTCCTTTGCACAATGTTTGCAATATTGTACATAAATATCCCAGCTTGTTTTCCTCATTAATTCAGTCTATATCTGTCTGGTGGGAAATTGAAGCAATCAACCAAATAATGAACACTGAAACATTTGCTGTTGAAGGGCCTGGAATTGCTTAGATAAGCTGCTGACATTAGGCAGAAAGACTGGAAATAGTTTATCTCCCCATTTTGTGTTGCCAAAATTAAACACATGCATGCACACAATATACATTATCCATAATTTTATATTATTATAATATTATAGTAATATATCTCCTAAATTAAGCATGAGAACCAGCTTTATTGAGGTTCCACTACACTTGAGTGTTGAGGCAGAGAGTTAGAAGTAAGTAATATGTGAATTTATGAGAACTTGAATTACAAGACAGCATACATATTTTATCCAGGGGTTAACTCCTTCATGACATTCTAAATATTTATCTATAAAATCTGAAAAAAAAAGATTTAAAAACTCTTGGCACAAACAAATCTGTGTCCGTTTGTAGGTATGTTTATTCTTTTTCTCTCCTGCTTCCATTTCCAAAGCAAATCAAGTTCGAAGGTTTTTACTTCTGCTAAGGAGGAAACAGAAAAGAAGACAGGGAGCTTTCTCTCCAGGGATTTGGCAGAGGGTGATGATAATTAGGCTTCCTCCCTCTGATAAGCTATGCAACTGATTGGGAGTAATCATCTGATGCCAAGGTATAAGCAGCTGTAGGGGTACTTTTACCCTGGTCCCACTTGTTGGAGAAGGCCTGATTCTTGGGTTTCTGACTTAACTGTGATGGAACAATGCCAGGGTGAGAATGTGGTGAGACTGGGACTGTATCAGAGCACTAATTAACTAGGAAGGTTGATTCAGGGGACATGAGTCTTCTCACGAGGCTGGCACTGTGGCGTAGCGGGTAAAGCCACCTCCTGCAGTGCCGGCATCCCATATGGATGCTGGTTGGAGTCCCCAGCTGCTCCACTTCCCACCCAGCTCTCTGCTATGGCCTGGGAAAGCAGTGCAAGATGGTCCACTGCCGTTATGAAGAAAACATAACAGAAAAACGCGCCAGAGGCTGATGAGTGGAACAGAGACTATATCCTACAGGATGGACAGAAAAGGCTTTTCTGCGGAATAGACAGACACTGGAGCTGAGTGTCAGAGCAAAGGCAAGACCTGTCTAAAACCCCAGGGACACCACAGCCCACAGGGAAAGTCCAGCCGTGTAAATGACCTAAGTCAGGAATGAGCTAGATCTGTGCGAACAAGTGAAAGAACGCTCTAAGGAGAGGCTGTTCTCCCCATTTCATAGATGGGTAAGCCAAGGCACATGAATTTTAAACAACTTGCTCAAAGTTACTTTACAAATAGGTGCCAATGCTGGGAAATTATTACATTTTATTTTTATTTGGGGGGTAGACAAATTATTCACATATCCATGAAAGCACTGTATAAAGGCATTAGTGGGCAGGCCTTCTCAGCCCCACTTTGTCCCTGCACACAGCATTCCATCCCTCATTCCTACTCCTTGGAGAAAACAACAAATGGTTTAGTCTTGGTTTCTTGGCTATCACTCAGATGTTTATGTAACTACAAGCAAATACAATTTTATGTTCTAACCATCCCTTCCTTATTCAAATATAATACTACATAAAATGCACATATTGTAACTTCTTTGTTTCACTTAAAATAAACCCTGGATGAACTTTCCATAGTAATACCCAGGGTTTCTCCTTTGGCATACACTGCTCCCCTGTAGAGATGAACAATCATTTATGTAATCAATACTCTATTGATAGAAGTCTAGGTTGTTTCCTGCTCTTTGCCAATACAAACAATGAACAATCTTATCCTATTCCATTTTGCATAGGTGAGATCGCTGGATCAGCGTAATTGATAAAACTGCCTTATTGACTTCCATTGGTGAATTTTTTTATTCGCATTAGTAATTTATCATTTCCTCCAAAAGCTCATCAGAAATTTGATGCATAAGCTTTTGGATGTTTGCTGGGTGAGAAATGGATCTCTTTGCTTTAATTATTTTTTTTATATTAGGAAGATTAGTCTTTTGTACAGGATAGGAGCTGTGATTTCTTCCCTCAGTTTAACATTTGTCATCTGATTTTATTTAAGGCGTTTGTGAGTTTTCTGGATTTTGTTTTTCTCTGTCTTTTTGTCATGTGGACAACTTCATTTTACCTTTTATTATGTCTTTGCTATTTAAGATGGTCAAATTTATTAATCTTTCTTTTATAGTTTATGGATATTTATATCATAGTCACAAAGGTCCTCTCCAACTCAGGATTATAAAAAACTCACCCATGCATTTTTCAAGCAATATTTTGATTGTATTTTTTTACATAAATATCATTCTACTACCAGGAATTTACCCTTGCGTTTGGTAATGAAGTATGGATACGACTTCCCAGAAACAGGACATGAATTCAGATCTGCTTACATTCTCTAGCTGTGCCCTAAAATCAGACAGTAGCCCCAAGAAGAAAGCTACCTAAATTTAAAAAAAATATATATAGGGGCCAATGTTGTGGCATAGTGGGTAAAGCCACTGCCTGTGATGCTGGCATTCCATACAGGCACTAGTTCAGGTCCCAGCTGCTCCACTTCTGATCTGGCTCCTTGATAATGACCTGGGAAAATAGCAGAAGATAGTCCAAGTGTTTGGATCCCTGGTACCCACGTGGGAGACCTAGAAGAAGCTCTTGGCTCCTGGCTTTGGTCTATCCCAACCTCAGCCCTTGAGGCCATCTGTGGAGTTAGCCAGCAGATGGAAGGTCTCTGTCTCTCCCTCTCTCTCTGTATCTCTGATTTTCAAAATAAATAAATAAATCTTTTTAAAAATTATAAATAAAATACATATTAGCCTATTCAAAATCAGATTTATGGCCCTAAGTGTCGAAGGGTCCTTCAAGGTTTGGGGCAGGCTGTTTTAGGATACCCCCATTCTTCTCTGGCCTATCCTAGAGAGTAAAAACCCACAGGTTTATACAGAATGGTCTGAGCAATACTCCAAGTGAACTTGTCTCCTGCAAAGCACAGGCATGCAATGGTGTGCTTGGCAGACACATCACCTTCCCGCAGAAGCCCTGGAACCCTTACCTGTCCTGCCTGTGACATTTGGACAACTCATTTCATCCCTTGGATCTTAGGTACACAAACTCCACAGGCAAATTAGACTCTTCTTGCTCTGATATTAAAAGTAATTAATGGGGGCTTGCACTAAAGATGTACCAGGTAAAGCCACCACCTGCTCTACCACCATCCTTGAAGTTTCTGTTGTTCCACTTCCAATCCAGTTCCCTGCAAATGCACCTGGGAAGGCAGCAGAAGATGGTCTAAATCTCTGGGCTCCTGCACCCACGTGGGAGACTGGGAAGAAATTCCTGGCTCCTGGCTTCGAATCAGCCCAGCTCCAGCCATTGTGGCCATTTGGGGAGTGAACCAGTGGATGGACGATCTCTCTCTCTCTCTCTCTCTCTCTCTGTGCATCTTCCTCTGCCTCTGCCTCTTTGTTACTCTGCCTTTCAAATAAATAAATAAATCTAAAAAACGAAAAAGAAAGAAGCAATTAATGGTCAGAAGTATGTATGACTATTATTTTGTCAATGCCTATATATGATGATAACAATTAAATAATGAGCATTTATTGTCTACTAGGTACTGTTCTAAATATGCTTCATGTATGAACATATTTAACTCTCACAACAGCACTGGATGTAGGTATCAGTCTTATTCTTACTGTATGGATGAGGAAAATGAGACACAAAATTTTCAAAAGCCATCCAACACGAGGGAAATATGACAGATGTGACAGAGAAGAAAAGTGAGAGAAGAAACAGACAGTAATCATAACTTTGTGCAGTTGAAATGTCTTACTTTGCAAATTTGACAAAACGTGCTGATCACATGAGTGCACTGCTAAGGTCCCTCCAAAAGCCTTAGATGTGGCCAATTCAAGTACAGAGTTTCCTGGCAAGTCTGCTTCTGAAGGAAGGACTCTTTGAAAATATTTGGAGATTTAAATGATGAGAAAATGGTAAACCAGGCAAAATATGAAGAAAACATAGTTTTGGAAGAGTGAATGACTTGTGCAAAGGCATGAATTGGGAAGAAGTTTGACACATTGGAAGAAAGCCATCACTTAACCAACAGGTCCTTATTTCTAACAAACTCAGGAGCACAAAGAAATTGAGGAATTCTGTGTGTAACATGTGCATGGTGCCCCATATGTAACTATAATGGCCTTAAATGACCATCTGAGGTCATCTAACAACCCTCAGTGCTCACTGGATTTCTGACCAGGTCTCATGGGGCCCCAGATATTGGACGTGGGAAAGTCTGAAGAGACTGAGCAAGAAAAAGTCAAACTCCTCACCCCAGCCTCTCTATTGCATTCTCCAAGTACCTATTATCTTGAATTCCTCATAAAAAATTATCTAAAGTAAATACTAATCCATCATCGGTAAAAAGTGAAAACCCTCAACTCCAGACCCATTATTTGATCTCAGAAGGCACTAATGCTTCGAAAAGATAAATGCTTTGGTCAAAGCCACATTGTGATAGAGACAGAGCCATCACAGGAAATCCAACCTCCTGACTCCCAATCCAGGCTTTTTCCAGTGTACTACATCATACCTAACCCTAATCTCCATTCATAAGTTCTCTCTCGTGTATTTGATATTCTTTTTAAATGTAGGGTAGTTGGAAGGTGATTTCCATTCATTTATATTCTCTACTCATGAGACAAAGAGATCTACAAAACTTGCTCAGGGTGTCTTTCCCATTTGCTTCAGTAGAATCTGGGAAGGGAAGAGTGAATTTTTTTATAGCTCTACCAACTGAAGCTTCCACCCAAAGTATTACTTCTTGGTATGGTAGAGGCTTTGGTCTTTTATTTAAACTTGTTTCTAACTGGCATGATTAAAGTGTGGTCAAAGCCTTCCCAAGGTCAGAAGAAGAAAAAGGGAGGAATCTGTCCTGGGAATGAAATGTGATTGTTATCTATTCGCCAATGAATGCTTCAACTGTAGTTACTATCTGCTTATATGTAACCATTTCAGGTTCTGCTTGTTAGCACAGAGCAATGATGTTAACCCTTGCCAGACAGCTTATGACTTAGTATGTGTGTGGGGGAAAAAACATCACCAGTAACTACGTACCCATGCACATTATTGTATCAATTCCTGTGGCCACTGTCTAACATTAGAATATCCAATCAAATGTATGTATGTAGCCATAAAAGGGATAAAGAGGTTAAAGCCTTACATAAGGAAATACCCCCTCTGTTCTGGGCTCAGGCTTCTGGATAAGAAATTCTACCTAGGCCTTATGCAAGAGTAATTAAAGATTACTTCCTGTTAAAAGGCTTTGGTACCTTTGTACATGAATCCTGCTTCATTGGTATCTCAATAAGAGTTAAAGGATGATGCTTGTGGTTGGAATGAAAATGCTGAGATACGTCAGCACCTCTGCTGTCTCTTCTCACCACCTCCATTCTTTTTGAAGACCTTGCTACCTCTCACCTCAAAGCATTGCACAAACCTCCTGACTTCTCTCAGCCTCCAGTCCTTCCCTATCCCTGAATCCCCTCTACAGCCTTGACCAATTTATCTTTTCAAGGAAAACCACAAGAGCACTCCCTCACACAGTTTGAGGCTCCCCTTCCAAGTAAAATTTGCAGAAATTCCAACATCTCTAAGAATGTTAAGATCCAGTTAGCTACATTTGCCAGTCAAAGCCTTTTGCAATCCAATACTAACATTTTAACTCCCAATTAATCTCCAAACCCCTGATGAGTTCATGATATTATCCAAAATTGTTGAGCATTCCTCATCTTCACCTCATATTGTGTATTTTCTCAAATATAGGTCTTTGCTCATCTTGCTATATCTGCCACATATTCTCTCTGGCCACTGCCATAGGAAATCTCTTTCATGATCCAATTCAACGTCGTCTCCTTCACAAAGCCTTTCTTGATTGTGTCAAGGAAATGAAAATTCTTCCAACCTCAACTCCCAACTGTCAACTGAAATAATCAGAGTCTACTTGGGGAATCAAAGTTCAAGTTTATCCAGTGAGTCCCACTGAGGATTTAAACCTGGAAAGAAGACAGTTGCCTGAGCTGGCAGCTCCCAAGCCTGAGTTTGGATGAGGCTTTATACTTCCCTTCAGGGTGAGTGTATGTATTGAATCAGGTTGAAACCTCACAGACTTGTGTGTGGTTATTGATCACACTGAAATTGAAGAACATCTGGTAACAGGTAACAGATTGCTTATTGATTAACACGTAGATACACTACATTCCTACAGCTTGATATTCAGGGAATATCAAACAATGGGGTCCTCCTGCATCACTCTTCCTCAGTGGCCCTAGGATACAAACTCACTCCTTTTTGATCACAATTAGTTTGCCGAAAAGTCATGTTTTTGGGAACCAGCTTCTGGCCATTCACAACACAGACTGCAACCTGGCTGACTTAGACCCCTGCAGTCATCATTTCTTTAAGTCCACACTGTTTTGAATTGTTTGTACTTTTTCATGACAGTTTTAAATGCTGCCTTATAATACCACTATTTGTGAAATTATATTGTCCCATATAGACCATGAGCTCTGAAAAGGCAGAACTAACATTGATTTTTAAACCTATTATGGGGCCTACTACAACTCCTGGGTCACAGTGAATGTTCAGTACCATATTTGATGACAAGACAGGCTGAAGGATGCTTACTGCAGTTTCAACTCCTCCAGTTAAAACTGGGCCCCATGCATAATAGGTCGGAAATTGAAAAGAAATTCCTTTATATGACATGCAAAGGCTCTGTCCAAACAGAAGGGGAAAGATGGCGGATCCTTAGAATGTAGCTTGATAATAAATAAACATTCAGTAAGAACAGTTGTGGCTAAATGACACTGCATCAAAATAGAAATAACTTCAGGTATGAAACCAGCTACCAATATGTCAGAATCCCAGTTACTTTCCCGTGGTATGACTTGGAGCAGGTTCTTGTCTGTTCTGGATCTCACCTGTAAAATGAGTCTGAGGCTCCACAGTTAAGAATGCTTTAGAAATTGCAGTTAACATTTTGGAACATGGTATTGTGCAGTGTGAAGGAAAACAATGACAAGAATCAGAAAATCAACCACAGAGCTGAATATGTTACTGAAAATCAGCTCCAAGACACGAAACAGTCACTTGCAGTAAATACTTCTCTGAAAAGGGAGGTTTGGGTCTTTATCTTGTCACCTGAAGGAGTCATTAGACCTTCAGAAAGTACCTGTCCCCTTCAAGAGAATTTGTTTTTCAGGTTCTGCAATCATCAGATCTAAACGTACTGATGTAAATGACATGAGTACAATCATCACATCCAAAAAAAATTGTGTGCACCTGGAATGAAAGATCTAAGGACATTTCTAATTGGAGAGGGAGAGAATAATCAGGGATGATGCTACATCAGACATAAGGCCGGCATTGCTAAAATAAGAAGGGAGTGCGGAGGTTTTTTTTCACTGAAATTTGTAACCATGCACCCAGAACTCTTCATTCCAGAGAATATAAGACAGAGTAGAATGTCAACATCTTTCAGCTTTTGTTAGTCATTGTTACATTTATTCACCTTTTTTTAAGATTTATTTTTATTTATTTGAAAGGCAGAGTTACAGAAAGGGAGAGACACCGAGAGAGAGAGAGAGAGAGAGAGAGAGAGAGAGAGAGAGAGAGAGATTCCATCTGCTGATTCACTTCCCAAATGGCCACAACATCCAGGGCTGGGCCAGACTGAAGCCAGAAGTCAAGAACTCCATCTGGGTCTGCTACATGGGTGGCAGGGGCCCAAGTAGGTGAGCCATCTTCTGCTGCCTTCTCAGGCATATTAGCAGGGAACTAGATGGGAACTTGAGCAGCCAGGATTCAAATGAGTGCTCATACAGGACGCTGGCCTCACAGGTAGCCCCTGTGTAGTACACATTAATTCTGGGTGTGAGAAATGGAACAGTAAAGAAGACATGATCTCTGTCCTCAAATTATTCACAGTCTCCTGGAGAAAAGAACAACAAAAGACAAACAAGTTATGACAAGAGCTTCAATCACACCACGCCTCTGGTACAGTAAGAACACAAAGGAGTTCCAGTTCTATCAAGAGTGATAGTAAGAGAAAGTTTTGTCTAAACCAAGTTTTGGAAAATGAACAAGGGGTCTCCAGGAAGGCAAAATGTTGTAAGGCCCTCCAGGCAATAAAAACCACACAGGCAAAGACACAGTGCCTCTCTGTGACTCCACACACAGTCTAGTCCTTGGAAAAGTGTGGAGCAAAGAAAACTCAAGATGGCAGCAGATGGCAAACCACTGGTGGACAGAGGCTCCATCCCTCTTGCTGTGTCTTCCAAGAATTCCTGGTAGGTTGTTTGGCACATAACATGGTCTCACCAGATGAGAGTTTGTTATTAAATCCCACGTTATCTGTGGACTTAATCTCTATATCTGGCAGGTCAAATTCAGAAATGAACTTTGTCTCTCTGGTCAGGAGGAGAAGACGGGCTGCCTGAACATGATCTGATAACAGTCAGGCCAGCTAGCTCCCTTCTGAGGTACTTGCTGTGGCAAGGCCATAGGTGGGAGGGACTTCTGACATTATCTAATATAGTGATTCTGAATTTGGCATCCCCAGCTACTCTACAAGAAGCTTTGTTTTCATTCAAATTATAAAAATTATTTATATATATTTATATAAAGATGATCATTTTATCATCAAATTCTGCCACACAATTTTGATACTCAAGTTTTGTGTCTGGTTTTAAAAGTCCTGACTCCAGATGTTCAGCTAAAGTGATAGCTTTTGACTTTTATTTTAGTTTTCTTTGAGGTCCCTGAGTCTTCACGTGGGAAACAACTTTATCTGATGCAATCTCTCACTAGGAGATGACCCAGAAAGGAAAAATAATTTGGCAATGTGTCAGGCTGGTTGGTGCTGGGGACTAGAAATCCAGGTCCTAGAATCAATTTCTGCTGTGGGACAGAACAGCCACCCCTCCTCTGAAGGAGAAGCCCCAGAACTAGGAACTTTCCAGAACTCTAAATATAGATCCAAGTTTAAATTCACCTCACAACTCACTTTGTGCAACCTGCCTTTATGGCCATAGTTTCAGTCTCTGTTTTATGTCGAACTAGACCTGTGCCTCGCCCCTCTGAGAAGCAGGTAGAACAGGTCAGAATAAATGATTCCGGCATAGTGCAAAATAGTTATTTTATAAGCCATGTGACTGAATCTTTCCTAGAGTGGAAATTGTGACTTTATAAATAAGAGAGGGATTTTTACTTATCTTGTAAAGAGATAGCACTATGAAAATTCCAACCTTAAAGCAAAGATTGCTTTCATTTTTAATCAAAAGGAGATGGTAATTGCTCTTCAGCTAGGAAATTTTAAAAACAGATCAAACAACCAGTTTGCCACATGCTTTACATCCATTTGACAATAAGTAGTTGCTGAATGAGTGACAAATTTATGATACCTAAATACCCACTCAGTGCTATAAATAATTTAGAACTGGGAGACGAGTGGGAATATGTGGAATTCTAAGAAGCTAGCTGTTCATCAGAATCACCTGGGGAATTCAGGACAATACGGACTCTGGAACTCTACACTGGGCTAGTTAGATCAGAGTTTCCACATATTGGTACCCAGAACTTGAAGTTTCAAAAAGCTTTCCAGGCAACTGCATTGAGTATCAATCATGACCAGACACTGTGAACTGGAGGAAAGGGGTTACATTACAGAGATGTGGTTCCTCCAGTGGAAACATGCCTTTGAAGAAAGGCTGGGACAAAAGCACAAGAAAGAGATGATGGATAGATAATTCCATCCACTCCAACTATACTTCCCTGATGACAATGCGTGCATTTCTGAGCAGGAATGCTGTGCCATTCATTTGGGGCTACTGAGAGTTTTGTTCTACTGTCTGAACCTTGGCACTCTTCAGACAATTATTATTTTATTCAGCCTTTTATTATTCACTCACAAAACTCTTATTAGACATTGACTTCTCAGGTCTTGGAGATAATAACAAAGAAGCATAGTGTTGTTCCTCTTGGAGCTCAAAGATTAGGGATGAACACAACACATAAAGAAAACCTAGGGTGATGGAGGCATGTACCAACGACCAGGGAAGCACAGGGAGGTTTAGAGAAACTCACAGATTTCCCTAAGTGGAATTGTAATGTATACAAAAGTATTTTCTAAGTAGAGTTGCATGAAGCATCTCCCTAACAAAATATATCATAAAAAACAAAATTAAGAGATGTGTAACAGAAGAAATTAATGAAGTAGTGACTATGGGTGGAAGTTTAGGGGAAGAAAAGTCACTATATTAGTGATTGATAAGTGACAACTCCTACCAGTTAAGAGCTATATAAAATTGGACAAGTTACTAAAATTTTGCATATTTAACAAATAGGATTGATGTAAGGATGCTTTTTTAATTGGACATGAAGTGTTTAGAATAGTGTTGGCCTATCTTGGATACTTAATAAATGTTTTATTTTTGTTATCAAGCCATGGGTCATTATCATCGTTTCAAACAAACATATACTCTCAGGTATGTTTATAAAGTTTTACTTATGAGAGGACTGCTCGTTTGTTCATCATTCCACAGCGATTGTGATTTGGAATTGCTCTAGAATGTGCAGTAGTAGGTTCAAAGATCACATGCTTTAGGCTGTTGACAAGGTCATGGTTAAATCTCCTAACATCAGCAGGAGAAATTCCAGAGTAACCTCAATCCCCATAAATCCCTGTCCCACATAGCAATGGGCCCAGGTGAGGTTACAAGCTACTTTTGCAAAGTTGCATACACTGGTCACACAGAGTCAATTCTGCTTTGTTTGGTAAGACTCTGATTGGATGCACCACTCAACCCAGTCCTCACCATGGAGACTGTAAGCCAGAATCCAATCACCTTACTTGGGAACAATATTCTAGAACATTAGGTAATCTTGAAAAACACAACAATACACCACACTGGCAACTAGATCTCAACTATGGAACCATTTCCTACATATTCAGGACATTGGCTCAGGGATGAGATCAATGATCTCTTAGTTTTTGGTAGAAATTATAGAATTCTTTCTATTTATTCTCTTTTTTCATATCCTCAACTAATAATCTATAATGAGGACAGTAAGATTTTGAACTAGAATATCCATCCCAGAGCCACATTCTTTACTGATGTTATTCACGTTGTCTCCTAGTTTAAATAAGGCTTCCTACTAAAGCCTTTCAGTCTCTGTACAGGCAGTTGGAGATGCTGATACAAAAGCCATGGCTTCTGCCTGTAAGTGGGGGAGGATCTCTGTGTGATAGCGAAGCCGGATTATTAAAGAGACTCATAAAATGTAACAGGAACCAGCACAAGGCTAATATAATAGACACATAAGTGCATGTTCAACTGATGTAAATTTATTTCTTATGTTGAACCAAATAATTACATGGACCAAGGAGGTACCTGTTTAAAACTCAACTTTTTTTTCTGAATAAAAAAGCAATGAGGGCAGATGTGTGGCCTGGTGATTAAGACACTGATTATATTCCCTGTGTCCCATATCAGAGTACCTGGGTTAGATATCTGGCTCCTAACTCTCTTCCTCTTGAATAAATCATTTTTTAAAGAAAGCAATGTATCAGAGAAGAATCTTAAAAGATTAATTCAATTGTATAATCTCTCAATTTCTACCACCACTCCAGTTATCCAATCTGTCACCACCACCTGCTTGGACAAGAGATTCCTAGCTTTTCTCTCCACTCATATTCTTTTTCAACGTCATCCTCACAGTATCCAGAGTGAATGAACTTTGAAAATCTCAACTCAGATCATGTCCTTCCATTGCCTCAAACCTCTTGGTGGTGACCAGTTCGAATTAAAACCCAAACTCATCAAGATACCAGAACTGTCCTCCCGTCTGTTGCCTCCCTTTCTCATTCTACTGCCCTAACTCTCACTCAGAGGCTCCGGTCACACAGATCTCACTTTTATTTCTCCAGCAAGCTCTTTAAAGTCATCACTCAGACCTCAGAGGAGGAATTCTTCATTTAAATGATAATAAAAAGTCATATAAATTTCAACTCCATGTTAAGACTTTATTAAATAGGAGTTGTTATTACTTATGCTGTACCAACAGAAAATCAAAGAAACGTGTTATTTTATTAACCATATGATAAAAATCACATTTTCCTTCAGGAATTTTGAATTACTGCATAAAGTCCCACTATCTCCCCTATATATTCTCTTTCTTGGCTCATTCGTTTTTCATTGTTTTATTTTGTTTGCTGAGAATC
The DNA here is from genome assembly GCF_051225735.1 of Oryctolagus cuniculus. Lineage (NCBI taxonomy): Eukaryota > Metazoa > Chordata > Mammalia > Lagomorpha > Leporidae > Oryctolagus > Oryctolagus cuniculus. Next base: position 15,161,861 of record NC_142867.1, on the reverse strand, counting down.
AGTGTGAAAACTAGCAGTTAACGAAGCAAGGTCCATGATCTTTCTCTGCTCCATGCCACCTGCCTGGCCTCTGCTCTCACCGGGGCCTCTGCGTCTGACCTTTGTAAAGCTCCCAGGCTGATTAGCTCCCCAGACACCAGAACTCACATCACATCTCCCTTGGTTACTGCAACTTCATCTGCATCAGTAAGTATTTATGGAAAATAAGTTGTAGGTTCAGCTGCAAACACTGTGTGTGTGGTTCATTAGATAACTGAGATAAAGATTTGCCCTCTAAGAATTTCTACTTGAATGTGTTGGTGGATGGCGGAATGAGCACACAAGAAATAATAGAATTGGCCACAAAAAATATTTATCCAACACCTACCAGATACAAAACCCTGGGATTGCCATCACAGACAAAAATCTCAACTGGGAAATGGGAAGCCTTGGAGCAGAAGCACAAGTCTAGGTGTCAGAAGACCTATGCTGTGCTATCATGTTTACATGATGTGTGGATTTAGACAAGTGCCTCCACCTTTCTAAACCTGTTTCTTCATCTGTAAGGTGGAACTAACACCTACCTCCAAAAGCCACTGTGGGTTGGGGAGATTAATTGTATGTGAAAAAGTTTTCCAAATTCCAAAGCACTTGATGTGATAATGATGAAGACAAGAATGAGGATGAGGAAGTGTTTACCGTGAGGTAATCAATACCCTAAACATTTTAAATACACTATTTCAGATCATCATCACCAATAATTTCACAAATTAGATTCCATCATAAGATTCCGAAAGGTGACAAATTTTGCCGAACATCACACAACAGAGTCCATATAAGAGTAGAACTGAAATTTGAACCAATATCTATCTGGCTTCAGAGTTAATATTCATGACTGCATTGTGTGGCCTCACAGCCTTTGCTTCAAAAGTACTTTTATTAAGAGGTCACTGACCCTGGGTTACTGATCCTCAGTACAGCCTGAGACTATAATGTACTCTAGGTAGGAAACTGGCTAAGTCCCAATCTCTCTGACCCTCACCTGTTAAACAAGAATGTTGAACTGTAAGTTCTCTCACGTTCATTCTCTTTGGGTTTATCTAACAGCCTATGGTCTTGGTTCTTGATGGTATATGGTAGACACCATTCATCAGGTAAATCAAGAATCCAAGTCACCTTGGCCATATACCAAATGAATAGAGGCAGACTAGAAATACTGGGGAAAGGGAGGCTTAGGTGGAAGTGAACTTCTTTGTTATTTCAGCTATAACTGGTCTGTCTGGGGATTCGGCTATTATCTCTTACCTTCCTGATTTTCAGAAGGTCAGATAGGCAACTTTGTTTTGCTTGGTAAGGTGGAACTTTAGCATCATAACTTTGTTTTGATTTGGTTGGTTAGGCCTAGTACATGTGCCCAGCCCAAACCAACAGCCTCATAAACAGTTTATTCAGCTCATCCAAGGCAATTTGCAATGTTGGGGAGGTGGGGGAGAGAGGGGGGGTAAATTTGTCTCCAGTGATAATTGAAACTATTTGGACCCAGGCTACATGTCAGAACTTGGCCAGGAAGAGAGGAGGGGAAGCTTGTTACTGACATCTAGTGGGTAGAGTCCAGGAATGCTGTTAAACAGCCTACCACACTCAGGTCAGTCCCAGGCTGCCCTGCCCCAGCAAGAAAGATTTAAGTGGTTCAAAAGTCAGTAATGCTGCCGGAGCCGCGGCTCACTAGGCTAATCCTCCGCCTAGCGGTGCCGGCACACCGGGTTCTAGTCCCGGTTGGGGCGCCGGATTCTGTCCCAGTTGCCCCTCTTCCAGGCCAGCTCTCTGCTGTGGCCAGGGAGTGCAGTGGAGGATGGCCCAGGTGCTTGGGCCCTGCACCCCATGGGAGACCAGGAAAAGCACCTGGCTCCTGGCTCCTGCCACCGGATCAGCGCGGTGCACCGGCCGCAGCACACCGGCCGCGGCGGCCATTGGAGGGTGAACCAACGGCAAAGAAGACCTTTCTCTCTGTCTCTCTCTCTCACTGTCCACTCTGCCTGTCAAAAAAAAAAAAAAAAAAAAGTCAGTAATGCTGAAATGTCCCCTAATACAAGGGGACAGCCATAACAACAAAGGAAAAAGGACCCGACTCACCAAGGGCAACAGCAAGCACAAGAAGGTCGTTCAGGGGCCAGTATTGTGGCATAGTGGGTAAATCACTCCCTGTGATGCCTGCATCCCAAATGGCTGCCAGTTCCAGCCCTACCTGCTCCACTTCCAATCCAGCTCCCTGCTAATGCACCTGGGAAACAGTGGAAGATGGCCCAAGCGCTCGGGCCTCTGCACCCACTTGGGAGACCCAAATGAAGCTCCTGGCTCCTGGCTCCTGGCTTCAGCCCAGCGCAGCACCTACTGTTGCGACCACTTGGGGAGTGAACCAGCGGATGAAATATTTCTCTCTCTGTAAATCTGAATTGAAAATACATAAGATAAATCTTAGAAAATGAAAGAAGATACTTCAAAAAGTTTATGGGAAATGGAATTAAAATACAAGCTTATTTTGGTACAAAAAATTTGTGGAACGTGTGTATTAGTACTTCATTCCCTCCTACTAATGAGCATTGTTGCATTGTGCGGATGCACCAACTGCTGTATTTACCCATTTCTTCTTGAAGGACATCTGGGTTTTTTCCCATTTGTGGCTTTCATAAACAAAGCTGCCATGAACTTTGGTATACAGATTTTTTTCTTGGACATAAGTTTTCATTTCTCTAGGACAAGTACCCAGGAGTGCAATTGCTTTATTATTCATGTGGTCGGAGTATATTTGCCTTTATAAGAAACTGCCACACTGTTTTCCAGCGGGTCAGTACCATTTTACAATCCCATCAACAATGCACAAGAGATCCATTTATGAGATGGATGCTTTAAAATGGAAAGTACTATGTCTAAATAACCCAGATGGGATCTGTTTTAATAACTAAACTGATGGAACAACTAAGACAAATAACTGCAATCATATCAATGGAACCCACTGCCAACCAGGAAAGAGATTTTAAAGATCACTGACAGTAGCAGTTACTAAAGAAAATAAAACCAGTTGTCATTGTTCCTCAACAAGTAGAAAATCCTCAATCAAAAATAGTATATCTCTTATATACTATATATACTCTCTTTGTAAGGCAGATTTCTGCTTCCAGTTTTTATTTCTCCTTTTAAATTATTTACTTGTGTATTTGAGAAGCAAAAAGACAGAAACCCAGAAAGAGTTCCCATCCACTGGGTCACTGCCTAAAGGCCTGACTGCTCCTGGCCAAGCTGAAACCAGGAAGTGTAAACTCAATCCAGGTCTCCCACATGCTGGCAGGGGCCCAACTCCTTGAGCCATCACTACTGCCTCCCAGGGTCTGCTTTAGCAAGAAGCTGGGAGTCAGGAACCAGGTACTGAATCCAAGAACTCCAGTACGGGATACAGACATCTTAACCAGTGTCTTCATTGCTAGGCCAAACATTTGCCCCAGTTTTTATTTCAAAGGACGTAGGTTCTGATCCACGTGTGATGATTCATGACATTATCCTGAGATGAACTAATTCCAGCCAGGTGCAAAGAATGTGACATCACAGTGAGTCTAGTTGACCTTATATGAAAAATCAGTAGTTTTAACAAACATAGAAGTGCCTAGATCTGTCAAGGAATGATATGATGATTAGGTGATCTGAAACCTTCATGATTTTCAAATAATTCTTACCTCATTCTTTTTTTTTTTATTTGACAGATAGAGTTAGACAGTGAGAGAGAGAGACAGACATACAGGTCTTCCTTCCGTTGGTTCACCTCCCAAATGGCCACTACAATCAGCACGCTGTGCCAATCCCAAGCCAGGAGCCAGGTGCTTCCTCCTGGTCTTCCATGTGGGTGCAGGGCCCAAGTACCTGGGCCATCTTCCACTGCACTCCCAGGCCACAGCAGAGAGCTGGACTGGAAGAGGAGCAACCAGGACTAGAACCCAGTGTGCCAGCGCAGCAGGCGCAGGATTAGCCTAGTGAGCTGCGGTGCCAGTCTTACTTCATTCTTTTAATGAAATTCGATAAAGTGTATAAAGCATTTAACGCAATGCCTGAGACATAGTGAATACTTTAATTTTCTCTCTCTCTCTCTTTTTTTTTTTTTTTTACAGGCAGAGTGGACAGTGAGAGAGAGAGAGAGACAGGAGAGACAGAGAGAAAGGTCTTCCTTTTGCCATTGGTTCACCCTCCAATGGCCGCCGCAGACGGCGCGCTGCGGCCAGCGCATCGCGCTGATCCGATGGCAGGAGCCAGGTGCTTATCCTGGTCTCCCATGGGGTGCAGGGCCCAAGCACCTGGGCCATCCTCCACTGCACTCCCTGGCCACAGCAGAGAGCTGGCCTGGAAGAGGGGCAACCAGGACAGAATCTGGTGCCCCAACCGGGACTAGAACCCGGTGTGCCGGCGCCGCAAGGCGGAGGATTAGCCTAGTGAGCCGCGGCGCCGGCTAATTTTCTCTTTCTGAAAGCACCTTGTGTAATGGGGAGCACATAGCCAATAGCAGAAACTCCATAAGCATTATCTGGTGTGCTTATCACCATCAATGTTTTGTCTGTAAGGTATCCATGATGCAGAAGCAAAAGAGAATGATGACAGGCAACCAATTTAAAATTTACCTGATTATTTTGAAATCTTTATCCCCTTGAAAATCATGAATATTTCAGATCACCCGATCATCATGTCTGCTATGTTTTTGTTGTTGTTGTGATTGCTTTTTAAAGAATTGTTCTGATAAAAGTAACACATGCTACTAGTAAAATTCTCAAAAGTTAAAATAAGGCAGAAAGTAGAAAGGAAAATATGTTCCCCGTAAACACTCAAGATCCACTCAGTTTCTTGCATATTCTTTCAAAAGTATTCTATGTTTCTTGAATCATCTTTATTAATGTACTGTTGAAAATGTTGCTCAGGAGACATTTCCTACAGAACAAACTCTTGAGCTCTGTTTGTTGGTTTCTTTGAGCTCTGCTCTGGTTCATTCTATGCAGTAGCAATGGAAGTAAACCCTCAGGCATCATGAGTCTGGACCTCCTAGAAACTCAGTGCCAACTCAAATCCTGAAGAGGGGTACATCATCAAGCAATGAATCTGTTAGTGAGGTGGTAAAGTCTGGAAAGTAATGCATAGCAGATGTACGGCAATTTAGAAGCAAGGATCTCAGAAAGGCTTGACTTTGTAATTATTAAACTTTGAATGGGCTAACAGTGTAAATCCTCAAAGGAAACAATAAAAGACGTCAATAACTCTAAACTGAAAAACCCTTTGAACCAGAGTTTTCCCTTGGAGGCATTTCCTCTAGAGAATAATGGAAATAAAAACTTACCCAAGAATTCCATTACTACATTATTAATAATTAAAATAATTTTTAAAAATGTATTTATTTATTTGAAAGTCAGAGTTACACAGAGAGAGGAGAGGCAGAGAGAGAGAGAGAGTCTTCCATTCGATGGTTCACTCCCCAGTCGGCTGCAATGGCCAGAGCTCTGCTGATCCAAAGCCAGGAGCCAGGTGCTTCTTCTTGGTCTTCCATGCAGGTGCAGGGGCCCAGGAACTTGGGCCATCTTCCACTGCTTTCCTAGGCCATAGCAGAGAGCTGGATTGGAAGTGGAACAGCCAGGTCTCAAACCAGCACCCATATGGGATGCCAGCGCTTCAGGCCAGGGCGTTAACCCACTGCACCACAGCGCCAGCCCCTAAAATAACTTGAGGATCATCTACATAATAATCAGTGTTTACAAATAAAGGATGGTATATCCATAACATGGAAAACTATTTAGTAACTTAAACTTACATATTTTCAGGAAATATTTTATATACAGAAAACACTAATAAAAAGATGTTAAGTAGATAAAAGCATAATTAAAATAATACATTTAATTTGTATAATAATTAGTATTAATTTGTGCAATTTAGAAGACATTTTTTCAGGAAAATATTTGATACAGCAGTGAAGACACCACTTGGTGTCCAACTCACGTCGGAGTGCCTGGGTTTGAGTCCCAGCTCCACTTCTGCTTCCAGCTTCCTGCTGTTGTGTGCCCTAGGAGTCTGAAATGATGGCTCAAGTACTTGGGCTGTGCTACCACTGTAGGAGACCTAAACTGAGCTCTGGCCCATCCAGTGTTTCAGTGTGGGTATTTGAGAATGAACCAGCAGATGAGCGATCACTCTCTCCATCTCTCAACCTTTTAAATGAAAATAATTAGCATGAAGCCATTTGAAAATAAACAAATAAATGTTTTCCCACAAACTAAAAATAAAAAGATGTGACTAGGTGGACATGCATGCACATTGGTTATATATATGTACAAAAAAGGTATGTGCACAAGTGTGTGTGTGTGTGTGTGTGTGTGTGAACTTCCCAAAAGGGATAGGGTCACCAATATATGGTGGAATTAAAGGTCATTTTAAAGTAACCTTTGCGTTTTCTGCAGAGTTAGAGGGATTTATAATGATAGCTGATAGGTTTCTACCTCAAAAAGAGGTAAGGCCGAGCAGCGATACACTTTACACATGACAAAAATATAAAACACAACGTGAGCACTAGACACTGGCTGTCTCACGCTGCCACTCAGGGAACCACCTCTTTCTGATCAACATGAGTGTCATTCCTTGAAGCCGAACTCATCAGATGGACTTGCAACATATTGGGTTCAATCATGAGTGGCGTGTTCAATCCAGGCCAGCTAACTGGACAGCTCTCTTCCTTGGGCCACGGAGTGTGAGCCAATCTATTTCCTCTTTAGATACTTTCAAGAAAGAGAGTCTCTTTGTATAGATTTGAGCATTTGCCAAGGAAATAATATTCCTGAGAACAAAGTCAACATGCAGAAAAAATAACCAAATTGACCATTGAAAGAGGCAAGGACTAAATCTTGAAAAAATGGTTTGTGACCCTAGATTTAGCCATGCTTGAAAGACATATGTAGTCTTGCACTTTTCTACTTTATGAGGTAATAAGTCATCTTTTGCCTTAAATTCACATGGCAATAAATTCCATTCTCCTTAAGTCAATTGGAGCTGTGTTTTCTCTTTCAATTTACAGAGTCATTACTGATACATACAATATCTCCCCAGGGCACTGTGCAAGTTATTGAATCAAGAAAGAAAGAAGTCACTTTCAGCCTGCATGACTGGGAAAAGCTTCTCAGAAAACCAAGTTCAGAGCTGGGTCTTGGAGAAACAACAGAGAGGTTGAACATAAAGCCAGAAGTAGGCTGGGGTTTACAGAGGTATAAATGTAAAGAATTTGGTGAGATGCTTTTACTTGAAGTAGAGAGTTAGTGTGTCGGGAAGCAGGAATGTATAAGGTGGGACCAAAATCTTAGTTGTCAGGCTAATGGGCTTAGGAATTGCATGCAATAAAGGACCAATTAAAGATTTTTAATAAGGCTGTGATCTGCTGAAAATCATCCTTCCACGAAAACAATTTAGTGAGAGAATCATCTCTAATGTATGTGAAAAATGATGGTTTCCCCTTCACCCTTGTTTTCTTCCTCAGTCACCTCTCAGGAAAATTCACTTGCTAATATGCTGGCCTTCCATCTTCTATTTTGATTTATCCTCAACAATTTTTTCTTAGACCGATCTTTGAAAAACATGTCCATTTGTGACACTTTCAAAAGCCATTATGTTTCTTAATGGACACTCCGCAGCATAGATGAATCTCAGAATAATTACTGAGTAAAAGAAACTAGATGCAAACAGATATATAATGCATAGTTCCATCTATATAAAATTATATAAAACTGACAGAATGCAGATTAGTCATCCCTGATGATGGGAACAGGATGAAGATGGTTACAAGAAGACAGGAGGGCTGAAGACGAGGGACAAGCAGGTGATTACAGGAGGACACAAGGCAACTTTGATCACCCACCAGGTTTTTTTTATTTATTTATTTATTTTATTTGAAAGGCAGAGTTACAGAAAGAGAGAGAAAGAATCCCCCATCTGCTGCTTCATGCCCCCCCAAATAGCCACAATGACAAGAGCTGGGCCTGACCAAAGCCAGGAGCTTCTTCCAGGTCTCCCACATGGATGCAGGGGCCCAAGCACTTGGGCCATCTTCCACTGCTTTTGCAGGCTATTAGCAGGGAGCTGGAGTAGCTGGGACTCAAATCCGTGCCCACAGGATATGATGGCATTGCAGATATCACCTGTTTATTTAAGTTATGCAAATTTCATATGATTCAGGAACATAGTGATACTTTTTCCACCCTACCCTCCCTCCCACCCTTCCTCCTCTTTCCTATTCTCATTCTTATTTTTCATAAAGACTTATTTTGTTAACTTTATTTATTTATTTTATTTTATGACAGGCAGAGTGGACAGTGAGAGAGAGAGAGACAGAGAGAAAGATTTTCCTTTTGCCGTTGGTTCACCCTCCAATGGCCGCCGCGGCCAGCGTGCTGCGGCCAGCACACCGCGCTGATCCGAAGGCAGGAGCCAGGTACTTATCCTGGTCTCCCATGGGGTGCAGGGCCCAAGTACTTGGGCCATTCTCCACTGCACTCCCTGGCCACAGCAGAGAGCTGGCCTGGAAGAGGGGCAACCAGGACAGAATCCAGCGCCCCGACCGGGACTAGAACCTGGTGTACCAGCGCTGCAAGGCAGAGGATTAGCCTAGTGAGCTGCGGCGCCGGCCTATTTTGTTAACTTTATATACGTAAGATTAACCCTATACTAAGAGTTCAACAAAAACTAAAAAGAGAAAACACTGTTCCTCAACAGTTGAGACAAAGACTATTAAGGATCATTGCATTTCAAAGTGTCAATTTCACTTTTATCGATTACCTTTTAAGTACTCTATTAGTTGCCACAGATCAGGGAGAACATGTGATTCTGTCTTTTTAGGATACTCTCTTCTGGGAAAACTGGATCCCTAGGTGCAGAGTATGAAACAAGATCCCTGCCTTACACCTTACACAAAAATCCACTCAAAATGGATCAAAGACCTAAATCTATGACCAGATACCATCAAATTATTAGAGACCATTGGGGAAACTGCAAGACAGTGGGATAAGCAAAGACTTCTTGGAAAAGACCCCAGAAGCACAAGCAACCAAAGCCAAAACAAAATGGACTGCATCCAGCTGAGAAGAGAAGTTTCTGCACCTCAAAGAAACACTCAGCAAAATAAAGAGGCATCTGACAGAATGGGAGAAAATATTTGCAAACTATGCAACTGATACAGGTGGCAGCTTTCACTACTATGCTGCAATGTTGGCTGCTGCACTTCAGATCCAGCTTTCTGCTAATGTGCCTAGGAAAACAGCGGAAGATGGCTCAGGTCCTTGGGTCCTTGCACCCATGTGGGAGACCCTGAGGAAGCTTCTGGCTTCAGACTCGCCCAGCTCCAACCATTGTGGCCACTTGAGGTATGAGCCAGCAGGTGGAAGATGTCTCTCTTACGCTGTCTCTGCCTCTGTCTCTCTCTAAACTCTGCCTTCCCAATGAATAAATAAACCTTTATTTAAAAAGAGAATTATCTTTTAATATGTAGTTCCAAAAAGACTCTACCACCTCCCCTACTTTCATACCATATGAATCACCACAGTGGATTTCTTTCTTCACACAGAAACACACACTGGGGCCAGTGCCATGGCGCAGTGGGTTAATCCTCCACTTGCAGTGCCAGCATCCCATATGGACACCAGTTCTAATTCTGGCTGCTCCACTTCTGATACAGCTCTCTGCTATGGCCTAGGAAAGCAGTAGAAGATGACCCAAGTGCTAGGGCCCCTGTACCTGTGTGGGAGACTGGGAAGAAGCTCCTGTCTCCTGGCTTTGGATAGGCGCAGCTCTGGCCATTGCAGCCAGTTGGGGAGTGAACCAACAGAAGGAAGACCTTTCTCTTTGTCTCTTCCTCTCACTGTCTGTAACTTTACCTCTCAAATAAATAAATAAAATCTTAGAAAAAAAAATACTTGCTTAGATTTTTCCTGCAGAGCAGCCTACTCTAACTAGTTTCATGCACATTCATACATAGGGGCTCTGATGGAAGAGCTCAAGAAACAAACAATATTGTGTTTTTTTTTTTCTTTCATCTGAAGAGACATGAGAAAGAGGGATACTTTATGGTTCTCTGAAAAGTCTACAAAATTGGGGGAAAAAAGAGAGTATAGGGGAAATAAAAGGATAAGGAGAGATGAAGAAAACACAACAAGGAAGAGGAGAGAAGGCACTGGACAGCATTTTAGGGAAAAGGGTTGTTTCAATGAATCCAGTTACAATCACTTGTGCCCACCACCCTGACTGCATGCATTCATGCTGGTATGTAGGCACGGTATCTAAATGCCGCTAAATTGGCCCCTGTTTCTTGGATGTCAAATCAAATCACTCAAGGTTTATCAAACCCAGACACCTGGGCCAAGACTTCATGGAATCCCAGGGTAAACCTACAGCAGCTCCCAGAATGAAAGTGAGGCTGGATATTAATAAGGGCACAAAATTGCCATGAAGTTTTCAAGTAAAACCGCACTAACCAGTCACTTGCAGCCATATGAAGCATGCCACAAACAGATTGCACTTCTTTCCCATGAACACTAAAAAGTCTTCAGAAAGAAAAGTTTATGCAATTACCTCCATCTCCAGCAATCTCAGGCTGTGTGATCCCTGGCGTGATATTTAATCTATCTGAGTTTCATTTTCCTTCTAAAAGAAGTAACATTCATCACACCCATCACCCACCACTGTTGTGAGAATTAAGTAAAATGAGATCAGTAAACATGAAGGGTGCATGACAAATGCCTTACAAATATCCCTTCCCTTTGCTTTCTCACACCCTTGGCCAAGGTCACTGCTAACCCTGAAACTAGACCCTATACCCTTCATCATTCATTCATGCCCTTTTTCACTTATGTAACGAATATTTGGAGAGAACTTTATCCTATGATAGACTCTACAAACACATCAATGAACAAAACAGCCACACATCCCTGCACTCTTGGATGTCAGAATTGAATCTCCTCTTCTTTCTCCTCTCTTCTTCCTGCCTCCGAGATAAGGCAGCCACTGAGACCACACCGGTGAATGACTGTGTCCCGACTGTGAGAAAAGGAGGCTGTGCTGCCCCACTTGAATCCTGCCCGTGGCAGGACCACGGCCAGCCAATCACAGGCTGACAGGCGACCAGCTGAAGCAGTTCTTCCTGAATTTCTGCCTCCAGACAATGAGACTCTTCTAAGCCAAGGCCCTAGCCACCGGGTAATTGGGGTGTTTTTGAAACTTTGTTGAAATGATAAAGTAGTGCTTCAGAACAAATGCCCTGGAGAAAAATGGGTGTGCAGTTTACACAGTCACTCACACACACAGGGCCAGGGCGTGCCTTAAAGAAATCTAACGCAGAGCAGATTGGCCAGTTATACTGATAGCTACATATGCAAACACACTTATATAATGTCAGCTCCCCGAGAGCCCAAGTTACTGCATAAACAGATAAGTAGATCACGAATCAAAGGAAGAATCAAATCAAATCCCCTAATACACAATGCAATATTCTACATGGCTCTATGACTAAAAAGAGTAATTACATTGTTCTCTCTGTGACACAGAGGATATAGGTGAAACAGTTCCCATGGAGAACTTGGAAAATCTTGCACAATGTCCAATAAAAACACGTTTCTTCTTTAAAGCCATACTTCCGGCTTCCACATTTCCTTTGAGTCTCACAACAGCCTTTTAAAGACAAGCAGACCTGGTAGCATACGCAATTCAGAGGTCCAGAGAGAACAGGCTGCATATAAAGATGCACAGCTTTTAAGTAGGAAATAGCATAAAAGAGGCATGACCCGTTCCGCTGGTGCTTAGATCAGAGCTTTTGCACACTTTGGGCTCTGGCTTCAAAGACCTTCTTCCTCCATTATGTATAGAGCTTGAATCTTCAGGACCCCGGCGTCTAAGCATGCTGCAGAATATCTTTTTCAGTGACTTCGGTTTTTACCTAAAAAAAAAAAATGCTCTGCTTTTCAGGGCATGTCCATGGGATTGTACATACGTCTTATCATTTTTGGTCAGCTTATGAGACTGCGAGGCCAGAGAATGCTCACTTATTGAATTAGAAGGAGACAACGAGCCTGGAGAAGAGAAAGCCAAAGTGATAACAGCTGAGGTGCATGGAACCCAGCCCTTGTCCGCGGGGGAAGGACAGATCAGGCCATTTCCACAGTCTGTGCTCTACACCTGACACTTTTTTCCCACTTTATTTACTGATCTGGTACGTGTCTGCCCACTGTTCTTGTCCATTTGTCAATTTGCCTTCACACTTCCTTTGGGAAGACAGAAATGTTGTAAAGACTCAGTACCTGGCAATAATGTTTGCTGTCACTGGACACTGTTCTGACTCATAGCTCACAAATGCTGGCAAGGATTGAGAGAAAGGGGAGCTCTCACATGCTGCTGAGAGGCAGTGTAAATTAGCACAGCCATTATAGAAAACAGTCATTTAAAAGTTTTGAATATAAAATTTGAAAAGAGGAATGCTAGTGATTAGCATTTATGGACAATTTCTAGGTGTTCTCATCAGCATTTCATATGAATTTTCTTACACTCAGTTTTCACAATAGGAAATCCATCAGATACTAGTGTTACTAACTTCCTCCCTATTTCAGAGACTAGGAAACTGGAGTACAGAGAGGCTAAGGTGCTAGTTCACAGCACTAGACATGGAAGTTCTGAATTTTGAACACCGGCCATCCAAGTTGTCTACAAAAAAAAATAAATACTCAGGACCTGGGGCAGGAAAAGGTTGAGGATGTGTTTTGTTTGTTTTCAGCAGCCCTCCAAATAGCAAAAAAGAAAATTTTGTTCATCTCTCTGTTCCAAGTTATCTAGCACGGCGACCATAAAATAATGAATTCCTGATGAGTCAATAATGTAATGGAAAGAAAGTCCCTGATGGCTGGGAGAAAAATGATGCCTCTGGCTAGTTTCCGGCTGAGAAGTGGCGGGCACTGGCATTTTGAAGATCAAAGTGGCCTGGCCCAGGGACACGTAGTCCAGTTACAGTAACTCCTACTCTGATATCCTGCTCTGTAATGATGTCCAAAGCCTCCATTGTTTTTAAAGGTGGTGAAAAGTCTTGAAGTCACAAGGCCAGCCCACTCCATATGGGCTCAGTGGATGGATTTGTCAATAGGTGGCAGAATGATTCACCCTCCACTGGTAAAAAAAAAAAAAAAAAAAAGCTTTTCGAAGGCTCTTTGTGGGACTTCCATCTCAGAATCTTATCCTTAAAAGAATCTTTAAGTTCAACACATCTTTTTGCAATCATAACATATTTACTTAATCTCTAATACAGTGGGACATACCCCTCCAAGAATTGGGAAGACTGGAATATAGCCTCATATACCCATATTCTTGTGACTTGCATCCATTCCAAAAAGGAACACTGGTCGGGGCCAAGTGTACCAAGGACTTTTGCTAGGAGAACCCTTGTTATGAATACTTTCTAAGTCCTCTCCATAACTGGGGACACAAAGCTATGCTACCCATGCTTGGCTATGAGGGATATGAAGGTCTTTAACTACTCTAACACAGAGATACACACCCCTCCCATCAAGACATCTGTGTGATACAATAATGTAACATGACAATATCTCGAGCTCACATGAAGTGCCAGGTAACTCCCCCTGGGAAAACCACTGACTTGCCCCGACCAAACTTCCAAGCAGATTGTTTCTCTCAAAGCTACTTTTCCTGAAGTCTGGAACTACCCTGAATTTACACATATGACCTACAAATATTGAACGTGTTATGTTGGGCTCATGGAAACAACTGAAGGTTTCTGTAAATACCATGGCACTTACATTAATTTCATGCAATCCCAAGAATCATTTAATTTTACAGATAGAAAACTACTAAAGCCCAAAGAAGCAAAATAAATTGGCTGATATGCTACAGCTGATAAATGATAGAGCTGAAATATGATCCCAGGTACACCTAGCTTCAAAAATCCAAGCTTTCTCTTTCTTTGGTTTCCAATTTTAAAAACAAAAGGCCCAGCTGGTGCCGCGGCTCACTAGGCTAATCCTCCACCCTGCGGCGCCAGCACACTGGGTTCTAGTCCCGGTCGGGGAGCCGGATTCTGTCCTGGTTGCCCCTCTTGCAGGCCAGCTCTCTGCTGTGGCCAGGGAGTGCAGTGGAGGATGGCCCAAGTGCTTGGGCCCTGCACCCCATGGGAGACCAGGATAAGCACCTGACTCCTGCCTTTGGATCAGCACGGTGTGCCGGCCGCAGCGCGCTGGCCGCGGCGGCCATTGGAGGGTGAACCAATGGCAAAAGGAAGACCTTTCTCTCTGTCTCTCTCTCTCTCTTTCACTGTCCATTCTGCCTGTCGAAAAAAAAAAAAGACCCTCATTTTTTTGGTAGGAACTTGGGAGCTTCTACTAAAAACTAAAAAAGAAAATAATACTGAATAACACTACAATCGAAGGAGATCCAACATGTGGGCATATTTGCTTCTAATCACATGTCATGCAGTTAATGCAATTCATTGACTAATTCTTTGCTATTCTTTGAGTTCATGCCATAACTTTTAATAAAAGACTTCTTAATCACATAATATTCAATATATGCATAATTAATGCAGGTTTTCTCATTAACATTGAAGATTTTTTTTTTTTTTAAGATTTATTCCATCCATTTGAAAGGCAGAGTCACAGAGAGAAAGAGACAGGGACAGAGAGAGAAATCTTCCATCTGCTTGTTCACTTCCCAAATGTCTACAATGGACAGGACTGGGCCATACTGAAGCCAGGAGCCAGGAGCTTCCTCTGTGTTTTCCGCATGGTCACAGGGGCCCAGGGCCTCAGGCCACCTTCTGTTGCTTCCACAGGCACAACAGCTGGGAACTGAACCAGAATTGGAGCATCCAGGACTCTGACTGGCACCCCTATGGAATGCAGGCATCCCAGGTGGTCAGGCCTTACCCACTATGCTACTACACCAGCTCCCACTTCTGAATTTTAATAATTATAAATAACGCTAGAATAACTCTTGGACTGAATTATTGGTGTTTAGTTAGGATGAATCCTAAATTTTTTTTCTGTTTTTAATGTAGCTTTTTTTTTTTTTTAAGATTTATTCATTCATTTGAAAGTCAGAGTTACACAGAGAGAGAAGGAGAGGCACAGAGAGAAGTCTTCCATCCACTTGTTCACTCCCCAGTTGGCCACAGTGGCCAGAGCTGAGCTGGTCCGAAGCCAGGAGCCAGGAGCTTCCTCCAGGTCTCCCACATGGGTGCAAGAGCCCAAGGACTTGGGCCATCTTCTACTGCTTTCCCAGGCCACAGCAGAGAGCTGGATCAGAAGTGGAGCAGCCGAGACTCAAACCAAATACCCTATGGGATCCTGGCACTGCAAGCGGCGGCTTCATCCACTATGCCACAGCACCAGACCTGTGCTTTTTTCTGTTTTTAACGTAGCTTCTTTTCTTCAAATTAAGACCCTTTTTCACCACCACTGTCACGACCACCCCAGAATCTTCCTCTGTTTTGTTTCTACACTACCATGTCAAGTTGCTACACGGAGGTTAAGACACCACTGGGGGTGACAGCATCCCAGACCCTGGTGCCTGGGTTTGAGTTCTGGCTCCTCTCTTTTGGATCTAGCTCCCTGCTAACCTGCACCCAGAGAGGCAGTAGGTGATGGCTCAAGTCCTTGGGTCCCTGCCACCCATGTAGGAAACCCAGAAGGAGTTCTAGGATCCTGGCTCCCACCTGGCTCAGCCCCAATTGTTGCTAAAATTTTAGGGAATGAACCAGGGGATGGAAAATCCTATCTCTGTCTCTGTCTCTGTCTCTCTCTTTCATATATATGTGTGTGTACATATATGTATGTGTGAACATATATGTCTATGTGTGTATACACATGTGTGTATCTCCTGCTCCCTTCCTCCCTCTCACTGTCTTTCAAATAAAATGAAAATAATCTTTTTTAAAAGATGATGAAGGAAGAAAAGGAAGAGAAGGAGGAAAAGAAGAAGAAAAGGAAATACCTGGACCGTAAGAAAAGGGAATAGAATGGAGAGGGCTTGGCATCTGGAACCAGAACAGGAGGACTCCTGAACCAGTTTCCTTTTCACTTGCAGCGTGATTCTGGCCCTTGTTTTCTCACCTGGAATGTGGTGCACTAACAGCACCTCCCTCAAAAGATTGATGCAAGGATTAAATCAGATAAAACATGTGACAAGGACTTTGTAAGCCATCATGTGTTCTCGCAAATGTCAGTTGTTGTTACCTTTAGGCATGCTGACAGATTTACAGCTTTCAAAGCAAATGAGAAAAAACTGGCTTACGATTTTTTTTGTTTAGCTTTGTTCTTGTTAAAGAAAACCTAAATATTTCTTTTTTTAAAAAAATGTGCGAAATATTTTAAAAACCTTTGGTGGAAATGACAGTTGTCAAAAGAATATGTCCCTAGTCCAGCAAACTTTCATATCATCTTGGAGATTTTGAGGGATTGTGCTCACAAGCTGAATTAGCAAATCCTGAAGTCTGTTCACAGGCACCAGGGAGCACGGGAACCCAACCCACCCAGATGCAGGGCAGGAGCCACAGCCAGAGCTCAGCCCCTCCCTGCTGGAGGCAGGTCCCAACTTTGGGCCAGACTGTCATTGGCCCCAGCTCTTTCCCAAGGCACATTTAATGATGCAGGAGGATGCTGCTGAGGCCAGCCAGCCGGGAAAGCAGTGAAGAGAGAAAGGTGGTGGAGCCTCCATCAGGGCAGAAAAGATTCAGGACACTAAGAGAAGCCAGAGGCTGGGGAGGGGCTCACTGTGGGGCTTATTAGGAGGCAAGTAGACTACAAAGTCTTCTTTCTAGGGGTCATGCTGCGTTAGAATGAAAGGGAAGAAAAGTGGTCATTTTAGGAACCAATCAGAGAATTAGCTATTTCAGGAGTCAGCCAGACATCTCAGGGATTCAAGGGCAATGAAGCTTGAAGAAAAACTCGAGTGCAATGGGAGTGTGGTAGGAAGGAGTCAGCCATACCTGGGTGAAAATCACCAGGCAAATGGGAAACCAAAGGCAAATGGGAAAGCTGAGGTCTATGTTAAGCAAGAGGCAAATGGGAAGTGCAAGGAGCCCAGGAAAAGTCTCAACCTGTACACCTGGCAGGAGATCCAGAGACACAATCAGGACTCGGACCAGTGGCTGGTGATCAGTCGTAAGGTTTACAATGTCACAGCCTGGGCTGACAGGCATCCAGGTGGGCGCCGGATCCTCAACCACTATGCCGGGGAAGATGCCACGGTAAGGAAGTCCAAGTCTCTCTCTCTCTCTCTCTCTCTCTCTCTCTCTCTCTGAGCTACAGAGTGCCTGAGATCCTGGCTGTCTTCCCAAAAGCACTCAAGTACATGTTCAGGCTCCACAGTCACTCATCTCCTCCCAAACCAATTTTTCAGGATTCCTATCTAGCAAGAATCAGGAAGCAGGTTCAGTTTCACGGTTCAGCTATTGTTATATGGGCTTTGAGATTATCTCAGGCATTGACGGTGAATACCATGTTTGTCTGTTCTGGGTTTGGTTTTGTTCTTGGTGTTTGGCTTTGCTTTGCTTTGAAGTGAGCCCCTGTCTGGCAAAAAGACAGTTGCAAGTTGGTGAGTATTACTTGGGGGAAAGAGTATCTGCACACAAATAGAAATTCTAAGACTCTTACAATTACAGTGTCTGAAGAAAATAAGCAGTTCACCCAGTGTCATCAAAATGCTGTTATGAGGATGATAGCCAACAAATACCTGCATTTTCAGAGTTTGAAGACCTCCTTTGCTTCCTGTAGCTCCTTCAGTGGGATACAGATGATACAACCACTTTCACGGGCAAATTCAAATGCTCTGCTTCACTTAAACCTCTCCATGAAGAAGCTACATGTTACTCATGTGTTACAGATGAAGTGGCTGATAGTCAAATGGTAAATAATAGGTCATTCCATCAGCAAGTGACAGTGCCAGATTCTGAAATAAAATTAGCATGACTGTAGATTTGTACTATGGCATATATATATATATATATATATGAATAGATATTAAAAACATAAAAATTCCACTTAATATTTGATAAGTGTAGTGATATTTGACTGTAGTTTGACTATGGGATATATGTAAGGATATATATATATATATATATATATATAAAAAACACAAAAATTCCACGTCATATTTGATAAGGAGTTCTCCCAGACTCTTAAGTGCATTTAAAAATCCTGTTAAAATATGAATATTCCACATAACATTTGATTTCTCTCAACTGGGAATTTTATTTTCCATATTGCGCACATGAGGAAACAGAGGTAGAGGAACTAAACTACTAAATCCAGGTCATAAAAATTAACACATAACAGCATAGAAATTCCTCATCCCCTTCTCTGTCTAGCCTCTGTTCTTCCCCCATCTTTCTGTTTCATTCTATATTCTATACCCTCAACACTGTCAGATGCTATTTTTCAAAAAAAAAAAAAAAAGTTCAACCTTTCTTTGAGAAAATGAACAATGGCTTTTAGCAAGAGATGTTGCATGTATTTGGAAGGGCCATTACATGAGAACAAGGAAAAAATTAGCAAATATGAAATGGGAAAAAAAAACTACAGACTCAACTTTTCACAACTCGGGGAATATATGGATCAGTCTTTTCACAACTAAGAGAAAATATTGATCAGTCACAGAATTAACTCAAATGATGTATTGTCGAGGACATGGACCTTTAAGCATCCTGAAATGAACTGATAGTCTCACTCAGTGTGAGGCAGCCAGGGGAGACTGCTGTAATTTGCTGATGGTTGTTCATCTCCCGGAAGTCAGGAAAAGGAATTGATCAATATAATAGCAACCTTAAAGATCAACACCCAGGCCATCAAGGATTCGTTTTGTCTTAGACTCCAGGAAAGTAAATCTGAAAGACTTCAGAGAAAAGATTTTCCAAGGAAAGATGTTTCAAGAAGAATGAGGAGTGGGGGTTCCAGGAAAATTCTGGCAATCTTGGAACTCCATGGCCACGCAGGGCACAAAAGATCCTGAGCTTCAGAATTGGTTAGTGAGTATGAGAAAGTTATCCAAGCTCTCAGAGCTTCAACTTATCATCTGCAAAATGAGAAAGACATTACCCATCTGACTGGTTTATGGTTCCTGTATGTAAAGTGTTTGGCATCATGACAGACACAGTAAAACTTCATTAAATTGTAGCTATCATTATTGACATCACAGGCATATACAGTCTCAGAAGTGTGACTGGTGCTTGCTGTTTGTTCACCATTGGCTTAGAAAACCTGATGATGTTTGGTGTCATCTGACTGCTACCAGAGGAGCATGTGATAAGGAAACATCACTCTCTGTAGTGAAGAACAGAACATAGTGGCAGAGGGCCGGAATTCAAGTACTCTTTCCCCAGCTTCTGAGGTGTTTGCAGGTGGTCCTCTAAATGGCAAATATGGACCAAAGTGCAGTCTCTGTGTGTCAGCCCCAGCCCCACAGCTGCACCTGCCCAGAGGGAGCATCCTTTTCTTATTTACAAAGAGATTCTTTTCCCGGGACTCATAAAAGGTAGATACTGATACCTGAGTAGTCTGTCCCATGGGGTCACTAATTCATTCATTCATGCGGTCAGTTCTTCTGAAACCCTTATTAGGGTTCCAGGCTAATGGCTGAAAGTACAAGTTTGGGAAGGAATTAAGTCTAGTTTATCTCTGGGCAAAAAGGGAACCTCTGAGAAGATTGTGTAAGTTATTGGAGTCTCATCTTATCTAAAAGATGGGAATAATCATAGCTTCTTCTTGGCATTGTCACAAAAGTCAGTAGAGAGAAAATGAAGTACTCCTTACAGTTCTTGGCACAGATTACATTCTCAAAAAATAAGAGCTGTTATAATTTTAAAAATTATTTTAATTTGTTTATTATATAAGGTGAACAGATTTCCTCACTCCTCTGAGATGGAATTTAATGTTATCCAAGAAATTTTACTAAGAAAAATAAACCTGCATGCTCTTATTGCATGCACAGATTGGAGTTATCTGGTTGTTTTCATGCTATATAATTTAAAATTATTGTCACTGCACTAACAGCTATGGTGTAAGTCTGTCACTTTGAAAAGGGCAGAGCCAACCTGAAACTCAAAAAAAAATTTGATTATATAGATTATATTAGAAGTACAGGTATGATGAGCTATTTTGCAACCATTAAAATGAGTATTGCAAAGCATTTGATGATGGGAAATACATGTGAATAAATAGTTGGCCACAAGTTTGTCTAAGAAAACAGTATGAACCACTTCAGGCAAAGAGTCTCCCATGTGGCTTGGGATAAGTAGGGCCAACACAGGCAAGGCTGGGGCAGCGGGTAAGAGGGCGTGTACAAAGGTGGAGTACACATATGATCCATATCTCCAGAAAGCACCCAGCCAACTAGTCACTTTCTTTGTTTAGCACAATGCTGGCCAAAGTACGTGCTCAATTAATACAACTATCGTGGCATTACAATGAGGCAAGAAAAAGATGGAGAGAAGATGAAGGGAGAAGAGGGGCAGGAAAGAGAAAAAAGGAGGAGGGGAAATTATCTTGAGTGCTTGAGCCAAGAGGATTGCATTTTACCTTTGCTGTGTGGCTGCCTCTCCTTCTACTACATACACGTGATGATACTCACCTAGCACAGCACTGCTCCCCACCCCAACATCACAAAAACAAGCCAATGTTTCTCAGATGCTATTGAAAGGGAAGAAATAATGGGTAATACTTGCATTTTCCTGTGTTGTTAACATTTTGTAAATGGTCTGGTTCTCACTTGAATGGTGCTTCTAGTTGTAAAATAGATGGAGGAGAAAGATAAGGAAGTCTAAGGGCTAACAAATGAAAATGGGCCATGAGGAGATGATGACTTTCTGAAAAGGAAGCCTCCCAGTTAACTAAAAGATGAAAATGGTAAGAATTGGTCGACATGAAGATCAGAATAGAGCTCGGAGAATTCGCTGAAGACCCAAACAAGGCAAGGACAGCAAGAATGGAGAAGCCATCAGGGAGAAGGATTTTGATGGTAGACAGTTGATAATAGTTGTCGAGACTGAGTGTGGATAAGTAAGCAGGATGAAGGAGTCTAAATTGCCGTAAGGATATCTGACTTGGGCAACAGAGTAATGATGTCCATTACAAGATAGGGGAGCCAGGAGGATGTGTAGGGTTAGAAGAGAAGGTGGAGAGACAGAGAGGGACAAGAAAGTGAGTATAGCAAAGAGAGAAGGGGGACAGAAGTTGGGTTGGAAAAAATTCAATGTAAAGAAGAACTTCCAATAATGAAATTTTCCAAATAATTGAATGAGTTGCAGTGGGAAAATGACCCTCTTCTTGTTCCTCTGGGTAAAGAGAAATCCAGACTATTGGAAGCAGAAGAAAAATTACCCAATAGTCTGTAAATGGGGGTCTTGATCTGTGGTTGGGTAGAGAATTTTCTCGTGAGCTTTTGTGAGGTGACTGAATCAAGGTCTACAACCTAATTATCTGGTTTCATTACTACATACATTTTCCATGAGTATTTTCTAAATTTATGTTTGTCCCCTAGTGAAGTTCTCATGGGAAATTTCAACTGCTTCAATTGAATGAAGTGATAAGGATAGAGAGTTGTGAGCAATTATTCATGTTTTATTCAAAAGCCTAAACTCTTATTCACTAAGTTGGTCCTCAGTAGGTTTTAGAATGACTGAATAAATGAATGCAAGAATTAATGAGTCCATGAGGCAGTCTGGATAGTATTGTCTACATTTAGAATACAGAGAAATTAACTTGTTCAATATGAAACAGCCTACTCTTCTGCTATCCTACAATGTGCCTTACTGTGGATAAAGAAAGGCACGGTTTTTGGATGATTATAGCCCCCAGTCTCACAGTTTGGCAAGGGGAATGCCCAGTGGATTGCAGGTCAAGTGTCTTCATGCAGAGCAAAACATATATGCAGCATTTAAGTTGCAATAGCAGAATATTATCTCAGCCTTCTGACTTTACCTACTTTTCTCTTCTGATAGGAGTCATACTACCTTTATAGTAAATTACATCTCTCCATCCCCCAAAAATAACAGCAAAAAAAAAAAAAATAGCATGATTCCCAATATATTTGTCAAGGCAAACTGATAACTGCATCTTTCTTGTGTTGATGCTATCTTGTAAATAATCGGTTTTAAGATGAGTTTATGAGTAAGCTAAGGAATGGGGTTTTTGAATGAAAAGGGAGTCAAAAGGCTAACTAGAGGGCTGGCAGTGTGGCGTAGTTGGCAAAGCCTTGACCTGTGATGCCAGCATCTCATATGGGTGCCAGTTCACCTCCCAGCTTCATTTCCCATCCAGCTACCTGCTAATGTGCCTGGGAAGGCAGTGGAGGGTGACCCAAGCACTTGGGCCCCTGCACCCATTTGGGAGGCCCAGACAAATCTTCTGGCTCTTGGCTTCAGACTGACCCAGCTCTAGCTGTGGAGACCATGTGGGGAGTGAACCAGCAGATTCTCTCTCTCTCATCTTTCTTTCTCTCTCCCTTTCTCTCTGTGGCTCTGCCTTTAAAATAAATGGATAAATCTGAAAAAAGGGGAGAGTCTAAATAATGAAAATGGGAAATGCCAAAATAGCAAAAACAGAAAAAAGTCAAAAAATAGAGACTCTGAAGGTAGGAAGATGGTAGTGCTTAATAACTGTATCCTCTGAGCCTTACACATCGATTATCCCAACTCATTATAAAATTGCTCTATCAACCCACCTTCCCTTTTTCATTAGGCATGTGTTGGTCACATGCTATATTCCAGGCACAGCCATTGGCATAAACTATAGTGATTAATTATATACATAGACCCAGTGCTCAAAAACTTTTTAAGCCACTAAAGAAGGGACAAGGATACAGATTCATTGTAATATAATGTGAAAACCTCTAGGAAAAAAACATCAGAAGAGCCCAAGGATGATGATGAGTAACTTTCCTAAGTAAATTAGTGGAGGCAATACTTAACCTGGATCTTGAAGGGTGAGGAGGACCTTGTATGAGGAGGAAATGGACAAGGTGGTGAAGGAAAGGGAAGAGAATGTGTAGAGGGACAGGGGATGATTATTGAACGGGAGGCTCCAGTAGAGAAGATAACAAGCAAAGGGTAAGTCTAGGGAGGTAGGATGGAGCTGTAGGCAAAGAGCTTCATGTGACTAAAGCCTAAGTTGAAGAAACATCATTACCTTCTGTCCAGTAGGTCCACACTGATCTTAGCATCATTCCAAAGCAATCTATCATTGTTCTTTTCTTGAGAAGCCTTTCAGAAAAATAATTGTCCATGTTAAGGCTGCAATGGGCCTTTATGGCTTTATGCATTGAGTTCAAATCCTGGCTCTGCTTTTGCCTTTAACATTTCAAGGCAAGACATCTCTCCCCATTGAGACTTGTTGTCCTTGTCTGTACAACAGAAGTGATGGTCCTCACAGAAGGAAGGTGATGGCTATGAGCCCACCCACAGACTGTCATGTGCATAAGACTCATGCTATAAACACTGGCACTATCCTCTTCTCCATATCATTTCATCCCTTCTCCTTTCTTCAGCAGGATGGTCTTGTCCCAGAATGTTGATGATAGCATCTGGTTTTTGTAGGCCTTTCAAGAAGGAGGCTTCACAACTTACTTGGAATCCAGATTCTGTCAGGAAATTCTTTTAAGTAGAAGGTTTTAAAGCTATTTAAAGTCCTTTGTTCTAATGCATGGAAATAATTCACTTAGCATACCCACTATTCTAAAAACTTCTGTAGCTTATTAATATCTATTGTCATAGTATGAACCTATGAACCTTCCTAGGGATCTGAAGAAACAGTGAAACCAGGACAATGTTACTCTCAAAAAACTGTTTCAAGACTCTAGATGGCAACAACAGGAGTCACTGTGCACTTACTCCTCATGTAGGATCTCTGTCCTTAATGTGCTGTACATTGAGATTTAATGTTATAACGAGTACTCAAACAGCATTTTTCACTTTGTGTTTCTATGGGGGTGCAAACTGTTGAAATCTTTACTTAATGTATATTAAACTGATCTTCTGTATATATAGAAAATTGAAAATGAATCTTGATATGAATGGAAGGGGAGAGAGAGCAGGAAAGGGGAGGGTTGCAGGTGGGAGGGAAGTCATTGGGGGGGGGGGGATCCAATGTAATCCATAAGCTGTACTTTGAAATCTATATTCATTAAATAAAAGTTAAAAAAAAAAAGACTCTAGATGGCTGCTCGGAATAAGATGAAATTGCAATCTTTTACATTCTTCTGCACCTTGATCACAACCCAGCAGGATATGTCTCATCCAATCTGCTCCAAAACGATAAGCAGAACATGTTTTTTTTTTCCATTTGGATCATATTGAAATATTTTAATCACTTTTTTAATCATTAAATCACACTCTACCTGGTTAAGGAAATGAAGTTTTAGTATCAGAGATGTGAAATATTAAAAGCCACCTTTGAAACCATATGGTCAGAGAAAGTATACAGAAGCAGGATGAACCCCGGAGCTTGGACCTTTTCTAACAGATAACAGCCTCTTTGCATCACTGCATCCAGACACCCTTAGGTGAAGTGAATCTAAGGAGTTGATGTTGCAGAGTTCTACTGAAATTTATTAATTATATGAGCATCTTCTTTCAAGTAGGCTTATAGGTAGTTCCTGGTAAATTTGAAGTCACTTCAGGCTTTGAAAATGTAGAATTCATGATATTCACTAAAATAACTCAGAGCTCACTCTATATTAGGCATTAGGATACAGGAAGAAAATAACTGAAATGGGAGCCAATGCTGTGGCGCAGGAGGTTAATCCTCCACCTGCACCTCCAGCATCCCATATGGGCGCTGGTTCTAGTCCTGGCTGCTCCTCTTCTGATCCAACTCTCTGCTTATGGCCTGGGAAAGCAGTGGAGGATGGCCCAAGTCATTGGGCCCCTGCACCCACATGGGAGACCTGGAGGAGGCTCCTGGCTCCTGGCTTCGGATCGGCACAGCTCCTGCCATTGTGGCTGACTGGGGAGTGAACCAGTGGATGGAAGACCTTTCTCTGTGTCTCTCCCTCTCACTGTCTGTAACCCTACCTGTCAAATAAAAAAAAGAAAAAGAAAATAACTGAATTTCTGAATTGAAGATAAGGTATGTGGTAAGTTCTTATCACTACAGGTATACATAGCAGAAAAATAGCCAATATGTATTGCAAAATTGGTATGTGCCAATCGGCATTATAATTAATTCATTTAATTATTGAATTAGTGAATTGAGTGCCTATTATCATCACTCTCATCTGGGGAAGAGAATGCAGAAGCATTGTTGACAAGTCTTGTCTATTATTACACTGCTAGTAACTGCAAAGCCAGAATTTACATGTAGGAAGATGGTTACAACCTATTTTCTTTTTTTTTTTTTTTTTTTGTTTTGTTTTTTTTGTTTTTTGTTTTTTGACAGGCAGAGTGGACAGTGAGAGAGAGAGACAGAGAGAAAGGTCTTCCTTTGCCGTTGGTTCACCCTCCAATGGCCGCCGCGGCTGGCGCGCTGCGGCCGGCGCACCGCGCTGATCCGATGGCAGCAGCCAGGAGCCAGGTGCTTTTCCTGGTCTCCCATGGGGTGCAGGGCCCAAGCACCTGGGCCATCCTCCACTGCACTCCCTGGCCACAGCAGAGGGCTGGCCTGGAAGAGGGGCAACCGGGACAGAATCCGGCGCCCCGACCGGGACTAGAACCCGGTGTGCCGGCGCCGCTAGGCGGAGGATTAGCCTAGTGAGCCGCGGCGCCGGCCTACAACCTATTTTCTTAACCAGTACTATGCAACACCACCTCTCCACAGTGAATTGTGTGAGTTTCATACACTCAAGTTACAACTTTACGTATATTTCTTCATTTGTAATCACTCCCTCTCCCCAAAACCATAATCACAAGAAGTCCAGAATCTCCCTCTTGGAGAATCCTTTTTCCCCTAGAATTATTAAAATTCTTGGGAGGGAAGAGTCTCCTCCAAACTTAGGTGGGATATGGATATAGGAACCACAGTTGCTTATCATTACTACATGGAATTGCTACTCAACCTGCATCTTAGATAAAAATACAGCTGGTGGGACTGACGTTGTGGTGCAGAAGGTTAAGGCACTGCCTATGATGACAGCTTCCCATATCAGAATGCCAGTTCAAGTCCCAGCTTCTCGACTTCTGATCCAGCTCCCTGCTTATGCGCCTGGGAAAGTAATAGAAGATGGCTGACGTACTTGGGTTTTGGCCACCCATCTAGTAGAACCCAGTGAAGTTCCAGGTTCCTGGCTTCAGCCTGGCCTTACCCTGGCAATTGTGGTCATTTAGGGAGTGAACCAGCAGATGGAATATCTCTTTCTCTCTCTGCCTCTCCCTTTCTCTGTGTCACTCTGCCTTTCAAATAAATTTTTAAAATCTTTCTTAAAAAATACAGCCAGTCACCTCTATTCTGTACCTGGTGCACCAAGGCCTGGAACAGATCGTTACAGCAATTTTACAGTGATAAGATTCTCTAAGTGACAAATTTAACCAAGGGCTTAAGGGCTGCTCTCCCTTGATCTCTCATGTCTTTACCTTAAGCCACAATTGTCAGTCTAACCTGTTCTTCTCTAGAAAAGAGAAGAGAACTTGGTCCTTGACCAAGAACCAAGATGCAGCCAACGTGCTTCAGGTAGTATGATCGACCTCCACACCAAGACTGATGTTGGATTTTAAAGCTTCATCATGGCCCATAAGTCAAGTAACTGTTTCTTCTGGTGCTCAAACAAAACAAAACAGTGATGTCATCAATACTCCAGGAGAATCTGGCTATCATGGTCATTCCTAAAGAAGTAACGCATTCAGTAGGTGG